>NC_133396.1:21740000-22340000 GCF_047511655.1 Castor canadensis | reverse complement strand
ACCCACTGAACCACCCAATTCAGAGACTGCCCAGAACCTTTCACTACTGCTATTCTCTCCCTCCTCCTAGTATCTCCAACCTGTCCTCCATGCCTAGCTCTGCTCTACCATGTTGCGTACCTGGTCTCACTGGGGTCAGCCAACAATCATTGTGTCAACAAATCCAATATATACTTCTTAGTTGTTATGTAATTTGATTTTCTATCTGATTCTACTGCTCATTCCTTCTCTGAAACCCTCCCATGGCTTCCCATTTCTTTCTGTCTTCAACTTCTCAGTCTCTCCTGATGATGGATTCCCATGATTCTGTTCTGCCCCATCCATTCTCTTCCCACACCCCTCCCTAGGCAACCTCACTCACCCTCAAGGCTTCGTTACCATCTTTGTACTAACAATTTTCAGATATATATTTTCTGACCCAGACCTCTGTCCGGAACTTCAGGCTCATAATCCAACATCTACAGGTAGATGTCTCCCATCCCCCCAAGTAAGGCATTTTATCAAAAATGGATCTTAACATCCCTGTCCCTTCAACCCACTCTTCTACTAGTTATCCCCACTAGCAGAATACAGCTATAGAAGGAAGCCCAGGCAACTCAGAGGAGGCATGCCTAAGAATAATGCTTAAATCAAGATCAAGAGAATGAGCTGGCATTCACAAGATAAAGGGGGGAGGGAAGACTAGCAGAATGGCTCAACTGGTAGAGCACCTGCATAGCAAGTGTGAGGCCCTGAGTTCAAACCCCAGTACTGCCCACCCCCAAAAAATTACAAATTAAAGGAGAGAGGAAATAAGGATGATGTTAATACAGATCACTACTGAACTTTAAAAATTAGTTAGTATTCTATCACAGCTATATTTTTAATTAATTTTCATTGGGATGCTTAGGTTATTTTCAGTTGCTTTTGTAAATAATGCCAAAGTAAACATCTTTCCCATTTTTGCCGACATGTACTTTATTTCCTTGCAGTAATTCCTGGAGGAGGGCTGGTTAAAACAAATGTGTATTTGAAATGTGTACACAGGTTGCCAGACTGTTCTCCAAAAAATGGTGTGCCACCAACAATAAAATGTATTCTTGCTTTCTGGAAATCTGCCAATCTGATAGGGGAAAAACACTAACTTTTATAAGAATTTTCTTTATTGTAAGTGGATATATTTAAATGCCCCACCCTTTTGTATTTGTGCTTCTGTGACGTGTTCAGTTGTTTTTCTGTTGGGATATCTACACTGTGGGTCAGGAGTGACTCTTGTCATGTGTTTATTTCCAGTTGACAATTTTCCTTTCAACCTCATTTTTTTAATTTTGTCACAGGGAAGTTTAAAATTATTAGGGAGACAAATAACATCTTCAGAAGTCTTCCCCACTTAAAGATCATAAAAGTATTTGCCAGTATTTTCTCCTGCTAATTTTACAGGGGTTTAGCACTGGAGGTGTGGCTCAAGCAGTAGAGCACTTGCTTTGCAAGCATGAAGCCAATTTCAAACCCCAGTCATCCCAAAAGAGAAAAAGCATCCTAATTTTATGAGATTTAAATTTTTCATTTTATAGAGCAAATATTCTATCCATGTAGAGTTAATTCTGCAGCTAAAAATACAGTAGGGATTTGGCTAAAATTTTTCAAATGGCAGACCAGTGCCACTGTTCATAACATTTTCTATGATGAAAGAGATGGTCTGTGTGTGCACTGTCTACTATGGTAGCCAGAACCACAAACAGCTTTTGAGTACTTAAAACTTAAAATGTGACAAGTGCCAGGCACTAGTGGCTCACGCCTACAGTTCTAGCTACTCAGGAGGCAGAGATCAGGAGGATCAAGGTACAAAGCACAAAGAGTTCTCAAGACCCTCTCTTGAAAACACCCAACACACACACAAAAAAGGGGCTGGAGGAGTGGCTCAAGTGATAAGAGTGTCTGCCTAGCAAGCATGAGCCCTGAGTTCAAACTCCAGTACCATAAAAAAAAAGTAACAAGTGTAACTGAGGAACTATACTTTTGATTGTATTTAACTTTAATTAAACTTAAATGCCACATATGGCTATGACTCATGGCTGTGTACTGGACTTCACAGGGGCAGACAGTTACCTTTTCTATGCTGGTTTGAAATACCTTACCATATAGTAAATTCTCAATGGTATGTGTATCTTTTTCTGAACCATTTCCTGATGTAGTCATTTGAACTCTAAGCAAGTGATATAGGGCTTGGTCATAGCTTTAGAAGTAACTCATTACTCATTTTCAGAGATTTCCTAGTTAGGCTTACTTGCTTATTCCTCCAGATTAAATTTAAGGTAACTTCACTAGGTTTCCTGCTCTACCACCCTCACCCACAGTGAAGAATGGCATTGAATTTATATACTTGTTCAGCAAGAATTTAGCTTGTGGTGTAATGAGTGTCTCTTTCTAAAATAAGACATAGCTGGAACTGAGGTTTGGTAGGTGAGCAGGTCTGAGTGGCTGTGGGCCTTGGCAGTTAGATCTGGGATTTGGGCTGTGGAAAGTCAAGGAAAGATCTATCTTCCCCTCTTGCTTCCTCCATTCCTTCCTTCCTTCTTTTTTTTTTTTTTTTTGAGATGGGGTCTTGCCATGTACCTCAGACTAGCCTAGACTTGCAATTCTCCTGCCTCAGCCTTCCAAGAGCTGGGGTTACAAGCATGAGCCACCATGCTTGGGTTTTTTTTTAATTTAAAATATTTTGAACATACTTAAGTGTCTGGAAAAGTGATACACATTATTACCATGTTATGTGTTCTTCACAGGTATGAAGAACATACCTGATCACAGCATGGTGAATGGCTGGAGAGAAGTGTGGTTTCAGGGGATTGTTAAGGCTGTTTCAGTTACTGAGGCTAGAAATGATGGTCTCTTGGTTAGGGTGACTATTAGAAATTTAGAAAGCTGTACTGATACAGTTTGGTAATGAGACTCTGGGGGTGAAAGAACTGGAAGTGTGGGATGCTCCCAGGTATTCAGCTTCCTCAATGGATGGCAGCAGTCTTCCATGAGGACAAGTCTTAAGCACTTGTCAAATCTCTGCTGAATTACATTTGCTGATTTCCCACTGGACAAAGCAAGTCATAAAGCCAAGCTCAGCATTACTGTGGAAGGGGACTTCACTCAAGGGCATGGACACTGAGGGGCATAATTCATTGGGGGGGGCCAACAGTTTAACAATCTACCACAGAATCAGGATTCAATTCAACTAACCAAATACTGGACACCTAACATGGGCCAGGCATTTTACTAAATGCTGGGGACAACCATGATCCCCACTCTTATTTACACTGTTAGGAAGACAAACTGAACAAGAGACTATAAATGTACTGAGAGTCACTACGAACTTCAGACTGCTATGGAAACTTAGAATAGGGAAAAACTGGTCTAAGGGGTCAGGAAAGGCGCCTCTCAGAAATAATGTTTAAACTGAGACCAAAAGAATGAGCTGAAAAATGTTGTACTTCCATCAGAGCTAATTAATCAGAATCTGCCATTTTTCCACATTAAGATATAGAAAGATAGACTGATTGACAGATAAGATAGATGCCAGGCGCTGGTGGTTCACACCTCCAATCCTAACAGAAATCAGGAAGATCACAGTTTGAAGTCAGCCAGGGCAAACAGTTTGAGAGACCCTATTTAAAAAATTTCAACACAAAAAAGGGCTGGCTGAATGGCTCAAATAGAAGAGCGTCTACCTAGCAAGCATGAAGCCCTGACTTCAAACCCCAGTACTGCCAAAAAAAAATCGCGTAAGATTCTGGATCAGATATTTAGTGGTAGCCAGCCTGCCTAGCAAGCACAAGGCCCAGAGTTCAATCCCCAGGACTGAAAAAAAAAAAAAACACAAAACAATGAGCTGGCATTCACTAGGTAAAGGCGAAGGGCAAAGGAAGGCAGGAAAACATTCCAGAGAGGAAATGACACAGAAAGTGAACCAAACATATTGTCTAATGCAAGCTAAGCTAGAAAACAGCACGCATATAATTTTACAAATATACCAAAATCTTAATGGTAGAACATTTTTAAAACCCATTTCTGTTTTTCTATATGATCATAGAAGCATGTATAATTTTTGTAATTAGAGAAATTCAAACAAACATGCTACTTTCATTTTGGACTAACACACTTTCAAACTGTTTGTGTGAACATTCTCATCAGTTTCTGCCTTCTTCAAATATTGCAATCTCTGAAGTGAGTGCCCAATATGAAGGTTGGTCCTTTGGCTCCTGTGCCCATTCACATACCATCCTGCGGAGTATAACACACTCAGGAGTATGGTTCTCCAGGCAGTTCACAAGGTAAAGATTAAGTTCTGTCAAAACTGTCTTTGCAAATCTCTTACAGAGCCCAGAAAACAAAGTGCTGGTTCCCAGTAAGACCACTACTGCCAAACTGTCAAGTTTCTTCAGTTGGACATCATCTCGAGTAGTTAGTTTACACCAGAGTGAAGAGAACTCACGCTCCATCTTTAATCCTGGGAGCACATTTGAAGGTGAGAGACACTCCCGAGAGAGGCCAGCTAGAACTGAGGCTGACCAAAAGGCAGTACCAGCTCCCAGCTCAGGCCAGCACCAGAATCCACACTGAGAGGAACAGAGGGCTGAACTCTCCTCACTGTTTTAATTGTTACTGTCTTCTTCTTCTTTGCCAAGCAAAGGGAGCTAAACTTGCTTAACCTAAATATGTTTGCATGACGACACTGTAAGCCAAGGAATGTGCTACAAATGCTGAGGGAGCTTTTGGCCACAAAAAGTTCATGCTTTCAGCTGGGCACCACTGGCTCATGCCTATAATCCTAGCTACTTGGGAAGCTAAGATAAGAAGGATCGAGGTTAAGAGGCTAGCCCTGGCAAACAGTTCGCAAGACCTCTTCTCCAAAATAACCAAAGCAAAATGGACTGGAGGTGTAGCTCAAACAGGAAAGTGCCTGCTTTGCAAGTGTAAAGCCCTGAGTTCAAAACCCCAGTCGTTCCCCCCCCACACACACACACACATAAAAAGTTTATCCTCTTGGATCAGGCAAGGTTTAAAAAAAAACCAGTAAAACAGAAGCACATAAAAGTATAACACACTAAACTGTACGGTGGACCTGCCACAGGTCACTGACATACCTATTGTAGGGATGGTGGTCACAATCTCTCCCAGCTTCAATTTATACAGGATGGTGGTTTTTCCAGCGGCATCCAAACCCACCATGAGAATCCGCATTTCCTTTTTCCCAAACAGACTTTTAAACAGCTTTTCAAAAACGTTCCCCATTGGGATTGACTTCTGTAACTTCAATGAATAGAAAAGTCAAATAATTATTCTTTACTGAGATACAAAAGCAACATACATAAGATACGCATTGTAATTAGAGGTGGTTCCTAGATAAAGTTAAAACAATGTGAAGAACCATTTGACCAATAAGGAAGAGTCTTGGTTTCAAGGGGAAACTCAACTAAGTCTTTTGATGCCCTGCTAGAAAATTCTGTTTCCACTGCAGCATCCAAGTGGGATGTGCAGAAGCACATCTCAATGCCACACTCAGGTGGCAACTTTTAGTCACATTAGGCACAGAAACAATGCCACAGCACACACATCTAAACCTTGTTCTAAACTCTCTTGAAATGAGAACTTATAAAGCAGACACATAATATGAAGCAAAATCTTTAAGGCAGGTGAAATAATGCTATCACGTGGAAATGATGGTTGCCTTTGGCAAGAAGACACAAAAATACCCAGAAACAAACCTAAGAAATTTCAGAGTTGAGGAAACCCAGCACCGGGAAAGTACATCTGAAGGAGATCTTAAGCAGGCAAAGAGTTAAGAAGAGCCCTTGGAATCCAGTGTGTTATGGGGCGACCATCACCTTCCTCTTAACCAGAAATGAAAACTTTTCACTGAAGTAGAATTTACAGAGATCAAACATGACTTTAAAGTTCAATGGATTTTCATGAACCAAACACACACCTATGTGGCTACCAGACCAGATTCTCCTTGTGCCCCTCCCAGTAACTACTCCCTAAAGGGGTAATTAATTACTTTACCGACATCCAACTGCATAAATGTTCCACATTTTATTTTTCAGAAGAGTGGCAGTAGGTTATAGACAGGAAGGCAACAGTAAAGTCAGATTAGCTTTGCAGAAATTTACAGGCTTTTTCCTTTTAACAGATCAGCCTACTTGAATTATGAGCTTATCATTCCAATGAAAGACTCAAAAATAAGTACCATGTCTAACACTTCTAACAAGCTCTTGGAACTCGATAAAGACTGGCCAAAAAAGAAAAAGACATCTGTAGTCTAGAAACTACGATTTTCCTTTTAAATTGCTAACCAAGGAAAGTTTTACTGGGGAGGAAAGAATGTAACAAGGATAGCCAAGCACTTATTCATCCGGACCCTAGTGACCTCGGAGGGGAGGTCACCGGATTCCCAGAGGCCCCACCTCTGAAATCCAAGTTTCCTACAATAGATTAATACATGGTTCCGTCCTAAGTACACACCACTTCCTTCTGCGAGGATAGATGGCTAGGACAGAATTTCTCCTATATACACATGAGGAACAGGTGACCAGAGGATGATCGCTTGAACCATTCCTACAAGGTTCATTATAGGTCTAAAATGGCCCAGTGCATTCAAAATCTTGCTGGGCGACAAAACTAGAGATTCCATTCCTTTGTTTCCGGTAAAAGGCCAGTCTCACAAACTGGAGGACGGAAGGGATTGACCGCTTCGAGGCCCCTGGAAGCGGCAATGTCCGGTCCCCGGCCAAGCGCACGCCGCTGTCCTTGCTCCCTTTCCTCGTCTTCCCAAGTCCCGTGCGAGAAGTCCTAGGCCCCAGGTTCCGCTAGAACTGAATAAGAAGCCACCAGCTCCAGGGCCCCTCTGGCATTGTTCCCAAATGTTCATGGGGAAGAAAGCACGGCGAGACCTCAAGGGCACAAACGACAGCGGGGGCCAAGGTGAGCGTGTGCGCGGCTGCCGGGTACGCGCGCCCAGGGACCCGGACAAGCCGCAGAGTGCCCTTCCCGCCCGGGCCACCAGGCCGCTCCCCATCAACCTGTGGACCCTCGGGAAAGCGGAGGGTCACGCTGACGGAGCTAGCCAAGCCATCTCTCGGGTCCCGCTTGCCCTGCCCCACGGAGGACGGGGGAGGGACAGCGAGCCCAACCCCTTTTCGCAGGCCACCGCCTCTCACCAGTTTCCCGCCTGCTAACGGACCGGAAGTCCAGCCGGGCCTTAAGTGCCGCTGTCCCTTCCTTCCAAGCCCAAGACTCACCTGCCACCCCTCTGAACACCGATTTAGACACTGTTAACGACAGCACTACCAACAAACACTGCCTTTAGGATTTCGGCTCCTCTCAGCAAAATGGCGACTGTCCGGGGGCGGGAATAGCAACCAGCCAATCACTCACTGTCTCTTGAAGCCTTTACACCAATAACGTCAAAGTTGCGTGAGTGACGACAGATTTGACCAATGCGAAGGACAATAAGGGCTAGGTCAGGAAGGGGCCCGCCCCCCGCGACCTAGGCGACGGCAACACGCTCTGGAAACGCCGGGTTGATCTTCCAATGAGAGCTCACCGCCTCTCGGTGAGCCGCGCCCACATGCCCCACCCCGATGCCGCGTGCGGCCAATCAGAAAAGCAAAAGCATTTCCGATTTGCACCGCCAATAAACTCGGAAAAAAAAATCTCAAAGATTGAACTAATCCCGGGAGCATTCGGGCCAACCCGGAGCGGGCATGTGGGCGGGGCCAGGGTCGTAGTGATATTTAAGGAAATTGGCCCGGGTTGAGCTAAAAGTAGAAACTAGTTTGAGGCAGTGTTCCGGGTAGTAAACACCCAGACAACACCGGTGCCGAAATTAGGCATAAAGAAGAGTTATTCGGTCTCAAACTAGACTGCTGCCCTTCCTATAAACAGAATTTCACCGCTTGGGGGAAATTCAGCCAACTGTACCTTCCAGACGTCCTAGAGCCACAGTCTCTTCTTGAGCAAGCTTTTTCATTTCTTGAGAAAGGTTTTCAATAACTCAGTCCCCTAAATGTCAACTTGTTCAGCTAAAAAGGTTACAAAGGCACATATAATGTGTGCCAAGAACTACGTCAAGGACTTTATCTGCGTGATCATAGTGTCCCACGAATTAGAAAGTATCACTCTCATCTTACAAAAAGGAAAATTAAGTAGCCTAGCAGAAATTCAAGCCTGGATGTGTCTGACATCTTAATGTCTTTAATCAAATAGTTTCTCTTCTGGTTATAGTAATTACACATATGAAGGTAAATATATAAAGGTACATATAAGTTTTTCTACTTGACTCCTTAAAAATTAAAGAATATTTTTCTATTATATACGTATAGTATATAGTCATTTGTTAAAGTACATGGAATAAAGGCACCCGCAAACCCTCCCCCCACACACACCCACACATAAAGAGAAGGAAGAGGAGAAAGGGGAGGTTGGAAAAGGAAATGTCAGCCACCATCCAAAGGTACTGTTACCATTTTAGTTAATGTCTCTCTCTGGCCATTTTTCTATGTAAATTTTAAATAGATTCTGAGCACATATAGTTTTGTCTTTTCCCATTTATTTTGACTTGAGCATTTCCCACGTTGTTTGACATTTTCTTAAGCATCATTTGTAATAGATGCATGGTACTCTATTGTGTGAATGTACCCTAATTTGTTTAACTTTCATGTAGTTCAACATTTAAGTTGTTTCTAAGCTTTTCTATTATGAATAATGTTGCAGTGAACATATTTTTTCTTCCGTATTTGTCACTATTTTTTAAGGAAGGAGTTCCAAAATTATAATTACTAGTTTAAGGCTCTTGATACATACTACATTGCCAAATTGTTTTCTGAGTAAATTCTAAAAGTTATATGCAAGGCAAGGTTCAGTGGCTTATGCTTACAATCCCAGCTACTTCGGAGGTAGAGATCAGGAGGATTGAGATTCAAGTCTAGCATGGTCAAAAGGTTAATGAGACCACATCTCAACAAATACTCTGGGCATGGTGGTTCACATCTGTAACCCAAGCTATTTGAAGTTATATATAGGAGGATCTTGGTCTGAAACTGGCTCTGAACAAAAAATCAAGACCCTATCCAGAAAACAACTCAAGCAAAAAAGGCTGGGTGTGTGGCTCAGGGTGTAGAATGCCTGCCTAGCAAGCATGAGGCCTTGAGTTCAAACTCCATTACAACCAAAAAGTTTTTTTAAGTTGCACATTTAATAACTCAGTGAAAGCCATGCTTACTTCATCATTGGTGGCACTGGGGTTTGAACTCAGGACGTCATACTTGCTAGACAGGTGTTCTACCACTTGAGCCATTCCACCATCTTTTTAAAAATAGGTTTTCATTGAGGAAAAGGAACTTTCAGTCATTGCTGATGGCAAAACAAAATGGAATCTACTTTGGAAGATCGTTTGCTGCTGGGCATGGTGTGGTCTGCCTGTAGTTCCAGCACTTGGGAGGCTGAGTCAGGAGGATCTGGGGTTCAAAGCCTAATGAAAATTATGGGTTTTGATAAGGGCTTCATAGTGAGATCCTGTCTCAAAGAAAAAAAAATACTAAAACTTACCATACTTTTACCAAAAAGAGTTAAGCAATCCATGTATTTGACTTCTATGAAAAAAAAAAACAAGAGTTGAGTAAGAGTCAGGCATAAGTAAAATTTATGTCCACACAAAAACTTGTGCATGGATGTTTATAGTATCTTTATTCACAATTGCTAAAACTCAACCTTGATAAACTGTAGGACATCCAGTCAATGCAATTTTATTCAGCACTCGAAAGAATGAGCTCTGAAGCCATGAAGAGACATGGAAGAACCTTCAAAGCACATTCCTAAGTGGATGAAGCCAGTCTGAAAAGGTGATATACTATGTCACTACAAGTCTATGACATTCTGGGGAAGGCAAAACTGCAAAGACAGTCAAAAAGCTGACAGTTTCAAGAGGATAGTAGAGAAGGAGGGGTGAATAGGTGGAACACAGAGCATTTTATTAAGGAAGTAAATCTATTCTGATTAAGAATAATAATGGCTACATGGTATTCTACATTTGTCTAAACCCAGGAAATGTACAAACCAAGAGTGAGTTCTAATGAAAACTATGGACTATAAGTGATGGCACTGTGACAGTGTCGTTCATCAGTCACAACAAAGGTACCAGGATAAGGCAATGATATGGTACATGGATTAGCTCTATACATTCCTCTCAATTTGCTGTGAACTTAAAATACTATTTAAAAAAAAAGAGCCTAAAAAAAGGTTGGTTTTTGATAAGGTGTTTTTCTAATTTATCAACCAAAACCAAAATCTCATAGTTTTAATTTTTACTACTTTGATTGCCTGGTTTTTTTTTCTAAATATTTACTAGTATTTATTTCATCTATTACAAGTGATGAATCATGTCCTTCTAGGTAGCTTCCCAGGCAAAGATGTAAAGTTGTTTTGCTAGTGACTGTGAAGTTTGTCTGTCTGAACTGGGTCAGTCTTCATAATCTGGAAAAAAAAAAAAGAGGTGAAATAGCAAAAGTAAGATTTTTACCTACCATTGTTTGTATCTGCAGAAGGAATTCTGGCCAGTGGTGATGAGGATTTATCCCTTCCCTTCTGACAAGTGGAGAATATTAACTATTTTTGTAAGATTTGCATTGAGCCTACAAATAAAGCAAAGTCCCTGCCCACCACATGGCATTCCATTGCTGAGTCATTACATGACTGTAGCAGTCAGGACTATGAATACACACATGTTCTCCATATATTATGGGTTTCTTTCATTCTTTTTTTGTGCTAGGGATCAACCCCAGGGCTGTGCTTATGCTAGGCAAGCACTTTACCACTGAGCTACCTCCCCAGCCCATATTATACACGTTTTATGTGCACATATATGTCTGTGTTAGCTTCCATCACTGTAACAAGACATCTGAGATCATCAGCTCAAAAAGAGCAAAGGTTCATTTTTGCTCACATCTTTGGAGTATGTTTTAGTCCATGACGAATGGGTCCTATTGCTTTGGGCCTGAAGCTCACTCATCTCATAGCTGGCAGTTGAGAGAGAGAGACAGAGAGAGAGAGAGAGATGAGTGAGACTGTTTTTAAGGGCATCACCTCTTAAAGGTCCCACCACCTCTCACTAGCATGATGGGCTGGGGTCCACATCTTTCACATTTGGGCCTTTGGGGGACATTCCAGATCTAAATGATAGGAATGTTGTGAATAGTTTTATAATGATATGTATTAGGGAAAGGCTAGAAGAAAATAGGTTTAACTTACTAGTGATTTTATTTATAAGGAAGGGTTGTATTTTTATTTTTGTTGTTTTTCTGAATTTTTTTTTTTTTTTTTGGCAGCACTGGGGTTTGAACTGAGTGCCTCATGTTTGCTCGGCAAGCGCTCTACCACTCTTGAGCCATGCCTCCAGTCCCTTCCATCCTGAATATTCTTAGATTAAAACAAACAAGCAGCTTCACTTCACATTTTGAAACAAAAATCATAAAGCAGTAAAACTGCTAAAATTGGAAGGTTGAGCATGTTGGAGGTGGGGTGCCTCAGTCACATCTCGGAATTCTGCTCACCTAATTCTGCTTCTGAAGTGGACAACACCAGAACAGCAAGTTGAGAATGCACAGTTTCCTAGGCGTTTCCCCAGTTTGGCCCTTCTCCCTGGCTTTCCCAAGGCTTCTCTCCCTGACTCCCTGTCACAAGGCTGACTCCTTTCTAGGGCTGGAGCAGGGTTCATCAACCATAAGTACCAGGGCCAACAGGTTCAGCCCTGAATGCGACTCTAGAAGAGGACTCTTTGGTCTTTGCCCCGCTGACCTCCTTCATTGGAGGCTGTGATTTTTTAAAGTGACCAAGGGAAAATTGTGTACTGATTTTATAATGGAAAACTCAACTTATTTTTTAACAACAACAACAAAAAAAAACAGGGGTTAGGGAGGTAGCTAGGTAGTAGAGTGCTTGCCAGACATGTGCCAAACCCTGGGTTCTATCCCCATCACAGCAAAAGAAAGAAAAATATTAAAATAAAATAAAAACTGGTGATTAGAAGCCAGGCTCAGGAGGCAGAGATCAGGAGGATGGAGATTTGAAGCCAGCCTGGGCAAATAGTCCCGCAAGACCCTATCTCAAAAAAAAAAAAAAACCCATCACAAAAAAAAGAGGTGGCTGGTGGAGTGGCTCAGAGTGTAGGCCCTGAGTTCAATTGAGCCCCAGAATCATAAAACAAAACAAAAAACAAGTGATTAGAAAGGAGGTTTGATTGAAATTACCATGGCTGTCCAGGAGAATTTCATCAATCTCAAACCACAGTCACTCAATAAGCACAAATTGCTTATTGATTTAATGGGGTTTTTTGGGTTTTTTTTCCTTAATAGCAAACTTGCAAATAACAAAGGACAAAATGCTTCTTGGGAGAAGCAGAGAGAAAATTTTCCACTGAGAAACCTCTTATTTGGAGAAAGCTCCCTGCTCTGGGTTTAGACCTTCAAATGGTTATTAGTGTTTCTAGGACTAGTTATAATAGTAGTAATGGTATCAGAATTAGTATCTACTGTGATCTCCTGGATCAGCTGTTGAATGTGTAGGTACTCTGTGAAAATTATCTGCTTCTTGAATGAAATGATGTCGTTTATAGGAAGATGCATGGAACTGGAGATGATCGTGTTGAGTGAGATAAGCCAAGCTCAGAAAGACAAACATCACATGTTTTCACTCATATGCAGAATGTAGGCACAGTAATAAGACATGATTGTAAAAGGTGGGCTGTTTGGGGGACCAGTGAGGGGAGGAGTAAAGGAGACGGGAGGGATTATGATTGAAGTACATTAAGTACGTGTGTGAGAATATCATAATGAAACCCACTAAAAACTTTAAAGTGGGGGAGGTGGTTAAAGAGTAATACATGAGAAAATATAGTTGGATGTTTTATAATTTTATATATGGATTTTTCCAAAGAAGACAATAGAGGAAAATATAAATATGCTAAAATGTATAAAAAATAAAATTTATGTCAAGTCAAGGACAGGAAAAAAAAGAGTAATACAGATGAGGTAAATTTGATCAAAGTACATTATATGCCTGTATCTGACTATCACAAAGAAATCCTTTTGTAAATGAAGTATGCTAATAAAAATTTTTAAAAGAAAATTATCTGCTTCTCACATAAAACATTGAAGTTAGAGCGTTTAAAAGTCAGCCATCAGGTGTAGCTAGTGGCTGTGTGCTTGCCTAGCACAAATGAGGTCCTGGGTTTGATTCTCCCCAACAAAGCAAGAAAAAAAAATTCAGGTAATGTGCCCAGAGCATCTTCCTCAGAGATCACTGGCTCATTCCTCTATTCTGATCACACTTCTGCTCCAGGACTGTCTTCTGCCTTTTGGGACCCCCCTCCGTCCATGGTCTTTGCCCTCCAGGACATGCATGGTTAGTTGAAAATTAAGATGCACCCAGAAAAATATTGGAAAATTCCCTTTTCCAAGAGCTGCAGGCGGCTGTCTGTGAAATCCGTGAAGCCAGAGCCAGGCAGCCTGGCAAGTGCACTGGGGCCAGCGCTAAAGGACCATTCAGTTTCCATAGCAACGCGCCTCCCTTCCATGAGGATCCTGGCATGCCTCCCTCCTGCTCAGACTTTCCAGAATGAATTGATGTTCGTGACTATAGGTGTTTCTCTTTGATCCTGCAAAGAAGAAAAACACCTTCATTTAAAACAAAACAAAACAAAACTCCTGACTGTGGCTAGGATGCTGCATTGTACCAGTCAGACTTCCCTTTCCACAATTCCATGTCATCTCTCCATTTCCTTCCTCTTGCTGGCCTTCTCCATCATTTCGGAAAAATAGATTCTTTGACAGAAAACACAGATTGCAACTCCATCATCCTAAAACTGGCTGTGGTGAGGGGACTTTAAAGTAGGAGTTCCCAAGGTGGGCTGGCCTGGCCTGGGGGCTACGTGAGGATCAGAAAGCCAAGGATAAGACTCTCTGCCTGTGATGGCTCCCTGTGCAGTGTCACAGGCTCTGCCATTTTGCTGTTGGGAGTTGGTTTCTTAGCTTAGCCATTACTTTCCTGGCATTATTCTCTTGAGACCGTTCCTGGAAGGGGCTGTACACTAGGTTGCTAGTGCAGAGAAAACGTGGGGAAGACAGGATACAGAGGGAAGAGTGTAGAAAACCCTTTGCCTCACAATGAGCCTTCTGCAAGATACTGCAGAGGCTTGTCTTTCTCTCTCTATCTCTCTCTCTCTCTCTCTCACTCTCTCTCACACACACACACACACACACACACACACGTGACAATTACAATGCAATGAACTCACTGAATAGGACTGTTTTTTCTGAAACACCTGCCCTCAATCCTGGTGGAAGACCTTTGAAATGCAGGCCCTATAGTGACTAAAAGCTCCTCTACCTGTGTCCCAAAGGCCATTTCCTTAGTTACCCCGACAGTTTCCATCGTCTAAGCCTAGTTTTCCTTCCGTTAATGTGTAAGCACCAGAAGCTAGCATCACTTTGTTAATCAAAGTGTGTGCCAGTGAATGTGCTCGTCTTCCCAGTAGTTCAATGTTGCCCTTGCTCCTAAGATGGGAAAACTCTGTTACCACTGTTATATCCGAAATGTTTCTCAGTCCTAGTCCAGCAGAATTTAGTAGGTGATGTGTAGAACCTTATGTAGAACATAAAGTTCTGTCCCTGATTATGGTCCTTCGATATTGGTGACATGTCAAGCAGCAACAGAAAAAATACTAAGTTTCACTTAGTATTAGTGTAATAGCCTGGAATCATGTCCATGTCACTCACTGATGAAAGACTGAGTGTAATCCTCAGGATTACCAGGGAAACAGAACCTGTAACACATGTACACATACAGGAAGAGATTTAAGGAGTTCCGATGGGGGGCGGTGTCATCTCTTTTTCCAAGCTGGAGGCTCAGGGCAGAGTTGCAGATTGAGTCCAAAGGTAATCTGCTAGAGAATTCTTTGGTCTGGATGAGGTTGACCTTTAGTCCTGTTTAGGCCTTCTACTGATTAGATGAGGCTTGCCAACATCATGGAGGGCAGAACTCACGAGTTCTCAGATTTAAACACCCTTGTGGAAATGTCTAGAATAATGTTTGCTCAAGCTTTTGAGCACCATGGCCTAATCAAAATGGCATATAAAATTAATAATCACAGTGGTTCACCAAGGGCTGTGTTGAGCAAAGGCTGACCTGGTCAAACCCTGCCTCAGCCCCTGTGTCTCACTGTTCTTTGCCCTGGGTCCTTATTTCCCTTCCAATGTGTTATCTTCCCTCCCTAGATCCAGGTACTTTTCTTCTCTGACCTTGTCCATGATCCTACCTCTTATCCCTCTAAAAAGCTCTCTAGCCTTTAGAAAATGACATTAGTCATTTACACTTTAGGATAAATTTAAAGCATTCTGCTAGCTATCTTACTTATCTTCTCACTGTAAAAGAAAAGTATATTAAGAAGATTTCAGATATCAACAAAGAGCTGAGGCAAGTGAGGTTTTTTTGGCTGTTATTTTGTTTTATTATATTTATGAGGAAGGGAACATGATTTATAGAAATCAAAACAAAGGCTGGTGGGTGGGCGCAGTGGCTCTCAACTGTAATTCCACCTACTCAGGAGGCAGAAAGCAGGAGGATCGAGTTTCAAGGCCAGGCGAAAATGGTTAGCAAGACCCCATCTGTACAAATGAGGCGACCTGTGGTTGGGTGCGTCTATCATTTTGGCTACTTGGTAGGCATTGGTAGGAGGATTTCCTGGCCAGCTTGGATAGAACTGTGAGACCCTACTTGAAAAGTAACTAAAGCAAAAAAGGGCTGGGGGTTGGGCTTGAGTCATAGTGCTCCTGTCTAGCAAGAGCAAGGCCTTAAGTTTAAACCCCAGTACCACAGAAAAACAAGAAAGAAAGATAGAAATGAGGTCAACTCCAGGAATCTAGAAAACCAGTGGATGGTCTCTTCAGGGTGTCTTCCCTATAGTAAATGAGCTCTGGCTATTTCTGTCTTTCTTCCTCAGGACAGTAAGAATGCTGTTGTTTGGGAGGGAACACAGCTAATTGATTGAACCTGGGTTCTGGGCTCACTCTGGGGCCAGAGCAGGGCAGGAGACCTTGTCTGACCATCCTTCCAAGGCTGCATGAACTAGGGAAGCTGTTCCCAGAAAAGAGGGCAGTGGGCTGAAGGCAGGAAAAATATTTATTGTCTAACGACTACCCCTGTGAGGATTGCTTAGGAGGTGATGCAGAGTTAGCTCCTGCATCTCCAAGGTGACCTTGAATGTCAGCACAGTGCAGATGGGCTGCAGATGGGCGGCAGAGATACATGAGCAATGTGGAGCGAGGTCTGTCCTCTCCCTTCTGCTGGATGCTCAGCACCTTAAGGATAGGGGCTAGGACTGCCTGTGATGTTTTCTTCTATCTTTGGATGATCCTGCAGGGCTGTGCACATTCTATGGAATTTTTACTGCTTCTGGAAGGATACAGAGGCCCCTTCTTGCAGGTAGATATGTGCACTGAAACTTTCCAGGCTCATCCTTCCAAGATGACTAGCCTTCTTCCTCAGTGGGGAGATTGAATTCATTTCCATTCACAGTCTGCTTACTGAGTAAAATAAGACAAACCAACCAGTGGTACACAGAAACTCATTTGCATTAGTCTCCAACTGTGAATGTGATACCTGATTGTTGGACTGAGTCAATATCATCTTCTGGATCTGGTTAATTATCTGAGCAAAAATCTCTTTGATTTACAGGTTCAAAATAACAACCAAAAAAATAAGTTGCAATCATTAAACTTACCTGGTTATATCTATCATTTTACAAATAGGGACACTGGGGCTTCAAAATGGGAAAGAAGATAGCAGATGAGTGACAGATAAGGAGCAGGACAAGAATGGGAGGCCCCTGGTTCCCCACTGCCTTCTAGTTGTTTTTATAGCTTTGTCAAGGTCACAGATCAGAATTCATCTGGTTTTCTAGCTTTCCTGACAACCTCTCAGGTCCCCTTATGATTTAGTTAACATCTGATCATCCAACCACACAGCGGGGTTCTCAGGTTCAGTGTGACAGTTTATGAAACCGCCATGAAGTCTTTCTTCTGTCCCTTGTCTACAACTCACGCTCTGATTTTATTAGTTCCCATTTTTAAATCACAAAGCATGGTTAACTCTCATTTTTTCCTTCCTCTCTTCATGTTGGAAAAAATCTTTTTTTTCTTTCTGATTAACTATGAGAAATGAAGATGAATCCTATATTCCTTATTGTCTTGGGCAAGTACCAAGAGACATAGAAGTTAGCAGTGCCAATACAAGCACCAGAGAATGCAGTTGGCAGAATCTTTCATGGTGCTGGGTGCTTGAAGTTGATTCTGAAATCCCACTAAAAGTGGTACTAACTGGGAGCTCAAGCCTGTAATCTAGCTACTTGGGAGGTTGAGTTTGGGAGGATGCCAGTTTGAGGCCAGCCTGGGTGAGACCTCCATTTCCAAAATAACCAGAGCAAAATGGACTGGAGGTGTGGCTCAAGAGGGAGAGGGCCTACTTCGCAAATGTGAAGCCCTGAGTTCAAACCCCAGCCCTGCCAAGAGGAAAAAAAAAAAAAAGTATGGAGCAAAGGCAGTATCAAGATAAAAAAGAAGACTGAATTTAGGGCACATTTATTCCCTATGTACTCTAAACTCTAAAATAACAGTGGGAAAAGAGATGCTAAAGATCGAATTGCTTTATAAATAAAAATATTGTCATAAGGCTAATAAACATAGAATCACAATCCATTTTCAAATTTGAAGAAAACATTAACCTCAGTTTTTCACTTAATCCGCAAGCTAAATAAAAATGATGCCAACGTTAACAATATCCAGGAATTAGGAAAACAAGTGCGCCTATAAAAAAAGAGCCAGGATTCGCACAGAATTTGAATTCGGAACTAACCAGTTCTCATGTTCCCTGGGAAGAATGCTAATAGCATTCACATATGAGATGGTCTGACGCATAAAGCTAAAAGGCATAAGACAGGGAGGAACTGCAGCTGGCACAGCGGCTTTGCTACAAATCAGGGGCAAACCGCCAGTTGCGACTAGGCCGGGAGCAAGCAGCCGGTTAACGCGCTTTGGAGAAATAGAAGTCGCCGTACTGACCGCCTGGCGTCCTCCACCCAAAATGACGCCGTCACGTGCGCGCGCGCGCTCTGCGGGAAGAGCGCCGGAGACGCGCACGTCCACCCGGCGGCTGCGCGCCTGCGCGAGGGCGGGCGTGCGGGGCGCGCGCGGCGGGGGTGGGCTTTGCCGAGCGCTGAGCCGCAGCCTCGGAGGCGGACGTGTCATCGAAGATGGCGGGCCGGGTGAGTGCCGGCCGGGGAAACCCAGGCTCCGGACACTAGCGCCGGGCTCGCGGGCACTGCGAGGTCCAAGCGGCCTCAGTAGGAGGGGGCGTGAGGCCTGTCAGTGGGGCACTGGGAGAGAAGGGCGGGAGGCCAGAACGGGGAGCGGTGGCGAGGGATTAGCCCTCCTCAGAAACTGCGACCCTTCGAGGCTGACCCCGTCCCCCCGGGTCTCCCGCGCCTCCCTTGCCATCCCTCGAGCTTGGGTCCCTCGTCCTCCAGGCGGCCGCAGGGTCGTGGTTCCCCCCGAGCCGGGGTGACGGTCTCTGGGGGTTCCCGCACCCCTTGGAGGGCTGCTGAGGGGCGCCGGCGGGGTGACTGCGGCAGTCGGGGCGAGGGGCGTACGGAGGATCAGCACGAGCCCATTTCTGGGTCTTCATAAATGAAAGCCTTGTGGAAGGAGGAGGAGAGGGGGTGCAAACGACTTTTAGGGTTAATCCCAGGCCAACTGGAGGACCTGTTAACTGTCGAGTCCCGGCAGGAATGGCTTTATGGATTTGAGGAGTCACGTTTTGTTTTTACAAGTGACAGCAGAATATGCTGTGGTTTGGGGGTTTTAAATTTTACTTCCTCCTTTAGTTTCTAGGATCGCGGTGTAGGATGGGTCTGGCGAGGACACGTACAGCTGGTTCGATGCTGTGTTGCAGTGTGCGTTAAGCTAAAAGCTCTCGGGATGAATCCTGCCTAGAGATTACACTAGTCGTAAACCTGGGGACATTAACTGCGTCATTAGAGACTAAAGATGTGCTTGACTGCTTCACTCATACCAGAATATCTAAATAAGTTTGCATAAATTTAGGCATATATGCAAATGTGCTGCCTAAAGGGAATTGTAGGTCATGAGATTCTACTGTCAGAAGAGACTTTAAAGGTCATCTGTCTACTTGGGCCTCTTTCTCTTTTTTTCCCTGAATAACCTCTTTTGTCTAAGGCTAGTCTCTCTGCCTATACTTCTGATTCTGTTTTTTCCCTCCTGAATAATCACCTGCTCTTTAACATACTCAAGCTTCTCCTATCTTAAAACAAATCCTCCTGCCACCCCCACACCTGTCACCTTTTCTCTCCCCCGGAAATTCTGATGGAGTTGTCTGCGTTTATTGGCTCCCATTTGCTTACCACCCACTCACTCTTCAGCCCACTGCAGTCTGATTTCTGGCTCTGTCATCTCACCCAGATGTGTCCCTAAACTAGATTGATATTTTTCAGTCCTTGTTGCACTCCGTGTTTGACATTGTTAACCACTGCTTCCTTAGTGGAGGACACTCATCCCGTGGATTCTGTGGTATTTGACTCAGACCTGGCTTATGCAGACTCACCCTCTACCCTGTCTCTCAATGCTGTTATTTCTTCTCATTTAAAACCAAGACTTCTCAAACCCAGGTTCAAATCTGAACCTATGATCTAAGCCCACCTGACTGGTACTTTTCCTGTTTCTTCTTTCACTGAAATCCAAGTTACACAGTCTGGAAACGTGGGGTGTAGGGGAGGGCGGATCACCCTTTACACTACATCCTCTGCCCCCCAGTAAAATTTATCACTGAGTTCTGTCCACCCACCACACACCAAATAAAAGGTACTTAATTAGGTCCCCAAATCATGCCTGGGATCTTTGTTGCTCTAAACCATATCCAAATAGGGAAATCACCCACTGGACTGCTTTGCCATTTTAACCTCCTTAAAATCTGTACAATCAGTCTACCTTTTTTTTTTTTTTTTTTTTTAAATGCTGGGGCTTTGTGCATGCTGGGCAAGTGCTCTACCACTGAGCTACACATCCATTCTCAGTTTACTGGTGTGCATCTTCATTTCACTCACCCCTTACCCCTTCTTGGTCTGGACTACTCTACTGCAGTAAGCTTGTAAGTGCTCTCTTTTTGATATTCTGGCCCACTTCCAATCCAGCTTCCATACTGTTGGTCCTTCTCTTACCATTTGCCACTTAAACCCCTCCTCAGCAGCATCCCATTAGTTTTGGGAGAAGATCAAATACTTAACAAGGCCTTCAAGGCTTTTTGTGGTTTTGCCCCTGTTTTTCTCCATTCACTCCCTTATTGTCACTTCTCAGGTTACATAAGCCTTTTGATTCCTTGAACCTACAGTAGTTTCTCTTACTACAAGCTCTGTGCCTGTGCTGTTTTCTTTCATTACTATGTTTTACTTTCAACCATTTACCTCCCACTCAGAGGTCACTCAGGGGAAGCCTGTTCTGACCTCACACTGTGAGGATTCTTTGCTTTACGTTATAGATTTGTCTTTTCTCATTTAAAATGTATTAGTGTTATTTGCCTTGACCAGTAGATTACTTTTCATGAAAGCGAAGACCAAGCTAGCTACTCACTCATTATCATCTGTATTTTGTACACTTCATTGGACACAGGCACTCAATATTATTACCGTTATTTTTTGTGAGACTGGGTATGGGGATCCTGTGCTCAAGCGATCCTCCAACCTTAGCTTCTCCAGTAGCTGAGACTATAGGCATATACTACTGTGCCCACCTGCTCAACACATTTTGTTGAAAATCAGTCTGATCTTCTTTTTTGTTGTGTTGTTATTTTGTTTTGTTTTTTGAGGCAGGGTCTTACTGTGTAGTCCAGGTGAGCCTCAAACTCCCTAACCTGTCTCAGCCTCAGGAGTGTTGGGATTACAGATCTGTGCTACCACACTCTGCTCAATCTAACCTCTATTTGAATAGTTGGTAACAGAGGGTTGTATGAGTCAGCTTTCCATCACTTGGACAAAATATGTGAGATAATTAACTCACGTATTTAAATTAATTTTAATAACTCAGTGTATTTCTCTGTAAAGAGAAAAGATTTATTTTAGCTCACATTTTGAAGGTTCCAGTCGGTAAATGATTGGCCCCATTGTTTTGGGCCTGTGGTAAGATAGCAGCACATCATGGCAGGAGTGTATGCAGAGCAAAGCTTCCCACCTCACCAGCCAAGGAACAAAGAGAGAAAGGAAAAGATTTGGGTTCCACATTCCCCTTTGAGAGCATGTTCCCAGTGACCTAAGTTCCTCTCACAAAGTCCCACAGAAAGGTCCACAACCCCTCCCAGCAATCCCACTCTAGGACCCAAGCCTTTACCACATGGGCCTTTGGGGGACAGTTAAACATCCGAATTACTGCAAGGGTGCATTACCCTTAAAGGCAGCCCTTTTTAGGTGTCATACAGCTCTGTTTTGTGTTGAGTTCCATGTAACTTTTACATCTAGGTATTATTTCTGCTGTTTAGAGCAGAAAGTCCTTTCCCGTGGGAAAGCTTCACAGGTATTTGAAGACAGGTTACATACTCCCTCAGATTTTTTTTTTTTTTTCTGTCTTACCATGTAGTAGTTCATGCTGGCCAGGAACTCAGAATTCTGCCTCACCCTTCTGCGTGCTGGGGTTATAGGTGTGTGCCACCAGGCTTTCCCTGAGATTTTCCAAATTGTTAAACATCCTCAGTTTTCACCTATCCTATATTTCAAACCCTGATCATTTAGGTTACTTTCTTCTGGAAATGCTCTGCTTTATCAATCTTTCTTCTGAAATGTGCCCAGAATGGAACACACAGTGATCAGAGAAGAACGTACTTGAACTAGTCTCTTGAGCTGGACACTACTATGATTAATAAAGGCTAAAATTATTTTACCCTTTATCCTGCAGTAAATGACACTGTTTGCTCATATGGGGCTTACAGAAAAAGCTCTCATACTCTTTTAAAATCAGCTCCCCCACCCATATTCTAGGTGTTAGGCAGTTGTTCTACATATGAACTCAAGTGCATGACCTACTCCTTTGCAATTCTTTTTTAAAGTCAGGGCATGTCTGCTACTTGTTGAAGGTCTTCTTAATTCTTGCATGCTAGGAAACATAGTAGCTCTCTCTTCCAGTTTTGTTTCATCTATAGGCTTAATAATCCCTATTTCTGTGACTACATTCAAAAAGAGTAGAGTAAGACAGAGTCGAAACAGTTCTTGAGCAGGCTTTTAGCATCCCCTGCTGATCCTGATCAGTGAGTACATTGCTTAACTCCAGCTATTATCTCATTTAACTCTGTAAGATACATAGTATTGCCTTTGTTTTACTCAGAGAAAGAGGCTTAGTAACTTGCCAAGATCATGTAGCCAGCAAGAAGCAGGATCAGTACTTGAACTAGGTCAGTTACATGGTTACCTAGTTCACCAACTTGTTGCAAGGGTATAAAGAAGACTAGATTTACCTTACCAAGATCTTCTTGGCTGTTGTTGCCAAAGTTTAGATTCCAGAAGCTACCTTCTATGTTTTGGAAAATCTGAACGATTTTGGCCCACCTCTGATTGTCTACTGGTTCTTCTGAGAGCCTTAGTTTTCTAGTAACCACTTACTGATGATGTTTAGCAGATTGCATTCACTGGACTGCAACTCTTCAAATGTGTTCTGTATTTCCTTTATGTGGGAAAAAAATCTTCAAATGCGATAAAATTTAGAAAATAAAATTGAATTCTTTAAAGTACTATTAGATAGTTTCTTTCAGAAGCCCAAAGGACTTTATACTTAGAATGGGTTTATTCTGCTGGGCACCGGTGGCTCACGCCTGTAATCCTAGCTACTCAGGAGGCAGAGATCCGGAGGATTTTGGTTCGAAGTCCGCCCAGGCAAATAGTTCGAAAGATCTTATCTTGAAAATGCCCATTACAAAAATAGGGCTGGTAGAGTGGCTCAAGGTAAAGGCCTTGAGTTCAAGCCTCAGTACCACAAAAAAAAAAAAAGGAGGTTATTTTTTTTTTCAAGTATTTAAGTTAAGGTACAAAGGTACAAGGTGAAAATACACTATTTTTGCTCTTGCAAAAACATTTTTTTTGTGTGGTGCTGGAGATGGAACCTAGGGCCTTGCACATGTTAGACAAAAAAAAAAAAAAAAAAAAGTGCTTTACCATTTAGCAACATCCCCAATCCGACTATTAAAAATTCCTGAAACTGGGTATGGTGGTTCATGCCTGTGATTCCGGCACTCAGGAGGCTGGAGGATCAAGAGTTTGAAGCCAGTCTGTGGTACGTAGAGAGGCCTTATCTCAAATAAGAAAACTTTTTTTTTTTTTTTTTTTTTTTTGTTGTGGCAGAACTCATGGCCTCACTCTTGCTAGGCAGTCACTCTACCACTTGTGGCACTCCGCCAGCCCTTTTTGTGTTGGTATTTGCTAACTCTCCCCCACCATTTTCATTAGTATATATTCATTGTAAAGGGAGGATTTGTGACAATTCCAAGTAGCCTAACTTTATACATTGGTGAGATCACCCCCTCCATCTCCCCTCCACCCCCACCCATCCCACTTAAAGCAAATATAAGAGGTCTCATTGTTCTATTTTCTATATGTATATGAAGCCCATCATTCATAGTCCTTCACCTTCATTTCCTTTCACCCTCCCCTGTGTTGGTTATTTTTGAGATAGGGTCTATTGAACTATTTGCCCAAGCCGAGTTTGAACTCTGATCCTCCTAATCTCTGCCTCCTGAGTAGCTAGGATCACTGGTGTGAGCAACTGGCCCCTGGCTCCAAACAACAAAAATAGCAACAAAAAACTTGAATTGGCAGAACAGGCATTGGCAATACACAAAGAACTTGCTTTAATACTTTTTAAGCACCCATTGTCAGGGTGTAGAATTTTAAGTAAAAATCTCTTAGGGAGATCCTTTTTTGTATTTTAGTATTAAATACCCTTTAGAGGGCTCTAAAAGACCTACCTTACACTGACTTCAATTTCCTAGTGATTTAATCTCATAATTTCTGACTTATTTTTTTATGGTGAAGGCTTAATTTTCCTTTTGTGACTATATCTGGAAACTATTTATTTTATTTAAAAACTTTTTTTTATTATATTATTGTACTGAAGGTACTTTGTGACATTTATAAAAGTGCTTATAATATATCTTAGTTAAATTTACCCCCTTCATTATTTTCCTTTATCCCTCCATTCTTAGAATAGTTTCATCAGGTCTTATTTTTCCATTTTTGTACATGAATGCATAATATATTTTCACCATATTCACTCTCCAACACCCTATGTCCTCCTTCTATGCATTTTAAACAAGTATAATTCATGTACACTTTAATTTCAAGCATGATAAAAAGTACAGCAAATAACATGGATGTAGCACCACTTTTGAGTTTAAGAATTGTTAACATATTTTGATATTTGCTTCAGATCTTTTAAGAAATAAAATTTTACAGATCCAATTGAATCCCCTTAGTATCCCTTTTGATTCAATGACTTTTCCCAGACATAACCATTACCCTAAAGTTGGTATAGGTCCTTTCCTTCTACATTGGTGAGTGTTTGTGCTCGTAAACAACGTATTGAATTGTGTGTATTAAAATAGTCTGGTAGAGTGGCTCAAGTGGTAGAGCACCTGTCTAGCAAGTGTGAGTCCAAGTTCAAACCTCATTACCACAAAAAAAAAAAAGCATGAAATGTGTTGTTTCCTTTTGTGACCAGCATTTTTCATTTCAAATCACTTTTGAGATTTAGTCCCACTGATGTATAGTAGAGGGTCTAGTGAAGTGTTTGCCCAGACTGCCTTGGGCTTGGATCCTCCTAGCTCGGCCTCCTGAGTAGTTAGGATTATAGATGTGAGCCACTGGCACTTGGTACGTAAGAGTTTCTTTAGGGTATATATCTAGTGGTAGAATTGCCAGGTGAAAAGTTATACTCATCTTTACATAATTGTAGTCGTTAATATTCTCACTAATATTTATATTCTCTTAATACTCAGTATTACAGACATTTTAACTTTTACAGTTATAATAGTTGTAAAACGATATCATTGTTAAATTTGTATTTTATCTTGGTTGCTAGTGAAACTGAGCATTTTTCCTTTTGGCCACTAGAAATTTCCCCATCTATGGGTTAACATGTATATCTTTTGCTCATTTTTTTTTTTTTTTCTGGTGGTAATGGGGTTTGAACTGAGAGCCTCATAATTGCGAGGCAGGCACTCTACCATTTGAGGCACTCCACCAGTCCTTTTCTGTGTTGAGTATTTTTGAGATAGGGTCTCCTGAACCTTTTGCTCAGGCTGACTTTGAATCTTGATCCTCCTGATCTGTGCCTCCTGAGTAGCTAGGATTATAGGTGTGAACTTTGGTGCCTGGCTTTTTGCCTACTTTTTTTTTTCCTTTTCTGGGGTAGGGTGTCTTTTGCAAGTTGTAGATAGCTTCTCCCAGAAGATAATTTTTTCATGTTTATAGTTTTGGATTTAAATTTTTTATAGTTATGATTGTTCATTTTCACCTTTGTTATTTGTGTTATTGTGTGTTTTTCAAGAAATCTTTTCTCACCCTGAAATCGTAAGGATTTTCTTCTAAAATGTTTTAAATTTTGCTTTGCACATTTTGATGATTAACTCATCTGGAGCTTGTTTTTGTGTTTGCTGTGAATTATGAAGTTAATTTTATCTTTTTTCATATGTGTAACTAGTTGTCCCTGTATCATTTATTGAATCCATTCTTTTACCCTCACTGATTTAATGCTATTCTCTGTATTACAAATCCAATCCTCATCTATGTGGATCTGAGTCTGGATCTTCTATTGAGTTATCCTGTTTGTCTATATAAACAATATAAATATAAGTAAATATGAAAACAATAGTACTGGTTTAATTACCACAGCCTTAAGGTTGTTCTTAATATCTCAGAGGTGAGCCCCCCTCTTATTTTTCTTCACTTGGCATTTCTTAGCCTTTTTCCATATGAATTTTAGGAACAGCTTTATTCCCTCCTTAAAGAAAATGTACATTCTTTATTACTATTGATGTTGACTTACAATTTTTTTCTTATATTTTACAAGGGCAGACACAAAGAGTACTTCAATAAAATCCAGCTAAGAAACTGATTTTTTTCCTTTTTTAAACTTTTAAGCCAAAAAATGCTAATAATTTATCATGATCTGTGTGCTGTATGATTAGTGTCAGCTGTTTATGAGTAATACAGAATATTTTGGTCCTATGTTTAGAATGAGGTGCTAATGTGTTGATGGATTTTGTACTAATCATATAGAAGGAGGAATAGGAAATTATTTCTGTTGATTTAAGAAATAAGTAAGTTTGAAATCTAACATTAATTTATTTTTAAAATCACTGGATAATAGAACATTTTAGAGATCCTTTAGTGGATTTTTAAAATTGTAAATTGTTTTTAGTGTTATGTGCTTGTGAGAAGTGATTAAAAATAGCAATTGTTACTAATTCTGGGTCTTTCAGAACACCTCCGTATTGGTCAGTTTTATTTTATTTGTTTGTGGTAGTGGGGTTTGAACTTGGTCTCATGCTTGTTAGGCAGGTGCTCTACCACTTGAGCCAAGCCCCAGCCCGATTTTACTTTAATTATTTTTCAGATGGGGTCTTGTGTTCCTCTCACCCGTGCCTCCCTTGTAGTTAGGATAACAGAGTCTTACTAACTTTGTAGCTTTGAACCACAATCCTCCACCTCTGGAGTAGGTAGGATTGCAGGTGTGAGCCACCATAACCAGCCTTTGAAATTTTTGGAGTTTATTTTCCCTTAAATTTTGGCAGCACTGGGATGTGAATACAGGGCCTTGTGAAGCACTTTGCTGCTTGAACGTGCCTCCAGTTGGGCAATTTTTAAGAAACTAGTTAGCCTAGTTATTTTTCTCTTAGGCAATAATATTGATAAAATTTTGTGAGATGATAGCAGATTTAGTTCCTCTTGTTTAGAATGGAGCCTGGCATGGAGGTTATTCAGTAAAAGATTGTTGAATGAATGAACATGACATTTATTTCTGAACACCTTAATAAGTGATCACTTCTTACTGTGTTAGTAGTTTGAATCTTAATGTTATAGTGTCGGCTGAGCTGTTGAATAATGTTTCAATTGTCCAAGTCATTAATAATATAGAACTGAATTAAAATAGCTGCTGGACTCTAATACAGTCCTCTTTTCTGTACCTGCAGATTATTGGGTCTGTTTTTTTTAATATATAGCCTCCATTTGATTTACTACTAATTACATATCAACATAAACTTAATTATGTTTACTAAATTAAATGATGAAGTAGACCAAGAGCATTTGTGAAACCTTTTTCCCACACATTTCTTCTCTTCTATTGTAGAATAAATTGAAGCTGTCTGTGTTGCTGTTTTTATGACATTTATTTGTCCTTAGTAAAGTGATTCTTATAGTGAGTTCTGCAGACCAGCAAATCAGCATCACTTAGAACTTACTGGAAAAGCAGATTCTCAGGCCCTGTTCCAGGCTGATCGAGGAAGCTCTGGGCCTGGGCTCAGCAGCCTCTTCAGTGTTGAAGACAATTTTTTCCCTAGAGTTCTTCCAAATGTATCTCAGCTTTGTTATTTGTAGTTTCAAGGTTATTGTCTTTTCTGCCCTTTAAATACCTTTACCTGTATAGTTTTCAAATATTTAAGAAAGCTTAGTTATTTCTTTCAGTATAGTTGGTTAGTCCCCTGACTAATCTCCCCTGAGAAAAAGTTAAAAATGCTAGATAAAACTTTTTTTTTTAAAAAAACCTCTGAATTCATGGAAGTGGCAGGCCAGAGAGTGAAGAATAATGAGGCCAAAAAACTATGTGAAAGTGGAACCTAGAGATGTAAGCCAAGTGCTTTTGCCTTGAGGGCATTACTTTCAAAACTTAGTTGTGCTTTTGCCTCATGCAGCTCAGAGAATAGGAGATAAAAGTTAGTAGTTTCCTTGTGGAAACCCCCAGTAAAGATGGGGGTAAGGGGGACTACACCTTATAGTAAATATAAACTAGGAATAAATTTATTCCTCCCAGGGATCTGATAGAAAAGTTTTCCTGTGTCAAATTTTGGTCATGTTGAAAGGTAAAAGATTTCCTCTGAGAATTTTTACCACTGGCTGACCTTCAGGCAGATTTGAATTCTGATTTCATACTCCCTGATTGGTATGAAAATCTTAAGCCGGTAATTAAGTGTAAACTGGTACGGTAGTGGTAATGCCTCAGAATGTCAAGAATGCCTAATTAGCAGCAAACACAAAGCTTCTTGGAAGAACTCATCTTCACTCTAAGACTTAGAGAATTTCTAAATATAAAGTTGTAAAGAAATAAAAATTCAGAGTCACAAAGCACAAAGAAACAAGAAATAGCAAACAGAGCCAGCAGAAGTAAAGAGCAGAGTCAGAGCTTGTGGTGGCTCACACCTGTAATCCTATTTCCTTAGAAGGATCATGGTTTGAGGCCAACATGGACAAAAAGTTAGCTGGAGGATTACCTTCTGAGGCCTCCTTAGGCAAAAAGTTCAAGACCCTATACAAAAAAAAACCCCTAAAACAAAAAGGGCTTGGAGGCATGGTTCATGTGGTAGAGTGCCCCTTGCACAAGACCCTGAGTTCAAAAAGTGCCAAGAAAAAGTAGAGTCAGAAACTGCAAGGACTTCAGATATTGGAATTAGCAGACACAGGTAGTAAATACATATATTTAATATGCTTACAGAAATGAAAGAAGTAACTTAAAGTAGGAGCAAAGAGAAGGTATATAAAAGTGATGGAACATTTGAGAAGATTAGGAAGTTAGAAGATGTGAAAAAATTATTCAGAAGGCAGTATAGTGACAAATAAAGGGAAAATAATAAAAGAGTTACGGGAACACAGAGGTAAGAAATAACCAAGTAAGAGCCGGCAGAAATGAATAGGAGAGTCAAAGCCAGGAATGGTGGCTCACACCTATAATCTCAGAGGTCTTACACTGGAGTAAGAATGTCTAGTGTAGTCAGAATTCCATGGGAAGAAGTATGGTAATGAATGAGGCAAAGGTGGGCTGGAGGTGCAGCTCAGAGGTACAGTGTTGCTTTTCAAGTGCAAAGTGAGTTCAAACCTCAGTCCCATCCAAAAAAAAAAAAAAAAAAAGAATGAGTTAAAGGCAGTATTTGAAGAGATAATGACAGAGAACTGAGGAAAAGTACTAATCCATAAACATCTCAACTCATCTTTTAAAGAAACTTGGTTTTACCAGATAGAGCAAGAAGGTCTTAAAAGCAGGCAGAGACTATGAATTTTAAAACAAAAGAGATAATTAAAAGATAGGTCCCTTAACAATGATAACAGGTTTAGTCATCCATAAAGATAAAAATAATTCTAAACTTGTATAAGCCTAATTATTGCCTTCATACACAAAGGATAAAATGATGGACTATAAGATGAAATAGATCTACCATAGTGGGGAGTTTTGAACCTCTCAAAAATTGATAAATCAACAATACAAATACAGTTATGGCTGTAAATTAATAACAATAAGTTAAAATCCAGTTTATCAG
Source organism: Castor canadensis (assembly GCF_047511655.1). Lineage (NCBI taxonomy): Eukaryota > Metazoa > Chordata > Mammalia > Rodentia > Castoridae > Castor > Castor canadensis. The sequence continues at coordinate 22,310,348 of NC_133396.1, read as the reverse complement.
TTGCACTAGCCACATTTGGAGTGCTTATTAGCTGTATGTGGCTAGTGGCTGCTGTGTTGGTTAGTACAAAAAGTGCTTTTGCACTGCACTGGTTTTGAAGACTTAAATAATGCAGTTAACAGTGTCACTGGGGAGGCCAGTGAGGGTCCAAGGAGGTCCCCAAGAAGGAGGCTTGGCCTGTGTAGGTCCTTGTTTCTGATACAGAAAAGAATTTCAGGCCAGGATATGAGAAAAGAGACTTGCAGTTTTATTTAGCAAGCAGAACAGAAGGCAGAGCACAGGACAGAGTAAGGTAGAATGTAGGTGTTGAGAGGAACACAATGAGTTTCCTAACATCAGATATATCTGTATATATCTGTCTCTGTCATCTGTACTAGTAGAGTAAAGTAGGATGGGGTTTAGCTTGAACATTCCTTTAGATAAGTGCTCTCTTGTTCTGAACACCTGTTATACTTTATCATTTTTGTTGCTGCAGTGTTTTGACATTATCAGTCCCTCCCAAAGACACTGAGTCTTGGTCACTTTTACTAAATCTGGGTTGTTGCAATATAGATGCCTGTTTTTTGTAACCTCTTACAAGAATTTTTTTTTTTATCAAAGGAGTTGTTGTACCAGGCATGTTTTCTATAGGATGTGTGTTATTAATTCTTAGGCATATTAATCATCTGTGCGAGGTCAGAGCTGGGGTACGCTATAGCTCAGAGGAGTGCCAGACTAAAGAAGAAGGCATGCATGTTCCTGAGTTATCTACAAATGTTTGTTCTTGGGCCTGGCTCTTGATTCCCGTGTCTCATTTTCCATAATCTAACTTTCCTTGAACAACGTGTACATTTGAACATTACACCCCATGTAATGAAAATAAATGACCACAATGAAAGTAAATTAAAAATTAGTGGCTGAAACATTGGGGGCAAGCAAGGATTTCTTACAGAATACAAAAAACACTAACTATAATGGAAAAAATTGATTAATAGTAGATTTCATTAAAATGGAAGACTGTGAATCAAAAGACACTGTCTTGCTGGGTGCCAATGGCTCATCCCTGTAATCCTAGCTACTCAGGAGGCAGAGATCAGGAGGATCGCAGTTCAAAGCCAGCATGGCCAAATAGGTCATGAGACCCTATCTCGAAAAAACCCATCACAAAAATAGGGCTGGTGGAGTGGCTCAAGGTGAAAGTCCTGCTTTGGGTGCCATAACAAAATACCATATACTAGGTGGCTTAAACAACAGGTATTTATTTTTCTCATGTTTCTGGAGGCTGGAAGTTCAAGATAATAGTTTTGATGAGGTCTCTTTTCTGACTTGAGTATTAACTTCTTGCTGTGTGCTCACATGGTAGTCAGAGCTCTCTTTCTTTTCTTAGTAGGTCAGAATCCTGTCTACTTAGGGCCTCAACCTTTTAATCTTATTTAACTTTAATTACTCTCAAGTCTTTATCTCCAAAATAGGAGGATAGGGGTAGGGGTTAGGGTTTCAATATTTGAAGGGGGTAACAAAATTCACTGCATAGCAGGTACCATTGAAAGAGAGAAAGAAGACAGGCCATAGAGTACAAGAAGATACTTGAAATATATATTTGACAGAACATTACCTAGAATATATAAAGAATGGCAAATCAACAAAAAAAAAAAGAAATGACAGAAAACCAGTAAAAAAATGAACAAAAGATTCAAACTTTTTTTTTTTTTTAGTGGATTTGGGTTTGAACTCAGGGCTTCAAGCTTGCTAAGCAGATGTTCTACTGCTTGAGTCACACCTCCAGTTCATTTTGCTCTGATTATTTTGGAGGTAGATCTCTCAAACTATTTATCTATGCTGGCCTTGAACTGTGATCCTCCTGATTTAGCCTTTCTATAGCTATAATCCCACGTAGCTAGGATCATATGTGTAAGCTACCGGCATCCGCTCTAACAGGCATTTCAGAAAGAACAATGTCTGTAACATTTGTTAAGTGCTCAACCTTGTTAATCATCAGAAAGATACAAATTAAAGCCTCATGGAGATATCACTACACACTTACCATTAAAATGAACACTGGCAATTCCAATTGTTGGTGGGGATATAAAGCAGCAGAAACAGACATTACAGGTAGGGATGAGAACAAATGAGTACAACCTCTTTGGACATCTGTTTGGCAGAATTAGGAAGAACTGAGCATATGCATGTATATCCATGACCCAGCAATTTTATTTGGGGTAGGGGGAAAGAATAAATTCAATAGAAATGTATGCATATATTATTCAAAAGGCATGTATAAACATGTTTATAGCAACGGTATTCATAGTAGCCCAAAATGGAAGCAACTCAAGTGAATAAATAATGGTGGTATATTGTATAAAAAGCAGTGAAAATGAATGAACCATTGCTGTATGCAACAACATGGATGAGTGTCATAGTCATGATGAGGGGTTGAAATCAAACATAAAAGAATAATGCTGTATGATTCTATTTATATGAAGTTTCCAAAAACAGGCACAACTTACCTGTGATTTTTACCTCTACTTATGGAAATCAAAGCAGTGGCTATCTGTGGTTGAGGGTCGAAGCATTGAGGGGTGGTATAGGATGGTGTAACGTCCTCTTTCCAAGAAAGATGTCCAAGAACTGGTTCTTGGTTATCCTGGATTTAGTCATTGTAGAAGGAACCAAATACTCACAATGTATGTACTTTTTGGTATGTATGTTTTTCTTCAAAAAAAATTGGATTTAAAGAAAAGTTCTTTTTCTGAAGCTGGGTAGTAGGTATGTGGTATTTGTTTCATGTTTTGTATCTTACCTATATTTTACAAAAAAAATTTATTCATGTTCAGTACTTTAAAAATATGTATAAAGTAGTCACAACTTTATTGCTAAATTATGTCCTGTACTTAGCACAGAGCCTGGGACATAGAGGTTTTCTTTAAATATTCTTTCTAAAGACTAGAAGTAAAGTAATAATTCCTTTTTTTTGCCTTTCATCAGCCATTTTTGACTCAACAATTTGAAAATAATTATTTCTACTGAATTACTTTTACATGATAAATTATGTAAATAATACCACTATATTATGCTTATATTTATTATTAAGATGAATTGATTAAATGGGAAACCTCAATATTACTAACATCATGAATTATTAGTGTTATATTTAATTGCAGGAGCTTAGATCAATACTAGCAGTGAAGATAAGGATAATGTGGACTTATGGATTATGCCACTTTGAAGACTTGACATTTACTAGAACTTAGGCCTTCTGGTATTCTCAGTGTATCACTGTTTTTTGTTTGTTTCTGAACACCTGAAAGTCAGCATTGTTTTGATTCCTTAGCAACTTTGGGAATACATTTTTCAGAGGAAGAACACTTAGTTACTGAATAAGATCTTAAAATTAAATGTTAATTTTACAGTTTTGAAAACACCTTCACAAATCTTTTTTGTTATGAAAATTCAGTTCAATAACAAAATTCAACTAACATAAAACCCCACAGATAACACCGTACTTAACGGTGAATATGGAAAACTTTGTCTCTTCAACTCCGGAATAAGAAAACGATGTGTACTCCTGCCACTTCTATTCAACACTTGGAAGTTTTAGGTAGAATAGTTATGCAAAACAAAGAAATAAAAGGCGTCTGTATCAGAAGAAAAGAAGTAAAGCTATCTATTTGCATATTATATGATCTTATATAGAGAAAATTCTGAGGAATTTATAGAAAAAAATAGTTAATTACTGAATTTACCAAAGTTACGGAATACAAGGTCAGTATCCAAAATCAGTTGCATTTCTATACACTGGCGATGAACATTGTAAAAGTGAGCCTAAGAAAACAATTCCATGTCCAATAGCACCTGAAAGGATAAACTCAGAACAGATCAAAGACCTAAATCTGTAGTTTTTATAAGGAAATAGGAAAATATGGATGGCCTTGGATTTGGCAGTGTTATTTTGCCATCTTTTTTTTTTTGGCAGTATTGGGGTTTGAACTCAGGGTCTCATGCTTGCTGGGCAGGTGCTCTACCATATGACTTACTCTACCATATGACTTACTCTGCCAGTCCTTATTCAGTGTTATTTTTAAAGGTGTGACACAAGCAATCAGAATTAAAATAGATGTTGGGTTTTATGAAAAACTTTCATGTGTCAGATGACACTATCAAGAAAGTAAAAGAGCCAAGCATGGTGATGCATGTCTATAATCTCAGCTATTTGGGAGGCAGAGATAGGAAGATCACAGTTCGAGGCTAGGCAAAAGTTAGTGAAACCCTAACTCAAAAAATGTGCATGCTTGTAATCCCAGCTACTTGGGAGGCAGAGGTAGGAAAATTGCAGTCTAAGACTGGCCCTACCTGAAAAACGAACTAAAAGCAAAAGGGCTGGGGCATGGGACATGGCTTGAGCAGTAGAGCACTTGCCTATCAAGTGTGGGGCCCTGAGTTCAATCCCACAGTACAAAAAAAAAGAAAATGAAGACAACCCACAGAATGTGAGAAGCTATTTGAAATTTTAGATCTGGTAAGTATTTATGTAAGTACTTCTAGTTATATGTACCCAGGAGAATTGAAAACTTTTATTCATACATAAATGTATGCATGGAGCTGGGTATAGTAGTATATGCTTGTAATTCTAGCACTCAGGTGATTGAAGCAGGAGGATCACTTAACAACCTGGGCTATATAGTGAGACTGTACAAAAAAAAAAAAAAAAGCCAAAACTTGTACATGATGTTCATAGCAGCATCATTGGGAATAGTCCCCAAATGGAAACAACATAAGTCTTCATCAGCTGATGATAAACGAAATGTGGCAGAACCATACAGTGGAATACTATCCATCATGGAAAACGATGAAGTATGGGTATAGGCTACGACCCTTGAAAACACTATGCTAAATGAAACAGGCCAGACTCAAAAGCACAAATATGTATGATTCCACTCATCTGAGGGATTTTTTTTTCTTTTATTATTCATATGTGCATACAAGGCTTGAGTCATTTCTCCCCCCTGCCCCCACCCCATCCCTTACCACCCACTCCACCCCCTCCCTCTCCCCCCTACCCCCTCAATACCCAGCAGAAACTATTTTGCCCTTATTTCTAATTTTGTTGTAGAGAGAGTATAAGCAATAATAGGAAGGAACAAGGGTTTTTGCTGGTTGAGATAAGGATAGCTATACAGGGAGTTGACTCACATTGATTTCCTATGCGTGGGTGTTACCTTCTAGGTTAATTCTTTTTGATCTAACCTTTTCTCTAGTTCCTGGTCCCCTTTTCCTATTGGCCTCAGTTGCTTTTAAGGTATCTGCTTTAGTTTCTCTGCGTTAAGGGCAACAAATGCTAGCTAATTTTTTAGGTGTCTTACCTATCCTCACCCCTCCCTTGTGTGCTAAAGCTTTTATCATGTGCTCAAAGTCCAATCCCCTTGTTGTGTTTGCCCTTGATCTAATGTCCACATATGAGGGAGAACATACGATTTTTGGTCTTTTGGGCCAGGCTAACCTCACTCAGAATGATGTTCTCCAATTCCATCCATTTACCAGCGAATGATAACATTTCGTTCTTCTTCATGGCTGCATAAAATTCCATTGTGTATAGATACCACATTTTCTTAATCCATTCATCAGTAGTGGGGCATCTTGGCTGTTTCCATAACTTGGCTATTGTGAATAGTGCCACAATAAACATGGGTGTGCAGGTGCCTCTGGAGTAACCTGTGTCACAGTGTTTTGGGTATATCCCCAAGAGTGGTATTGCTGGATCAAATGGTAGATCGATGTCTAGCTTTTTAAGTAGCCTCCAAATTTTTTTCCAGAGTGGTTGTACTAGTCTACATTCCCACCAACAGTGCAAGAGGGTTCCTTTTTCCCCGCATCCTCACCAACACCTGTTGTTGGTGGTGTTGCTGATGATGGCTATTCTAACAGGGGTGAGGTGGAATCTTAGTGTGGTTTTAATTTGCATTTCCTTTATTGCTAGAGATGGTGAGCATTTTTTGGCCATTTGAATTTCTTCTTTTGAGAAAGTTCTGTTTAGTTCACTTGCCCATTTCTTTATTGGTTCATTAGTTTTGGGAGAATTTAGTTTTTTAAGTTCCCTATATATTCTGGTTATCAGTCCTTTGTCTGATGTGTAGCTGGCAAATATTTTCTCCCACTCTGTGGGTGTTCTCTTCAGTTTAGAGACCATTTCTTTTGATGAACAGAAGCTTTTTAGCTTTATGAGGTCCCATTTATCTATGCTATCTCTTAGTTGCTGTGCTGCTGGGGTTTCATTGAGAAAGTTCTTACCTATACCTACTAACTCCAGAGTATTTCCTACTTTTTCCTGTATCAACTTCAGAGTTTGGGGTCTGATATTAAGATCCTTGATCCATTTTGAGTTAATCTTGGTATAGGGTGATATACATGGATCTAGTTTCAGTTTTTTGCAGACTGCTAACCAGTTTTCCCAGCAGTTTTTGTTGAAGAGGCTGGTATTTCTCCATCGTATATTTTTAGCTCCTTTGTCAAAGACAAGTTAATTATAGTTGTGTGGCTTCATATCTGGGTCCTCTATTCTGTTCCACTGGTCTTTCTGTCTGTTTTTGTGCCAGTACCATGCTGTTTTTATTGTTATTGCTTTGTAATATAGTTTGAAGTCAGGTATTGTGATACCTCCTGCATTGTTCTTTTGACTGAGTATTGCCTTGGCTATTCGTGGCCTCTTGTGTTTCCATATAAATTTAACAGTAGATTTTTCAATCTCTTTAATGAATGTCATTGGAATTTTGATGGGAATTGCATTAAACATGTAGATTACTTTAGGGAGTATCGACATTTTTACTATGTTGATTCTACCAATCCATGAGCATGGGAGATCTCTCCACTTTCTATAGTCTTCCTCAATCTCTTTCTTCAGAAGTGTATAGTTTTCCTTGTAGAGGTCTTTCACATCTTTTGTTAGGTTTACACCTAGGTATTTGATTTTTTTTGAGGCTATAATAAATGGAATTGTTTTCATACATTCTTTTTCCGTTTGCTCATTGTTAGTGTATAGAAATGCTACTGATTTTTCTATGTTGGTTTTATATCCTGCTACCTTGCTGTAGCTATTGATGATGTCTAGAAGCTTCTGAGTAGAGTTTTTTGGGTCTTTAAGGTATAGGATCATGTCATCTGCAAAAGGGATATTTTGACAGTTTCTTTACCTATTTGTATTCCTTTTATTCCTTCTTCTTGCCTAATTGCTCTGGCTAGGAATTCCAGTACTATGTTGAATAGGAGTGGAGATAGTGGGCATCCTTGTCTGGTTCCTGATTTTAGAGGGAATGGTTTCAGTTTTTCTCCTTTAGTATAATGCTGGCTGTAGGTTTGTCATATGTAGCTTTTATAATGTTGAGGAACTTTCCTTCTATTCCCAGTTGCCTTGTTCTTGACTGTTACTCTCCATCACATGTTCTAGTGCAGTGGCCGTGGAAGCCTCTATGCACTCGTGGCACTTGAAATGTGGCTAGTACAACTAAAAACTGAATAGGTTGTACTTACTTATTATCTTTCTATTTATTTACTTTTGGTGGTAGTAGTGTTTTACTTATTTATTTATGTTTTTGGTGGAACTGGAGTGTGAGCTCAGAGCCTCGTGTTTGCTAGGCACTCTACCTCTCAAAGCACTCCCCTAGCCTTTTTTCAGGATGGGTTTCTTCGAGATAGCCAGTCCAGGGCTGGCTTTGGAACACTATCCTTCTGATCTCTGCCTTCTGAGTAGCTAGGATTATAGGCATGCGGCACTAGCACCTGGCTGGTAGTGAGGTTTTCAACTGAGGGGCTTTGCGCTTGCTAGGCAGGCGCTCTACTACTTGAGCCATGCCCCTAGCCCAAGTTTTAATTTTTAGTAGTCCTATATGTCTGATGGTTACTTTGTTGAAAAGTAAAGTTCTCAACTGCTAATTTTCAAGAAAAATCCTGTAAGGGCAATAATTGAGTGAGACTTGTCAGCTGAGCTGGCCCTGGGATGTTCATGTATTTTGTGTTGCCCTTTCCTGTGGGAGGTGTGTGTCTGGAGAGCTGTAACCAAGGCCTGGCATACCACAGGAAGAGCCACCAGTTCCTGAAGGCTGCTGTTTGGAGCAGTTGTTTGTTCATGAGTCCTTATTTCGCACTACTAAACTATTTGGTAAGCAGTAAAGCACATATTTAAATATTAAATAATCCAATTTCTAAAATGGACTTTTAGTCAAGAGGATTTTGTTCTAAAAGTGTAGTGTTGTCCAGATGAATTTGGTTAAGTTCCCCCAATTTCTTTGATGAAGAGAAGCAGATTCTCTTGCATCTTAAAGGTTCTCCAATAAATAATGATGTAATTACTTCCACTTAAAAGTTTTCTTTTTGGGGGGGGGCGTTATTGGGTTATTGGAGATTGAATCCAGGGTCTCATGCATGAAGTGTTCTACCACTTGAGCCCCTTTTATTTGTATTTCATTTTTGAGATAGAGTCTCTTGTCTGGACTGGCCTTGAATTGGAGATTCTCCTGTCTCTGCCTCCCAAGCAGCTGGGATTATAGGTGTGAACCACTACATCCAGTGAAATGTTCATTTCAGTAATAAGAAATTTACAATTTTTGACATTTCCGGTTATTATAATGCAGACATTTCTACATCTGTCAGAAGATTAAATACTTAAGTAATTCAGACAACTAAGTTTGTATAAAACTGTCTTAACAATTTTTTAAATAGCTATATGGCTGAAGTGGTTGGCTTTTATTATTGTTGCCTAGAGGCAAGGTTGATTTTAGAAAACTTGTGGAATTTTTCCTTGGCATTACTGTGGTAAGTGGTCAGCTACTATTTATAGGGGCTTATACTTTATTGAAAAAAATGAAATACCCTGCTTGGCTTTCCATAAAAACAGATGCTTCTAGATTCCAGCAGGGAAGCCTTTTGCTCACAGCATCTGTTTTAGTTGGCCAGACACAGGTTTTGTTTTTCACTCTTTGTTAAAGGACACTGACAAGTAAATAGATTTACAAATGAAAAGGTTAACTTAGCATTTTGTAAAATTTTTATTACTTTGGTCACATTCAGTATAATGTTGAACTATTAAGTCATTGTAGTTAAATTGTTTCATTACCTAAATAACCTGGAAATGGTTAGTGCTTTCTATGTGTGTTCTTTGGATTGTCTGCTCTGCAGTTGAGACAGATTTGTATTGATCTGTAAATTTTTTTGTTTTCAACAAATGTTTAATGAGTGCTTGCTGTGTGTCAGGCCCAGGACTGACCCCAGGAACTATAGATGTGGACAAAATATAATCTTACTCCTTAAGAAGCTTTGGGTCTTAATGCAACTAAACATGTAGACAGATGATAACAATGTAATCTGATGCTTCCATTTGAAGTTTATTTTATCAGTGTAGTTGGGAGGGGCAGGGGTCTAGGAAGGTCTTGTTACATGCCTATTTGAAGTGTTGTGGGTTGGTGTCGAGGGTCCTGGCCTTCATAGGCCAGGGAACTAGCTGATGGATTTGTTAGCCAAAGCCAGTATATGAAGTAGCATTTATTAGAGAGAAAGAAAAGGCTACAGCTAGAGCAGTGCAGTGGAGCCCAGAAACTGGTGGCTTCCTGCTCAGGTGAAGGCTGAGGTTTTTATGGACGTTTTAACTCTGGGTTAAGTGGGCTCTTCATTGGCTGTGGATTCGCAGGCTTTCTCAGGTGAACTGTTCTGTTTGCCCCTTATTGGGGGTGGGGGGAACAATCTTGAGAGCATTTTGCTCATCAGCCCTGTGGCAGATCTATCAGACCTTGTATCTCCTTTTCAGGATGCAGAAATTCAGATTTATAACTCCTTCTCAGGATGCAGGAATCATAGTGCTCTGCATGGGGGGGATGGGATACTCATCTGCCTTAGGTCTCCAGACCCAACAAGTCTCCCCTCTGAGATAAGTACCCAACTGCTGTTGGGGAGAGGGACAATGATTCATCTAGCTGCTTTGTGCTGACAGTGGGGTGATGGAGGGTATAGAGGTGGTGGTACTTGTTTCAGGGGGTTGACCTGTGTTAGTCTCCAGGGGCCCCCAATAGGACAGGATGGAGGGCTCATGCGTAGGCAGAGGTGAGTATTCCTTGATTAAGAGCTGGAGTTTTGATCTGTTGGACCTGTTGAGATATGAATCTGGAGAGAGCATTTATTATTCAAGGCCCAAATAGGAATATTAGTAGGAACATAAAAAGGGGTCTGGCAATGGCTGCATATCTAAGGATCCAGTATTCTGCAAAATCTGTAACTCCCAAGAAAGCTCTAAGCTGCTTTATGGTCTGGGGGAGTAGGAAACTCGGGATTGGGTCGATTTGCTCATGACTCAGGGAGCGAGTCCGTCCCTTTAAGACCATGCCTAGGTAGGTAACCTGAGGGAGGCATAATTGAGCCTTTTCCTTGGAGACTTTGTATCCTGGGGAAGCCAGAAAGTTTAAAAGGGACTTACTTGCCCTGGGGATGAGGGGCTCTGTGGCTCCGTACAGAAGTAAGTCATCAACATATTGAAGAAGGGTGGCCTCTGGGTAGTGCCAATCTAATAAGTCTCTGGTTAGGACTTGTCCAAAAAGATGAGGGCTGTCTTTAAACCCTTGTGGCAAAACTGTCCAAGTTGGTTGTTGTGAGGGGTTAGTGGGATCTTCAAAGGCAAACGGAGGCTGACTGTCAGGACGCAGAGGAATGCAAAAGAAAGCATCCTTTAAATCTAGTACAGAGTAACATTGGGCTCTTCAGGGTATTTGAGCCAATAGAGTATAGGGATTGGGAACAATTGGGTGGAGGGGAATGACTGCTTCATTAATGAGCTGGAGGTCTTGAACCAACCTCCATTTGTTTGGCCCCTTGCAAACTGCAGGAATAGGAGTATTATAGGGGCTGGAGCAACTAATTAGTAGCCCTTGTTTTTTTAAGGAATCTATGATCGGTAAGAGGCCTCATCATCCCTCAGGCTAGAGAGGATACTGTTTTTGATGTGGAAACTATGAGGGATCTTTGAGTTTTATTTGAATTGGGAGGGCCATTTTGGCTCTCTCTACAGTCATTCCATCAGTCCACACTGTGGGATCTTGTTCCTGAAGAAGTGGGCAGCAGAGATAGTTGCCTGAGAGAAGGAGAATTTGAGCCTTTAGTTGAGATAGTAAATCCTGTCCCAGCAGGGGCACTGGAGTCTCAGGGACTATGAGAAAAGAGTGACAGAAGTGGAGATCTCCTCAAGAGCAGGCCAGAGGCCGGGTAAAAAGCGCTGGCCAGATATGCCCCGAATGATAACCTTGTTGTTGGACTGGGGACCGGGAGAGAATGGTAAGACAGAGAAACAGGCTCCACTGTCTAGGAGGAAAATGACCTTTCACTTTTCTACTGTTATGGCTACCCGAGGTTCCTCAACATTGATGTTAAAAAGTAGAGCCTGGACAGGAGACCCCAGGACCCATCAATCCATAGGAGGTGGCACCCCACCTTCCATCTGGAGATGGGGGCACTTAGACCTCCAGTGGTTACCTTTGCAGAGAGGGCAGGGTCCCGGTGGGGGCTGGGGCTGTCTCCCAGTCTGTCCCCCTTTTTGGCATTCTCTGCAGAAGTGCCTCTCCTGTCCACAATGGTAGCAAGCTCAGGATGTAGGCCCCAGTTGGGTGGGGCACTCCCTGAGAGCTGCGATGAGGTTACTGTGTCTTTTTTATCCTTTTTTCTCTTTTTAGTAACATCCCAGTTATAGTATACAGACATGGCTGATTGCATTAGTTGGTCCAATCATTTTTCCCCTTCAGCCTTTTGGAATTTCTATGGATATTTGGGGCTGATTGAGTTAGAAATTTATCTTTGAGGAGAACCTTTCCCACCTGTGACTCTGGGTCCACTGTGGTATGCTTTTAAATAGCATCCTTAAGATGCTATAGAACAGTAAGGGGGTTTTGTTGGGCCTTGTTGTACTACAGACACCTGGGAATAGTTTAGAGGTTTGACTTTGGCCCTTTTTAGCCCTTCCACTATAAGATGGATGAAGTGGTGTCGATGCCATTCATTCTCTTCACTATTTTGATCCAAATGTGAATCTGCCAAGGGGACTGACTCTGCCCCTATGGGTATAGGCATATTTATTCCCTCATTTCCAGGTGTCATGGGTATTGGGGCTCATTGTAAATGGAAATCATCTCCAACTTGAGTGGCCTGGGCTAGGACCCATTGCTTTTCTAATGAGGAAAGAGTCTGGTCTAGTAGAAGCATAATATTCTTCCATGCCAATTCAAAGGTTTGGATCACAGAGATAAAGGGTTGGATGTATTGGTCTGGGGCATCAGTATAGCTATCCAGATCTTTTTAAAATCTCCCTTAGATCTGATAACTGGAAGGGGACATAGACTTGCCTGCTTCCTACCACTGAAGGGAGAAACATCCACTAGGAGGTTCTGAATATTGGGGTGGCTTAGGAGGTAGGGCAGAGGGTGGAGCAATAGGGACAGAGGCCTTGTCATTGGTAAGGGGCTTTCTTGTCCTTCTTCCCTATGTTTATCCTGTGGCTTACAAAGAAGGGCCAATGTTTGAGTATCTAGATAGCAATTATGGAGCCATTCTTGGTGGTCTTGGAGATAGAAGAAAAGCTGTATATCGGGGACCTAAGTTCACTTTTCCTCCCCTTTACAGAAAAGGTCTAATTGGAATATGGTATTATAACTTAGAGAACCCTCTGAAGGCCACTTCTCTTGGTCACCCAAGGGATACTGAGGCCAGGCCTCAGTACAAAGAAAGATGAGGGTTTTTTTTCTTGAGATTAATAGGGTCAAGGTCCTTCCAACGTTTCAATAGGCCAGCGGAGACTGTGGGTACCAAGGCTGGAAGACTGGAAGAGGAAGGTCCCATCTAGAAGAACTTGTAAGACTCCCTTTTTGTCGGCATCCTGACTGGGAATCATGCCTAATTAACGAGAGCAGGCATCCCTGTCTTGTGACTTCCTTCTGCCATCTGTGACCAGGACCGAAGGAAGTAAAGTGACTGGTTGGAACAGGTTACCATACCAATGCAGTGGGAGAAAAACTCTAGAATCCTGCCTTTTAGCCAAAAGCAGGCAGCCTCTTTAACAAAGGATAACTCTTTAACAAAGGATGGCATCACCTGGAGTGGTGCCTGTAAGGTTAGAGAAGGGTACTCAGAGGGGGTTCCGGGGCAATCACAGGGATGACTAGTGTTAATATTTGGAGGAAAAAATTTTTTTATGCTGAGGCCAGAAGTATAGGAAATTTTAAATGAGAAGTTTAGAGACTATAGTAACACTCATTTTTTGTTGTTCCCAGAAAGTTATATTAGTGCTTTTTGGGACCATAACCTTGAGATAAGAATTAGGTCTAAGGCCTGGGTCGTTCAGGCCTGAGGTGTGAGGTGAGGTTGGGAACGAGACCTGTGCAAAGTGCTGCCGGCCACCCCTACCCCCCAACATCTGGGACAAGTGACCCTGTCTGTCCAGACCTGACCCTGTGGCCTGTTGCCCCTCTCTCTGTGTACGGGCACCTGTGCACATTTATTTTTCCTCTCATCCCTTTTTGGGGGAGTGGTGGCGGGCCGCAGTTGCCACCGCGTATGACTGGTGGCTTTGGATGCCTGCTGTGCCCTCTCTATGGATTGCTTTAGCTATGGCAGGTGTTACCACTGCACCTAGGGGCCTGCATCCCTGTGCATGCACAGGCCTGTTTGTTTTGCCTCCTCCCCTTGTTAGAGCAGAGTTAGGGTGTGTGTGTGTGTGTGTGTGTGTGTGTGTGTGTGTTGCATGGCCACAGTTTTCTCCTGGCTCCGATTTAAAGTTGTTGTGGACTGAGGGGCATGACAAACTAGGTGTGGGAGTAACTTAAGAAAGTCATAAGGTACCATGGTGAGTTTTCCATGGGAGGCCAGGGTCCCAGTAGGCACAAGGAGGGGAAGGCAGACAGAGATGAAGGACAGGGTGGTAGGACCAGGGAGGGAGTGTGTGAGTAAAAGTATGTCTGCTGCTTCTGGTGGGGACAGAAGGGGTGACCTGACACCCTAGTAAGGGAGGGGAAGGCTGAGCCTGGAGGCAGGACACATGCCTAAGGGATTAACAATTAAGTGTTCTTCCAGGTTGCTCCCACAAAATGGTACTGGAACACTGTCAGCCTCACAAAATCTCTACTCGGGTCACTGCCTCCAGCAGAAGGGGTATTTGACAGGTGGGAAAAGATAAAAAAATTGTCAGGTACCAAAATCAATCAGGTCTCCTTCAACATATCATAAGGCATACCCAAATAAACCCTGGGCTTAGTCTCAGCCCGCAGGGAGGGAGCAAAAGTGCCTCCAGAGCCGGAATCGCTGTGAGGTCAAAGTTGGCTAGGAGCTGTTGGCTTGATATCATGATAGGAAAGTCCCACAGGAAGATAGGAACAGAGACAGACAGGGCAAGCAACTCAAGGGAGTCTACCTTTGTCTAGTCCTCAGCAGGGGGTTTTCCCTAGCAGGAGCATCCAGCAGGGCGCTGGAGACTTAGGTTGCACCTTAGGCATGCCCCTGTTGGTTTGGCACTCAAGTCATACTGACCTTGGTCCAGGATAAATGTCTCTTCATGGTTGCCAAAATTTTATGTGCCAATTTGAAGTGTTGTGGGCTGGTGTCAAGGGTCCTGGCCTTCACAGGCCAGGGACCTGGCTCATGAGGCAGCTGATGGATTTGTTAGCCAAAGCTGGTATATGAAGTAGGATTTATTAGAGAGAAAGGAAAGGCTACAGCTAGAGCAGTGCAGTGGAGCCCAGAAACTGGTGGCTCCCTCCTCAGGTGAAGGCTGGGGTTTTTATGGACGTTTTAACTCTGGGTTAGGTGGTCTCTTCATTGGCTGTGGATTCGCAGGCTTTCTCAGGTGAACTGTTCTGTTTGCCCCTTATTGGGGGAAGGGGGAACAATCTTGAGAGCATTTTGCTCATCAGCCCTGTAGCAGATCTATCAGACCCTGTATCTCCTCTTCAGGATGCAGAAATTCAGATTTACAACTCCTTCTCAGGATGCAGGAATCATAGTGCTCTGCATGGGGGGGATGGGATACTCATCTGCCTTAGGTCTCCAGACCCAACAGTCTCTTAGGAAAAGTTAGGTCTAGGCTGATATTTGATGAATGAGTAGGAATTGGCCAGGCAGGGGGCCTGGGGTTAGGAGCAAAGAATATAAAAGGAAGAAATTTGCAGGTAAGAGAGATCCCAAGAACACAGGGAAACTTTCTAAGAGTTCCATACATTTTTGTCAGAGGGCTAGTCAAGGTGTGAGTGTGACCTTGGGCAAAACTACACCTTGAGCCACTTCACCAGCCCTTTTTTTGTGATAGGTTTTTTTCGAGCCAACCTGGGCTGGCTTTGAACTGTGATGCTCCTGATCTCTACATCCTCAGTAGCTAGGATTACAGGCACGATCCACCCGTACCCGGCTGGAAAGCAGATTTATGACCTTGACTGTTCATCTTGTGCTAAATTAGTGATTTCCAAACATTTAGACATGAATCCCATAAGTAAAACATGTTTTATGTAATCCAGTAGTTCATATTATTTATAAGTTAATATACTAAAAATTTACATATAAAGTAAGCACAAAAATAAAAGGATCTGCTAAAGATGAAATGTAGACTATTCTCATAATAATTTTAATCTGTTAATACATAAAGCATAATGTTTCATTCTTTAGATCTTGGTTTAATATTGTGATACATCAGTTCAGAGGGCTGTTTATAAATTCAGTTTATTTGATACTTGATTTTAATAGCCATCAAATGAGGAATTTGGCTGTACTTTCAAAGTCATGATATTCTTTTTTTTTTCCAAACTGTTCACCCTTTATGGAAATGTTTTATTGAAATGTGGCCTGTACATTTCCATCTGTCTACTAGCTTTTCTTGCAAATTAATAAAAAAAATTGTATAATGCTAAAAATCACTGACGGTCTTCACTTAGTTGATTTTTTAAAAAGAAGTTAGAATATCCTGTTTCCAGTTTTTTAAACCATGCTAATATGAGTTTGGGTTTTTTCTTTTTAATACTGTTTTCAGGTTATATATACATTGTTTTCAATAGCAGAATCACTTAGCAATGGAAATGTTTCCAGATATCCAATTTTGAAATGCTCTATTCATTAGAGCAAGGTATTTTTTCCATTTTTGAAAAAGTTATAATTTATAGGGGCAGGGCAAGTTTTGTTTATTTTTTAATATCTTCTTGGTAGTATGCTACTTCTAGCCTCTTCAGAAATAATTAGCACATTTGGATCACTAGTCTTTTTACAAATAATTGTGCAACTCGTCTGTGTGTAACAAGTCTTGTCAGTACTTACCTTATAGTAACCAGAGAATCCTGGTATTATTCATTTTAAAAAAAGAGATTTTGATAGCCTACTTTCTCTCTCTTTATGGAGTGTGAAAAAATTCACGTTGTAAAGATCTCGTTTAGGTAAGTTAACCTCAGTGACATCCTGTGGCCCTTTGTGCGTGTCCTTGGGACTTAACTTGCAGCTAAGTTTATCTGTGAATGAAGCAGTAATTGGCTTTCGCATAAGGTGCTATGTTTGTACTTTTTACTGCTAAAGCAGTCATTCTCTCAGTGGTTACAGTTTCCCCCCAATGCACATTCTTTCATGTACAGTTGAGAGTGTGTCTTTTTCAGTGAATGGTTTTTTCTGGGTTTTGTAATTATCCAGCAAACATTCTAAGACAAAAGAAACATCTGTGTTTTTATCTAACCATGTAACAAACATCCTGTATTGTAATTTATATTGATGTCACCCATTCTGGAAGTTTCTAAGAGCTTTTGACTGTATTTGCACTAAAAGAATATTTAGTTTGTCACCGTTTTGCTTTCCATGTATCACTTCAGCCGTATTCACCAAGCTTCATGGCTTTGTGTCTTTTCTCCTAGGGAAACTTTAGCAGTTTTGACACTAACTCTAATGCAATTTTGTGAAGTTCTAAATTAAATAGCCTGTGTCTTTAAACATAGATGCACAAATTAGAGAAGTTTATCTCATGCTATGAATACTTAAAAGGCTGGGCAAATTCGAAAACCATTTCGTTAGATCTTAAGGTACTTCACAGTTAGGGTAAAGTTCATCTTTAATAAACATTAATATAAGTTAAATATAAATGAAAGTACTAATATTTTCTTCTTATACCCCCCAAAATTATCATGCAAATCTTTCAAAAGCACATATTCCATTACAAAGACTGTTGCTCTAAACGACTGGGATAATGAAGGCTGCAATCTATCTCCTAGGGAGACGGAGCTTGGGAGATCATGGTTCTAGACTAGCCTGGACAAAAAGTTAGCAAGACCCCATCTTAACAAACAAGTCAGGCATGATGGTGTGTATCTGCAGTTCCGACTATGAGGGAAGCATAGATAGGATTGAAGTCGAGGC
The DNA here is from genome assembly GCF_047511655.1 of Castor canadensis. Classification (NCBI taxonomy): domain Eukaryota; kingdom Metazoa; phylum Chordata; class Mammalia; order Rodentia; family Castoridae; genus Castor; species Castor canadensis. The sequence continues at coordinate 22,292,978 of NC_133396.1, read as the reverse complement.
TGGCCCCTGGTAAAAATGTGAGATCCACTTGGCACTGGTGGCTCATTCATGTAATCCTAGCTACTTGGGAGGTAGCGATCAGGAGGATCTCTGTTCTAAGCCAGCCTGGACAAATAGTTTGAGAGACCCCCATCTCAAAAATACCCAGCACAAAACAGGGCTGGCAGAGTAGCTCAAGTGGTAGAGCACCTGCCTAGCAAGTGTAAGGCCCTGAGTTCAAATCCCAGTATCACACACACACACACACACACACACAAAACAACTGGGATAAAGATAGTGAAACTAGCCTTTTAAAACGAAATCGACAGCTAGTAGCTGTTGACTAAAAGGGAAGTTGATTGCTGTTTTTCTTTTTATGTGTATCTTATAATTATTATAATATCTTATAATTATTTTTGTAGAGAGATGCTTAGAAGATTTTTTTCATAATCTATAAAAGATGTGGTTCATAGCCACTTGGGAGCGCTTTAAAAAAAGATGTTTTTTCCTAATGTACTTTATCAAATTTAGTAAATTTACTTCACTGCATTTTTATCAGCCAAGATTCTCTTATAAGAGATAGAAAACCAGTTTAAGTTTGAGCAAAAAAGAATTTCTTGGCTCTTAAGCAATGTTCAGGGCTTTTAAGCAATTTCAAGGACTTGAACTGGTAGTCAGTGTGTGTGTTAGTTTCCATGTGTCTGTTAGTTTGTCTGTGTCTGTCAGTTTGTCTGTGTCTGTCACCTCTGCTCTCCAGGGACACTTTAACTGTCTTTTAGAGTGCAGAGCCTCCTCCATGTGGTGTGGTAAGGAAGAGTTTATGTAAAACCCTTTGGGGTTACATAGTGGTGCATGTGGTTCCCGTGTGCTGTGATCAGTAGTCAGTCCCACCAGCACTGCCCACCTGAAACAGTGGCAAGGGGGAGTTTCCCAAAGAAAAGGTTTGCTGTTATCGCAGAGGAAGGGATGCTAGGAGTCAAACTGAAAAATGCTTACTGCAGCATCTGTGCTAATGAAGAGAACAGGCATATTCTGTGAGGTTACAAGGCCTGACTTAATTTTTTTTTTCCTGATCATTGATTCCTACAGAGCATGCAAGCTGCAAGATGTCCTACAGATGAATTATCTTTAACCAACTGTGCAGTTGTGAATGAGAAGGATTTCCAGTCTGGCCAGTGAGTATCTTTGTGACTGTTTTCTTTTAACCTTCTAAGTGGTATTTTAGAAACTTCTACAGAGTCATTTTAGGGAGCTTTTGACGATTATTTTTTTTTATTACTTACTGAGTGGGAGAATGGAGTAAATGAGAAAGAGTTATGTATTCCAGTCATTACTTGTCAAACTTTGATAAATGTAGTATTTTTAAAATCATTGATAGCTTTTTATATGTAACTTTTTAAAAATGATTTTTCCCTCACCATAATAGGGATTGAACTCAGGGCTTTGTACTCTCTACTACCTGAACTAAGTCCCCAGTTCTTTTGTTTTTGAGCCAGAGTGGGCTGGCCTCAAACTTGTGATTCTCCTGTCTCCACCTCCAAACAGCCTGGGGTTTCAGGTGTGCTTTACCATGCCCAGATTTTTTTTTAAAAGACAAGTTCTCCCTATGTATCTCAGACTGGCTTGGAACTTGGTATGTAGCCCAGGCTAGCCTCAAACTTGGGATCCTCCTGACTCGGCCTCCCAAGTGCTGGGATTACAGGTGTGCACCACCACAACTGTCCCTTTATTGATTTTTCTTAGCATAGCTTAGCATGCTGGTCATGTGATTCATATTTAGCATAGTTGTTAGGTGTTTGGCTTTGGAGTCAGATTGTCTGAGTTTAGATCCTGGCTCTGCCAATTACAAACCGGGTAACCACAGATATGATATTTACCATCTCTGTGTCTCCGTGTCCTAACCTTTAAAATGGGGACAACAGTAATATCTTTCCCAATTTTGAAGAGTGAGTTATACCAATAAAACACTTAGAATAGTACCTAGTATATTAATAAACCCTCATTAAAGTTTAGCTTTTAATGGTCATGATTACTATGATAATCGAAGAGACATAAAAATTGGAAGGTACATAACAAATGTAGAATCTTAAAAGTATTTCACCATAATTTGTTTTAACTGGTTCACAGCAAACACTGAACTTCCAGAGACCCTGCTGCCAAGTTCAGCACCATCCACATGCTTCTGAGGTTGGTGGAGATAAGGAAATGAAGGGGCCTTACCAAAAGGCAGGCTCGGGACATAAGGAGATGAGGCAGGATTTTAACTGAGCTTCAGAGTAAGAGGCAGTATTGCATAATGGGGTTAACACTGTTTCTAGTACTAAACATTCTGTGATGCTAATTGAACGTGGGATCTTTATAGATAATTAGTGTAAGAATTTATTTATGGAATTATTTTATTTTACATATGTTAAATGTTCACCATACTCATGACAAGGTTATTTAAAATAATAGTAGTTATAAGGAGCTTGTGTTTTAGTGGCAAAGCATAATATGTATAGAAATTAATCATTAACATTAAAAATTACAGCATTGTAAAGATAATTTTTAAAGAAAGATAATTGAGCTGGGAGTGTAGCTCAGTGGTAGTGTGTGCCTAGGCATGGAGAGGTCCTGGCAGGTTCAGTTACCAGCACCCCACACCCACATTTACATACAAAAGGTAGTGCTGTTGCCTAACAGAATGTAAAGCTTTTATCTCACTCATAGTCCTTATTTGTGAGATGACTATCTCTTATGTATGTATTGGTGACTTCTGAGCAAGAAATTGGCACAGAATTCTTTGACATAGCAAATATTGACATCTACATGAAGGCTAATATATTTGGAGAGATTTTTCATTTTTACCATCTTTTTATTTTATTGACTGTTACTGTTTAAGCCTTTGGGAGAGTCTGCTAAAATATTTAATGAAGAGTTCTAAAGCTAACTTTTTTTTCCTTTGGCAGGGCCTCACTTGCTGGGAAGATGCTTTACCACTTGAGCTATGCCCCTAGCCTGTTAACTTTGTTTTTTGACCACTGTATCTTACCTTTTTTATCTTTGGTTCTCCTACCTTTATTTTGTTAGGATATGTGAAATAATTCTCTGAGAGGAAATTCATCTTTTTTTTTAACTTAATTTTAAGGACTCTTAAATCATTGGCTTACATTTTATGTGAACTGAAAATGTTTTGGGTTGAATTACTCTATTGGCTGAATTCTACTTGATGTGTGCTTGGCCAAGGTAATCTTCATGCTGGACATCATTTTGTATTGCTGACAGTTTTTAGAAACTAAACTTGTACTTCTGTTCCTTCAGGGTTCTCAGATAATGCCATGGTTCCATCTGGTACTCATCTAACATCAGTTTGGGAAAAACACATTTAGAAATTGTGTTCTTCATTTCCTCTAAGAACTACTGACTCTGCTTCTGTCTTTTAGACATGTGATTGTGAGGACCTCTCCCAACCACAGGTACACATTTACACTGAGAACCCACCCATCCGTGCTTCCAGGGAGCATTGCATTCAGCTTACCTCAGGTAATCGGATGTCAGTTTATTCCCTACTCTTCTTGAGTCAATGCATTTTAAGCAAGCATTGCCCTGTAACTGCTTTGATTCATACTGAAGAAAAACATCTCCAGGTAATATATAAAGAATTTACATATATATGTATATATACACATGGTACTGGCATTTGAACTCAAGGCTTCTTGCTTACTAGGCATGTGCTCTACCACTTGAGCCAGGCCTCCAGACCTAAAGATACATTCTTTTTTTTTTTTAATTGTTTTTACATTTACTCAAATGTGTATACATTGTTTGGGTCACCTTCCCCTCCTACCCCCACTAAAGATATATTCTTAATTGCCAGTTATTTACCATGGCTTCCTTATTGCTTATTTTTTTTTCTAATTTTGAAAAGTTCTGCAGTAATATCAGCTATCAGATAAAGTGTAATATTGCTTTAATGCTAACTCCCAAGGTAACAGAAGAAATATAAAAATTTTATTTCAGCCCCGAGTTCAATCCCTAGTATTAAAAAAAAATTTTCATTTGTAAAATTGATATCTATAATGGAGGTTTTATAGTGTAATAGTGCCAGACTAAAGAACATGAAAAGAGGTTTTTTTTTTTTTTTTTTCATTTTTCTTTTATTATTCATATGTGCATACAAGGCTTGGTTCATTTCTCCCCCCTGCCCCCACCCCCTCCCTTACCACCCACTCCACCCCCTCCCGCTCCCCCCCGCCCAATACCCAGCAGAAACTATTTTGCCCTTATTTCTAATTTTGTTGTAGAGAGAGTATAAGCAATAATAGGAAGGAACAAGGGGTTTTGCTGGTTGAGATAAGGATAGCTATACAGGGAGTTGACTCACATTGATTTCCTGTGCGTGGGTGTTACCTTCTAGGTTAATTCTTTTTGATCTAACCTTTTCTCTAGTTCCTGGTCCCCTTTTCCTATTGGCCTCAGTTGCTTTAAGGTATCTGCTTTAGTTTCTCTGCATTAAGGGCAACAAATGCTAGCTAGTTTTTTAGGTGTCTTACCTATCCTCACCCCTCCCTTGTGTGCTCTCGCTTTTATCATGTGCTCATAGTCCAATCCCCTTGTTGTATTTGCCCTTGATCTAATGTCCACATATGAGGGAGAATATACGATTTTTGGTCGAAAAGAGGTTTTTCAAACTAAAACCTAAAACTCGCTCCCCCACAACTGGAAGGGTTGTGACTACGTTGTAACTGTTGGTGGATTCTGTGGAATCAGATGTTCTAACACTGTCTTAGGCACACCATATGAAATGTAGGAGTACCACAAATACTAGTCCATATAGTTTTTCCCTTACAGTTTTACTCAGGCTGCTGACCCCACCATCCTAACAATGTAAATGCAGTCCTTACCTTCTTTTCTAGCGTGCCTGTGAGCACTGATTTGTTTCCTTGCAGATCTAGGGAAAGAAGATCAAACACTCATTTGGGAACTATTTAAAGATTTCCTGGAGCCCTAAAAACTTGTGAGAAATTTTGACTCACTTTTCCGTTTTTGTCTGTTTGGATGCCTCTCCATTATCAGGACTCCTTTCATATTTGTTTCTATAGACTAAAAGTTTGGGATAGTTCAGGGTCTGCCAGCTTTTACAAAGCTTTAATTGGGTTCACAGTGATCCGAAGTAGCTTGAGGTGTCTATTTCTCCTTGTTTTTCTACTTTGCAAAAAAAAGAAAAAAAAAATTCCCTCCCCCAACTTGCTCTTTAATTCAGCAGCTATTCTAAGTACTTTCCAATATGTTAGCTCATTTAATTCTCAAAACAACTAATACATGTTATTGTTATCATCCCTTGATACTGTCTTTGGAATTGGAGTGCAGAGTCTAAATTGGCTGCTTTGTGACCCAAAATCTAGGTTTAACCAGCATGCTGCTAAAGTCAGGTTGGCCAGATGTGAAGTTGGATTTCTAGAAGGGGTCTCTTAGAGGAGGTGGGGCAGAGAAGAGGGAGTGTGGCCCTTGGTGAGAAAGCTGGGAGGGGAGCACTCACTGTCACACATACTCATAATGCAGTACCTTTTAAACCACCCACACAGATTCCACAAATTTCAGCCAAAATTATTTCTGTTAGTGTACTTGTAGTGTTATCACTAATTGCTAATTTTGACACTCTTTCAAGGCAGCCTAAATTCCTGCCTAAACACAATTTGTCCTACCTGCATACATTCTTGCCACTGTAAATAATCAGGATTGGGGAGAGACGAAACTGTGGCTATGAATGCCTGGAAATCCTTTGAACGGTATACAAAGGAGAGTACTAACAATTTAACAGTTTGAGTTCCTGCTGGAATTTTAGTATAGTTTATCTGACCAGTTTTAATTTAGTTTTTATGAATTAAATTTCTTTTTGTGGTACTGTAACAAAGAGTGAAACAAACTGTAGCAGGGCATTTGGGATGCTGACAAGGCTGATTCAGTGAAACCTTCCAGAGCAGTAGATGATACAGACATATCCCACAATTGGCCAGCTTTACTGTGAAGGGCAAGCTTTGGATGTTTTGGGGTAGGTGTTAGATAGAAACTCTTAATATCTGCATTAATTTCTGAGGGCTGCTATAAGAAGAACAAATTGGGTAGCTTAAAATGACAGAAAAATTTAAACAACAGCAATAACAACAAAAGATGAATTAAAAAAGAAACAACATAAAATTTTCAAAAACCAGAAACCAGACATTTATTCTTTCTTAGTTCCAGAAACTAGAAGTCTGAAATCAAGATTTCAAGAGGGCAGTGCTTTCTCTGAAGGCTCTAGGGAAGAATCTGTTCCATGTTTAGCTGTTGGAATTGCTGGCAGTTCTTGATGTTCCTTGGCTTATAGAAGCATCATCTCAGTTTCTGCTTCTGTTATTATATGGCATTCTCCCTGTCTTTATGTCTCATCTCAAAAAGACATGAGAGACCTCATCTTAGTGTGATTGTATCCGCAAAGACCCAACTTCTAAATACAGTACCCCTAATACACAGGTGTCAGGGGTAAAGACTTCATATTTGCTAGGGGTGGGTTGGTGGTATTGGTTCACAGTTCAGTACATAACAATGTGCCATGTTTTGATATTGGGCTATCTTCCTGAAGTTCATAGAAATTCCTCTTATCTTCATTTTTCTAATTTTGATTGATGTGTTTTTTTTTCTCATTTATTTTATAGCGAAAATGGGCTGGACTTTCTATTGGACAAGAAATAGAAGGTAGGTATTTTATTTTATTTCTTAGTCATCTAAGGTAGACTTTTCTTTGTGATTTTACTTATAGTTATTTATGGCTATATAATTTTCTATCACTGGTTTTCAGGCCTTTAACATTCATTCTATTCAGAGTACAGGTTAGATCTATGAGAACAGTAAGGAAATAGTGGTGCCACCTATGTTTTTTCTTTTTTCTCTGTACCTGTGTTACAAGGTCATTATAGTTCATTAGGGAAGGACAAAGAAAGCAATTTATTACTCTGGGGGTTGGGGAGAGAGTAAGTCAAGGAACTAATAAGCAAAAACTTGTGTACTTACTTGTAGTCTAATTATTTTACTTTTCTTTTCATTTCCCTCATTGTGTGCATGTTAACCTTCTTTGCCTGTCTTCCATTTTAACCACTTTCTCTCTAGTATTTTAAAATTCTTTTTCTTTATCTTGGTTGTTTTCCTTTCTTTCTTCACTGCCTCCTTTTAAATTCAGTCAGATTTATTCTCTCTTGAGTATCTTTTAATTTATTTATTTACTGTATTCTCCACTTTTGAAATTTTTTTTCTTCACTTTCTACTCTCGTTGCACGTCTCATTTATTTCTGTTCTTAGTTTTTTATCTTCTTGTTTTATTTTATTTTATTGGCGGTATTGGAGTTTTGAACTCAGGGCCTCATACTTGCAAGGCAAACACTCTGTCACATCCCCAGCCCTTTTTTTTTAGTTATTTTTCAAAAGGGTCTCTTTCTTTTTGCCTGTTGTTGGAGTTACCTTGGACTTCTACCTCTGCCTCCCACATGACATGTGTCGCCAATGTTTGTTCTTTTTTTTTCTCTTTGAAATAAGTTCTCTCTAACTTTTTGCCCCAGCTAGCCTCAAATTGCAGTCCTTGTTTCTCTGCCTCTCAAGGAACTGGAATTATGGCATGAGCCACCACACCTGGTTTGTCTTCTGATTTTAGTTATGTTGCGTGTCTACATTTTTGTCTGAGGATAGTTAATTTAGTTTAAATAGTTATATTATGTCCCATACCCCAATCTCATGACTGCTGTCTTTGGGAAAGACACTTTACCTGCTGAAATGTGGCAATATTTGTTATGTGTTGTTTACTTTTCATAGCAACTTTGTGTTGGACTGCTTTTTCTACTTCTTAGTTATTATTTTGGTGGGACTGAGGTTTTGAACTCAGTGCTTCATGCTGCAAAGCATGAGCCACACCTCCAGTCCATTTTGATCAGATTATTTTGAACATGGGGTCTCACATCTCACATAAGAGATGTGAAGTCTATGGCCATATTACCCTGAACATGCCCCATCTAATCTAAGAGATGTGGATTAAGGAAAATAAATCAGTAAGGAAGAAGAACTAAGAATCTCACAAAAACAAAAGAAAAACAGGCCATGCCAACCAACCTCTTACTTTTCCCTCTACCTCATCAATATTATTCATGAAAGAAACTGTACTTCTCTCTATACTGACAGAAAAGAATGTTCTTGAACTAGTAATATTGTCTACAAAATTATTAGAAATCGCTACGTACCAGTGGCTCACACCTGTAATCCTTATGGCACCGTCCCTTCTCTAATTCTTAGCAACAATTCTTTAATGCAGCTACTTCTGGTCTTACTTATTTTCAAGTCATCTCCCTGTCATAGAGCTACAGACTGCCAAGTCCCAAATCTTTTCTTTTTTTTTTTTTTTTAGTATTTTTGTCATTTAGTGCTGGACTTTATCTTTTTGGAGATGATTTTGTCTATACTTTATCTATGTTCATCTCTCCCTTCCCCTGATCTCTCTCTTTTCCGCAATTGAAGCTCTATGCTTATTTCTCTCTTTAAGTAATTCAAGTTTCATGGTATTCTCCTAGTAATGCTGAAAGTGTGGGCTATATGTGATATTATTTGTCTCCTTGTTGCTCTCATAGGCCTTTAGGGGATATTCAAGTTCTCAGGGCCCCCATTATCCTCTGGGCCCAATGCTTTTGAAGACATTCAGAGATCCAGCAGCTCTAACTGGCTAAAACACTTCAGAGAAGTTGGTAACATTCTACGTCTCATCTAGAAATACGACGTCTTACGATTCTTTTCTGAGTTGGGTGGAATATCGACGTTGAGATTATCTTTAGTTGACTCTCCTTTTTCTTTGTGGAAGTAGGAGTATAGATGACAGTTTTTCATTGGAGGTTAAAATAAAGAAGATTAATTTAGATATGGGTGGTCGAAGGAAAGAGTTGCATAATTTGTGCTTTCCAAACTTGCCTAAAAGAATTACCTGGGAATTTAATTTTTTTAAAAAAGATTCCAGCTGGGTGCCAGTAGCTCATACCTGTAATCCTAGCTACTCAGGAGGCAGAGATCAAGATCATGGTTAAAAGCCATCCCTGGCAAATAGTCCATGAGACCCTTTCTTGAAAAACCCTTCACAAAAGAGGTCTGGTGAAGTGGCTCAACGTGTAGACCCTAAGTTCAAGCCCCAGTAACAATCAGTCAATCAAAATAAAATAAAATAAGAAAAAGAAAAAAAAATTCCCAGGCTCCTCCCTAGGGGAATCTGGTTCATGTATCTGTTTTTAACAGTCACCTTTAAGTGGTTCTTACCAGCCACATTTTGGGAAACACTGACATAAGTGATTCCCTTAAGTATCACTTCCTCACCTGAAGCACAGTGAGAAGCTGAGAAAGTGGAGAAGTTCAGCACCAAAATGAAGTAGGTCAGGGTGTGAAGCCAGAGTTCCCTGTTTGCAGACCTTGGCAGAGATGAAAATGAGCACTTGCTAAAACATCTGATGAGAAGATGAGGTTGTATGCAGCTTAGGTTTCTAAGTTTTTTGTTTTGTTTTGTTGTTTGAGACAGGGTCTCCCTCTTTAGACCAGGCTGGCCTCAAACTCATGATCCTCCTGCCTCAGCCTTCAGAGTGCTGAGATTACAAATGCATACCCAGTAGGTTTCTAATTTCTTTAAATTTATTTGTCTAAATATGAGAGTAAGAGTGCACAAATTTAGCTTTTAATGTAGATATTTTCTGTTCTGTAAGTGTACAGGAATTCAAGGTTATACTTTTTGGTGAGTTGAGAAATGTGTATTGTGGCTTATATTATGTTATAAAAACCTTTTCCTTTTACCAGCAGTAATTTTCTTGATTGTATAGTCACCTCTTCAATGAGGTGAATCAAACAATTTAATGCATGAAATTATAAAACCAAATGATCAGGTGGGACTAAGGTTGACGGAATGAGCTTGAGGTAAGGAAGTATTTGGGGCATGACTGATATGGATAATGTGGCCATAAAGCTAGAAAACTGGATTGGTGTATGTAGAGATGTAGTAGAGATAGAATAGGGGGTGTGGTTTGAAGGAGTGTACAAGGAAGGAGTGTACAAGGATTCTGGAGTTACCTGTAAGGTGAGACTTTTTAGTTAAGTCAGTGATTTTAGTCTGAGAGAATCTCTTGGAAGTTTCATTTTGTATGTCTTCTCTCTACCTGGCAATGTCATACTTTTATTACAGACTGATGTTTAATTCATACATACTTTTACTATATATATGCTACTATACATTGATGTGTCTAAGTGGGGTGCTGGTGGCTCACGCCTGTAATCCTACCTACTTAGGAAGCTGAGGTCCAGAGCATCACCATTGGCAGCCTGCTCAGGCAAGGAGTTCATGAGACCCCATCTCAACCAATAGCTGGGCATGGTGGTGTGTGCCTGTCATCCTGAGCTATGTGGGAGGCTAAAGGTAGGGAGAATTGTGGTTCCAGGCCAGCCCAGGCAAAAATGTTTGTGAGATCCCATCCCAACAGAAAAAAGCTGAGTATGGTGACACACATGCTGTCATCCCAGTGATGGGCAGGAAGCTTAAAATAGGAGGATCTTGGTCCAGGCTGCCCTGGGCAAAAAGTGAGACCCCGTTTCCAAAACAACCAGAGCAGGAAGGACTGGAGGCCCGGCTCAAGTTAAAACAAAACAAAACTTTTTAATTCATCTTTGATAATAGGTTGCTACTAGTTATAAAATAAGAAAGCATTCTGTGCCTTCTCACCCTTTGCTCCTGGTTGGAACTTTCAGGACTCCTGACCATGGTGCTGACTGTGTGTGTTGCCTGGGACACTGTCCGTGGTACTGTCCATAGCATTTGAGATTGTAACAGCTTGTTGTTTCTATTCAGGAACATTGATCTTAAATTAAAATGCATTTGAAAATGACCATCAGTAATGATGATATTTAATATACATATTTAACTTTATTAGTATAAAGATAATGTAAATATATATATGCACACACATACACTACATATATTATTTTGGAGTCTTTAATGCACAAGATGAGGTCATACTGTGCAAGTCTTTCTAAAATATACTTTTTTCATTCAGTGTTATATTTCCATGAACCATCAATCTTTATTAAATGTAAATCAGGTTTTTATTTAGTAAAGTTGCTGTACAGTATTCCACATTGTGAATATACTACATTTTATTCATTGTTCCCCAACTGATCAGCACTTTCGTTGTTTGACCATTGAAAATAATTCTGCAGTGAACCCCGCTATAGGCAGATGTTCAAGAGTCTTTCTGGAAGAGATGCCTGGAAATAGAATTGATTAATTAATTTATTCATTTTTACATTAATATTTCAACCCACAGTATGTTTTACTATGTAGGAAACAACTAATCTCTCTTGCCTATAAGTTATCCATTATAAAACCTTTAATTTCTAGGAAATGTGAAGAAGGAACAAAAACATTTGGAATTAGAAGCAGGAGAATATTTGGAACTTTCAGCCAAGACTCGAAATTACTCTTTCATCTTTAGTACATTTTCTTTTTTTGACTTGTTTTTTCTTTTGCGGTACTGGGGTTTGAACTCAGAGCTTCATGCTTGCTAGGTAGATACTCTACAACTTGAGCCACTCCTCCGTTTCCCTAATCTTTTCTGATTTTCTTTTCTTTTTTGAGACAGGGTGTTGTTAAGTAGTCCAGGCTGGCCTTCAACTCACAATCCTCCCATCTCAGCCTCCCAAGTGCTGGGATTACAGACATGCACTATCATGCTCAGATTTTTGGTTAAGTTCGGGTGTAGTGGCATATGCCTATAATCCCAGGACCTGGGCTGGCATGTAGCCTAGCATGCATGAGGCCCTGGGTTCAATCCTAGCACCAAAAAAGAAAAGACAGAAAAAAAAAAAGACCTCTCCCCAATCCCAGGACTTGGGAGGCAAGATAGGAAGATTGAGGCCACCCTAAGCTACTTAGCGAGCCCTTGTCTCAAAAAAAAAAAAAAAGAGTTTTGGCTGAATAGTTACTACATGATATAAAATTATATGTAATGTTTTAATATTTAAATTGATGATATTGTAACCTAAAAGCTATTTTAAAACTTTTCACATGGCCTGAGTAGGAATTTTCTTAACGAAAGCTTTGCGTGTATACTTGTCTTGCCTCCTTTGTTATTATGGAGATAATAGGGGTTTCTGTTGTTTAAATAGTTCACTTGTAAAGCACTGGTAGATGCTGTTACTATAAAGATAAGTTAGAAATACGGCTCTTGCCCTGCTCTACATCTGGGACATGTAGAATTTACTACTGTTCCCTGATAGAGTGGGTGCTTCATAAATATATTTGTAGTGTTAAAAAGAAATGTCACACTCTGACTTGCTCTAGAGGAAGTCTCCCCAGTAATCATTGTTCTCAAGCCTTTTTCTGGACCTGCAAAATAATCTGCCCACCTCTCAACAGTAGGTCTTTTTTGTATCAAACAAAAATCTTTGGAAACCACATATTATGCTAATCCTCTCATGATTCCCATGCTGGCACTCTGTCCTCTGCCTCGTGAGACGGGAGAAGATTCAGAGGACTGTGTGGGGAGGCCTGTGATTTTGCCATAGAGGGGTGAGAGGTAAAAGTTGGGGGAGGATGCTGTTGAATATTTTCTAACTAATTCAGATGAGAAGAAAATCTCTGGTGGCTGTTATTTTTAAAGTCTGTATCTATGTGTCATTCCAGTGAAGCCATGTGAAACCCCCTTTTGGTCAAGTGCAGTTGTGATTCATCTACTTGAAACTTGTAGTTACTAGAAACACAGTAAGTATTTGGTGTCCCTGAGGTTTATAAAAGCATTTCTTCTTCCCCTAGTCTCCTCATATACATTTGACAAAGCCAAACAGTGTATTGGCACAATGACCATCGAGATTGATTTCCTGCAGAAAAAAAACATTGACTCCAACCCTTATGACACTGACAAGATGGCAGCAGAATTTATTCAGCAGTTCAACAACCAGGCCTTCTCCGTGGGACAGCAGGTAGGTTTAACTTCATTCCTTTCATCTTACAGGTGTTTTAACCATGCGGTTGTCCTGAATGACCTATGAACAGGCATATCTAAGAGGAGTGATAAAAAGTGAGGGAGATGGGTTTACTGAATTTCTAGGTGTCTGTTCAGAAAAGTTCTGAAGTAGCTTTTAGCTTAAGATATCAAATATGATTACAGCAGTTTTCCATCTGCAAATTTGGGAAAACTGTAGACCTATATATCTGAGATTTCTTATTTCTTTTCTTATTTTAAGACATTTGTTTTGTCTCTGGTATGCTTTTTTTTTCACTAACATATTTCTGTAGAAAGGTAGTTCTTAACTTTTTTGTTTACGGACTTATTTTCAAGTTTTTACGGAACCTCTGAAGCCTAGACTTTCTCTCACTGAAAACATTTGCCAATGTTGCTTGTTTTTTGGACTTCAGTTAATATCACATTATTAACTTCCTAGGAAGAAATTATTGTTTTAAAAAATTTTTTGCTTAAAAGTGTGAGTTCATCAAGTATTTGTATATGTAAATAATCACTGCTCTTTTTACCTTACCACTACATTTTTCTTCTTGTGGCTTTCTTTTTTTGTAGGGGATAGAGTGTGTGAGGCAGAGTTTTGCTATGTAGCCCAGATTAGCCTTAGACGCAACCTTCTGCCTCAGCATCCTGAGTGGTGGGATTACAGATGTGCGCCACCATGCCTGGCCTTTGACATTTTATTCATTCCAGACTCCATCCTCATACCTCAGCTCCATAGCAGCTATTCTCAAAGTATGGTCAAAAGGCCCCTGGGGATCCCTGAAACCTTTTCAGAGGTTGTAAAAAATCAAAACTATTTTTAAAATCATACCAAGATGTTGTCATCTTCCTCTCATTCTGTCTCAAGTGTACAGTGGAGTTCTACAGGACTATGTGATGCATGCCAGCACAGCACATTGACTGCTGTGGTAGACATGAGGATCCAGCTGTCTTCCAATAAGCCAGCCATTAAGAGATTTGCAGGGACAGCACTACTCTTCTCACTTACAGTTTTTTAAACTAAAAATGTTATTTATGTGAACACATAATAGATTTATTATTGTTAATTTAAATTTATAAATAAAAAAATTTTTTGTTCTGTTCTCTAACATGGTAAGTATCAATAGATTTAATCCATAAACAAAAGCTCTTTGGGTTCCTCAAAATTTTGTAGGCTCTTGAGGCCAAAATGTTTGAGAATTGCTGCTTTCTAGCATTCTGATCGCTAAGGATGTCCCTAGATGGCTCTTGCAGTGTCTCCCATGGGAAGCAGGTAGGCTAGGGAATGGGAGCAGCGAAGACGGCAGGAGCTTTGGGCGTGAGAGTCGACTGTTACTTTGCTGCTCTTTTGTAACTGTCAGATCTGGAAGAAGAAGAATCTAATCATCTAGGTAATCCACACATTGTAACTTCAAGTTTTTGCAAGCAGAAACTGAGTTATGGATAGACAGGAAAAGAAGATAGTGCATTTTTAGAGACGAATGGAATTGGAATGGACCTCAGATTCTTGTTCAACCTCCTCATGTACAACTGAGGAATTTTAGGTCCAGAGAAAGCAAAGAACATGTACACGGGAGCATAGCTGAGATGAGAATTAATTAAACAAATATTTAATAGCATGAAGTATGTACCAGCATCTATTTTTAGGCATTGCAGATCAGCAGTGAACAAAATAGACACAATCCCTACTCTCCTAGACCTTACTTTCTAGTTGAAGAAGACAGAAAATAAAAACGAAACACCACGTCCTGTACAGTTCTCTGACTGAATCTGGATGCTGACTGGAACTGCCGCAATGCCATCTTGTACAGGCTGGTCAGAAGACTCCCACATACCATTTAGTCCACTGTTTGTTGACACCTGTCTGTGCTTTTGGGCCTATGCTATATTACTTCTGGATTTCTGCATTTTTTTTTAATATTACTGTACTCAGATTGCTTTTACATTTGCCTTTAGCTTTAGTGTCATAATAGAAAATGCTTAGAAGAATGCTTTGGTATTTGTAATGATTTTATCCCCAATAATATTATATGTCAATAAATGCATGAAAGAAAATACTCCAGAATACAGAGAAATAAGCATCTTACCCTAAAACTGTTCTTAGTGTTTCCTCTCCTTAGTGGTAGTTAGTAGTGCGGGTTGGCATTTACTATTCCACATAGAAGAAGGCCTGACCTTCTAGAAGGTGCTTGGCAGATACTTGGTGAAAGAATGCTTGAACATTCAGTTGCTGTCTCTGCACTTGCATGGCAGGAATTTTGTGCCATTCATAGAAAAGCCTGAGACCCAGGCTTGATCCCTGGCTGTCATTTACTTCCTCTTGCTGGATCTCAGTTTCCTCATGAGTAAAACTGAGTAATAATTTCTTTTTCCAAGAGTATTTATGAGTATTAATGATGTAACCTCCTACAGTGTTCAGAATATAGTGGATAATAAGTGTTAGTTCCTTTTTCTTCTCATTGGCTATGTGAGTGTTGTGCTTGTGTTGCAGATTGAAGAGGGATGTACAGGAGAAAACTGATTTTCTGCATTTGGAAAATATTGGTAATAAGGTGAGAATCAAGCCATATACTGTGAAGTAATTTTCCTCCCCTTGCCTCTTTTCTGTGTAGCTCGTGTTTAGCTTCAACGAAAAGCTTTTTGGCTTACTAGTGAAGGATATTGAAGCCATGGATCCTAGCATTCTGAAAGGAGAGCCTGCGACAGGTAAAAGACAGAAGGTATGCTTTGTTTCTAATCTTTTTGATATGACTTGTACAAATTAATCTGATCATCTGACTATACTCTTGCTGAGCAATTTTTTCATATTGTGTACACTTTTAGATAGTAAGAAAAAATGCTTTTATAGTCAACATTGTTATTAAAATATAACTTAAAATGTTTGCAGATCTAATAGTAATTTGAAATTTGTGTACTTATAATCCTAGTTGAATGTATTTATTATAAATAAAGAACAAGAGCATTATTGAAAAGACAGACACTGAAATGAAGTATGTAGGAATTGTAGAATGTAGTTATGAGAAAAGTAAATGTAGCTCAGATGATTGGTTGGGGGATTTGTTTGGCACAGAGACTTCATTTCCCTTCCTTTTTAGCCTTTTTCTGAGAAGTCCAGAAATCTGCTGTTAGCCTACTAATTATTATCTTTCTTGCAGATTGAAGTAGGGCTGGTTGTAGGAAACAGTCAAGTTACATTTGAAAAAGCAGAAAACTCATCACTCAATCTTATTGGTAAGATTCACAGTTTTTTTTTCTTTTATTCATATGTGCATACAATGTTTGGGTAATTTCTCCCCCCTTCTCCCTACCCTTCCCTTTCCCCCTGCTCCCTCCCAGATTTAGAGTTTTTAGAAGATTATAAATGAACTGCTATTATATGTATTTCCACTAAAGTGATTTTCAAGTGGGGAGGAGAAGAGGGGCACCTCCCTTGACAGGGTTTAGCACAAAATCATGGGGTATTTCATATTTGTTAGAAGTACTGATGTAAAGTTTAAAACCATCATCTAGATCAGCATTGTCCAGTAGAAAGAGAATGAGAAACACATATGCAATTTTTACTTTCCCCATAGCCACACTAAAAATAAGTAAAAAGAAATAGTGAAATTAATTTTTAAATTTAAATTTTGAGACAATTTTAGGCTTACAGAAGATTTGCAAATATGGCTCAGAGAATGTTTATACCAGCATTACCCAGCTTGCCCTGATGTGAACATCATCTACAATCATAGCAGAATGATCAAACTAAAAAATTAACATGGTTTCGTTGCTACTAACCAAAGCATAGACTTTCTTTGGATTTCACCAGTTTTTCTATAATGTCCTTCTCTACTCCAGGATTTCATTCAGGATCATCCCACCTTGCGTTTAGTTGTTCAGTCTGAGTCTTCTCCTGTATCTGACAGCTCCTCAGAATTTCATTATCTTTTGTGACCTGGAGGACTAGTCAGTTGTTTTGTAAAATGTCCCTTACCTGGTTGTTGTGTTAAATAAGACATTGTCATCACTTTTGTTAGTGATCAAGAGATGAATATATAGTTAAAATCTTTCCAAAGGTTCAGTTCAATCCTACTCTTGTACTTTAGTCCTACTTTTATTATATTAAAACAGTGCATTGTGGTCTTGAGACATAGTGAGTCATCAAAATAATGGTGTTGTTAACTGGTTAACAATTCTTTTTTATCATTGATTTAACTATGCTCATGTCTACCCTAATAGAAATTAGAGGGTTTTCAGTGGCTGCATGCCATTAAGTCCAAGGTTTCTTAACTTTCTTTAAATGTGTGCCCTTTTTTCTTGGTCCATAAATTACCATTCCCTCTTTTTGCTTGTTTGTTTCCTTGTTTGTTTTTCTTTGTCTTATGTAGCTCTGGTTGACTTTGAACTCTCCATGTATGCTAGGTTGATCTTGAACTCTCAATCCGCCTGCTTCCACCTCCCTGTTGTTGGGATTATAGGTGTGCACCATCATGCCCAGCTTGTTTTTTCTTATCCGCCTGCTTCCACCTCCCTGTTGTTGGGATTATAGGTGTGCACCATCATGCCCAGCTTGTTTTTTCTTAATTATGAAATATGGATAGATATTCACTAGAAAACAATTCATTCCAGTATTTGATTTTACTTTATACTGTTTTTGAATTTTCTTTTTTTAAACATATTTGGAGCATCCTAAATATGCTTCTACCATGTGATAGTTAATGTCTACAAGTATCATTTTTATGGCTGCTGGGTATATCATAATCTCCTATTATTAACCTAAATATTTATGAAGCTGATTCCTTGTATCATGTTTTTATACACCTTTTGTTAAGATATCTTAACATAATTTTCATACAATGTAAGTGTTTCTAAGTAATGCATGCAAAGATGTGATGTCCACTGGAAAATGAAATTGTGTGGTAATTTGCAGGTAGTAAATTTGGCCACAAGAGGACAGTAAAGTATAAGCAAAATGTTTTTGAACGCTTTCTAAAGGAAAGCTGAAATCCATAAATCCCTAACGATAAAATCACCATCTAAACTTCTTTTAATGTGGTATTTCTTCCCTGACTTTATAAAAACTATGTTTTCTTTTTTTTTGTTTAGAGTATATTAAGGTACCTTTATTGTGTTTGAAATAGTAGCTGTGGTTCTCTTGAGTTCCTTTAGGTGGCACTCTGACATTGAAATTAGATAATTTTTTTTTGTAAGCACAAATTTTGTAATTATTAAAGCCTTTAGAATTTCTTTAGACTTATGTATACACATGAAGGAAGAGCAAATAAAGCATCAAACTAAGTACATCTTTTCAGGCTGAGGGGTTGTATGCTCAGTTGTAAACTTACTCTAGATAAATAGGTGTATTTTAAATATATTTGCTAGGATCCTTGAGAGACTGCTAGATTTCAGTTGCATTTCTGGTACGTAGTAATATTTTCATCAGATATGCATATGATGTTTCTTCTAATCAACTAAGTTAGTTAGATTAAATGTTCATGAAACCAAGTTCAATGGTTGATCACAAATAGACAATGTAAGTTTGGCTAATCTCTTTGAAAATTTATTACTGACTGTAAACAAGGACCAGGCAAAGCAAATAAGGCAATCTTACCCTTCTTATTTGAAAATCAGCCAAGAGTGTGTTGTTCATCTTTGCATAATGGCAACTTGTCTTTACTCACTCAAGATGCCCAGGGAGTACCTGTCTTTTTACACTTAATGATGAAGTTCTTTGTTTGACATAGGCAAAGCTAAAACCAAGGAAAATCGCCAATCTATCATCAATCCCGACTGGAACTTTGAAAAAATGGGAATAGGAGGTCTAGACAAAGAATTTTCAGATATTTTCCGACGAGCATTTGCCTCTCGAGTATTTCCTCCAGAGATTGTGGAGCAGATGGGTGAGTTCAAAAAAAAAAAACTTAATAAACGCTTGTGTTATGAAAAAAATTAATTGATGAAGAATCTTCTTTAGTAGTTTTGAAATTATTTTTCAGGCTCATCAAAATGTTTTTCAGTTTTAACTTCTCTTTAAAAAACAAAACATAAATTTTCTAAAAAAACCTTCAAAATATTTAATTTTATGGTGGAATCATAGAAACAATATTTGTGGTTGCTTCATTTTATTTAGTTAGTTTTTCCATAGGGCATATTTAGATATTTTACCCGATTCTAAACTAGATCTACTGTGGCTGGGATTTAGTGCTGAGTGGTCTGTGGACATTGCCCTAATGTTGGCTGCAGCTGCTGCTTGTTGTGCTGCTGCATTACCTAATCAGTACATCTTCATACCTGGTAATGCTTACCTGGAATGTTTAAATTCGGTAAGTTTGATCCAAAAAAGACAAATGCAGGATACGTATAGGAGTTTCTATATTGTATACAAAGAAGTGCTGTATTTTTTTTTTATCATTTTCTTCTTGGAAATTAATTTATCTGGGCAAAATGACATTATTTGCCTAGTGGAAATGCTGTCATGATTGTTTTCATGTCCATATCATTTGTTAGGTTGGAATGTGAACAGCAGTATCCGAGAAAGGAATTTATAGCATAACAGCTTGTGGTAGATTATTAGTGTAAAAACAGGATCCAGAAAGCTAAAGGAATATGAATGTATTACTCCCCTCACCCTCACAATTCTTTCTTTTAAATTGTTACTGGGAGATAAAAGTATATTCATCACGGTGGGGGTGGGGATAAGAACTGCTTTCTAGGCACTAAGTACTTGGATTGTATTAGCCTCCTATTGTTGGGAGCTTTTCTGCCTGGTCGCTTACTCTGAGAAATTACGGGCATGGTACACACCTGTTCACTGGGTAAAGGTCGAGTTTAGAATTGGATTAAGAGAAAATGACAGAGACGCTCATCACCTGAGTTTTATACACCTTGAAATGGCAATGACATACTTTTTATCTGAAAGATACAAAGGCCAAGTCCGTAAAAAAACAGATTCTAAAATGTGGTAGTTCACTGGCTTGGAAAGTTGTATTTTGAGGCACAATAAATCATAAAGCTTTTTAAACTAGATGTGGAAATATTGTTTAAATATATTTTGGGTAAAAGCAAAGTTAAAATGATGGTTCTAAATGTTATAGGTTATTCTTTTGAAATATTTTCACTGGTTTTTAGGAATGAGATCTGGAAGAGTCTAATGATTCTGTTTCTTTGAACATTTTTACTATCCACCCAACAAGTAGAAAAGTAACAGCTTCTGAAGTAGGCTGTACATTTGAATTGTATCTTCAGTGTTTTCTCACTCTTGGGAAGCTACAGAGGATTTAGTGCTTCAGATAGCAGTTCCCGTTGTATATTACGCGGCCCTTGCACGTAGGGCCTCTGTCTGAGGTTGGGTAGTTAACGTATAAAGGAGTAAAATTTATATCAATTTGTGACTTTGCCAGCTGTCCATGAGTTTGAAATTAAATCATACAGGTTTGGGTTTTATTAGTGAATTTCATCTGTCTCTGATGTCTAAATTTAAACGAGTTGAATTGTAGTAGTGTGCTTTTTTGTTGTGCCTGTGCTTTTTGACTAAGGGCTGTGGATTTAAATTTTGTTTGTGAGTACTGTTGTCTGGAGTCTTTCTTATGGATTTGTTTTTTAATATGTTTATGTTAATTTAATTAGACAAAAAAACTTTGTCCTTAAGAAGTCATTTTTTTCTCTTTATGGTAATATTAAGAGACATATGTTATCAATTTGATTCAAAGGATAGCTAATGTAAAGCTATCTTGGCTTTTGAGCCAAACTGATAAAAGCATTAATTTCTTTATTCTAAATGAAGCTCTGAATATCTGAAGAAAGTAAAGCTATTTTTTTATGATTTAATGACTAAGAAATAATTACCTTGCCATGCATGTGCCATGCCCTATTATTCTATAGACGCTTTCTTTTTTTCTTTGAATTCTGGGGAATTAATAAAATACTTCATTGCATGCTAAGCATGCTGTGGTTATAAAGTTCTCACTGGGCTCCGTAAAAGTATGTAAAAGTAAGAACTGCTATATTTGAACAAAATATTAGTAAAATTGTACAAGTTCTTTTTATGTATACTCTGTGTTCTTTTATTTCCCTGCCAGGTGGGAACAAAATTGGCTGATTTTTTTCCCTCACTCTTTGTTAATTAAATAGAAACAGTGGTATGGTTTTGGAATTCAGTGAGACAGTGAGGTTATGATCAGTTAAATCAATTCAAATGAGGAAAATAGTTAGAAAAGAACAATTTATGTAGATTATGGTGCTTTTAAGCAGAGAACTGTATTTTTGGCTTGAGAACAAATCATTGTCTTTTCCATGGAATCTGGAGTTAGATCTACTTTGTAAACAGGAATCTTAACTAAATGGCTTTTTTGCCTATATATGTCAATTTTTTCAAATTTACAAAGTGGTAAATATGTAATTTTATTTTCTTTGGTCATTATGTTTATGACTGATAATTATGCTTCTAGGTAATATAGTTCTTTCCTTTTGCTTGTAAAACTTCATGTTTTCAAAATTGAAAATATAGGTTAGATACATACAGAATATTGTGATGAAATTTAAGGAGACTAAATGACTTAACCAGAGCCACACAATTTTTTAGTAAAAGTAGGGAATAGATGAAGTCATACACGTGAAAATAATTGTTAGTTTTCAATCTGTTAGTGTCTCTCGTGAAATACTTTCAAGTGTGTATCTTCCTGTTTTGTTATATTTTTGTAGAATTAGAATCAAGGAAATCTTTGAAGGGAAAAGAAAGTCCCATAAAGCTGTATAGACAGGGATAAAGTTTATATGTAGAAATAGGAAAGGGAGCGCTTTTGTTGGTGTTTAACTGCTTGCTTGTTTCTTGTCTATAGCAGTTGGCTTCACACAAATCACAGTGGGGCAGCTCTTCCTCAGAAGCATGTGAAAATACTATCGAAGTATACCTTGCACTTAGTGAATGCCAAACAGATCTTTAGTTAGAATGTCTTCCACCGCCCACAATGATGGGTGTTTAATTAAATCCTTACTTTGTGGGATAATAGCGGCACCATTTGAGTCCTAGGGTAGAAATGTGAGCATCATACGCTGGTACCTGAAGGCTTATATGAGTAAGTTGAGCAGCTGAACACTGCTGTTGAGCATTTCCTGGTGCAGTTTTGAGGAAAGTGCTTGGGATAAATGATTAATTACCTCAACTTGTATTGTAGCTCTTTTCTTTCTGCAAAGAAACTTCAATTTTCAGCATCCCTTGCAATAATCTCTAAATTGTGAGTGTCAAAGCAAAAAAACCCAAATCCTTTTCAGTGAACACTGGAATAATTGCTTAAGAATTAGTCAGTATCTCTCCATGTAATCTTGGGAATAGGTTAACATATCTACCCAAGGAAAGGAGCTTTGGCAGAAGTGTTAGAAGGGAAGTAGTGTGGAGGCCACAGGCCTCAGCTTCATTCTGTGGGCCCTGGATGTCCAGGCCACCTAGTGGGAAGGAAAGCCCCTTGTTAGGGTCTTGTGTCCCCATTCTTTGAAACTGATGCTGTGTTCTTTTTGGTTCCCATTTTTCTGTGCCTCCCTTCCTAAGCCCATTTCCAGTCTGTATTTTTAAGGTTTCTTTTGAAATTCAAGAGGAAAGCAACTCTTTTCTGATATCATAAGTGAAACTGCAGTTCCTCTATGAGGCAGAGCTGCCGAGAAGATAAGGAGCCTTTCAATCACACCCAGACATCTTTCACATGCTAAGAACAGCACAAATAAAACATAGTGCAAGAAAGGGCACCAAGGTTTTGTGCATGCCATATTTGGGAGAAAGGGAGTTCTTGCTAAGATTAACATAAACACTGACACTCTTAAATGCATTTTCACACCCCCACTCATGAGGAGAGATTGCAATTTAAATGGGGGTTAAGACATCTAGCCGAACTCCAGCGCTCTTTAAAAGGAACCCTAAGGCTAAAGAGCTTATCTGAAATTTGAAAAAAAAAAAAAAAGTGGGGGGATGAAGCTTTCTGACATTCATCTTTTTCCTTGTATTAGTCATAACTTGCTTTTCAGCTATATTTTAGGTTTGAATGCCAACCTGACATCTGTTCAAGTCTGCCTGTAATTTATTAGCAGAGGACAAGAAAGCAAGTTGCTCTCTAGTTAGAGATGCAAAACTTTCCCCTTCTGATTTTCCACTAAGTACATGTAGAGGATACCTAGATATGAGGAGCGTAGTAATTTACTACAGTTACAAAATTGTGGTTTTTTTTAATTAGAAAAAGTAGTTCATAATTCTGTGATTTCAAAATCTCTACAGCAGGAGTTAGCGAAAAAGAATACACCCTTAAAGCAAAACAAACTATAGGTAAGTTTTTATAAATGGAAAATTTTAAGCCTTGAATTAATTTTTCCATTGTTTCTATTTTTAAGTTAAATTTGTATTTGAATAGAAATAATATAAGTTGTCCCAATATCTCAAAGTTGAACTATGTAGATTCAGCTGGCATTTTTAATTTGTAGACAGAGTTTAAATAGTAAATCTTTTGGAGAAGCAGTGTAGTTGGCAGTCACCAGTGGATTAGATTTGTTGACAACTGCAGTTGGTTATGTACAGATCAACAATTGGGTCACTACAGAGTTGTAGTCTAAGTGTTAATCTGAATGTCCACCCTAAGGAAGTGATTAAATAAACTATGATCCCTCTACAGTAGGCAGCACAGCAGAGCCAGACTTAAGATGATATGGTTTCAAATGTACAGACATATCTGTGTTAATAAAAATACATAAAACTGAAGTAAATGCCCCACAAAAGTCTCTGAGGACATGTTAAATTGAAAGAAGTGTTTAATTCTGTGAAGGGAAGTTAGAAAAATAAGGGAGACTTTTGTTCTACTCTATTATCCTCTCCATCTGCATGTTCTACTGTGATCTTATATCTCTATTGTGCAATTTAAAAAGCAAACAAATAAAAAGATACTATCACAGGGTGGCTGTCAGCACAGAAAGGGAGCAGGGCCAGGTATATCCTTGTCCTGCTGCCTTCACGAAGCTTTTGTGGAGGACCTTGATGGCAGCCTCTGGCAGGACAGGGAGGAGTGCTTGTCCTACTTCACTGAACAGAGAGAAACAGTTCTTGTTCCTTCTTATCAAACTACTGCTTCAAAGTATTTGCCATGTTATAATGGGTGTAAGTAGTTTGTCTTCCTTCCAAATCTGGAAGGTCTTTAGGTAGTTGAGGTAGAGTCAGAGAGGAAAGAGTGGGAGAAGAGTATCTTGAGGGAATGCAGAATTTCTGTCATTTGAAGACCTGTGTGCAATTTGTTTTCAGTCTTCAAAAGCCATTTTACTGAGGACTGTGGCTCCTCTAACTCCTGAAGTAAAATGGTGTCTCCAGTTTTACTCTTCTGTTTAGACTGGTGATGGTGATCAGTAGCTAATACTTGTATAGTGTGAGACACTGTTCTAAGTGCTTTACTTCACTTCTTATTTTATACATTAGCTTGCTTAATCTTCACAACAGCCTTATGAGATAGATACTGTATCGTCCCCATTTTATGGAACCAGGAATCTGAGTCTCAGAAGGTTGAGTAACTGCTCTAAGACCCATAGTTAGTAAATGATAGAGTCAGAATTGAACCTAGGCAAGCTGACCTCAGAGTCCATGCCCTTAACTCTTCTACTGTTCTTCTCTCTTGAAAGCCCATCACACAAAACCATTTCTTAGGGACCTTGGAGGTGATCTTTGAGGCAGTCTTTTATCTCGCCAAGGGCTCTGCCACATTGCGCCAGATAAGTACTTAGCACAGAGGCTGGCTGCCCTATGCATTGTAAATAAACTACTTTTCTAGTAATCTGATATGCTCAAATTGTCATGAGCTTGAGACATGAAGACTTGGTGACTGTAATGCTTAATACACAATAGCACTTTTCTATGTGTTTTTAGCACCTTTTGTAGCATAATACAGGAAAGAAGTGGTTGTTACTAGTGTGTCAGAGAAGTTTTGTTTTAAGTGAACTGTCAGCCTGGAGACAAAACATAAATGTTAAAGTTAAATAATCATTTGAAAGTTAAACAACATAACCTAAAAAGTGGTATCAAAAGCCAGCATTATGATTAAGTACCAACTGAGTGGTATACATGATAAGTCACCTAGGAATTTAAAGAGATTTGCTGAAGACTTCATGAAGGAGAGAGGGCTAGAGTGAGGTTTTAAATGCTGAGTGGTTTTGGAGAGGAGGGAAAGGGACTGTTGTGCATATCCTGGGAAGAGTGACAGACTAAGCAAAGTATAGACAGAATTCACAACTTAGACTAATTTAGCAACTCTGATTTGGGAAGAAGCAGGAAATAAGATTAAAAGTCAAGGTGGAGTTGTGGAAATCTGTGAATCAGGAGATGAAGGATTTTTTTTGTCCCTGTCTCACCTTTTGGACAGACTTGGATGCTTCTCTGTATTTCCTCTGTATTATCTGTATATTTAAAACCTAGTTGTTCTATAGTCCTTAACATATTACAATCATTCATTTGCATTATATTCATAAGGCAGGGTTTCTCAACCTTGGCATTATGGATACTGTAGGCTGAATAATGCTTTGTTATGTTAGCCTGCCCTGTGCATCATAGGATGTCTAGCAGCATCTCTTGCTTCTATCCACTCAATTCCAGTTTTCCCCATCCCCTACCCCATGTAACAATTAAAAAATGTTTCCCTTGTCTGGAAAAATCATCTTGCATGGAGAGTCCACTGTAATGTCTTCTATCTGTATGTTGTTTAGAACATCTGGGCTGTTTGGAATGTGGTCTGCAGACCATTGTTGGACCAGGAACCACTATTACTAGTCTATGATAAAATATATTTTGGAGATTGAGAGTAAACAATTAGGAACATTTATAGCAGTTTGACATGAACATAGTGTTTTGTTTTGGTGGTATTAGGGTTTGAATCAGGGCCTCTTGCTTGGAGTCACGCCCCCCAGCACCCCACTGTGGTGTTTTTAATTGTGTTCTCCAAAAATATTGCAATCGGTTGAAAATATACTGAACCTTAGCATAGGTAGTTTGAGAAACACTGCTGTACATAAACATTTACTAAGTGAATGGAATTTTTGAACAAATAATTATGGGAAATCATTGGAATGTTTAGCAGTGGAATAACACAATTAGTGTTAATACTTTAGGATAATCACATGGTTATTTTGTGTGAAAAGGATTGCCTGGAGAGGAGGTGAAGTACTGAATGGTCTGGAAGACCAGTAGACTCTAGTTATGTGGTTGTGTGGTATGTAGAACCTGGATTTAGAATGGTAGTAACAGAAATGGGGAGGGAAGAAAGGTATGAAAGATAAAGAAAACAAAATCAGCAGAGTTTGGTGATTAGTTATTGTGAGACAGATTTAGAAATAACACTTAGGTTTTGTGAGAAAATGTTGGAAATAAGAAAATCACAAGGAGCTGGTTGTAGGACAGTATAGAGTGGGGAGTCTCATTATACCTGTTTTCAATACCACAAAAAGAAATTGGAAGCTGAATTGAAGAAAGACAAATTACTGGCAGTCTAGTAAAGGCTAGGTTCAGTCTCCATGAAGTTAAATTGACCTCTTCACTTGGCTTCTCTCACTCCAGAGTTTTCTGGTTTTCCTTTTACCTTTTTCAGTCTGCTTTGTATCCCTTAAAATGTGGGGGTTTCTCATGAATCTGCCTCAGACCTGCTCTTTTACCCACCCTGTAATTATTCTGCCCCAAATTGATCACATCTACTTTCCATAACTTCTATTAACATCTTTAGGTCATTAACTGAAATATGTGTGTTCTTTCTCCATCTTAGTTCCATGCTCAGGATTTGCACTGGCATAACCTGTTGGCTCTTTCAAAATTAAACTCACTCAGCTGCCCCTGCCCTCCCTCCAAGCACATGTCTTCCACTTTTGTGTTTTCTGGACAAGTATTATTCCACTGAGCCATACACTAGGCCCCATTTCTGTGTTTTCAAATCTGTGTTTTCTGTCTCTGGCAACATGGTAGCCAAAACCCCATACCTTTTCTTTAGCTCCTCCTCCCCTTCCCTCAGCCCTCATTTCCAGTAAGTCACAGGATAGACTGTCTTCTGCTACCTCCTGTATCTCAAATATGCCCAGTTCTTTCCACCTCCCTTGCCACTCTTCCTTCGGGACACCATTATCTCTTGCCTGAATTGCTCCATAAGCCTTCAGCCTTGCCATTCTCTAATCCATTCTCCACACTGTAACTGGAGTGATTTTTATAAAAAGGCAAGCCTGATCCTGTCATTCCACTGGTTCAAACTCTTTAGCAGCTCCCCTTAACTCCTTATGCAGTTTACAAGCCCCTTGTGATCTGGTGGCTGCCAAACTTTCCTGCCTCCTCTCAACCCCTCCCCCATACGCTGGGTTCCAGCCAGTCTTTGCTATTTTCAGTTCCTTTCCTTTG
Organism: Castor canadensis; assembly: GCF_047511655.1. Classification (NCBI taxonomy): domain Eukaryota; kingdom Metazoa; phylum Chordata; class Mammalia; order Rodentia; family Castoridae; genus Castor; species Castor canadensis. The sequence goes on along the minus strand of NC_133396.1, from coordinate 22,265,612 downwards.
CCATGTCTCTTACCTCTGTATCCCAGCGTGTGTCTTTACCATTTTTTTTATCCAATTCCTGTTCATCCTTTTGGCCTGAGCTTTGACTTAACTTTTTCCAGAATGGTTTGACTTTAGTTCTCTTCCTATTTATCCCAACACTTCCATATGCTGTTTTATGAATTACTGCATTGTGTTGTAGTTGCTTATTACATGTTCTTATTCCAGGCTCTCAACCCTCCACCTCCCCCATGTCCCTGCCTCTGCAAACATAATGTAAATTCAGTAAGGAAGAGACCTTACTCATTTTGATCACTGGTCTTCTACTCCTAGCATGGTACCTGGCTCATAATATGAGTTCTCTGAAGATACATAAATTCCACGAATTTGATTAATCCTGATTAATTAAGTAGAACACTTAGACAGACCCAAGTCCTGCCCTCAAGATGCTTATAGTTACGTGGAAATAGCTGTATTTGTATATTTCAGAGCAGTACTATATAAAGCATAAAAGCACGTCATGAAGCAAATCAACAAAGTAGGCTGTATGGGGAAGCAGCTGATGCATGGGAGGAGTAAACACCCAGGCATGTCTTAAAAGTCAGAGCAGATGTGATATTTATAGTTCAATAGTAAGTCTATATAGATCCTCTTTTTTTTTTTCTTAATCTAAGAAAGACTTCTTGGATTGGGCCCAAATGGAACTGAACTCCAGAAATAAGGAAGAGGAAAATATTTTACTTGTCAGCTACAATTCATTTAATTGAGAACTACTGTTCTTGTGTAAATGTGCTGCAACAACAGTGTTCCTGTTTAAGAGCATCAGGATAGTAGTTGGGGGTGGGGGGTACAAGTACCTGCATGTATACATGCATTTCTAGTTTACAAATTGTAAAATTATTGCATCCTTATAAAATAGAGTAAAAAGTGAAGTCTCCCTTCATCTTACCCACTCCACTTTCTCTTTCTCAGAAGTAGTCAGTGCATTGGTATTGGTGTGGGCATTTTCAGACCCTTTCCTAAGCATTTATACACTTACATGTATTTGACCAAATTTATTCATAGATAGATTTTTTAAAATATAGATAGACTCACACCAGTCATTGTCTTATGACTTATTTTTTAACCTAATAGTGTATCTTGAATCTTTTTTTATACATAAAATGCTTAGATGCCACTTTATTTTTAAAAAATGTAATAGTACTAAAAAAAACTATATCCACATAAGCCCTACAATGGTGAGTTAGCATGTGTTCAGAAGTCCAGAGAAACTCAGGCACATCAGAGAAAGACTGACTTAGAGTCTTCCTTTACTCTTATCACTTGTGTGGCCCTGGTCTTAGAAATGCTTCAGGGCACTGGCCCTAAACTCTGAGCCTTAATGTCCTTACCTGCAAAGTTATTTATTGGCAGACTTATTGTCAGTGTGGCATTAAGGTGTATAAATTTTCTAACATGGTTACCTGGCTTATACTTTGTAGATGATAGTTGGTATTACTGTATTGCCAAAAGGTGCTTTTAGAGCTCTATAAAAGGCAAAAATCTATATCACAATCCCTTTAATCAAATGTTAAGATTTGTTTCCTTTTTATCTTAAACTTTTGTTGCTGTTGAAAAAAGTTAACACCTGGGATTATCTTCTTAGGTTGTTTTGTAACTACCCATTTGAACAGTGTTTGTTGATAGGTAGTCAAGGGGACACTTAAAGATATTTTTCTTTATTTGTGAACTCAGACTTTGGCTGATTTATATTTACTTTTTATCACATTCCATCAGAGAGGCGCTGATAAATGCTCTGCCACTTCTATAAATCTTGTCAGTTTCTTATATGTGATGTACTGACTTGGAAAAATAACAACCATGTCCACAGATACAATACAGAACAGGATGTTGGAGGAAGGAAGGTAGAAGAAAGAACTAGTGATCATGACAGCAAAAAGCTACCCCGAACTTAACCATTATCATTTAGGGGAATACTTCTACCATAATTCCAACAAGACTTTCCATATGATTTGTTACTGAGAGCCCTAGAACAATCTACCTTTAATATGTTTAATATACTTAATATGTTCATTTAAAATTTTTTTAAAATACACCTGCAAGAAAGTTGGATTTTGTTTTTTGCTTTCTCCAGAATTAACATGGGCTGGGAATGAAGTCCAGTGGGGCAGAGTTCTTGCCAAGCGAGTTCTAGGCCTTGGTTTCAATTTCTAGTACAACCAAAAAAAAAGAAAAAAGAATTAACATGGTGTTCTTTTAGGTTTTTAGAGAAGTTAGAGTAGAGGACTAAATCCCTTCCACATATCATTTTACTAATATTGCAAAATTGGACATTGGAAGTGATTGTAAATAATTTAATGAATACTCAGATTTATTTGAGTGATTTTTTTTTTGATTTCTTCAGCAGCATCTAAGTCTAACAGTATTTTTCCTCAGAGCAAGGGAAAGTTTGAGTCCTGTTCTTATTCTAGATGACAGAAAACTGATACATAAAAATGCACTCATCTGTAGCTTGAACTTCTGTGCTGTTTACACATGCATTTACTCTAATTTGTCCACAGTTAAAAGATTTTTAAAAGTGCTTTGAAAATATATCTAGAATTCTGTCATGAGAGAACAATCTTAACAAGACTTAAGAGCCTTTTGATTATGAATGGTTACTGTAGGCTAAACCTGTAATTAGTATACTACTGATTCACATATTGCATATATTCAGCTAAATCTCAAATATACATAGAAAAATTATTCATATTGTGGATTATTAGTGAACACCGGGGCTGTTTCCTTCTTGATCTACAACTACTCTTGCCTGCCAATTTTCCTGTGTTATTGCACTTCTCTTTCTGCAGAAGTGTGTTTTTCTCTTTTGTAGTGCTGAAGATCGAAACCAGGGCTTTACATATGCTAGGCAGGCACTCAACCACTGAGCTATATTCTTAGCCCTCTGCAAAAGATTTTATTGGTGCTTCTTTCTTTTCAGTCTGCTACCAGATTACTTTGGCTTCCTCTGTGGCTATTATTTACGTAGCCAGTTGTGGCTGTGTTAAGCTTAGAGAAAGGGAGATAGGGCAGACTTACCCACCTGAGTTACAAATTCACTGCTGACTGATCTTCCTTTATCTGACTATAGCAGGCTGACCAGAGCTGTTACTAAGTGGCATGGAACTCAGCTGTTGAAGATTTGGATGTGTCTTTTAGATAGGAATGGATTTAGTAGGATACTATTTCAGCACAAGGAGAGGAAGATGATAGCTTATTGCCACAGTCAAAATATTGGACTCCTTTTTCTATATTATCTAAAAGTGATTATGTTTTAAAAATCAAATGGGTTGAAATTGCATTAGAATAATTCTGTTCTTAGCAACTGGTAAAAGAGTTTGAAGAGAAAGATCATTTGGAAGAGTAGACAGAAACAGAATGAAAGACATTGTTTAGGTTGATTACTTTTATTTTTGTCAAATACTATTTTTGCCCTTCTTGCTATTAAACTCTTTGCCTTCTGCTTTCAATTGCTGTAGTCGAGGTCTGAAGTTTTCTTAAGAGGACTGACATCCATTTCGAATTCTCTAAATATTCCACTCCCATTTCTGTGGAGATCACAAGTAGACGATGGATGCATCTCAGATGCAGGTCTCAATGTACTCAGATGGTGAGACCTTTGAACCAGAATCACAGCGTGTTAGGGCAGGAGGCCTTAGAAATTAGTTAGTCTAGTGTTTTCTAAATTTTCTTATACTTGTTTAACAAACATATCTTCATAAATATACACCTGTTAATATCCCATGGAACACTAGTCGAGAATGCCCTCCTATCCCTGCCAGTCTTACTGTACAATTGAGGAAGTCCCAGAAGAGTAAGCAATGCATTGAGGCTGGAGTCACAGTGGGATAGGATCCAAGCTGCCTTACGCCTAGTCCACTGCCCTTTAGGCTTCGTGACTCAGCCACTTAAATAATAAGATTTATTGTTGGGTTGGGGTTTTTATTCCAGATTTCATAGCTTGAATATGAAACCATACTTCCTATTCTTGAGAATAAGCTTCACTGTTTTCTGGAGTCTGAATTGGAGTCACAAAACCTCACACTGCCTTTGGATTACTGGAGGATTCCAACCTAGTCATCATCTCCCCAGATTTTAGAAGACTTCTTAGATCTCTATTTATGAAAATACTTTAAATTCTTTTATTAGTTCTTTTTCTGCTTTAGATAATTTTTAGATTGGTATTATGTTTTTGCCTGTGGCTAGCCTTGAATATTGATCCTCCCACCTATAGCCTTTGGGTTTAGCTGGGATTACAGGTGTGTGGGATTACACCAGGCCTGACTTTTTGTTGAGATGGGGCCTCACTAACTTTTTTGCCTGGGCTGGCCTCAAACCACAGTTCTCCCAAGTAGGTGGGATTGCAGGCATGAGCCACTATGCCTAGCCCTTATTAGTTCTTTCAAGTGTAATAACTCATGTTCATTGTAGAAAGTTTCAAAAGTACAAATGACTAAAAAAGAAAAATTTTTAAAGACTCAATGTAAAAAAACCAAAAAAGTTCTGTTAATATTCCCCAGTATAACATTCTACTAGTTTTTGCTATATGTGTATGCATGTATTTATGCATACATACAAAAATATTTTCATTTTGCAGTCTGTTTTTCTCCCCATACAGCAAGTTAACAATTCTTAAGTATTCTTCTAAGACACTTTTATTTCATAGAATGATATGTGATTTATTCAATCAGCCCCTATAGTTAGACACGTAAATTGTATTGCGTTTTTACTGTTCCGTGCTGTGTATGACAGGCATCCCGGGGCTATTTCTGCGCACCTGTAGTGCTTTAGGATAAATTCCTGGAAGGAGAATTGCTGAATCAAAGAGCATTCGCAAGTGTAAACAGCTCTGTTATGTACTGCTAAATTTAGGACTTCCTTTGTAAAAAATCAAGTGTTAAGGCTGGGTATGGCTCAAGCCTATAATCTTGGCCACTCAGAAGGCAGAGATCAGGAGGACTGAGGTTTGAGGCCAGCTTGGGCAAAACAAAGTCTGAGGGACCTCATCTCAACAAATGGCTGGGCATGGTGCTGCGTGCCTGTCCTTCCAGCTATGTGGGGAAGCATAAATAGGAGGATTGGGGTCCAGACCAGCCAAGGCATAAAGCAAAAACCCTGTCTCAAAAATAACCAATGCAAACAAAAATGGGCTGGTGGAGTGACTCAACTGGTAGAGCATCTGCTTAGTAAGCATGAGGCCCTGAGTTCAACCATCAGTACTGCCAAAAAAAGAAAAAAAAGTCAAAATGCTATATAAGTAAAAAGCAATCACTAAGGAGGTACTCGAGAAGAGAAGTAGAAACATAGGAAGGTTGTTTTGGAAACTAATGGATAAAGCGTTGACAGTAGTCTAGCTTTAGATTTGCCATTGACTGACCTGCTGGCTCTTGGGTCTCAATTTCCTCTCCTGGAACTGCTGTCACATGAATGCCTCATCTCAGTGAACTAGGACGGACTGTGCGTAGGCTGTGGCAGGAAAGGTGTTGAGTATGTGCTCATCCTGTAAGTTTCAGCTGCTGCTTTTGAAAGATTTATTATGTGTGCATCCAACAGAAGGAATTGTTTTCCTCTTTGGCTTCTCAAAGTCTTTGTAAAATTTTGTTTCTGTATAGTTATGGTTTTGATTTTGAATATTGGGCTACTTACAACAGAGGCTATCTTATTTGTGTGCTGAAAGAACTTTGCTTAGCATAGGTCTTGGGTATACAGTAGAGACTGAGTGTGGAAGCTAAGAGTAACATCCTGGCCTCCATGTCCCCAGCATATGAAAGCAGAAAGCTAGCTTTCTCCTATGCAACGTTGGCTTTTCCCATTCTGAAGAACTCACTTGTTAGTCTGTTTTCTGTTGCTATAACAGAATACCCCAAACTGGATGATTTATAAAGGAAATAAATTTAGTTAGCTCACAGTTATGGGAACTGAAATTCCAAGGTCAGGCAGCCACATCTGACAAGGGTTTCTGTTGTGTCCTAACAGCAGAAAAGCAGAAGGACAAGCAAGCACATGCAGAGAAAGCAGGACATGAGGGGTGGCCTCTCATAATAACTCTTGTGGTAACTACTGTATTCTGGCACCAGGGCGAAATCATCTACCACCAGAAGAACTGACCTGCCCCCCTCCTCTCCACCCTGAGAGAGGCATTAATTTCTCTTGAGAACCTAATGGCCTCTTACAGGTCCCACCACCTCTCAACACTGTTACAGTGGGGGCCACATTTCAACATGAGTTTCTGAGGGGGCACACCACATTCAAACCATAGCACTCACCGTGTTTCTTCAGTTTAAGGGGTTATTCCAAAGTGTCTCCTATCTCTTCTGATTCCTTTTCTGTTTAGTAACACTGGTTTTCAGTCTTTGGTGTATATAAGAACTTTTGACACTTAAATGAAATACAGATTTCTAGGTTCTCTCTGAAGGGCACTGAATTTAAGGGTTTTTTTGTTTGTTTTTTGGTGGGACTTGGGTTTGAAGTCAGGGCTTTACACTTGCAAAGCAGGCACTCTATCTCTTGAGCCACATCTCTAGTCCATTTTGCTCTGGTTATTTTTGAAGATGGGGTCTCATGAACTGTTTCCCAGACTGACCTGCAGTCCTCTCAATCTTAGCTTCCCAAATAGCTAGGATTACTGCTATCATGAGCCACTGAGGCCAGCTACAGTGAATTTAAATATTGAGCAAAGCTGAGACCCAGCACCAGCACTAGCTAAGCTGTCCCTGGAATTTTAGCTTTGTTAGACAGATTGGCATTCAAGTTCCAAGTCTGTCACTTACCAGCTAGCACAGTGAGAAAGTGACTTTATTACTAAAAGCCTCAGCACTTCTTTCCTAAAAAGAGCGCAAGAATAAAATCTTGCTCATAGAGCTTTCTAAGTGATTGCATGCAAGAACACATTAATGTTTAACCTGATTTAAACATTATGCAGTAAGTACATGAATTGAGCACTACGTGGTATGTCACTGATATGTACAATTTTTATGGTTTCATGTATCAGTTAAATTTGTTTAAAGTAAAAGAAACAATGACAAAAAAGAGAACATATTCCTTTCCCGTATCTAAGGTTCTAACCTTGAACTCTCATAGTTCCTTTCTGCATTTACTATTTATTTTTTAAAATAACACATTTTTTTGGCTTTTAGAGATTAATATGCTCATAGAAAACTGAAAACATAAGAAGCAAAGTGCTAAAAAAAATCATAATTACAGTGTACATTTTTCTAGTTCTTCTATGTGTATACATATATACATAAGTGAGTATGCATGTTAACATGGCTGAGCTCGTATAGTATGTATCATGCTTTCTCACATACCATGAATATTTATTTACTAATGTCCAAATTCCAAAGCTGAGTATTTGCTAACCAAGCATATACTACCAATGAAATCAAAGATATAATTCCTTATCTTTCCTGAGAACAAAAATATCTTAAAGTCAAAATGGCAGCAGGCCTCTGCAGAATACATACTGGCAAATTTAGAGCTATGTACTGCATTCGCTTAATGCCCAATTTAAAATGAGACACCAGTGTTTTTAGACAGATATTAGATCTACACTATGAAAATATTAGTGTAAGTGATGTTTCCATTTAATTGCTTAATTGAATTCATATAGTATGACCAAAAGACATGCACACATGTATCAGGGGTTATAATCAGATTGTGAATGTGGGCATATTTGAATACATCTCTTACTTTGACCTCTTTTCCGCCCCTTCTGTAACATCCCAGTAAGTTGTTATTGACACATATTGCTCAGAGGTGGCTTAAAAATGCCATTTCCAAGATGCCTCTTTTCTATGAATTGTGGCAAAAAGAATTTCCTAATTGTTTAACTCACTAGCTGTGTTTTTATCGTACGTTGTCATCTCAAAACATCTAGAAGCTTAGTATCATGAACTGAGGGCTGATAAAAAGCAGGCACATGACCCCAAAAATTACATCTATAGAAGGATGTTTACAGTTCAAAACTATTTCTAGATACGAAGATATTAGCAAAGAACTTTCTCTTGGCCTTTGTTTTCCCTTCTCCATGCACTCAGTACATAAGCACAGAAATGGTATGTAGATCCAAGACCTTAATAAAGGTTATTCCAGAAGATCAGCCTTCCCAGAAACTATGAAAAAGACATCTAAGGGGTCGTTTTACTACTATTTGCAGTATATATTGGGCACTTACCACCGAGGACTTGTTTACCCTTTACATAGGCAGCAATGCTAAGTAAGTGCAGTTACAGAGCAGTGAGTAGACGATCTGAATATCTAATGAAAACTACATAAAACCCTTCCACCTGCACTTCCTTCCTCTCTCCATCTCCTTTACCACCCAGTGACCAACGATATGCGGATCAAAGAGGTAAAGTGTTATTTTCAAAGACTAGATGCAAAATGACTATGTAACAGTAGCATTGACTAAACTGTAAATATATAACAAAGGCTATTATCCTTATAAACACAAGCATATAGTCAAGAACGCTTCTCACTTATCAGTGTCTGGTTAGTGGACAAGGAACAGCATTTACAGGCTGTTTTCAGAGATAGGCTTTCCTGTGAAGTTTTTAAGCATCAAGATAAGTGTATAGAGGTTTCTGTTCTTTCTTTTCACAAATATTAGCAACTTCTTCATTATGTAGATAAGAAGGTATACAATTCAGACTCCTTTGTCCACTGTATATGCTGTGTGCACAGCAAGGTGAAGTGAAATGCACACAGCATACAGGACAAGGCAAACACTGGCATGGACCTTTTTTCTTCTTATACTTCCTTCTCTTCCTTCCACCTCAGTCCTCAAACACAGATTTGTACCACTGAAATAGAAGACTTAGTAATTCCATTTCTAAAAGGTAGTATTTCATATAAATTTATGAATTCCTTTAATCCATACTTCAGCCATCAGTTCTAGATTGCCTTTGCTGTACATCTCCAGGTACTTTCACCCAATATCCCATAGAATTCTTTCTGAAATGGGTTCTTGAAATGTCACAACTTTTATTATATTTATTAAGCATTTTCCCCATTTCACATAAACTATCCAGTTACCTGTATTTTTTTTGTTGTTTGGTTGTTAGTCATGTTTTCTCCTTTTTTCTTTGCTTTGCATTAATTTGTAAAATCCATTACTGAATACTCCTAAAAAATTTTTTCTGCTTTGTTTTTTGGATCAATTCTCTCTTTTTTCCTCCCACATCTTCCATCAGTTACACCTGAGTTGCAGCAATATTCTCTTTGTTATTTTCTTAGCTTAGCCTTCAGTCTCCTTATTCCTTCCCATCGTAGCAAGAACTCCCTTTCTCCCAAATATGGCATGCACAAAACCTTGTGTTGGAACTGTAGGCATATACCATCATACCTGGCTTAAGAAAGTAATTTCTGAGGAACAGAAGAACATAAACTATTAGAGAGAGTAGAAGTTCTAGGTAAAGGAAAAGAAGGCATGAGTTATCCACTAGAGAAGCAGAGGTTCTACAGAGCAGTAAGTGAAGATCTTAAGGCTAAGGGTCAGAGGGAACAAAGGAGAAGGGAAAAACTGCAAACTTCTGAAATCAATAAGGGTACACATTTGCCAGATGGTGGCAAGGCAGGACCTGCTACAGAAGAAACATAATCTGTGTCATCAAGAGTTGGTGAGATATCGGGCAACGCCCTGTGAGGGAGTGTAAGAGGGTGGGGGTGCAGCAAAGGTTAGTTAGGAGGGTTGCTCCCCACGTCCCACCCTTACTTCTAGACTATCACTGAGAAGATCTATACTGAATCTCACCTGACTAATCTGGATGTAAACCAGTTGGGAGGCAGTCATCTTGTGCAGCTGGTTGGGGTTCTGGGCCTAGGCCATTTTCACTCTATCTTAACAGAACTCAAAGTGCTCTTGATGTTGTAAAGTTGATGGGGCAGCAGCAAGTCTCTACTAGACAAACTGATGTCCAGAGGTTGGATGATCAAAGGCATATCTGCCCAAATGGGTCAGGAGTAGTGGTCTTAGTTTTCTTAAAGATTTTAAAAGTGCACAGATAAGCAAATATAGAGGATAGCCTATTTTAGTTATTTAGTTTTTTGAGACAAGCCCATCTGGCCCCAACATCATCATGTAGCCCAGGCTTGACTTGAACAAGCAATTCTCCTGCCTCAGTGCTGAGATTATAGTGTGCACCACTATGCCTGGCTAAGGATAACCTATTTTAGATGCTGATTAGCCATCTGAAAAAAGCAGAAGTCCCTGCTGTATTTTGAGTTGATGAAAGTTATGCTCCAGGTCCTCATTGCATGACTGAAAAAGATAACTGTTTCTTAGAGTAAATAAACATACTGTATTATTAAAACAGTAAATCAAGTGAACTAAGAAAATATTCTTGACTCTAGTTATAATTAAGTTTTTAAAGAACCAGAAGAGAAGTTGAAATTATAAAAACTTTAACTAAAAGGATCAAATACTAATATTAATTCTTATTGTGTACACGTGCATGCATTTTTAAAAATTAAACATGTGAATCTGATTTGCACAACTGCATAGAGAAGCTTGCAAGACCTGTACCTATGTCCTGACTTGCCATTAGTCTTTCGATAGCCTCCCTCTTTGGCAAACTGTACATTTGTCTGCATTTGAGCTAGAAGCCACTTGGGGCTCCCCTTTAAATGCACTAATCATTCAAAAACCACTGTACATTTCTCTCTGTTTACAGATCATATTGCCTATGAAATTAATTAAACACTCCTATCTTGATGTCAATTTGACAGAAATCACTTCTAGCTTATTGACATACTGTTTGCTATTGTGTAAAATTTGTGTTTGCTATAGTTTTTTCCCCTTTTGAATACTTAAAGATTGACTGACAGTTTTTCCCCAATGCAGCTGGCCTCTGATGACATGTACAGAAAACAGAAAATCCACTGCTTTGTAAAATATAGGAGCTTAGAAAAATATAAATTTATCATTTTTCTGGCTATTTTAAGATTGTTAACAGGAAACATTACTGTTTATTCATTGTGTTACAGAAGTAAGACTGTGTAATTTTTTTATTGAGCATTTAGGAAAAGAAGTTATAGTTTATTAGCTATCTTATAAATATTTTATGTATAATTTTCATGGATAGGGCTGGATATGCTTATTATAGTGGACAAGGCCCTAATCTGTTTAGATGTTTAGATCAGAAACCACTTCAAGCTCTCTCTAGCGCTCATGTTAATGCCTCTTAAAGTTCTGTCCACCAAATTTTGTATGATGATAGTCACCAGATGTCAACACCTGGGGCTCAAACAGTATCCAAATTTTTTGTGTCATTGGAGGATTGCTGATTCAACTAAGAGAGCTAAGAGAGTAGTAAGTAGAAGTAAGGTAAAGAAGAATATAATGTTGATCTCCCTCACACTAAGAGGCAAAAGATGTACTGTGGTACTCTGGCATTGCAAATAACCTTTTGGGTTAAGTGTGCAGAAACAGCCCCAGTTGCTCCCAGTAGAAGCAGGTCATCCAGGTCAGTGCCAGCAGAGCAGGGTGTGTGCTCCCTAAGAAAGGGGCAGGGAAAGAAGGGGAACTTTGGAAAAGAAACAGGCTTATTATGATGAACAGAGGGGAGAGAAGATGGTGGTGCACATGTAAAGCTGGCCATCATTTATTTAGCTTTTATGCATAAGCTACATGTTGACGCCACGTGAGCTTGGAAAGCTTGAGAAATTGGTGGAGTTGACTCCGCCTGAGGCATAAGAGGCAGACAAGACTGACTCTAACAGTTGTCCAGCTGGAATAGCAACTAAAACTACAGAGAATCTTGACTCACTAAAACACTGGTAAAATCTTTGTGAAAATCTTATGGTGTAGCGTATTAACTCTGTTAATTTGGAGCTTGTGGTTTATCAGAGGAAACACAAGTACTATAATTTACAAAGTTCAGTGACAGTAGTGTTAAAATTTTAAGGTGTCAGGGTCACAGTTGGTACTCACAGCAGGAATTTGGTAAGTAAAATAGTCATTTATTTTCCAGCTTCATGGCCATCTAACAGGGATCTATAATTCTTAAATACCATTTGGGAGTCAGGTTTATTTCATCACTCATCTCTAGCAAGATGATAAAATAAGCTAACAGTATATAATAGCCAATATGTATGAGCACTTACTATGTACTAGGAAGCTTGCTAAATGCTTTCTTAATCATCACAAGAACTTTCTTGAGGTAGTTACTGTTATTATTTTCAGCTAGTAAGTGGAAAAATCAGGATTTCAATCCAGAGAAGCTGACTCTAGAGCTCCTCCCCCCTCTCTTTCTTTTGATGGTACTGGGGTTTGAACACAGGGCTTTGCACTTGAAAAGCAGGTGCTCTACCACCTGAGCCATGCCACTAGTCCATTTTGCTCTGGTTTTTTAGAGATGGGGTCTCTCAAACTGTTTGCCCATAATGGCCTTGAACTGGTATCCTCCCAAGTAGCTAGGATTATAGCTCACAGCTACCAGTGCCCCGGCTACAAAGACTTTTTTTTTTTTTTTAGTAGTTTGTGAAAGCTAATTACTTGTCAGAAATTAAGGCATTTAGTAATTTTTAAAATCTCTAAAGATTTCATTTGAGTTACTTCCTGTTTAATCCAGTCAGTCCTCATCTATCATTCACCTGCCTACAAATCATACTTTCAGCTTTGACAAATATCTGTTGTGAAACAATTAAAATGCAGCTTTAAGGTTCCACTTCTAGGAACTCATTAAAAATACTTTATGGCAAGGGGGCTAGGATGAGATGCAAATCAGTCTTATACTAAGTTCTTTACAGAATACAGGCTTACAGTGAGTTTCCAATGTCCTTCACTTAAATCTTACTAAACAATGGTATTACCATTTACTCTGTTTATTTCTTTGGCAACTTTTGTTATTCATGCCTTCAATAGTAGCTATTACTTAGTGATATATTAATAAACATGAATACTCTTCATTATCACTAGCATTTGAATAACAAAATGAGAGCAGTGAGGGCAGCCCTGCTAGAGAGGAGTGACAGGGAGCCAGGCACAGGCTGTCTGTGTCACATGTTCCTCCCAAGTGCAGACTGACTCTGTATCTTTTTTCTCTGTGGGTTGTTGGTGACTTCAGCATCTTTTTTGATTTATTTCCAGCCTCACAGTTTTTTTACCTCTTTGTGTCCATTAAACTTTTCCTTCATGCCATCTCAGCCACCCACTCTATGATCCTATCGAGGTTGCCATCACCAATAACCACACCACTTTTGAGATCTCATCTTTAAGCTTTCTGTTTTCTAACATTCTTCCTTACTTCTAGCATTTCTGCATCCCAGCTCCAGTAAGCTGGATCCTTAGCGCTAAAGTTTCGGGTAGTTTAGCACTTCCCAGCCTTTATGTCCTTTCCCTCTTAGCCCAGCTTAGAGCCCGTGGCCTATCAGGCTTCTCTTCTTTCACAGCTGTGTCAAAGCCTTGGATGGTTCTCACCTCCCTGCCACTCTCTGCCAGTATACTGGCTGCTAAATATGGCTTTAGAAAACACAAAACCATGCTGTCTGATCTCACTTTAAATTTATGAATCATATCTCAAATAGGCTCTCAAGAACCAATATTCTTGGAAATAGCATTTCCTGTTACTCTCTTAAGAGAACCTGGAATCTTTATTTCAGAAGAGAATTTCCTCATCTATCCACATGACGTGAATCATTTGCTGAATAAAAGAAATAATATGCTATCTTAGAACTTCACTTACTCCTGTATTCTACTCTAATTAGAGGGCTACTGACGTAGCTCATTGTAGGCCCTGAGTTTGAGCCCCCAGCACCTATCCACACATACACAAAATTATCAACTTAAATTCTAAGGCCACATATATAAAAAACATAATGTTTTTCACTCCTGCCTGCCTTCTTTTAGTATATTAAGGAATTGTTGGCATGTATGTGCCTTGTCCAAATAAAAAGTACGGGTATTTTTGTGTTTGCGGTGATGAAGATCAAACCCAGGGCCCTGAGCATTCTAGACATGCTCTCTACCACTTATCTACATCCCCACCCTCCAAAGTGGGTATTTTTTAGAAGATGACTAACAGGAGCAGTTAATAAAACAAACAATTAAGTACTTGGACACAAGAAATTAGAAGAAATGCTTTGGGGACTGGAGGTATGGCTCAGGCTGTAGAGCACCTGCTTTGCAAGCATGAAGCTCTTGAGTTCAAACCCCAGTGCCACCAATAAATAAAAAATAAGCAGTTTTAGTTTTTTTAAAAAAGAAATGCTTTGGAACTATATTGGGTTGCACTATGAGCTCACAAAAGTTCTTACCTACAGAGGAAGAAGAAAAGTGGAAGTGTCTTGGATTGAACACAAAAGTTAAAGCTTCAAAATTTGTGAATGTAAAGAACAAAATGTTGAGAACAGACATGTGATAGTTTTTACCTTACACTTTTGACTGAAAAATTAGGTAATAGAATTAAGCTAAATATGTTGACTTCAAATTAAATTAACTTAATTCTGTTATTTACTTCATGCTGCTAACCTTTTAAGGCTCAGTTCTGAAAAGAGATGGTTAAGAAAAATCAAGATTTTTATGTTTGCTTAGATGAAATTTGTATTTATGTAATGAATCAGAATCCACTCCTTATCTAACACTGACTTGTGCTGTAATTACAACAAAGAAGACAGTCCTTCCATGACCTGAATCTCACATGCCGAGTTCACTTACATAATGGCATCTGTCTGCTCTGGCATCTTCCCCGTGTTTTCCCAATGTCCCCCCCATTCTTTCCAAACCATTAACATGTAGTCCACTGTCCCCTTCTCATCCCTTATTTTGTAGATGACCTCGCAAGCGCCTGCTTCCCACACTTCACAGAACCTGAGAGGCATTGCCTCATCTTCCTTCTTCTTCCCTTTACTCATCTTAGAAGAAGAGGCATCCTGACAGGCTGTCTCCCTCAATTCCTCCACTGTATAGCTGGTATTCCTGAAGTGTCATCTCTGGACCTGTCTTTACCTCTTAGCTTCCTTCTAAGTAACAGGAAAGCACCTCAACCCAGAATGCTCTGGCCCTGATCTAAGGCCCCATGGCCTAGTTCTGCGTGAACTTCCTGATTATTAAATGTAGTGGTCTCATTCCAGGAGTCCCTTCAGCATGTGTCCCTATTGTCTCATTCCTCTGCAGTAGTGCATGCCTGTAGTCTTAGCTACTCAGGAGGCTGAGGCAGGAGGATCACATGAGCCCAGGGATTTGAGAATTTGAGGCTAGTCTGGGCAACATGAGACCCTGCCTCAAAAACACAAATAAAACTTTTTGCTTTTTTTTTTTTCCATGTGCCTAGAACAGACATTTAAAAATATTCGGGCAGTAGCTTTGATATCTTTTCTGGGCTTTCAATCTGTATTTGTTTTTTTTTTTTTGGTGGGGGCATGGGACTGGTGTTTGAACTCAGGACTTTGCATTTGCAAAGCAGGCTCTCTAACACTTGAGCCACACCTCCAGTCCATTTTGACTGGTTGTTTTGGAGATGGGGGTCTCTGGAACTATTTGCCCGGGCTGGGCTTCAGCATCTGTCTTCCTAATCTCATCCTCCTGAGTAGCTAGAATTGTAGGCTCATGAGCCACTGTTCCCGGCTTTTTTAACGGACATTAACTGCCCTAATCGCAAGTACCTTATAGCCAAAAAAAGCAGTGATTTCCTCTGCTTTCTAAACTGGCTTCTTTTTCTCTTAACATGTTCTTAGTATCTAAGAGGTTATCATTATTTTTCCTTCAAGTCATCCTTAACTCCTTTCTTTTCTGATTTCTGTTTGGTCTCTAAGCTCTGAGGAATATCTCCTGTATCTTCCTTTCTTTTACTATTATTTTGTATTACTATTACCTCTCTCTACTCCTAGTCTCTTCATTGGATTATTTAGTAGTAGGCTCAGGGGTTTTAAATTTAGATTCCATGGATGTACTTCAATCCCCTCAAGATTGCATGCAAATTTTTGTACATGTACATTTTTCTGGAGAAGTCCATTAGACTCCTCTTCCATGGGAAGCAAAGGGAGAAATTGGCAAGCCTGGTGGGCTCACACCTATAATCCCAGCTATGTGAGAGGTGAAAGTAGGATTGCAATCTGAGGCCAGCCTGGGCAAATCTGAAAAATAATTAAAGCAGAAAAAGGCTGGAGGCATGACTCAAGTAATAGAATGCTTGCTCTGAGTTCAGAATCTGACAATTTAAATAAGTTCCCCAGGTTTCTTTTATACCTTCTCTTTGCTATTTAATTCACTAGTCCAGGGCACTGAGCTTCATGTAGTAAGGAGGCCTATAGGACAGTAAGGGGAAAAAAGAAGCAGCAGTCAGACAATTCTGCAGCCAGGGGTCAGAGGCTTACCAGAATCGGAGCCAAGCTTTACTGTCCTGGAGACGCTCAGGAGAAAGCTGGGCATTTGCAGGGGAGAAGGGTGTCCTCTGGAGGCCTCTGGTCCTGTTTGTTCCTGTGCTCTTAGAGGTCTTGGAGCCATATGACAGCTCAACTGGCAAAAATCCACAGTCAGCTAGTGAGTCTCCAGATAAAGGCAAAGATCATGTCTTCAACTAGCCTTCCACTCTCTGTGTCTGCCTTCTCAAGTCCTTCCTCCACTCTGCCAGCAGAGTTAGCCTTAAACATGTATCTCATCACCTGTGAAGAAAGTTAAAAACTCTCTGGCAAGTTGTCAAGGCCTGCCACAGTTAGGAACCTGCCATTTCTGCTTCCAGGCACTACCCGGTCCCCACCTCCAAGGCTGTAGCCACAGCAGGTCACTGCTGGCTGCCTTGAGAGAATAGCATCTATGTCCATGCCCCTGTGCCTTTGACCCTGTTAGTCTCTCTCTGTATGGTGTCATTTCTTCTCCATTGTCTAACCATGAACCTCTTATTGAGCCTTCTAGGCCTAGATTCAGTGGTAACTCTTCCTCTGTGTCCATCCCTCATTTTCTGCCATCATCCTTGCAGAGTCGGTGTCTCTTGGCTAGATTCCAAAGACATTTCAGACATATCTCTGATATGTCATATTACACTACAGATAACTTAGTTTTATTCCCGTCTTTCCTCCTAAGCCAGGAATTCTCTGCAGATAGAAGCTGCCTTTTTCATATTTGTACCCCTAACACCTACCTTAGTACCTAGTCTAAACAAGAGTTTAATACACTTTTGTTGAATTGAATTAGCTTTTGAGACCCATTCAGAATTAGAGACCAATGGTTATTTAATAAATGAAAAAAGACTATAATAACAGTAATAACAAAATCTCATTTCTACTGCTTATTCAAGTAACTGTTTCCTTTGTGGAAGTGGATTTTGAAAATCTTCACATGTAATACATATTTTTGATGTGTTATTTGAGATCCTGGAAGAATAATTCTACTAATGCAGACTGGAGTTTCTAAGACATCCCCACTGATGTTATATTGAATATGTTCTGCCATTTCAGAGATATATGTGATAAGTCCTATGAACATGCATTTTACTGTTTTCCCTCTCCGTCCCCTGCCACTTTTTCATGGGTCTGGGGTTTAAACTCTGGGTTCTGTACTTACAAAGCAGTCACTCTACTGCTTGAGCCACATATCCAGTCTTTTCTTTTTCTCTTTCATGACAATATTTTGTAAATTATGTAATTCAGACTAAGCATTTTCTATCTATAAAAACAGAATTGCAAAGTTAAGGTTCTAGTATTTATACTATTACATTTTTGCCTGGGGCCAGCCTCTGACTGTGATCCTCCTTAATAGTTGGGATTACTGGTGGGTATAACCACACTCAGCTTATTTGTTGAGAATGGCATCTTGCTAACTTTTTGCCTGGGCAGGCCTCGAACCACTATCCTCATGATCTCTTCCTCCCAAGTAGATGGACTTGCAGGTGTGTACCATGATGCCTAGCCCTGTCTTTGAAAAAAAATATGTGTGTGTGTGTGAGAAATAGGAATCTAGGTTATCTCTAATAATTAATGGCATGAGGTAACTCTTGAGAACAGTGAGGATCTGGATAATTAATAAGGAAACTGGAGAAGAGCTGACAAAGACAAGTAAAGGGATGTGTGATCATTGGAAAGCAGTAAGAGAATAGACCAGCACTTGGATGGTGTGAAACCAGGGTGGAGGCATGTCAGGCCGCACAGTAGTGTAATTTTATCTGACTGTGCTCTGTGCAGTGTGTAGGTGCAACAGAGCCACATTGTGTTCAGGGCTCCTGGGACATCTAAAACAAGAAGTATAAGAATCCTTCCGAGAAAGTGTAGCTTAATGTAGAAGAAATATGGTTAAGAAGTTGGTAATCTTGGAGATGGTGAGAAAGCCAAGAAACTGGAGATGAGAATAAGGCCTCATCTTTGTAGACACTCAGCAAATCTTCCTTTTCTCCTTGTTGACTCTCCTTTCCTTGTGCCTGTTTCACCACCACCACCTGCCTCTACCATGGTTTGTGCATATGAACAGTTTGAAATCATGATGGTAGCAGTTGGTATGGAGGAAAGATCAGGATCCAGGTTCCAAAGTCCTCACCCAGTGTGTTCCAGACACTTGAATGATGGTGGTGCTTGGTGGTGTTGACCTTGAGAAACGCAAGGCTTACTTGCTTGAGGGATAAGCCGTGGATCTCAGGACAGGGATTTACTCTGTGATAAGAAGGGTTGTGACATCAAGGATTTCCTGTAAGTTCCCTTCTCCCTACAGGCTTAACCATAAGCACGGAGCTCATTGCTTTCAAGGATTTTAAAGGGAGTCTTTTCTTGACATGAAGATACATGTAAGGGTGGACACAGTGGCTCACACCCACAGTTATTCTTGAGGTGGAGTTTGGGAAGATCATATTTCAAGACCAGCCCAGGCAAAAAGTGGTCAAGACCCCATCTCAACAAAAAAGCTGTTTGTGGTGGTTCTTGCCTGTCATCCCAGCTACTTGGGAGGTATAGGTGAGAAGATGGCTGTCCAGGCTAACCTGGGCAAAAAACATGAGACTCTACCTTAAAAATAACTGAATCAAAAAGAATTGGGGGTGGGTCAAGTGGTAGAGTATCTACCTTGCAATCACAAATCCTTGAGTTCAAACCCCAGTACTAAAAGAACAATAACAACAACAACAAAAACAAAAAAGACTTAAGAACCATAGTGGCAACCCAAAGGGTATTCTTCGTCTGAATCTGAAGTTCTAGCATAGTTGATTATATCTCGTGACTTACTCTTTACTTGAGCTGTCAAATGTATTGTCATACTTTTTCTTAATGATACTGTTTTTAAGGCTTTCATTTCAAATAAGGACAAAGTGTTTTTTATGGAAACATTCTGTGTGTCTCCAGAGACTTTTTTTCATCCATAGTTATCAGTGTAACACTAAAACCTAATGATCCAGTCTTTCAGAGTACTTTATTCAGTATAGTGTAAAGAGAAGCTTACCAGTAAGCAGCCATGTGCCTTAACTGTGAAACTGCTATGTAGGTGTGGGTCCCTACAGAGGAGTAAACAGAAGCTGCAGGTCATCTTAAGAATGCTGTAAATATCCAGGCAGAGTTTGCTAGAGAAGCCCCGGAGAGTCTGTCATCAGTCTTGCTGTGTTGGATTGTTAACAGCACCTTTAAGGCATTTAGCATTGTTTGTCTAGAAAATAAGTGAATGCTACTTTTGAAATTTCATTGTCATCTGAGTTGCTCTAAAGAAGCACACATGTGCCTCACTTGACATAAGTCACATGAAATAAGACATTCATCTTTTTCCACAAAGTCTGTGACATCTACCTGGACCCTGTGGATTCCTCTGTATCCATTCAACTCAGACATGCTTGCCTGTTTTTCAAGTGCTTGTATTGGCAGGTAGACTTGTTATCCTATGACTAAGATAGAATTTCCATAGCCTACTGTATCATAATAGATTTGTTTTCAGTTAAATTTGCCCTAAAACAGACTTTCCCCCTGATGTTAAAGGATACTGAAAGCAAGTAGTATTTTCTAATTAGATACTTAGAGGAAAGAGACCTTTTTAGAGTTAAAGGTGTTTGTTCTGGTTTGGGCATGGTAGTTCATACCTCTAATCCCAGCTACTCAGGAGGTGATTAGGAAGATTATGATCCTCCCTTTTTTCCAGCCCTGAAAAACCCCATCTCAATCAAGAAGCCAAGGGCTGGAGGTATGGCTCAAGCAGTAGAGCACCTGCTCTGCAAGCACAAAGCCCTGAGTTCAAACCCCAGTCCCCCCAAACACAACAACCACAAAAAGAAGCCAGGTGTGGTACTGCATACATACACATCTGTGATTCCAACTTCATGAGAGGCTGTAGGTAGGAGGATTTCTGTCTGAGACTGGCCTCAGGGGAAAACTTAAGACCCTGCCTGATCACGTTTAGAAGATACCTCAGATTATAATCATTGCTGTGTATGCAATTTTATTTACCAGTGCTGTGTGCGTAACAGACAAGCTCATATAAGAAATATCTAGTCCTAGATATTTAGAATTGCTTGATGTATTTAAAAGTAGTAATATATGTAAATAGCTTTTGAAAACTTGGGAGATACTGTGTTTGGAAATGGAGTTGTAAAACCACCTCTGAACAATGAAAAAAAAAAAAAAAAGACCCTGCCTGAAATATAACTGAAGTAAAAAAGGCTGGAGCTTTGCTCCAGCAGAAGTGTGCCTGTCTAGTAAGTGCAAGGTTATAACTTCAAACTCCAGTATCATCATCTTAAAAAAAAAAAAAAAAAGTATTTGGTGCAAAGCCCTGACTGAGTTCAAGCCCTAGTCTCACAGAGAGAGAGAGAGAGAGAGAAAGGTTTGTTTAAATATTCTTTTCTAAAATCTGTAGCTGGCAGCTTTTTTTCCTTCAAACGTTAGTACTCTGGATTTTCTGTTTTTTTTTTTTTTAAGCAGTTCATTTGTTCACAGAATGTGGATATTAATATATGTAAATAGCATCATTGCATTTTTCCTAAAGTGCATATGAAGAAGAAAGAAAGCTTTCTTTGGATGTCTTGTGTGGATTTAGTTAGCTCTCTTTTCCTTTTCAGGTTGTAAGCATGTTAAAGGCATCCTGTTATACGGGCCCCCAGGCTGTGGTAAGACTCTCTTGGCTCGACAGATTGGCAAGATGTTGAATGCGAGAGAGCCCAAAGTGGTCAATGGGCCAGAGATACTTAACAAATATGTTGGAGAGTCAGAGGCTAACATCCGAAAACTTTTTGCTGATGCTGAAGAGGAGCAAAGGAGGGTAATGTGAAAAAAAGGACAACTTAGTAAAAATTTGTGATCACTTACATGATGAATGAAACAGAGATATGGAGGCAGACTTATTGTGATCTATATTTTGAAAACAAAACTTGCAGTTAAAATTTCCTTGGTGTCTAGTTATGTATGATGCTGCTGCAGAGATTATGTAGAATTTTTCCGATGTGTGATGTCATTACCCACATGTCATAATACAGAGGGAGATGATTATACAAACTATAGTTTTTGCAAAAACAGATCATGAATGTATTTTCAAGAGGCACTTTTATACCATTTTGCTCCAAAAACTTTAACTCATTTATTGTTTGGAAAGGGAGGAAATTAAATCCATGAATAGATTTACAGAATTTTACACACACATGCACATACACACACACATGCA
This sequence comes from Castor canadensis, assembly GCF_047511655.1. Classification (NCBI taxonomy): domain Eukaryota; kingdom Metazoa; phylum Chordata; class Mammalia; order Rodentia; family Castoridae; genus Castor; species Castor canadensis. Next base: position 22,244,041 of record NC_133396.1, on the reverse strand, counting down.
CGTAAGGTGGTCTGAATGAAGAAAGCTAGCTTACTTACACTAACTCAGCTCAGTTGTAGAATGGCAGCATTGAGTTGTCAGAGCTCAAAGGAATGTTCCATTTGGGTCTTAGAAAAAAATAATTAAAAAATCAGACCACTGTGTACAATAATGGTTAGTTTTATGTGTCACCTTGACTGTGCTACAGGGTACCCACATATTTGGTCAGCCATTCTGGGTGTATCTGTGAGCATGTTTCTGGATGAAACTAACTTCTGAAGTAGGAGGCTGAGTAAACAGATTGATGCCCCCTCATGTGGGCAGGCCTCATCCAATCACTTGTTTCTCAACATAAATAATGGAAACAAGTCCATTGAATCCCCATTTTAAGGGCCTGAAAGAAAATAACTTGGTATTTAAAAAAATTTTTGAGGTGTTATGTTTCTGAGTCAGGTTTATATGTGTTCATAAATCTATTACTCATTTTAATACTTGTATGATATTCCATTTCCTACTGAGGAATAGTCACAATCTTTCTCCTCTGTTGATTTTTTTTTTTTTTTTTGCTACATTCTGGCCAAGAATATTGTTATAATGCTATTTATTTAACTGTTGCATTGTTCTTCTAAGTTAATTTTATCATTCTTCTATTTTCTTATTATTTTAATCATCTTTAAACACAGTTGAGAAAAATTGGTAATAACATAATTTCAAGGATTGACATAGCATAAATATCTTAAATTTATAAGAAGATCCAGTGGACTCATATGGTTACTGGAGATAAATTGAGTTTCACTCTGTTTTCTAAAATATATTTTTCCTTTTGTTCTTTGGAAGACTTATTTTCTAAAAAGTCACGAGATACCACTCTAAAACTAGTTTATACTGCTCAAAAAAAAGCTAAAAAACTTACATTGAGTCTAATGTACCTTGATGATTATACACTAGGCATGGGTGAGTTAAAATACCATATAGAGAAGCATTTCATAAAGTCTCAGTTGTAATGGTTTCCACATGGCTGCCTGGGTACCTTTGGTACTGTTTTAAACTGGCAGACAGTTTAAATATGACACACTACTAATGATGACATTGAGAGAATTTCTAGGTAGATATTAATCTTAGCCAACCTTTTCAGCTATACCTTTCTCAATCTTTACATCCAGAAATGGCTTAGTATTTCAGGCTAATGATCCCATGGAGAGTAAATGTGTGTTACATAATAAAGAAAAACATCCCCTCTGTGATCTGGACAGTTTAGGCTGACAGAGATGAACACTTCCATATAGGTCAAACTAGTTAAATATAGAAGAGCCACTTTCAAAGGCTGTTTCCAGGAGCTCAACAGCATCAGCTCTGTTTCTGTGAGGAAAGACTGCAGATGGTGACAACAAAGCTGGGAGCCAATGAATTGAAGAGGGTTGCATTGTGGAAATTTAAATCCTTTGGTAAACGGTTTATTGATGATCTGGCTACATTAATCTGTAAACATCAATCTTGACATCCTTTCTTACCTGATTCCTCATTTATTGCAATAAGAATTTGCCTTTATTTAACTAACACCTGTAAAAATCGATGTTATTGTACTAACTAGGTGGGGGAAGGGAACTGATGACAGCGCACAAGATTAGTATGGTTCAGAAAAGGTCAGAATTGTACTGAAGTATGTTTAGGACAGATTGTCCCTGTGATCATTTAATCAAGCACAGTGCTCTTATTGTCTCTGGCATCCTTGTCCACATAGGTAATTTCTGAGGTTGGACTGAGAAGGAAGTTGTGATTCCAGCAATGACATAGGACACACTGACAGCAAAAATCATACTTTATGGCAACTTTTTGTTTCTTTCTGTATCAGACAGACAACCTTGAATAAAAATAATGTGAAATCCCACAATTTCTCAGACACAATTATACTCTTTTACCTAGAAGTGCTTTGGCAAAACTAAGCATGTAGTTCCAATTTCTCATTCCCAGTCTTCTCTACAGATGGACGGTTGGTTTTTTGTTTGTTTTTTAAGAAGCAAGCTATCATTTATCATTAGATATCTCTTCAGTAAACATAGTGATATTGAGAAATGAAATTGACTTTTTCAGACTTTAATTTTTAAAATATTTGTGGAAGGAGAACAATTTGTAAGTAATGTTCAGAAAAAAATAAAATCTAGTTAAATTTTAGAAACTTTGATAGACATATGACTATCATCTCACTTAGAATTGCATTGAAGAATGAATAGCACCCTAGTTATGAACAATAGAATGTGTTACAATGTATTTTATCTGTTTATATGTTGTTATTATTATGCAGTGAAACTGACTGATTTCTCTTCTGGTGTTTAGTTTTATGAATTTTGACGTATGTATAAATTTATGGAATCATCACAGTCAGGATGCAATGTTAGTATTTCTTAATCTAATTTAGAGATTTAATCTAATTTTAATCAAAGCTTGAATTTCTTTGTTTCTAATTGGTAGAGGTTGTTTTTTTTTCTGATAGAATGATTCTGATGTTCACTTAGCAGTAGATGTGGTTGAAAATAGTTTCAAGATAGTTATAAAAAGGAAGAATAATGCGTGGTGGGGGAAGAGATTGCTTAACCTACTGCTATAAAGTTACAGAGATAACCCAAGGAACAGTATCGATGGGCTGGTGGGAATCTAATATACATAAAAATCCAAAGTCTGGTAGAGATGGCATTTTAATCAATAAAGAAGGAAGGATTAGATAGTCAACAGAGCTGGTCAGTTAAATATTTGAAGAAGAATTAGTTGAATTCTTACCTTACTTGTATAATACACAAAAACATCAAATAAAGAATTATATGTAATGAAAAAATATTAAAGAGAAGAAAATGTAGAGGGACCATCAGTGTCTATAATGGGGAAGGATTTTAAGGATAAAAGTAACAGAAAACATTGGAGGGGGGGTGGCACGCATAGATCAAATGATAGAGTGCTTGCCTAGGAAGCTTGAGGCCCTGAGTCAAAAAACTCCAGTACTACCAAAAAAGAAAACAAGTAAAAAGGTAACATTGTAAAAGCAAAAACTAATAATAGTGGCTGTTTAAATAGTAAAACCCAATAAAACATACCTTCTACTTATCAAAAATATGCTGTAAATTATATTAAGACAAATGGCATACCAGGATAAAATATTCACCAAAAATATTTTCTTAATAAAGAAAGCAATTTTGTAAGTCAATAATAAAAACCTTTAAATTCCAACAGGAAAATATATAGAAAACATGTCAAATAATAAGAGAAAATTAGTAATGCTTTAAAAATAAAATTTACAAAACATGCCAGTCTCTTCAGTAATTAGACAGATGTGATTTAAGAACAGAAAGATCAGTCCCTAGCACTGCAAAAAGTAAACTGAACCAAACTAAACACAGATGCTATTGTTCATTTATCAAATTGAGAATTACTTGTTAAATGTTTTGAATATTCATTACTTGTAAGGAGATAACAAAATAGGCACCATCCTGTATTGTGTTGAGGTTATAAATTGACAAAAGCCCTTCTGGAAAAGTCTTTAACATCCTATTTCAAGGCCCTTAACCTGTTCAGCACACCTTTTAACCTACTAGTCACCTTCAAGTAGTAATCATATATACTGTCAAGATTTTAAGTATAGAAATGTTCATCATAGTAACTTATATAATAGTAAAAACTACAAGAAATAAAGATCTAACAGAAAGGAATTACTGTGGAGTAGGGGAGTTAAAGGATAAAAGCAGTCACAATAAATACTCATTATGTAGTTATAGGAAATGAGTTAAGATAATAACTGGACTGTAAAAAGGAGGATACAAAGTATTACATAACATTTTAACAATTAGGTTTTTTGATCTTTTTTTTTTTTACAATTAGGTGATTTTGATCTTTTTTTTTTTGAACCCAGGACATCCAGCTTACCAGGCAAGGGCTCTTCCCCACCTTGCCTCTACTGGCTTCAAACTTTGATCCTCCTGCCTCCACCTCCCGAGTACCTGGGTTTTTAGGTGTTTGCCACCATGCCCGGCTTGATTATGATCTCTTTATTTTTTTTAATATTTTTCCAAATTCTCTGTGTTTTCTGATGTATTTTGCAATTTGCAATGAGAAACAGAAAAAAAACTATTTGAAATTTTTCTCAAAGAGCAGTTAATGTTCAAGAGAATACAAAGCACAGTGAGTGCCCAGTTTTTAATTAAAATAAATTTAAAATATAGAAATAAATCTGTAGGATGTTAATAGAATTTATCTTTAGGTGATATAAATTTAAAAACTTTATTTCTATTTTTTTTTTTTTACAACTTTTGCTCAGGTAACATCTACTTTTATAATAAAGTAAAAAATTTTTAAGCTTCTTATTAAAAAAAAGAAAAGATTGTTTAACAGATTTAATGAAATTGAACCATCCCCAATCCTCAATCACACTGTGTTCATCATTTAATTTGTATTATTCATATATTTTCATATTTAGGTTATGTTTATTCTTACTGCTTTGTTAATCCCTAATGTTTTTGTGTCAACAACAACAACAAAAAAGATAGAGCTGGGCATGGTGGTGTATATATATCATCCTAGCTCCTCAGGAGGCAGCAGTAAAAGGCTCACAGTTTGAGGTAGGCCCCTGCAGGAGCATGAAACCTTTTCTGCTAAACAAACTAAAGGCGGAAGTACTGGGAGCTCAAATGATAAAGCATTTGCCTAGCAAGCATGAGGCCTGAGTTCATTCCCCAGTATTGCCAAAAAAAAAAAAAAGGAAAGATAGTTAACAACAATTAATCAATTAATCATATATTTTAAAGTAGCTATTAGAGAAAATTTTGGATGTTCTTCAAATGAGTAAATGGTAAGTGTGAGGTGATAGATATGCCAGATACCCTGATCTGATCATTACACATTGAAACATGTATTGAAATATCCACTGTATCCCGTTACAGTTATTATGTGTTATTATGTGTCAATTAAACAGTTATTATGTGTCAATTAAAATTTTTAAGAAAAAAACTTCTAGTGTTCTTCCTTCCCCCTTTGACCCTTCACTGCAGGCTTAATTGCTTGAAAATGAATTGTTAGAAGGCCCACGTTAATTTAACTTAATGAATTATAAACATTCAAAAGTATTTGCATGTATTAAAGTTTCAAAATATATAAACTAATCTTTTAATGGTGACTTTTTAAATTATTGTGCTGGGTGGGGGTACATTGGAGTATTTACAAAGGTTCTTATAATGTATCAAATATATCATACTTGAATTCATCTGACTGTTTCAATACTAAAATCACTATGCAGAAGAAATAGCATGCCCTTTCCATGTTCTTTTTATAAACTATGCCTCTGTTCTCACTTTATTCTTAGAAATCATCTGTTTTCATGTGTTATTAGTGAACTGAGTCATATTTAGTTCCTTTACCCATTTGCCCCATTTGCAGCCACCATCTGGGTGTAAGTAATCTTTAGCTATAAGGTAAACATTAAGCCTGCTGCTTCTGGGACTATCTTTTTACCAAAACTCAAGGGAAAATGGAAGGAAGTTGCCTCTTGCTGACTTAATAGATCTGATAAATATGAGTTCTTTCAAGTAGTGAGATAAGATGTGTATAAATTTATATTCACTTATTATTCACTTTCTACATATATACCAGTATGTAATGTATATTTTTGTTTTTTTACTTTAAATATGAGGTCCTAGGCTGTGTTTTCAGTTTGCAGAATTCTGAGAATGCTATTCCAACACCTTTGAGAGGGAAACAACCATGATTAAATTGCACTTGCTGTGTTTATTAGTCAAAGTGGAGTGAAGTCAACCTGTTGAAAGATTTTTTTTGCTTTTTTAGTTTGTTTAATAACTAATTGAAATTATGACCTTTAAAAATAATTTCTTCTCTTAATAGCTTGGTGCTAACAGTGGTTTGCACATCATCATCTTTGATGAAATTGATGCCATCTGCAAGCAGAGAGGGAGCATGGCTGGTAGCACAGGAGTTCATGACACTGTTGTCAACCAGTTGCTGTCCAAAATTGATGGCGTAGAGCAGCTGAACAACATCCTCGTCATTGGTGTGTACTTTTGTTTTAAAAAGTCTTGTTCTTACGAAATGTTATCATTCGCTGGTAAATGGATGGAATTGGAGAACATCATTCTGAGTGAGGTTAGCCTGGCCCAAAAGACCAAAAATCGTATGTTCTCCCTCATATGTGGACATTAGATCAAGGGCAAACACAACAAGGGGATTGGACTTTGAGCACATGATAAAAGCGAGAGCACACAAGGAAGGGGTGAGGATAGGTAAGACACCTAAAAAACTAGCTAGCATTTGTTGCCCTTAACGCAGAGAAACTAAAGCAGATACCTTAAAGCAACTGAGGCCAATAGGAAAAGGGGAACAGGTACTAGAGAAAAGGTTAGATCAAAAAGAATTAACCTAGAAGGTAACACCCACGCACAGGAAATCAATGTGAGTCAACTCCCTGTATAGCTATCCTTATCTCAACCAGCAAAAACCCTTGTTCCTTCCTATTATAGCTTATACTCTCTCTACAACAAAATTAGAGTTAAGGGCAAAATAGTTTCTGCTGGGTATTGGCGGGGAGAGAGGGAGGGGGCGGAGTGGGTGGTAAGGGAGGGGGTGGGGGCAGGGGGGAGAAATGAACCAAGCCTTGTATGCACATATGAATAATAAAAGAAAAATGAAAAAATAAAAATAAATAAATAAATAAAAAGTCTTGTTCTTAAAAGACATTGGACACATGAAGGCATCTAATGTTTTGCTGATGTCTCCAAATTAGAATCAAGTAAAATTGAAGAATGACTGTGTTAATGCCTATGTTTAATAAGGAAAATAAAAGGTTGGTTTCAGCTACTTGTGGGTTTAAGCTTATAGTTCACCACTGGTGAAAAAGGCAGCATATTACGATGCAGTGGGTTTTAGCTGCTTTATAGTAGACCTCCCAACACCTTTAGAAGGGCTCCAGAGAGGGAGCTTTAGATCTCAAGTTGGTAGGTATATCATCCTCCTTAACTCTTTCATGTACTGAGCTTCTGCTTAAGGGGAGTTTTGGGGTGGGGGAGCCTACTGTTTTATGAAAGTTGAAACCACTGGCCTACAAAAAAAGAAGGGACTTTGGATTTGAGAGAGATCGATTTCACATTGCCCCTCTCCCTTTGACAGGTTACTTGCTGTCTCTGAACCTTAAATTTTCTTTTTAAACATTGAAAGTTTTCATTACAGAGTCTCCTGGTATTTTCATTAGAACTGATCAGGAACAAATGCTGGTTTTGTTTTAGAATAATTTGGTTTTCTATTTGATTTTATAAAAATGTCCTCTTAGCTCATTAGGGAAATTACTATTTTTACATATACAGAAGGGACATTTTATATTATTTTTGAAGTCTGATCATTTGTTTGTTGTTTTGGTTAACACCTATATTCAGGAATGACAAACAGACCAGATCTGATAGATGAGGCTCTCCTTCGACCTGGAAGACTGGAAGTTAAAATGGAGATCGGTAAGCTGATGTGTGTTTGTGTCTGTATGCATACTATTTTGTGTGGCATCTAGAGTTTATAACAGGAATAGTGTCATATAATTTAATGTTTACTAGAAGATGTTTACATGTTTGAGTACCTACAAGAAAAACATTAGGATTATAATAATCTCCTCTGGTGGGCTCTTGAGACTAGGAAAATGTTTTTTTTATTTTTAATTTTATCAGGCTTGCCAGATGAGAAAGGTCGATTACAGATCCTTCACATCCATACGGCAAGGATGAGAGGGCATCAGTTACTCTCTGCAGATGTGGACATTAAAGAACTGGCTGTGGAAACCAAGAATTTCAGTGGTGCCGAACTGGAGGGTCTGGTGCGAGCTGCACAGTCCACTGCTATGAACAGACATATAAAAGTAAGAAAATCAGCTAATTAGGCACTTGCAGCCCTCTAAATCCATGCTGCCCTTGTTTCTCTTTCCTTTCTAGCACTCCAAAGCTATGGGAACACTGACTTTTAGTGGAGAAGAAAGATAGACTAAGAATGAGTTGTCCACTGCTCAATCTTCTGAGTAGCGGGAAGGACAATGGTAACATCTGCCAGAGGATGACCACTGAATCAACTGCCTTGGGTTACTACCATCTGACACAGATATGTGAAGTGAAGACTTTAAAGAAATTATTTTCAGTCTTTGTATTAAGTTGTAATAAGTCATAGGAAGCTGGGTATTCTCTACTAGAATTTTGGGGGCTGCTTCATGTAGCAAATACACTGACCACTTGCTACTTTTGAGGTATTCGGCTGGAGATGCAAGGGTGATAAATCTTCTCTCAAGGGCTTCAGAGTCAGGGAATGCTTGCAAATTAGTACAATAATTGTTTAGATGCTGTGGTAGAAATATGCACTGGGATGCTTTTATTTTGATAAATAAAGTGCTTTTGAGGCGTCTTTCTCTTCTCCAGGTTTTAGTTATTACCTGTAAATAAATGACTCCCAGATTTATATCATCCCCTGAAAGTATGTCTCCCACTTTTCAGATTTATAATAAATATCCCTACTTGGATGTTTTCGCTGGTTTCACATTTAATATTCTAAAACCAAATCCACTGTCTTTTTTTACTACTTGTAGCTCCTGTTTCCATATTTATCCCACTTTCTCATCCTTTAAACTTGAGGATTTTCTCTGACTCCTATCACTCTACGTCTTACACCAGGTCATTTGCCAGTCTTGTCAGGTCAGTCTTGGAGCAGTGTCTCAGCTTTCATTGCCACCATCCACCTTCTCTTTGACTGACCTTGCCAGTTCAGATAATTCTGCCTTCATGACTGCCTGTTGTCTGCAGTGCAAAGTACAGACTTCTTAGCCTGATTTTTAAGGTCTCCTGGATCTGACTGTACCTGGCATTTGCAAGTATGTCCCCAACTATTCTTCATACACTTCATCCAAACTGAAATGCTCACCAATTATCAGATGTTAATTAATTTTCCAGTCTCTCTGCTTTTGCTTTTTTTTTTTTTGCTTTGTTGAAATTCTACACTCTTTGTTTACCTGTCTTTTCATTACCTGGATCATATTCTACCCTTTACTCAAACCTTTTCTGACTCTCCCTTTCAAGAATAATATATTGTATTTATTGAATTAACAATATATCATTTATTGATTCCTCTAGTTGACCTTGACTCAAACTAGGTTTATTTGAACCTACTATGTGCCATACACTGTACAAGGAGTTAATGCTACAACTGTGAAGAAGTAAATCCCCTACTATTGAGCAGCTCACAATCTAATCCTCCACGTGCAGGAATAGAAAGTGTGTGCAAAGTAAGGCATTGAAGAGGTATAAGGTGTGGTCAACTTGTGGGGTGAGAGAAACCTTCTGAGAGGAAACTTATGGGTAAATATGAGTAGTTCTTGGTGGGTAGAAGGAACAACATATGCAAAGGAAGAGGGACATAAATAGCATGATGTGTTAGATTAATTTACTATTGCTTCAGCATGGAAGTTAGTGGGGGGTGCTAGAGGAGAGACATTGTTGGGGTAATTCAGGAGACTAAATGGGGATAGAGCACAAAGACCCTTTTATACTCTGCTAAGAGTTCTGTAAGTAGTGCTAAGCCATTGAAGAGTTTTAAGAATAGCAGTGACATAGTGTTAAAATATAACATCCCTCTGACAGCTGTGTCAGTGGAATATTTAGGATAGTGGAGTTAGTGACACAAGACTAGAGAGGGGAACTTTTATAACAGATCAGGCAGGAGATAACAAAAGGCAGAAGAGTTAACACTTGAGTACATTGTGTAATTTGGATGCATCCTCTCATTGGTTGTAGACCAGGTGTCAGCAAACTATGGCCCAAATCTAATCAACCACCAATTTTTATGAATTAAGTTTTAAAACACAACCATGCCTATGTATGCTATAATGGCAGAGCTGAGTATTTGTAACAGAAACTACATAGCCTGCAAAACCTAAAACATTTACTATCTGGTCCTTTATAAAAAAAGGCTTACTGATTCCTTAATCTAGCCTTTAAATCCATGATCTTTTGCTTCTGTGAATTTCCCACAGTGCCACAAATAGATCTAAAAACTGTATATATTAAAAATATATACTTTTAATATATATTCCCTACATAGTACAAGTGATTGTTTCTAAAGATTTAGAATAATATGGGAATGTAGTATCTTCTTATCCTTGAGAGAATGGATCCAGTCATTAATGCGTGGCTGTTTTCATTTTTCTACCTTGTCATAAGAAATGTCTTAGTAAGAAGTACTAGTGAGGCTGGCAGAGTAGCTCACAAGTGGTAGAGGACCTGCCTAGCAGTCATGAAGCCCTGAGTTCAAACCCAGTAACTGCAAAAAAGAAAAAAAAAAGTGACTACAAGAAAAATTAGGTAAATGACATAAAAAATTGTTACTTTATCTCAGACCATTAGTGTATCTAGCTATAATCCACAATAACTATTTACTAGTTACCTGGTTTCCAAATGCATCAGCCACAAGTTATTCCTCTGATTAGTACTTTGTTGTTGTTGTTGTTTTTACCACAATAATCTGATCCAAAAATTTCACTCTAAGCCATTGTCTCACTAAGAAACATGATTTCTCCAATAAGATGTTGAGCTTATCCACATGTGAGCAATAGGAGTGGTAGGGAGCACAAGATTCATGACCAGATAGTGTGTTATACATTGGAGGTTCTGGCATATCATAGAATAATACCTATCTCACCATGCTTCTGTGGCAATGAAATGAAATACTGTACATGGAAGGGCCTTATAAAATATATAAATGCTAGTTATACCCATTTTTGTTACTGGCTGTGAATATATCATCCTTCTTAATATCTTGAGTTTCTGATTCTTTGTCTATTTCCAGTTACAGTTTTTCTCATTGTAAGAGTAAAATGTTTGTTACTAGTATCTAAAATATATTAGTCTTCAGATTTGCAAGTAAGAAGTTGTGGGAATAGTTGCCATTATTTCCTTTCCTTTTCTCGTGTGGTTGAATTCTCTTGTTTCAGGTGATACACACTGATTTGTGAGCCATACCTTTTGTCCCATATAAAACAGCCATTAGTTTTTCACAGTATCTATGGAATAGTTAATGTCAGGCAGTAGGTAGGCACTTTACGTTTTAAAAAAATCAAATTGTCAAAAGATCTCTGAACATTTTTTTTCCCAAGACTCCTCCTCAGCTGAACAAAAAATACAGTTTTAAATTTCCTTTGACTGCAGATGTTCATAGCTCTACTAGTAGTGATTAATGAATAAATACTTAATTTGAAACTTATGGCTTAAAGTTGGCTAGCATTAGGGCTGGAGGTGTAACTCGGTGATAGAGTTGTTATAACATTCAATAGTTTGTTATGATATTCTTTCTTCATAGTATAAAATGCTTTATAAGTTTTAATTTTTCTCCCTTTTCAAAAGTCTCAGGCCTAAACAAAGACTCAGTCAAGTAAACTAAACAAATCTTCCCCCATTAAACAGTTTTTTCAGATTTCTGAAACAACTGAAAGATCAGTCATAAACTACCTGGTACTCATGTCATTTGTACTTGAAAACCATGGTTTTGGTCAACTAAAATTCATGTGACATTTAGTTGGTTTTCTCTTGAAAGGGATTTCTGCTTCAGGTAAAGAAGATTCATAACTCAAATTTCTTCTCTAATCTGTTGAAAGGAATAAATTGACATATACATACACAATACTTTACAACTGAATCAGAGCTCTGAGTTGCGTTTGCAAAATTTCAATGAAATTATTTCTTACTTTCTGTAGACTTTTTGATTAAGATCATTCTACCTTTAATTTAAGAGGAATGATAAGAACTTTGAAAGGTCAGATTTAAAAGGTTATGAAATTTAAGGGGGACCACTTGATATTTGCTAGTGTTGAAATACAAGTTTATGAGTTTCAGCAGGTATAAGCTGAAAGATGCTGCCTCTTCTGCGTTGATTACTTGTATAAATAAAATGCAGAAAATATCTTACTACAAACAAATGAGCAAAAATTTACAATTGCTAATTTTTAAAAATTTTGATAAAATAGTAAATACTGGCTAAGAGAAACCCTTAGAAAATTTATTTTAATGAACAAAATAAATTACTACTGGAATATTGATTATTTGTAGTTAGATAAATTCTAAAATTCCTGGAGTGCCTGAAAACAACTCATTCTAAAGTAACTCTTCCCCCAACCATCTTAATTTTACAGTTGACACAAAACAATTACATATATTTATAAGCTTCAGGTGATAGAATGATCAGATTAGGGAAACTGGTATACTCATCACCTCAGATATTTAACATTATTCTTTCTTTTCTTTCCTCTCCTTCCCTCCCTCCCCCTCCCCTTTTCCCCTCCCCTTCCCTCCTCCCCTTTTCCCCTTCCCTTCTCCTCCACCACTTCTCTTCCTCTCTCCCCCCTTCCCTTCCTCTCTTCCCTCCCTCCCCTCTCCCCTCCCTCCCCCTTCCCCTTCCTCCCTCCCCCTTCCCTTCCTTTTGTTTTCCTCCCACCCTTCTTTCCTTCCTTCCTTTTCTTCTTTTAATGAGGCAGTGTCTCACTGTGCAGCCCAGTCTGGCCTTGAACTTGCATTCCTCCTGCCTCAGCCTCCCAAGTGCCAGGATTACATGTGTGCTTCACCATGCCTGACTGGAAAACACTAGTCTGTTTTCTATTTCTATGAAATCAACTTTTCTAGCTTCCACACATAAGTGAGATCATGCAGCATTTGTATACCTATGCCTAACATTCCACTTTGAATTCATTGGCTGGATTTTTTTTTTAATAATAAAGACAAGTTTCACACTACCTTCCATCCAAAATCTATCATAATTTTTGCCAAATGTTTTATGGGCAAAATTTTTTCTTTCACATTGCTCTGTATGTTTCTGTCATTTGAATTCAGCTTTACTGTAAGAGCAAATGAATACAGAATATCATAGTAAAAACTTAAAGACTAGCTGGCATAGTGGTACATGCTTGTAGTCACAGCACTCAGGAGGCAGAGACAGGAAGGTTGCCAGTTCAAGGCCAGCCTGGGCTACACAAGTAGATCCTGCTTAAAAAGAGCATCATGAGGGCTTGAGATACAGGTCAGTGATAGAATCTGTGTGAGGCTGTGGGTTCAGTCTCCAGCACCCCCCCTCCCCAAGAAAAATGTATGGGCATGTAGACAGGGATCATTTAAAATAAGGCTGGTAGCTTCACTGAGACTGCAATACAATTCTGTCAAAGCACTTCACTTTCGCCTAAAAATTTGCGCCTTATATAATCCTTTTAGATGACAAGTTAAGTCTTTATATAAGGGTTCCTAGGAGGGAAATCCTGTATCTGCTCTTAATAACTTACCAAAATCTCCAGATTTATATAAGTTTAAAATAAGATAATGTGGTAAGATGAAATAAGATAATATATATAAACATACTTTATAAACTATAAAGATTTACATATTATGAACTATCATAATACTTTCATGGAGATGCCTATTTCCTATAACATTGTTTCCTTTTTTAAAATGTAGGAGTACCAAATAAATGGCTAATATTTACCAAATGTCTATTATGAGTCAATGAAAACCCTATTAGTAATCTAAATTAAGTATTTGATCTAAATACCTAAGTAGAACATTTGTCTATTTAAATGATCCTTATTTCTTTCTCTCTTTTTGAAAGTATGGACACTGATAGTTTTGGAGGTTTTGTCTCCTCACAGGTTCATGGGAGATTAGTCCCCTGGGTGGCAATATTGAGAGATGCTGTGAAAGCTTTAAGAGGTAGTGCTTATTGAGAGGTTAGTAGGTTATTGGGGGTGCTACCCTCAGAAAGGATTGAGGTATTTCTCCTGGGACCCTGGTTGGTTTTTAAGAGAGGGTTTTTATAAAAGCCTGAGCAGGCCCTACCCAGTCTCTCTTTCTGGCTTTCTGTTTCAAGATGGGAGTTCTTCATCCTGCATACATTCTTGCCATCTGCCATGTGGCCTTTGCCAGAGCAAGGACTTTCAGCATCTCAAATTGTGAGCTAAATAAACCTCTTTTTTATGAAGTTAGCCCGTCTGAGGCATAGTAGACTATCCCCGAAGTCATACATGACTGCATTCTAATTGGAAAAAGACTCATGGGAGAAACGAGACACATTGTCTCTTCATATCCTTTCTCTTTCCCTCTCCAGAGGTAGCCAGCATTTGCAATGTGCCATTGTAGTTGCATTCTTCGTATTCATATGCGTATGTGCTTTAAAAAGTGAACATTGATGGAATTGTCCTACAACTCAGCCTTTCATTTGCCAGTGCGTCAGTGCGTGTAAGTGCCCTGCATTATTCTAGAATATTAACACATAATTTAAAAACACAAGACCTGTGGGCTGGGCACAGTCACATACTGCTATAGTCCAAGCTACTTGGCTAAGACAGGAGATTGTTAGAGCCAGCTTGGGTAAGACAGTGAGACTCTGTCTCAGAAAAGAAAAAGGAAAATGTAAGATCCTTAGTATTATCTTTAGTTCCTAGGATACTCAATAAACATAAATGAATTAATTATTTAACATACAGATTATTTCTGATTGTGGCTCTTAAAAAATACTGTTGAGGATATGCTCCCCTACGTCTCCCTTTGTAATAGGGGAGTCATTTTCTATGGTGGGTTTTGTATTTTGGAATACCTGGTTTAATTGTCTTCTAGTATCTGGTGTTGCCAGTAAGAGGTACCCAGTCTTATTCCAGTTCTTTACAGGCAACCTGTTTTTGTTTCTCAGAAAGGCTCTAGACTTTCTTGCCATCTTTGACGGTAGTAGGGTTTAAACTCAGTGCCTTGTGCTTACTATGCAGGCACTCTTATCACTTGAGCCACTCCACCAGCTCGCTTGTCATCTTTTTTGTTTGTTTTGTTTTTACGTTTACTCACATGTGTACACATTGTTTGGGCCACCTCCCCTGCCCCTTGTCATCTTTGATGCTGAGAAGGTTTACCCAGTGTCTCTAGACAGATAGGAATTCCTTCTCACTTATCCTGATTACCACGTCTTTGAACCCTTTAAACTGCAAAGACATACCTTTCTTCATCTGTGAAGAAAATTTCTTTTTTTCATTATTTCTTCTCCACTAGTCTTTCTATTCTCTCTGCTGCTGGGACTGTTAGTGTTAAAACTGCTGGATAAGTTTTCTCACTTCTGTTTCTTGGGATTTGAGTCAGAAAAGAAAATAAATGATATGTGTTCTGTTTGCCATCTTGATCTACTTTCTTGACATAGTTCTTTTTATCCCTCAAGGCTGACTTTTAAAAAAATTTTAATGCTTTCTTTTTGTCTTAGCAATCTATTCCTAAAGAACATGACTCATATTTTATAATATTGATGGAGGCTTATTTGCCTAACATACTTTCATTTTATAGTCAGCTTTTTTTTAAGATGCTTTTTTTTTTAAGTCATGATGCCAATTTAAAAATTAGACTCTCTTGCTTTGTGCTATTGGTAGTGAGCCCAGGCACATTATCTTAATCGCTCATCAGGCAGGCAGCTCCAAGTACTGATAAAGGCCTTGATGCTTCTCCAGATGTCTAAGTGTTCACTCCAGGTGCAGGATGCAGAATATTTGGAACTGGCACATAAGTTCTAAAGTATGAGTACATGTCAAAGTTTTAGGTCCTTGGTCTCCCAGAGCAATGGTTCTTAAACCTACTTTAGTATCAGAATCATCTGTGGCACTTCATAAAACTACAAATGCCTAGATCCTCCACTTGACCTGTTAACTCAGAAGCCTGAAGGGGCAAGGCTGGGCATATATATGTGTTGAAAGGCTCTAAAGGTTATTCTGATGTGCAGCAAACCATTTTTCTTATTCCCTGTATTTTCTTTTGTTACGTATTTTTCACTGTCCTTACCGTCTATGTGTACTTTCTCTTATTTATACCTTTCTTTTTTTTGAGACATTGTCTTGTACGTTGCCCAGGCTAGCCCCAAACTTCTAGGGTCAAGCAGTCCTCCTGTGCCAGCCTCCCAAATGGCTGGACTATAAGTATACATACCATACTTGCCTATGCCACATTAAAAAAAAATGTCTATGCAGTGTTCTTTGATACAGATGTATTATAATTTACTTAACTGGTCCCCTCTCAGTGTACACTTAATATTCTTATGGTTTTTTTGTTATTACAAATTACTATAGTAAATATTCTGTATATATAACTTTATACACATTTTAAATATATTATGGAGTAAATTCCTACATTTGGAATTGTTCAAAGGGTGTGTGTGTGTGTATATATATATATATATTTGTGAATTTGAGAGATGTGGGTTTTTTTCTAATTTTTTATTATATTAAAATACACAGAATAAAATCCACATCATCTTAACTTTTTTTTCTCTTTTTATAATGGGACCAGGGTTTGAATTCAGGGCTTTCTGCTTGCAAAGCAGGTGCTCTGCTGCTTGACAGACCTCCAGTTCATTTTGCTCTGGTTATTTTTTTGGAGATGGGCTCTTGCATGAACTATTTGCCTGGGCTGTCCTCGAACTGTGATCTTCCCAATCTCAGTCTCCCAAGCAGCTAGGATTACAGACATGAGCCACCAGCACCCAGCTCATCTTAACCATTTTTAAGTGTACAGTTCAGTGGTATTAAATATATTCAGAATGTTGTGCAACCATCGTTACCAGCCATCTCCAGAACTCTTCATCTTGTAAAACTGAAACTCTGTATTCATTAAAAAACAATTCTCCCTTGTTATCTCCTCCCAGTCCCTGTCAACCAGCATTCCACTGTCTGTCTCTAGGATTTCAATCACCCTAAATAAGTACCTAATATAAATGGAATCATATGGCATTTATTTTTTTTGTGATTGGGTTATTTCATCTGGCATAATGTCTTCAAAGTCATCCATGTTGCAGCATGTAACAGTTTTCTTTTTAAAGCTGACTAATATGCCATTGTATGTGTGCACCAAGTTTTGCTTTCCTATTCATCCATCAGTGGACACTGGGGTTGCTTCTATGTCTTAACCTGTTATGAATAATGCTTTTGTGAACATGGCTGCAGTGTTCAGTACTTTTGGGTATATAACCAGAAGTAGAATTGCTAGATCACATGCTACTTTTATTTTTCTGTTGTTGTTTTGTTTTGTTTGTTTTGGGGAACCACCATACTGTTTTTCTACAGAGACCATACTATTTTACCTGTCCTTTATTAGGCACAAGGGTTCCAAGTTCTCTATATCCTCGCTAACATATATTTTCTGTTTTGTTTGATCGTTTTGGTGGTAGCCGTCCTAATGGGTATGAGGTGAAATTTCATTATAGGTGTTTTGTTTTGTTTTGTTTTGTTTTGTTTTTGAAACAGAGTATCACTTTATAGCCCAGGTTGGACTTGAACTTATGATCCCTTTGCTTCAGCCTCCTGAGTACTGGGCTATTAGGCTTACCACCATGCCTGGCTCATTGTAGTTTTGATTTGCATTTCCCTAATGACTGGTTACATTGAGCATCTTTTTTGTGTGTTTTGGAACATTTGTATGTCTTCTTTGGAGAAATGTATAGTTAAGTCTTTGGTTTTTCCTTGTTGAGTTTTAGGAATTCTCTACATATTCCAGCTGCTAATTCCTTTTAATACATATGACTTACAAATGTTTAAGTTTTTATTATGTGAAAGTATTCTTTTTAATCCTCACTATATTCAGCTGAAAATATTCCTAAATTTTGAAAGTCTTTACATTTTGTTTTCATTTCTTCTTAGGCCAGTACTAAAGTGGAAGTAGACATGGAGAAAGCTGAGAGCCTGCAGGTGACAAGAGGAGACTTCCTTGCTTCTTTGGAGAATGATATCAAACCAGTGAGTATGCATATTGAGTGAGGTATAAGCCAAAATAATCCCAGTTATTGTTATTTAGGAGAAAAGTAAGTGCCATTTTACATTGTAAAATATAAAACTGTGTATGGGTATATCATACATAGTTTTATAACATGAGAAAAATCTCAGTACTAAAAGTGTCCAGTATAGTGTACTGTACAATAACCATGATTACTGTGTGGTTAATTGATACTTACCTAAATATTTCTCATGATAGGGAGCTTGCCGTCTTATAAGGCAGTCCATTCAATTTTGAGACTCTCTAATTATTAGTTCTTAACTTTATATTAGCTAGAAATAGTTTTCTTATTTTTTAAAATATAATCTCAAACTATCGAAACCTAAATTCATTCCATCCTCCTTATGTCAGTTATCATGCTCTTAAAATTAACTCTCATGTCCTTCCCTTGCACTACCACCTTTACCCAACTTCCTCCAAGACATCCCTTTTTCTTGTGTCTAGCTCCTCTGGCTACTGTAGTTTCTAAACTCTTACCCATCTTAGATACCTTTTTTAAAAAGTGTTAGTTTTCACTAACACTTTAGTTTTATGAGCTGTGGCTTATACCTATAATCCCAGCTACTTGGGAGGTAGAGATAAGAGGATCTTGATTTGAGGCCAGCGTTAGGGGAGTAGGCAAGACCCTATCTCAGAACAATTGGGCATAGTAGCACGTCTGTAATCCCAGCTACTCAGGAGGTGTATGTAGGAGAATCAAGCTAGTTCCAAACAAAAAGTCTGACAGCTTATATGAAAAATAACTAAAGCGAAGAGAACTGAGAGCATGGCTTAAGTGGTAGAGTCCTTGCTTAGCAAGTGCAGGTCCCTGAGTTCACCCCAGTACCACAAAAAAAATTAAAAGTTAGGAATTATAAAATGAGGGATTTTTTGTTTTTGCGTGATATGAGATAGTGCTCAGTATTCTTACTGTGTAGGAATTATCACTCATCTTTTATACATTTCAGTATTTCATTTTATTTTTTCAAAAGATTTCTTTTTTCAAAAAGATTTATTTACTGAACCAGCCTACTAGTGCAGAGCATAGAAACAAAGAGAAAAGTCAGATTTCCAATAAAAATGTACAAATGTCCAGACAGTGGTGACGTTTTCAGCTTGTTACAGTAAGATGACCGTGCCCTCTGTTGCGCAGTTCCTTATCAACCCAGCCTGGTTCTTCTCCAGAGTCTCCTCTTCTGGGAGTTGTACCTGATTTTATTACGATTTTGATTTTGTTTGTTAGCCAGAAATTGCTTAATCCAGTAAGTCTTGTGGGAAGATATGGTGAGGAACAGAGTTCAGCACACACAGCACAATGACAGAGGAAAGGAGAAGCTAAATATTTTAGTTTTAATGCTAGTGCTCAAAATGCTTTAAACTGTCCTTTTCCTCAATAGGCATTTGGCACAAACCAAGAGGATTATGCAAGTTACATTATGAATGGAATCATCAAATGGGGTGACCCAGTTACCAGAGTTCTGGATGATGGGGAGCTGTTGGTCCAGCAGACTAAAAACAGTGACCGGACACCACTGGTTAGCGTCCTTCTGGAAGGTAAGAAAAATGATGAGATGACCTTAAAAGTTTTAGCACATTCCAGAGAAGTGAATGATTTTTAGCTCTAAACCTTGTTGATGATCCAAAAATAGTAACCCAGTTCATATACCAATATTGTGTAAAAATTAAAATTTTCTGGGAGAGGAATGTTACTGATGAATGATAGCAACTAGTTTTTTTGTGGGAATGCATCTAAATTTCTCTGGTACTTAATAGACTGAATGATACCACATAGCTTGACTCAATTAAATAAGTATTTACTGAGTACTTACTAAGTTTAGACATTGAACTAGTTGCTGGGGATACAAAGACAGTCAAGCAGTCAGTCTAGTCATAAAAAAAGCTTGTGAAGAGATTTCTCCCTGTAGGGTATATATGTAAAGGTGTGTGTGTGAGTGCAAGTCTTTTTACTCAGGGTAGTCAGAGAAAACTGGCAGTGTTGTTTAATCTAGGCCTTGAAGGATGAGTTAGGATTTTATTAGATAGGCAGAGGGGAAGAACATTCCTTCCACAAATAACTAACTTGAAGTTATGATTAGTATGCGTCAGAGAAGTTCATGGGGCAGGTGACAGGGGAGGCCCTTGAAGGTCGGCGTGAAGGCTCCCTGAGAGAAGCATGTGAGCCAAGACGTGGAAAATCCCTGAGAGCTGCAAACTGACTGGCTAGACAGGAGCTGAACAAGTGAACAGGAGCCAGTTCTGGAGAAGCCTCAATGTCTAATAAGACATTGGACTGGAGGCATGCCTGAGGCCCTGGGTTCCATTCCCAGAACCAGGAAAAGAAAGAAAAAAAAAAAAAGACTGTATCTTAGGGGTAAAGGGAAGCCATTTGTAGGGTTTTAAGCAGTGAAGTCACATGATCAGATTTATATTGTCAGAATATCATCATGATTACTTTTAAGGGAGAGTAGATTGGAGGGACAAAAATATGAAGGAGGGACTAATGGCTAAAAGTAGTTGCCTTGTCCTGATGAGATCTATTAAGGTTTGAAATAATGTAGTGGAGATGACGATAAGTAGATTAATCTGAGATTAACCTGAGAAATATTTAGAAAGTAGAATAAAAAGACTTGATAAAAATTATTAACTGTCAATCACAATTAGGCTAACATTCTTTGAGCCCTTCCTGTCTGCCACTCATCTGTTACCTCACGTCAGTCCTATGGGAATAGATGCTGTTGCTATCCCTGTCTTGTACATGGGGAAGCTAAATTTAGAAATACTGGTTAGATTACATATGTGCAAAGGTGCCAAACATGAGGTTTCTGGTAAATGGCCCTGTTTACCAGGGAACTCTAGCAGACAAGCTCATTTCTGGAAGGAAGGTCATGAGTTGAGTTTTGAATAGTAAGATTCTGGGTTACTGTAGGATCATTAAGTTAGAAATGTTGAATGGCCTATTGGATATATGGGTCTGTCACTCAGAAAAGCAGTCTGGCTGGCAATAGATTCATGACTTGTCAGTATGGAGACTGCCCGTTGGGGGTGGATAAGGTCATTTATGGAAAGGGTGTGGGTTGAGATGAAAAGAGGGCCTAGCACTTACCTCTGAAGCACGTTAACAATTTAGGACTAAACAGAACAAGGGGGAGTGGATAAAGGAGACTGAACAAGTGTAACCAGAAGAGTAAGAGTGGGGGGAAAGAATATGCTGTCACAGAAGCCAAGAAAGGTATTCGAGGAAAGGAGAGAGTAATAAATAATAAAATTGTGTCAAATGCTTCTAAGAAAAGAACCTGTTGTGGTAGTGACATGAGGTCTTAATGACCTTGACCTTGATGGGCACCTGATCGAATAGAGGGGTAGAAGCAATAGGGTTTGGTGAGGATGGGTAGAAGCAGCCAGTGGAAATAATTATTTAAGGAAGTTCTGTTTTGAAAAGAGAAGAAAGGTATGAGTTATGAGGGGTATGAAGTTTAGAAAGTGTGTTTTTTGAACTGTCAGACCAGACTGCATTTAAATGCTGTTGGAAAAGAAGAGTCTGAATGGTTGAAAGAGAGGAATTGTCACTTATGTCAGGTTCCTGAGAGAATGACTACAAGGAAGAATTGGTTGGTTTATGATTGTAAGGGGAATACATCTTTCAGTGCAAGGAAGAAAAGGGAAGGGTTGTAAATTTGGTTGCTTTTATGAGAAGGACTGCATCTTTACAATTCTAGCTTTTTATAACACATTTGCTTTTAATAAGGCAGTTTTCCACTGACCTCTCATATCATTAAGAAGACTGTATTTTTTGTTAAACAAATGATTTGATAAAATTAATAACACAAGTACTAATATACATGTGAATGCATTCTTTTTTTTTAAGAAGCAAAATCCTTGTACTTTATACACTTAGCCAGAAGTCTGAAAGATTAAGGCCATGTGAGAAAGCTTACATTTCACCATACTTTTAAGAAATGCTAATCAGTTCATTAAGTTTAGTTGCTAATAAATAAAAGGAAACATGTCTGCTGTGAAATTGTATCAGGAAATGTTAATGAGCAACTAGTTGAGACCTCAGTACATTGTGGATAAAAGTTTAAACTTGTTTGATTCCCCTTTGCTTAGGTTGGCTTTTTTTTCCCCTGACTTGTCATTATGCAGGTCCTCCTCACAGTGGGAAGACTGCTCTGGCTGCAAAGATTGCAGAGGAATCCAACTTCCCTTTCATCAAGATCTGCTCTCCTGATAAAATGATTGGCTTCTCTGAGACAGCCAAATGTCAGGCCATGAAGAAGGTATCAAGATTTTTACTTTCATTTTAATTTCATGTCTCTTAGATGCTTGTGTACATGTGCACATACGTGTAGGGATACATCTGCCTTTGTACATGTGTATACAAGACCTGTAGCAGCTCTGTTCTTCTCAAGTTGGAACAAGTTATCAGCAGAATTTGGGGCAAAACAGTGACTACTTTAGATTTTTTAACTTTGTAATACTTTTTTTTTTTTTTGCAGTACTGTCGTTTGAACTCAGGGCCTATACCTTGAACCACTCCACCAACCCTTTTTTGTGATGGGTTTTTTCAAGATAGGGTCTCTCAAACTAATTGCACTGGCTGGCTTGAAACCAAGATCCTCCTGATCTTTGCCTCCTTAGTAGCTAGGATTACAGGCATGAACCACCAGCACTTGGCTGTAATGCATTTTTGTTGAGAGTCTCTTTACCTTCCAAATTAAGCTTTGTTTAGCACATATTAGGATCAGTTTTCATTTTTTAGACTTTATTTCCATGATTAAAAGAAGAGTCATAGTTAAGAGTGTTCAGGTAGAGTGGAGCAAATTCATTTAGGATTTAAGTTCTTTTATTAATGTACTGTTCAAGTTCAATCAAGTTGACGATACAGTTTGGGGAAAAAGTATACATCTTTGGACTAGTATTCCCAAGAATCCCTTCACAAGAATGATTACATATTAGATAAAAATCAGAATTCAGTGGTGACTTAGTGTAGTCCTCATCGTTCTTCCTTTCCCTGAGTGCCATTTGTCACCTTTTAAATATGACCACTGAACGAACCATCAGTGAACTTAGACCAGCATAGAATTAAGATCATCACATTCAAGTACGTGCCAAAAAAGGCATTTAAAATAGCAGGTGGCTGCTCTTTAAAGAAAAAATTATTGAAGACTCTAAATTGCTATTCTTCTCACATGATAGCCAGTGTTGCTGTTGATAGATACTCTAATTTTGCATACCCACAGACAGTGACAAAATTATTTTTTATATCCAGCTTAAGTATTCTTTTACTTAAAATCTTCTCTTTTTTTCATGCTTGATCTTCTATATATATAAATTGACTGTTAAGTCAAAGAGATGTGGGAGAATCAGCATCACAAAAGAAAATCTCCAGAACTGAAGTGTCACCTAACAGAGATGTTCAGGGTGTCCTTTGACCTTCCTTGCTCCTAGGCACTTACTATGAAAATGTGGGAGAAATACTTCAGCTTTTCTTTAGGAAAGAGACTGACCAGGAAAAATACATTTAAAAAGGGGCAGATGCCCCAAAAATGTAAGTTTGTGAAGTTAACCTCTTGTTTTTGCAGGTGGCAGCAAATCATTTGTGTTAGATGCTTACAATGGATGGAGGAAGCAGAACTTGAGCCAGGAACTCTAAAGTGTCAGGATTAATACTTTAAGCATTTTTGAAATTAAACTTAGAATATTGTACTTTATTTCTGAGGTGAAATGAGTAGTACCTATCTTTCTAAGAGTTATCTGGATAGAATAACCAGAACTAGTTACTCCGCTAGAGTAGGTGTGGGTTGTTTTTCTGCTTATCGCAGTGCTGGGCAAGTGCTCTTACCACAGCCTCCTTCCCCTTCCCCCCCCCCCCCCCCCCCCCGCCCTTTCTTTTTTCTGGTTTTTGTTTCCCTCTAAAGTAAACCCTTAAACCATTTCTGGTGGAAGTTTGAATAGCCTTTGGAATCTGTAGCCACTGAACTTCCTATTTAATTGAAAAGCTAATTCTCTTTGCATTTTCCTATTCCTAAGCTTGTTCAAAAGTAGTAGTCTTTCCCTGCCGTGCAACTAATATATGCTAATAAAAAATATTAATTAAAAAAAGCAGTAGACTTCTGTACAGATGGTAAATGACTCCAATGCTTTCTACCAGCTGCCAGCTTCTACCTCAGATGTTCTCTGAGATGTGGGTGGATGGTCCTTGTTTTTCTATAAAGTTCTTAAAAAGTACTTTAGGCTTCTACACATCAAAGCAGCTTTGCGAGTGTGAGATATTATCATTTTTATTATTTTAATCTCTTGCAAATTGACTTGAGGGAGAAGGTAATATATGCCGATTTTAGAGGCTTAAATGGTTAAATTAATGGCTTAATAACTTACGATTTAATCTTTAAATTGTTGAAGCCTTTCAAGGTAGAGTTTTAGATGAGTAGAAGGCTAAGGAATATAAAAACAAGCGTCTATACAAGCTTATTCAAAATCGTTTGAATTCATGATTCACTGTCTAGGATCATCCATGGACTCTTAAAAGTCATCAAAATTATTTCTACTTCAACAGTATAATAAGTTCACATTAGGCTTTTTAGTTTCCTTGGGTGTGGGATATTATGCTCTGTAGCTAAAATTCAGAATTGAGAAAAGAGTGAAGCATAGATGTCTTAGAAATATTTTAGAAATCGTACAAAATCTTTCCCTGCAGATAGTTTTCACATTGTTACCTAATGATAGGTTGACAAAAGCCTTAGGGCTCAAACCAGTCTAAAGATGCTAAGTCTTCCTGGTTGTTTTTAAAAATGAAATATAAATGCCATTCTTTACTTGTTCTAGTCTACTTCCCAATCCTGTTCTCATCCCATCACTTTCAGTGTGAGCATAGGAAGATGTCTTAACTTTTTTCAGAGCACCAATAATTTATATGTTTTATCATTCTCAAGAAAACAGGGCCAAGGGCATTGCTCAAATGGTAGAGCACCTGCCTAGCAAGCACTAGGTCCCTGAATTCAAAACTCCAGGACCACCAAAAAGAGAAAACATTTCTTCTAAATACTCCTCATTGCAGTTTTTTTCTAATTATAAAAATAACTTAGAAAACACAGAACATAGAAGAAAATAAAAATAAATCTGTCTTTGTACTTATCCTTCAGTTCTCTCTTATATACACACACATACACTATATGTAGGAGATAACGTTGGAAATACTGTTTTAAGCCTGCTTTTTTTTTTTTAAACTTATGGTATCATGAACTTTAAAAAATATCACAGACATATCTCACTATGATGTAGTGGCTGCATGATATCCATTTAAACAATCCCTTTTTGTTGGACTTTAGATTGTTTCCAAGTTGTTTTTTCACAATTTTAAATAATATTCTATAAAATTATCAAACTAGGAAAATCACTGTCCCACATTTTCTTACCAAATTTTTCTTAGATTAACATCATGTGACTGAGAATTTGGGCTTAGGATTCAAATAGATCTGAATATGAAGGCTGGCAGAGTGGCTCAAAAGATAAGAGTACCTGCCTAGTAAGTGTGAGTCCCTGAGTTCAAACCCCAGTGCCACCAAAAGAAAAAAAAACACAAAGGTTGAATTTGAATCCCAGCTCCACCACACTTAACTGGCTATATAACCTTAGATTAGTCACTTAACCTGTAAGCCTCCATTTTTCTTATCTGTAAAATGAAGGCAATATTCAGAGCTGTGTGTGGTAGTGCACACTTGTACTCCTAGCTCTCAGGAGGCTGAGGCAGGAGGATCACAAGTTCAAAACCAGCAAGACCCTATCTCAAGAAAATAAACAAAATGAAAGTAATATTCATAGCTGCCTCATAAGGTTATTATGAGAGTTAGATGATGTTTTGTGTAAAGTACCATGGAATTCCTGGGACATAATATGTGCTCAATAAAACCTAGTGGCTGTTTTTACTTACTATTATTGTTTGTGTATTTCTAGTTATTTCTTTAGTGATTGCTGAGGTAAAATATTAATATTTTCAAGATTTTATGCACATTGCTATTAGAACTTTTATGTAAAGCTGCTAATGATTTTATAAAGCCCCACTCATTCAGAAAGTTGTGCTGATTTATAGTTGCAGCTGTATTGTTTGAGAGTATGAATTTCTTGGGATTCTCACCCCAACTTGATGTTATTAAAATCTTTTTGCCAATTTATTAGGCAGAAGGTTGGTATTTAATTATTTCTTTAGCTACGTTTTAGTGACTAAGCGTTTAGTTTTAAAGATAGTTTTCAATGGGCTTGGGCTGGAGCTCAGTGGTATAGCACTTGGTTAGCATGCACAAAGCACTGGGTTCATTCCTCAGCACTGAAAAACAATTCCTTTTCTCAAAATCTTTTACAATGACAATAGTTTGTGAAACCCTACATTAATTTTTGTTAAAGAAGGGTGGTCTGATTATTTAATTCATAAGTATCTTTGTATATACCATTTTTACTTAAGATAAGAATTTTCAGAACAGGCTGTTGGGCTTGCTTTAATGAGTATGTGAGACTTCATTGTAATTACATTATTGCTTCTTTTTTCACAAATAGATGGTTCTAAAGTACATGAAAGTAGTTTATTCTCAATTAGTGTAAAACTAACCTTATTCTCCTTAATTTACTTAATAAATCCTTTGTTCATCGATAAACTCCTCAACACTGCCCAAATATGTATAAGGAGTTATTACCATTGAGTCATGGGGCAGAGGGTGCCATATGTTCCATTATGGTAGTTGAGGTACTCACAGATAAGATAGTCCTCTTTTTCCATTTTGTGTTTGCTTCCAGAACTTCATTCTATTTTTAAGTTTCAATTTCCTTTGTCCAATTTTGCATCTAAACTTTTAAAAAATCTATTTTACTGATTTTAATAGTGACATTAAATGAACAAAAGAACAAAACAATAGGATTTGATTTTAACTAATTACCTATTCTTGGTGCTTTCTAAGTACATGCTCAATACAGAGATGACAGAACAATCTGATAAAACTAAATGGTTTGAACAAAATTAAGTAAAAATACCAGTGATTTATAAATGTCGCCCATTAATAACAAAGGATTGAAAATTAATGGAAGAAATACTCCTTTCCTCTAGCTTTGCAAGAAAGAAATAATCTTTTGTGAATATCCTCCTATAAATCCCACTGCAAATTGTAGTCTGCACAGAACAGAATCATGGTGCCTAATCCTCCTCTTTTCATGGTTCAGTCTATACAAAGAACAGAGCTGGAAATTGGATCTTTTGACAGCAGTTACTAAGCAACAGAATTTGGATGTTTTTAGTTAACATTCTAATATATCATGTAGCTGATTTGTTGAAGTTTGGGCATGACTTAACTAAGAGAAGTGGATACTCCAGAAGTGACAACAAGTCCCAGTATGGCTGCAGGGTGGGAGTTTGTTTTCTTTTTAACACACTGTGTCTTTTGACACTTAACATTTGTTGGCATGTAAAGGAGGATGATGCAGACTTTCAGACCTTGTGACTTTTCATACTATTAAGCATACCACTCTGTGGCTCGTGTTAGTGAAAATGTTAGATTTTTTTTTTCTTGAAAAGCAGGGAGAACAAATAAGGGATTTCAAGGTCAATCCAAGAAGCTTTAGTGCTTTGCCAAAAGTATAGGTCTACTTCCTGAGGCTGTTTCATTAGAAGACAGCTAATGTTTGCTTGGTCTACTCCCAAGTTATTTTTAGAAACTAGAGATTATTACCGATAGTACCAATTTAAATTTGCTCATTTATGTTTTTATATGCTACCAAATATGATTAGAGTATGCTTTCAACTAATTGCTGACAGATTTACTGCATTAGGGATTTTCTAAGCCATTAGATTCCTACTGTCATCAGATTTCTGCTAACTAGGTTTAGGTACCTCATGCCAACTACTTCAGAATTGAGTTGAACACTTTCAGCCCCCAGGAGAACTAGATAGCTTGGCTTTACTTACCTAAGAGCACTCAAGAGGTTATAGGAAATGGAGGATAGAATCTACTTAGAACACACTTTGCTGTAGCCTGTGATTCTGAAAGGCTAGGATTAACATGGAGCTAATACTGTTGTGCTCCCATTCATGTTCATGGGGACTCCAGAGCTGCAGCTGCCACTTCCCCCCACCCCACCTCACAGGTGGCTCTGGCTTGTCTGAAGATGCCAGGACTGAGCTCTGTGTCTTAAGAGCTTGCAGTGCCCTGCAGCATATTCAGACCTGCCCCAGTCCCTGTGTCAGGAGCCTACTTCTACTTGTTATGCTCACATGGTACCTCCAGCACACTCTTGCCTAGAGCCTAGGCTCCCCACATTCCAGGTTGTCTCTTATGACCCTCAAGTCTGGGTGGTACTGACTGCCTTTAGAAGCAAGAGAGATGAGAGTTTAACCATGACAAGTGTAAGATATACACAGCTGGAAACAGACTGCAAGATTTGCCACTCTAGAGATTATCTTTGTCCTCTAGAGTAGGCCTCATCATTTCCATGCTAACTGATGCTGCTCTTCTCATTTTTTTTCATTTAGCTTTCTCTTTCAGACTTCCTATCTGACTCACTAATATGTATATGTATATGCAGATAATTTTACCTGCTCTAGAGAAAACTTTGTGATAAAACCAAGATGATCATACATTTTCAGATTAACTTTTCAAAAGAGTTTATAAGATACAGCCCCTAACTCCAGCTTCTGCCCACCTGGCTGCTTCAGGTTATGGTGTTTTTGATCTGGAGCAGTCACTGCAGGTATACTGTGTGCAATACTTATAGAAAGTTGTTCTATTCTAACTGGGGCAGTTTGCACTATTTCACTTTTTCTGTATCCTTCCTTCTAGCACCTCTCCTCCTTTTTGAATATATCTACCTAAAGTTATGGTAGAACTTTCCAGCTCAGTATGGAAAGATATTACTAGATTTTAATCTGGCAGCTAATCTCGTGTCCTTGCTAGTTAAATCTGAGTCTCTTCTTCGTAAGCATTCTGCTGGGGACTAGACCAGGAAGCAGAGTTTCTGAGACTAGACATACTTGTGGGTCCAGGAGAAGAGTAATGATCTCATTACACTAGTGAGCAGATAAGGAAGAGAATGCATGTGTAAGAAGTGAAAGGGGTGTGTGTATGTACATTTAAATTAGCAGAATAGCTACCTGGAGGAGTTTCAGTTGCCTCCTCAACTGAAGAGTTGACTAGTCAACCGAAACTAGTCAAGTTACAACTGGCATTACACAGTGTTTCCTGGTTAGTATGCTGTTAGCTGTGAATGCTCTTCTCTCTGATAGTAATTAATGCACTGAGAGATGTCTATTAAAAATAAATGAAAAGCACTACTTTACCTTATGTAAAGTGATTTGTAATGCTTTGTGAATCATGATATGTGAGATAAGTTGATGAGACTACACACCACAGAGCAATTTATCATCTGTTTAGACCCAGAAATGTCCTGAGCAAGGTCCCTCTAGCCTGTAAACTACTCATTGTTTTAAGAAAGGAGAAGGGGTGATTCAGGAAAAGTATAGAATCACAGCAAGCAGCCATGCCCCCATATCCCAGGCCCCTGTGGCTGTAATTCATGGTTTCACAGCCTGATGGGCAGAATTATATGCTTGCCTCAGAACTTGATATAGAACTCTGAAAAAATGTTTTGAAAAGCAAAGCATTATTTCAGCTATTCCCTGAAATCACCAGAGTTTATAAGATGCTACCTTTGTGAGACTGCTTCCGGACCTTTCCATTGTCTTGAATGGTTTATCAACCCAAAGCCAAAAGGAATCATTACATATCAGGAGACTGACCTACCCTACTCTTCTCAGCTTGTCTTCCCTTTTTTTGGGGGCAGCAGGGAGGGGGGCGGGAAAGGAGGTGGGTAGCTAAGGGGTTCTCTTCTTGTTCTAATGTGCTCGTGATCCATCCCCAAATCAACTTCACTATTCTTTATTTCACTTGCCAAACCAGGACGAGTCCTTAACTCCTCTTTCTCTCTCATCATCACACACATTCCTTTGCCAAGTCCTTCAGTTCTATCCCCTAAATATCTGTAGTATTTATCCTCTTCTCAGCACATCCACATCTAGACCATCATTTCTCGCGTAGAATTCCATAGTCTCAAACTTTTACTCCCCTCTAATGCTTTTTCATACATCATCCAGAAAAAAAGTTTCTAAAAACATACATCTGCACTCTCAGTCTATTGCTTAACTCTGTAGTGGTGCCAGGCATGGTAACACACATCTATAATCTCAGCACTTGGGAGGCTGAAGCAAGAGGATCATAGGTTCAGGGAGGATCATAGTCTGATCTATATGTAGAAAGACCTTGTCTCAAAAACAAAACAACCTGGGTGCAATGGCTCATGCCTGTAATCCTGCCACTTGGGAGGCAGACATGGGGAGGATTGCAGTTCAAGGCCAGCCCAAGCAAAAAGTTAAGTGATACCCCAACTCAACCAATAAAAGCTGGGTGTGGCGGTGTTGCATCTGTTACTATAACTAGGTAGGAATCATAAAAGGAGGATTGCAGTCTAGGCTGGCACAGGCATAAACGTTGATACCCTACTTGAAAAATACCTAAAGCAAGCTAAATGCATGACTCAAGTGGTAGAGTGCCTGCCTACCAAGTGCAAAGCCCTGAATTTAAACCCCCATACCTCAAAAAAGAAAGAAAGGAAGGGAGGGAGGGAGAGAAAGGGAGGAAGGAAGAAAGAAAAATACCTAAAGCAAAAAGGGCTAGAGGCATGGCTCAGTGGTAGAGTACCTGCCTAGCAAGCATGAGACCCCAAATTCAAACCACAGTACCACAAAAACAGAAAAATCTCTGTAGTAGCTTTTTATTGCCTTTGCAGTAAAATTTAAACTCAATTAGAATTGTTAAGACCGCCCCACTGTCCAGACTCATTTATCATCTTTTCTACTTCTCTTTCCCCCTCCACATGAGCATTGTCACCTCGCTCAGCCCTCCCAAACTTACCATGTCAGCATTGTTACCTCTTCACTTTAATCCTTACTGACTGAATATCAGTTCCTGCAGCATTCCTGAATTTTCTCATTTCTGTGTCACCTATTTAGTACAGTCTACTTAGGATACTTCTTTCCCCCTTTTCTACTAGTTAACTGTCATAATTTCTGCAGTTACTGCCCTGTGAGCAGTTTCTACGCCCTGACTTCAGACATCTTCAACTACTTACTTGATATTTCTACTTGAATTTTAAAAGCATACATTTAAATTTATTCTTCTACTTTTTTTTTTTTTTTTAAACAGTGTCTTGCTCTGCAGCCCAGGCTGCTGGCCTCAAACTCACAATCTTCGTGTCTCAGCACTCAAGAGCAATTACAGGCATACACTATCACACCTGTCTAAATTTATTCTTTTAGTAAATACTTGTTAGTTATTTTCTGGTAAGGTATTAAGTGATTTGATGATACAGAAATAATTAAAGCAGCACTTGCCTTCTGAGTACTTATAATCTAGTACATTATAGGGGCGAATACAATATATAAAATGCTGTATCAAAGGAGAAGATAGACAAGTTACTTAGAGCAAGATGGAAGTTGTGTCAATCATTGAGTAAGTTGAATAAACATCATTACTAGATTTTGTTCTGTGCTGGATACTGGAAATGTCATGATCAGAGTGAAGTTTTTATCCATGTCACACTCCAGCGGGAGATACTACAGCTACAGAGAAAAGGATAGGTAGGACTTTGACAAAGTGTGTGGCAATGATTGAGAGACAATGAGGATGGAGCAAAAGAAAGCATCTCCACTAGAGATATTGATGTGATTCAATATGTGAAGGCAGAAATTGTTGTCAGTATTTACGCCAGGAAGGATGTAACAAGGAACTGAATTAGGATGGTGCCGATGGGAATCTATTATGGTAACTTTTTTTTTAAACATTTTTATTAGTTTATAATAGTTGTATAGGGGGTTTTGTTGTGACATTCCCACATATTCATATAATGTACCTCAGTTTGGTTTATTTCCTCCATTCTGTTCCCTCTTCCACCTCCCCGTTTCTTAAAATGACTGACAGTTTTCAGTGTTCTGTACTCATACATGTGTACAGACTACATCAACACTATTCACCCTTTTTTACCCTCTTCATTTACCTTCCCCCTCCTACTAGTATTGGTAACATTTCTTAATTGTTACATATGCCTTAAAGATCACATATACACAGCTCATTTTTAAACTTAATATAATATGAAAAATATTAATATTATGAGTTTGATTTACTATAGTTTTAAACTTATTTCTAAATCTTCTATGGCTAAAAGATACCTACCAAGGAATAGTATGCAACCTCAACAAGCAAGATGCAGGTGGGTCTGGAGTGAGTGTTGCCATCTTGATGCAGTCAGATTACTTGTCAACCAGAGGGATGGGGCTAGGTGCAGAAATTATTCCTTACTCATGACATAAATGAAGTGTACTAAACCCTACTTACAGTCTCTGGAATAGATCCCCTGTCATTTACAAAAGGGCTGGCCTCAAGACCATGGATACTTGTATTCAACTTACACATAAACTAATTTTTCTATCTGTTTTGAAATTGCTGCATCTTTGCCAGCTTCTTTCACTGCTTATTTTAATCTGCATTCCTTTGGCTGTCTTAAGACAATGTACTCGTATCTTTTGTCTGGTTTTACATATACATCTAGCTGATCCTTCATACCCAACTTTAATTCTTTTGTAAACTCTTTTACCATTATGATCTGCTTTGAGTTGATGGGATTCTGGTCTCAGTGTTATTCTTGCCTAACAGGACCACAGTTCTTCCAGATAGTAAAATGACATCAAATTTCATCTAACATATCCCTTGTGACTTTATCTAGCACTTGAGTTACAACACTGAAGTCATGCTTCTGACATAGTTAAGAGACACCAATGTGATAAACATGATGAGGTTTGTCAATTGGTAAATGACCAGTAGTTCCTTTGAGTGCACAGGTGAAACACCTGCAGCCCTTAGTGCTGAAAACAGCCTTAGTCGGCTCTATACAGCCATGATCCAATTGTGTTGTCTTTTAACTGCTTTGAACCTCAATTTTCTTGTGAGAACCCTTTCAGTTCTAAAATCTTATAATCTATTAAATTCTAATTTGCTATAGTCTAAAGTATTGGTGTTTTACTGTACCTTGCTTAGGAATTGCTCAGCAATTAACTAAATTTAATCTTGGAAATGATCACAACTATGGAGGGCAGTGAGATAATTATATAGTTTTGCTTTCTTCCAGATCTTTGATGATGCATACAAATCCCAACTGAGTTGTGTGGTTGTGGATGACATTGAGAGATTACTTGGTGAGTCATAACTTTGGTCATTATACTCTTTGCCATACGACAACTGTGTCTCAAAAATTACAAGAATTAGGGTGGTGGCGATGGGATGTATCTCAGAGGTAGAGTGCTTGCCTAGCATGCTCGAGGCCCTGGGTTCAATTCCCAGCACCACAATTAGAACAAGTTACAAAAGAAAAAATAATGGCTGTTTAGAAACCATAGGACAATGGAAATACCTTTCTTTGTCTTACAAGGAATTATAATATCATCTCTTGAGAGCTTGTTTGGAGGTTCTAGCAGGGGAGCGCAGCTACTCGTATACCCTTGACCGAAGAACGGTCCTCCTCTATCGGGGATGGTCGTCCTCTTCGACCGAGCGCGCAGCTTCGGGAGGGACGCACATGGAGCGGTGAGGGAGGAAGGGGACACCCGCCTAGCCAGCCAGATCAGCCGAATCAACCCTGGCGATCAATGGGGTGACAGATGTCGCAGCCATATCGCCCTCACATCCATAATATCATCTCTTATATCTGACATCAAGATTAGTATTTGTGGTAATATACTTTATGACCATAACCCCACTATAATCTATTTATAAGGGCTCATGGCTCATACTTTTTATCTTCCATAGAGTGTCCTGTCCATAATAAATGATTAATAACTTTTACTAATGAATATATTTGCCATTTAGTACATCTGAGCTGCCTTTTGCTCAGAGGTTCACTTGTGAATTTTGACAGAACTAATGAAAGGTTTTAAGATTGGATTCACTAAAACACTTGGAGACAGAAGTTACAAGGTATCTGTACCTCAGTTTCTGCTCTTACAACACAGACTATGATCCCTTCTTCACTTATCATACAGAGTCATTGTGAAGGCAAAATGGAATGATAAATTTTGAAATTATCTGAGAGTTAAAAATGCTCTGTAGTAATTTTAAAAGTGTTTGTTTGTTAGACAACTCCTGGGTTGAAGTGTAGACCAATAGGATGCAGAGATGAGTAAGATCTAGTCTCTGCACTCAGCTCAGAAGAAGTAAATGAAGAGCAAATTCCAGGAAGTTCTTGTCACTCTTATATTTACTCATTGTAAAATTGAATCAATCTGCATACATCATTACAACAGAAGAGCTTGCTAGTATAAAAACTGCATTGAAACAGAAACCACCTGATGACTTAATGGACATCTGAAAGTGCTAACCAACACCTGATTATAATGTATAGCAACAATTTCAAGTTAGTTGTTCTTACTGCCTTCCCTCCAGGATGTTCAGACTTGTGTTAGGTCCTCTGTTTTGTTTTTTTTTTGTTTGTTTGTTTGTTTGGTTTTTTTTTAGTTTTGGATATGTTTGCTACAAGGGAAAGCAGGTGTATCTGTGAGGTCTCCTTACATTAATAGTTTTATCTAATGACCTGGGTTTTGTTGTGCTGTGTTTGATACATCACAGCCCATTTTATAGGATTATTAATTTAAAACCTTTTAGGCACATACTCGTAGCTCTGTATAAATTCCTTTATCTAAATACAACTGAGATGTGTGGTCATAGCAACACTTCTGTGTCAGGAATGTGTGCCCTCTGAATATATTTTCACTTGTATGAAGTTATTTTCTGTACTTTTTTGTTTATTTATTCAATATGTGTTTGCTGAGCCCTTACTACTATGCTAAAATTATTAGTGTCTCAGAAAAACAAATAAGATGCTATTCTTTATAACATATATTTATGGTGAACTTTGAAGTATTAAAGGTTAACAGGTGGAAAGTTCTCTTAGTTATCTCTTCACCATCTGAGAGCCAATCTTAGTGGCTCTACCATCATTGCAGTTACATTAAAATTTCTTATCATAACCTTTTCCCCTCCACCCGTTTTCTAGCATAAGATTTTGTTGTCAGTGTATCTCATTGCCATAGTTTGCAGTAATTTCTTTCTTTTTTTTTTTTTTTTTACTTTTTTCTTTTGGTAGCACTGGGGTTTTTCAACTCAGGACCTCATGCTTGCTAGGCAGGCATTTATGCTTGAGCCACTCCACCAGTCCTGCAATAATTTCTTAGAAATGCTTGGCAAATACACCTGGACATTTTTCCTCTTTAAAAAGAAAACTACCAGATGCTGGGGCTCAGGACTGTAATTCTAGCTAATTAGGAAGCTGAGATCAGGAGGATTGAGGTTGGAGTCCAGCCAGGCAAATAGTTCATGAGATTCCCATCTCTAAAATAACCAGAGCAAAATTAACTGGAGGTGTGGCTCAAGTGACAGAGTGCCTGCTTTGTAAGTGCAAAGCCCTGAGTTCAAACTCCAGTCTCACCAAAAACAAAGAAAAATTAAAAAAAAAAAAATATATATATATATATTATATATATGAAAAGAAAAACTATCAAAATGTCTACTGGATTCAAAATGGTTATTTAGAAGTTTTTTTCAAAAAGAATTACAGCACCAGCCCCACAGCTGCCCTGCGACCAGAAATAGGCAGAGATCGTTGGAGTAGGCAACCATGGGCAGCTTCCGCGGCCTGCGCCTGGTGGCGGGAAATTGTTTTAGGTTATATGAAAGAAATGCTTCCTCCCCTCTAAGGTTTACCAGAAACTCTGTTTTGAAGACAAGAAATGGCTTTTGCACAAAACCACAGGAAAGTCCTAAAGCTCCAACCAGCACTTACAGTCACAGAGTACCATTACACAAACCCACGGATTGGGAGAAGAAGATCCTGATATGGTCAGGGCGCTTCAAAAAGGAAGATGAAATCCCAGAGACTGTCTCGTTTGAGATGCTCGATGCTGCGAAGAACAAGGTCCGCGTGAAGATCAGCTATGTAATGATTGCCCTGACAGTGATAGGATGGATGCATCCTGATGGTTATTGAGGGCAAGCAGGCTATCAAAAGAAATGAGTCCTTAACAAGCTTGAACTTGGAAAGGAAAGCTCGTCTGAGAGAGGAAGCAGCAGCTATGAAGGCCAAAGCAGAGTAGAAGTCTGTCTCCATGCTGGCTGGATAATGTTACAAGTCTGTGTTGAAAAGGATGTGGTATGAGAATTCACTTCATAAATGTGTGTTTTGCACAAACTACCATTTTCCTATTTCTACAATAGAGGAACAAATAAATTTTCTTAAAGGAAAAAAAAAAGAATTACAAATAAGAGTGCTTATGTTATATTTTAAGCATTTGGGTTCTTGGAGGGTTTTTTTCCCCTTATTTTAGAAAAAAATATAGTTAGCAGCCTGTCTTACTAAGAATGATGTTTACTCTTGATGCGGAAAAATCTGACTGTTTGGATATGTGCCATATATATATTAAATCCCTAAATACGACAATGTTTCTCTTCCAGATTATGTCCCTATTGGTCCCCGATTTTCTAATCTGGTATTACAGGCTCTTCTTGTATTACTGAAGAAGGCACCTCCTCAGGTAAGAGAAATAATAAGGAATATTATCACAGTTCTTTTAGTAAATTTCATACAATAATACTCTCTCTGAATAATCTTATCATAAACATAAGGGATTTTGAAGGGTCATGTGTTCTGTCAAGTCTTAAGGTAAATTATTTTTCTAACAGATTTTTTCTTTTGTGTGTGTATGGTATTGGGATTTGAACTCAGGGACTTGTGCTTTCCAAGCAGGTTCTCTACCACTTGAACTAAACCTCCAACCCTGTTTTGCTTTAGTTGTTTTTAATACTGTCTTGTACTTATGCCCAAGCCAGCCTGGACCTTGATCCTCCTATTTATATTTCCCACATAGCTGGGCTGACGAGCATACACCATTGAGCCCATTTCTTCTTTATTGATTGAAATGGTTCCATAAACTTCTTACGTGAGCTGCCTTTGAACCACAATCCTCCCTATCTCTGCCTCCTGTGTAGCTGAGGTTGCAGGCGTGAGCCAGTGCATACGGCTTCTTTTCTAAAGATATCAAAATTCTACAGTTCAGATTAGTATTGCATCTCATTTTGTAAATTCTCTAACACTTTCTATATCCTTATTCCTGCTTGCCTTCCAAGAGATATTATGATATTAATATAAAAGGGATTAAATCCATGTTCCCATTTCACTTCATCGTTTTCCTAAGAATTTGTATTTGAGGAACTTTATGTTTATTTACTATAAGCAGGTTTGTTTGTTTTTTTAAACTTGTACAGGTGACTTTGACTTATTTCTCTTGTGTCATATGGTACTTTTAAGGAATGAAATTATTGCCAGTTTTGATACGACTACTAGAGACTGGTGATTTTGATAGCTTAGCAAACAAATTTAAAACCAACTTTTGAAGGTGTTAATTATATAGAGACTAGCAGAGTATGTTTGGCTATGTTATAAAACAAATTCTCCTCGTTAATTCTGTGAACTGTTAACTTGAAGAATTGCCAATCAAAGGCAGATACAAAGGGTTGAGCATTAACTTGAAAAACATCTAAGTGTCTATATGGGAATCTCATATGTGAAGATAGAGGTATAAACTAAACTGTATGAGAAATGTATTTAATGTTAAGCTGGTGACTCAAATTTTAATTCTTTTCTTTTCTCCTTATATTTTATGCATGTATTTACTTACATGTATATTTTTTGTTTTTTATGTATATTTTTTACACGTGTATTTACTTACATGTGTATATACATTGTTTGTGCCACCACCCCTTCCCCCCAATTTTAATTTAACTGTTTAAATTATATGTGTATATATTTTGCACTTAAAGGATTTGCCTTGTTTTTTAAGTGTTTTTTTTTTTTCAATTTCTAGAGTAGTAAAAGAACCATAGCTTACAATGTCCTGAAGATTTTTTCTATATGTATACACTGGGCAGGATCGAACCCAGGACCTCATGATGCTGCTAGTGCTCTACCACTGAGCTACACCTCCAGCCCCTACATTTCTCTTGCTCTCTCTTTTTTTTTTTGGAGATAGGGGTCTCACTCTGTTGTCCAGGCTAGTCTTGAACTCCTGGGCTCAAGTGATTCTCCCACAACTGAAGTTTTAGTTTGTACTTAGGCAACTTTTTAATAAACATGTAAGTAGATATATCTAAAGTTGCTGAAACAGAAATAATTAATTTCTCATACATATCACACCCACAAAAATCATTTTTATGAAGTCAGCATATTAAAAATCATTAGAATAGAAAACATTTGTAGTCATTTGCATTTATTTCTTGTAATATTCAGTCTTGTATTTAAAAGCATTTATGCTAAAAGTCACTAGGGACAAGAAAGAAAAATATTTCAATACTATCTTAAACTTCTTGTCCTTTACCTGGTTAAATCCTGTACATGTTGGTTTAAATAGAGATACATCTCCTAGCTGAGAGTTATTTGCAATCCAAAATAGTTATCAATATAAATAAACATAAAATGTTAATAAGTAATCCATAACATTTTGATTAAAGACTTAAGAATAACTATTTCTGTTTTTGCAAAAATGTAAGACTCTAGAGAAAAGGAATATTATCTTATGCTTTTAAGTCTCACAGCATCTGGGCTAGAGTTTCATACATACACACTTCATGAATAATTAATCAACAAAACATATGTATAACTTACTAAATATATATATTTTAGCATCTTCTCATTAGTGGGCATAGGTGTTTTAATATTTTTAGAGTTTATATTTAAACAAGATATGATTAGTGTGAAACATTCAAAAATAAAGTTTAAGTGGCTGATGAGTACATGAAGAGGCAGTCAACATTATTAGTCATCAGGGGAATGCAAATCAAAACCAATACAGTGAACACAACTTCACACCCACAAGGATGGCCATAATCCCAAAGTTAGATGAAAACAGATGTTGGTGAGGTGGTGGAAAAAATGGAACCCACATAAGCTCCTTGTGAGAATGTACAGCTGTGCAGTCTTTGGGAAACAATCTAGAATTCCTCAAAAGTTTAACATTGGGATACCAGGTGACCCATCAATTCGAAGGTATACACCAAAATAATTAAAAATCATGGGGCTGATGGAGTGGTTCAAGTGGTAGAGTGCCTTCCTAGTAAGCATGAGCCCCTGAGTTCAAATCCCAGTACTGCAAAAAAAAGCATGTATATTGAATGCTCGTAGCAGTATTATTCATAATAACCAAAAAGTGGCAATAATAAAAATGCAAATAAAATAAAATCTGGTACAGCCATACAGTAGAATATTATTCAATGATACAACATGTCATATTGATACATGCTGCAAGATGGAGGAACTTTGAAAATATGCTAAATAAAAGAAGTCAGTCACAAAAGGCCACCTACTTCACATACATTCCATTTATATGAAATATTTGGAATTAGCAAACTCTTAGAGACAGAAAGCACATTAGTGGTTGCCTGGGACTGGGAAGAATGGATGGGGATAATGGAAGCTGGCTGCTTAATAGATATGGAGTTTCTTTCTGGGGTGATGGCTCAAGTGGTAGGCCATTAGCCTAGCAAGCACAAGGCCCTGAGTTTAAACCCAGTACTGCCAAAAATAACCAAACAAAACTCTAAAATTGATTGTGGTGATGTTTGAATATATTTGTGAATATACTAAAAACTATTGAATTGTATAAATTTTAAATGGGTGCTAAATGAATTCTAGCTCAATAAAATGGTCACTTTTTTTTTTAAAATAAGGTTTTAGAAGCTATTTAAATGATAAAATGAGAATTCTATGGAGAATTAGAAGTGAGGGGTAAGCATCCAAGGGATATGGCCCAGCTTGAGAAATATCTTAGAAACAGCAATTGCATCATTAAAAAAGGATGTGGAATGAATTTCCCTAAGGACTAAAGAGAAAGAATGCAGACATATGTAAGAAGCAAGAGGTCTAGTTGAGTTAGTGCTTGGAAATAGCAGGGATTCTCTTTTGAGGGAATACTAGCCTGTCATTAATCTGAATTTGGTGACTCTGACCTGGTGTGCTAGGTGACCTGCTGTTATAAGTGAATTGGTGGCAGGGGAAATTAATGTTTGGAATATTTCTAGTTGTCACATATTTAACAAAATAAAAATATATCTTGTCTCTATCACTTTGCTTTTTAATATTAATTTATACTGTCTCAAGTTTTTCTAACTGACCTAAGTGTCAAGAATATTTATCATTCTGAAGTGGTCATCAGACCATTAGCATGTAGGTTTTTCAGGTGTTTCCAGTTAAACATTATACATACATGCATCTGAATGTTGTGAAGTTCCTAGAATGATAGAAAACTATGATT
The DNA here is from genome assembly GCF_047511655.1 of Castor canadensis. Classification (NCBI taxonomy): domain Eukaryota; kingdom Metazoa; phylum Chordata; class Mammalia; order Rodentia; family Castoridae; genus Castor; species Castor canadensis. Next base: position 22,203,802 of record NC_133396.1, on the reverse strand, counting down.
TATCACTGGTGAGGAAGCAAAAGCTATGGGCATTTTTCTTTAAAAAGAAGAACTGTATGTGTATACAGTACAGCAATGGTATCAGTCACACAATCCTTCGTTTTGCATTTGTTGTTCTTCCAGCTTTCACACAGAAAAATTGTGTGTCCATGTGTGCACATGCTTAAATAAAAGAATCCCTCCAGGGGCACTATGTTGTTCTGTATTGAGATAGTCCCTTTCCCACTTCTACCCTTCCCCCGCCCCTTCCTTCTTGCAAATTGGCTTATTAAAACTGGTTCACAAGCCCTCCTTTTTTCCCTTTGTGATTGCCTTGTTCTTGGATTTTCAATGTAGAACTAAAAATTCAAGTCAGATTTCAGTTACTAGGATAATTTTCTTTGAATTTTAAATTTTTCTAAGTAAATGCATAGATTTTTAATGAACTTGTAATTCAGTGGCTTTGCTTTAAATTTAGCTGCAGAGTTAATTTCATGATTGATTTATTAGCCCTTTGGAAGTATAAAAAGTGGTATCTGCAGTTCATGAAGACTGAAAAACATCATCACATTTTGTTTAGCATCTTTTTAAAACCAATTAAAAGCTTTTCTAAAATGGATTGAACAGGAGAAAATAAAACATGTTCCCTAGGTCTTTATTTCAATCAAGTTTCCCTGTGTTCTGCAGGAGAAGAGATCGAGGGGGGATAGAAAAATTGAAAAGGGCTGTCCCAGCAGGGAGCCAAGCTGGAGAAAAGGGCTTCTCTGAGAACTCAGCAGCAGCAGCTCAGAAAGCTCCCAGCCTGCTTCATCTACATGCAGAGTCACACAAGGCATGGGGGCGCTCACCGGCACACAGAGGTTTCACATGTGCTTCCCTGCTGATTCCTGTGAAAAGCTAACAATTGGCTTGGAGGGTAAAAGACCACTGCAGTTCACCCTCCCTGAGCTGGACGTACAATTTGTCCAGTGTTAGGAAATGTCCGGCTTAGCAGTAAGAGTCTCGAAGACACCCCTCCTTCCAGTGAGATTCCTAAAGCCGGCTCTTTTACTTGATGACACGGGGCTCTTTTCAAGTTTTGCAGATTTGTGGAAGTTGAGGGGGATGTGCTTTTCCAGATCAGGAGGATGAAAGCCTTGGTCTTAATGTCAAGGAAGAAGCAGTGGTAAAGTGGAAAGGCCAGGTAAATCCTCCTGCACCTGCAGTATCTGTGACTTTCCTATTTTCCTCCCCAGGTGTCTTTGCAACCTTTTCTTTAAAACATGTATATACTCACACACACATACACATACACACACACACACACACACACACACACACACACGAGTATCATCATGAAGGGAGACAAAATTAAGTGCCTAAAAAGGAGCTCCTCAGGCTGTAAAACGACTCCCTAGTTCTCTCAACCATTGGGATAGTACTTAGGCCCTTTGACTTGACCGCTTAATTCTGGGTGCACTTGACACTGTTGAAAGTCAAACTGAAGCCCTCATCTAAATGTATCAGAATGACCATATAATTTATGGAGAATTCACCCTTTTTCAGTGCTTTTTATATCATAGCACATCAGATGATACCTGATAATATGCTTGGGTAAGTGGACAAGGACACTGCAAACTGGCCAGGGGCTTGGGTCCCAGGTACCCCTTATCTTTTGCTCAGCTGACAGGAGTTAATATCTTAGTCCACATGTAACTCACTTGCAGCACACCAGAGGAAAACTCTGAAAATTGTAAATTTTTACAAAAGAGTATCACTCCAAATTTATAGCACCATTAGTGAAATAGAGCTGAGACTAATAGGTAAGAGTTTTAATTATAAAGTTGTTAAAAATAAAAAGAACTTCCTCACTGCTCTGGTGCCTAGGAATGTTACCTAATCAGGAAGAAATAAACACGTGTTGTGATTTCACACCTAATCCTAGCACCTGGGAGGCTGAAGCTGGAGCATCAAGAGTTCTAGGCCAGCCTGGGCTACATATCATGACCCTATCTCAAAAAGGAAGGAAGAAGGAAGGGAGGGAGGGAGGAAGGGGAGACTGAGGGAGGAAGAAAAGGGAGGAAAAGGAGGGAAGAAGGAAGAAAAGATGGAAGGGGGTTTGAACTTAGAAGGCAGAAACTATAGATACTCAGATGGGGACTTAGGCAGCCATATTTGTTTTTCCATGGGTTTTGTTTTAACATCACCACCAGTCTGTAGATAAGACTGGTTTTTAAGCCTTATATGATATTTTAGTAGTCTTACTTCAGATATGTTATTAGGAAGTCTTGGTAATATTGGGTAACTCTTCAGACTTTGAGTTGCTTTAGTGAAATAAGCAGATAATGGAAAAGATTCCAAATCCTACAGGTCTAAACATGAGTATCTCTTCATCTATCTGTCTAAAATTAACTCTGGCTAATGACTACAATATGACTCAATAAGATATATAACCACTTTAGGAAAGAGGTTTAGTCATTTTGCCAGACACATTAATTGTAATCACTGATGTGGTGACTTCTACATTGGACTTCATCTTTTTATTTAAAGAAAGGGTGATGATTGACAGTCTAGTGCCCAGCTTTCCCACTTATTAAGCCAGTGACATTAGATGGCTCCTCTTTTCATAAAATTCCTTTAGGTATACCTTGCTTAGTATCCACTTTCTTGGAAAATTATATGTAAATTGGATATATCTCTACATAATATATTTAAATGCAGATTAATTTCAAGCACATCAAAAAATAGCAAAAGAAATTAAATGAATCCTTTTGTAAAACATTGCTATAAGTATCTGCTAAGTAAAATCAGCAGATATTTCAAAAAACACTTTGGTTTGTTTTTGGAAGAACATATCTATAATAGGCATTAATAAATACCAAAATGAATTGTAAGATACATATACCATTTTCTGATAACTCAGAATATCTAAATTTTAATCATCAGAGAAGGGATTTCAAAAATGTATTGAAAAATATGTTTTCTTACAGCCAGAATGTCAACCTTAGTATGACATCAGCCTTAGAAAGGTGTTATTTACAGTATCCTGCTATCCCATGGGGCCAGGGATCTATTGAGTACCATCTCTGCAGAAGTCAGAAAATGTGAGTTAAAGTCTTAGCTCAGATGCCTTCTGGCCTTATTGCCTAGAATTCATTCCTTTATTTCTTCATATATAAAAGTGTAGGTAAGTCTTCCTGCCTTACCTACCCCTTTGAGACCAGCTAAGATAATGTATAGTAAAGGCCTTTGCAGTTTGTGGGCAATACAGATTAAGGTATTTAAAAGTGCCTTTAGATAGCACACAGGACTTTTACTTGTAAGAAAAGACAACTGAGAAATGTGTGTGTTCTATAGAGCAAGTTTCCATAGAAAATGAGTTCAGATTCCTGCTTAGAATGCCCAGGTACCACTTCCCTCATATGCAGTACTGGGAAAAGAAACCAGGGACATCTGCTGCCCTTCACATTCCTCACATTCAGTGATATTTATAAGCTTCCTAAGTCCTAAAACAAAACACACTGGTCTGGATATTAGAGATTCCTGCTATAAAGGAAGAGTGAAATAGAGACAGAATTCCAGAGCTCAGTAGGGTAAGGAGTAGAAGGTGGGCCAAGGCATATGACCATTAGGAGATTCCCTGAAGACATTTCCTAGTTACGCTTATCCTCAGTCTTCGGGGACTGGCCCACCTGCTTCATTTCCCTGCAGCACCTGTGGCTTGTGATCACTGTTCTTTTCTACAAACTGAAAAGTGCAACTGAATGCCATTTCACAGTTTCTTTCCTACCTCCTTGCCCTGAAATAGGAACCCATATCTAGGGGTTTATGCTGTGTGGTATATGCATAACAGCCATTGAGTAAGATCCAAAAGGGAAACCTTATAAAAGGATACTCTATCAGTATTCCTGGTATTTACTGGAATGTAGATGGAACTGAAACTTGAGGGTTTTGTTTGGCAGCACTGGGTTTTGAACTCAGGGCCTCATGCATGCTAGGCAACATTCTACCACTTGAGCATTCCACCAGTTCTTTCTTGTGATGGATTTTTTTCAAGATGGGGTCTCTTGAACTGTTTGCCCAGGGCCGGCTTCAAATCATGATCCTGTTGATCTCTGCCTCCTGAGTAGCTAGGATTACAAGAGTGAACCACCAGCGCCCAGCTGAAACTTGAGTTTTTAAAGCACAACTTGGTCAGTAGCCACATTACCATGACAGCCCTACTTCTCACAGTGGGGAGTGAAAAGAGTGTTTTCTCACAAGGAAGGCTCCAGAGTGCCATCTACCTGGTTCCACCTTTTAAAAACTTACTTAGTTAAATATATAAATACTGTATATATACTTTTTGAGACAGGATCTCACTATAAAGCCCAAAGTGGACTTGAACTCACGATCATCCTGCTTTAGCCTTCTGATGCTGGGATTGCAGCATGCACCACCATGCGTGACTCTAGCTACTCTTTGTTAAATGAATATTTTGAAGATGGTCTATCTTCACTGTACACAGCACTATCATTGGTACTCTAAGAGGATGGGAGTTAAATTCAGAAGGCTTTGAATTCAATCATTTAACTTCAGAGCTTTAATTTTCATATTTGTAAAGTGAGGGCAAGCTTACAAATTGTTTATTTGTTCTGAGAATTAAATAAGAATCATAATAACTCTTGTAGTTCTTTACAAACTGCAAAGCACAACTCAGTTGTCAGCTTATTACTCATTTCAAAGAAAACTGATCTCTTTGCTCAGACAAAAAAAAAAAAAATAAAGGCAATAAAGTAGTCAAGGCATATCAAAGGAGCTAGGCTCCAGGTGGCTGCTGCTGAAGAAGACAGCCCCAGAAATGTCATGGGAAAGAACACAGTGCTTCCTTTGCCCCCAAGCTGCCAGGCATCCTGCTCCTGCAGACCCTGCCTTAGCCAACCCTGGAGCAAGGGGAGAAAACGGTCATTCTCAGGAATGAGAACAGCAGCAATGGGAAGAGAAGGAAGGACCCTAAATGACAGCAGTCAGATGAAAAGCCCAGTGGTCACCCAGTTAGTAACCCTGTATCTATTTGAACTTGGCCTAGTATCTGTCAGATCACCTTTTGCTTAAGGTCACAGTTATTATCATAGTGTGATTTCAGTTATAATGGAGAAGGTATGCCAAAATGGTTTGTTGTAATTGCCTGTCATTTGACCTCCACATTTTCTGAATGTGTGCCCCACGAGTAATAAAATCATTTGAGCTCATCAGCCAAGTTTTCATACATACATTATTCTGTAAGTTGATGTTCATTTTAAAACTTACATCAAAGAATGAAATTCAGTTAAAAGAAAAAGGAAGTTCTACCATTTCTCCATCTTAAAAACATTGCTCTATTTGAGATGGTACCTTTACAGGTGATTTTTTTCTGCTTTACTGATTTCTGTAATTTACAAATTTTCTACAGTAAGCACTTATTACCTTGAAATAAGGAAAAAAACCTTAATGTGTATGCAATTATTTTCATGTTTTACTGTCAAAATTTAATTCCATTGCTTTGCAACTAACTTGCTGTTTGACTTCCAGAGTTAAATGAGTCTACCTTTGTATCTAAGTTTGTTCTTGGGTAATATGTATTTCTAACTTTTTGAGGATATGTTTTGTGTACAATAAATGACTTTCTTTTGAGATAGGGTCTCTGTGTGATCTAGGCTGACCTTGAACTCACCATCCTCCTGCTTCTACTTCCCAAGTACTAGGATTACTACCACCATGTCTGGCTTACAGTGATCTATCTTAGGCTTTCATGGGGCATAGTCAGTTTCATGGGTTGGGGAGAATAAACACTGTTAATGAATGAAATGAATAGGATCATCATTACCAACCATGTGTTGGTGTCATGAGTGGCTCTCAGCAAGGGCTGCTCAAAGTATGGACTCTGCCATGGCAGTCATTAGGGAGGTCCCATGTGCCATGTGTATTGAGTTTTTGTGCCTTTTTCATTTTTAATGGTTTCACTATCAGCTGTTACTTGCAGATTCCAAATGAGTTGGGTAGGTCTGCCTGCCTGTGAGGGTTCTCTTTTCTAATTTGCTTCCATCTGTGTGAACTAAAGGAAACAGTCACCAGGACTCATGTGCATTTTACAGTAAGAGTCATTAGGCTGTGATGAGAGCTAGAGGGGCTTCCCTGTGAGCAGGGCCATAGTGTGACTTTTGGGGGAATTTGTCCATGCAAAAATATTTAAAATTACATTTTCTGACTGTTGGCATAAAGATTAATGTATTATGATAATATATTAAGACATTTTTTCAACCTAAAAGTTATTCCCCCTTCTGATTAGGAAAGAAATTAGGATGTTTCCATGGGCCTCAAACTCTACTCCTAACCTAAGTAAAGCACCTGAACCTTGCATTCAGGAGTTAGAGGATTTTGCTTATGTTTCAGATAGTTGAAGTTGTTTAGCACGTTGGCCTCCTGATGAATGAGGTGTTATTTGTGTATACATTGAATCCGTGTTCTGAAAGGTTGGGGCCTAAAGGAGTAAGGTGGGTTGTGTAGGGTTAAGTGAGGACTGAGTGCGGAAAGAAGGCAGATTTTGAAATATGGTGCACGTGAAATAATTGTACAGAAAAATTCTTGAAAGCATTGTAATAGGGAGAAATGTTGTAGATAAAAGTCACAGAGGTAGAAGTTAAGTTAGAAACAGTAATGTCCCAATTAGAGCACAGGGGTTGATTTAGGGCATGTCAAACTGAAAGCTGAGCTAGGTGGGGAAAATTTCGAGGTAGAACTGGTGTGTGGTGGTAGGGGGGAGGCTTGTTAATCAGTCTGTGATTACCTTAGTTAAGTTGTTTCTGGTGAGCCGAAAGCTTCTACAAAGCCATTCCTTTAGGCATTAAAAATTATGGCGTGGTCAGTACAACTGTATTTTCTTAATATTTTCTCCTAAGAGCTCAGAGATCATCATTTAGGTGATGTATCTCCAGAACTCATAATTAAGAGATCAGCCATGGCTGATATGAGTTTAAAATTACATGATAGAGTGCTTGCCTAGCATGTGTGAGGCCTGGGGTTCCATCCCCAGCACCACAAAAACAAATAAAGTTACACAATAAAGACATGGGTAGAAAAGCCTAGTGAAAATGTGGGAGCGCTCGAACTCCAGCTTCAGCTCCCTCACGACATCTGAAGAGCGCAGACCACTCTACCTCACACCCAGACTCCTCAGCCACAAAATAAGAGAGAGTGAGCGGGGAGAAGGAGAGAAACCAGGAAGCCACTCCACAATCAGCTGATTCCACGTCTTTTTCAGAGTTTGGTACTAAATATTCTTTAATATCACAAAGAAGTTTGCTTTTGCTTCTTTGAAATCATTCAGGTTGGCTGAGGTCCTCATTTCTGACTTGTCTGCATGGTGAACTCTCCTGTTTGTCGTCTGTTCTGCTTGCAGCACCAGGAGGCTGGTTACCAAGCCAGACTAAGAATTTGCCTCAGGGTGCAGGCTAATGGAGAGTTGAGGTATAGTTGTCTGCCTAGTTATAGTGTGATTTATTTGAAACATCCTTCCTTCGGTATTTAACTGAAGGAAAAAAAAAAAAAGGAGGAGAGGGAGATGAAGCTGCAGCTAAACATTTGAGCCAGGGAAATCAGAAACGGAGGCAGGATGTGCAGAAAGTCCTGCTTCTTCTTCCCACTGCCCTCACTCTTTCTTCCTTCCCTCCTCTCCCCTTCCTTTCTACCTTCTCTTCTCCTCTCCCTTCCCTTCTTTCTTTCTTTCCTTTCTTTTTTCCTTGTTGTTTCTAAGGGTAGTCAGTCTTTTCCCTGGGGACCCAAGAGTTGTAGGAGAGGCTTAGTAATACTTGTTTATCTCTCTAACTCAAATTAATGAATTCTCCTGCATCTTATCTTTCCTCTGCTAGAGAATGCACTCAGTTGCTAATTCATTGATTAAAAAGATAACAGCTTGGGGCATCAACTTATATTGTAAGTGAAGCACACATGACATACATTCTAGAGTATTTTCTTTTTTTAGGGTTGCTGAGTAGGGACAAAATACTGGCCTCAAGCTTGAGATCCTCCTCCCTCAGCCTCCTGTGTGCTGGGATTATAGGTGTGCGCCACCATACCTTGTCATAGAGTATTTTCTTTAAAACTTAATGCCATCATAGCATTCAATAATTGGGACTTAGGGGTATAGGCTGTCTGATGGTAGATATTCTCTTATTGAAGCACTTGATATAATGTGCATTTTTCTAGGACCAGAGAGAGAATGTAACAATGAAGGAGTGACCTGCCACCCTTGAAACCTACACTGGGATCGTCATTCATTCACTCAACACCTATTTATTAACTTCATGCTCTGTGCAAGGTCTATGCTAGTCCTGCACATGTCAGTAAAACCAAATACACTTAAGTCTAGCGTCACAAAGGAAGACCTGCTAGAAATACAATAATAAGTAAACAGAAGGAGTCAAGTAGATAGTATACAAAAAAGGTGACTCTTCCTGTGAGGAGGAAGAGCAGAATAAAGGGAGAGGAAGAGTGGTAGAATGGGGGGCTTGCAGCCTTGAATGAAGGTTGAGGAGGCCTGTGGAGAAGCAGACATTTGAGCAAGTCCTCAACTGAGGCAAAGCCCTGTGTGGAAGTGGAAAGGAAGAGCATTCCAGGCAGAGGGACCATACAAAGCACCTGCTTTGTGATGGATGTACAAGTCTGTGTGCTATAGAGATCTGGCCAGTGAGACTTCCAGGAGCAGACAAACTGGAAGCTAGATTCAGGCTGGTTAAGTTCAGTGAAGCACTGTGCTAAGTAAAAATAAGAGAAATTATTCCCACTACAAGATTGAAACCTGAAGAAGTGAAAGTCAAAAGCACTTCCTGCCAGGACAGCTTCCTCCTGCTCTAAGCTGATCTCCCCCTCAGAAGTTGCTGCCTCTTACAGAGTGCCCTTGACTCCCATTGCCACAACTTCTTCCAAAGGTGTGTGACCCCAGGCTCAAGCCTCTCTGGACCTCATCATCACCCCAGTAAGGCTGATGATTGGTGTGGAACAAATCTTGTCTCCCCTTTACCCAGAGAATATGAGGATGAGCATCTACAGAGTCCTGCTGCTCACCTCTGACCAAATGCTGTGGATCCTATAACATCCATGGGGGATGACATTTCAATTCAGTTCTCAACACCACACCTTCAGACCCTTGCTTCCTTTCATTTTTGCCTATTCAACAGAGATGGCAAAGAGCCCCCTCCCCAGCATTCTCTGTCTCACAAGGAGGTAGCATTTTTCAGTCCCTTTTTTAATGGTTGAGGAAAAGACAGATCTGAGAATTAAATGATCACGCCCAGTCACACAGCTGTGAATGATGAAGCTGTACTTTCCTACTGCACCTAGTCACTGTCCATCAGGAGACTTGCCTGTCCTCCATTGCCACCAGTCCCAGGCTGACATTGAAAGGACCTCACAGATGGAAGCTGTTGGTTAGTAGATGCAGCATCCTTCCTGGGGAGGCTCACTGTCAGACCGGCATGGCATTAGTGCAGCACTTTCATAGGCCACAAGATGGGGGCATCCTGCAGGCAGCTGCCAGGACCCTCTTTCCATCACAGTTCTTCTTCCTCAGGAACCTTCCTTGGTTTCCCATAGGTTTTTATATTAAATCTCCTTCCTTATTTTAGCATTCAGAGTCTTCCTTTCATTGGTCGCCCTTTCCTCATTTCTCCAAGAGACTTCATTTTCAGCCCTTGGTGCTCTGGTTCAGCTGCTTCCACTGCCCACATGGGATTTAGTGCCACCAAGTACCTGTCATCCTCAGGGGTCTTGCCAGCACCTACTCTTTGCCAGTAGCTCTTCAGCACTATAGGACTTTTCCTAGGTAACCCCCCCTTCCAGGAAGCATTGCTACTTAGTGTTTGCCAGCATGCTACTTGTTAGTAGTACCCGAGTACTTGTGAATTTTCCCAGCTAAATTGTAATCACTTTGTAATCAAGTCTCATAATTCCTTAAAGTTTGCCTAAGAAGTAAATTCTTAGTTAATGCTGTGATTGGCTAATATTAATTTCATCTTTTACTTTCTGGGCTTACAAATTCTTAATATTCTGATATTTTTTTCATTCTCATTTACAAAAACAAATTCTAATAATCAGAAAATAAAATTTAAGGTCCACAGCAGTTTTGAATTGCACTCTTAAACTCACTTCTTAATCCATTTCAGGGTTTCCAATTGTTCCAGTTAATTCTTCTTCCCAAGGGTGTATTACACTTGCTCAGCATTGAATGATATGGAAAGAATGGTCTTTCTTTCCTGCATAACTGACTTGACTTTTGTTCATAGGTTGAAACCAGCCCTTCCATTTCACTGAAGTATTAAATCAGTGGCATTTTTATTTAGAGGGGAAAGAAAGCTTTCTTCCACATTAACTTTTGTTACAAATCAGTTTATTGGGACCAATCAATAGGCAAGACCTATAAAAGGGTGTGGATTATCTGGTTAGTCCTTTGTGTGGCAAAAGGCTTAGATGCTGCTTAGTACTCAGCTCATTCTTCATCATGGAAAGAAGTAGTTTTTGAAGGATCAACACCTGACTGGACCCTGCCTTTTTCATGGTAATGTTTTCACCTGAGTTGCTTCTTATGGCACTAAGAATTAGTTAACTAGTACTTATTTAACCTTGGGACAATGCTTATCATAATCCGATTGGCAGATAGTCATTTTATTTAGGCTTTTTCTTTATTGAGTCAGGACTAGAAAATTTTAGTAAAATATGCTGGGAACTCCTTTTTCTCCCCTCAGATAGTTTTTACTCTGCTTTTTTTCCTTTCCACCAAGGGGCATGTTTGGGCACTGTGAACTCAGAACCAGTAGTCACACATTAACAAAATGGGTTTCCCTCTCAGGTCGAATTTGACTTCTTGAATGCTGTACTCCCATTTCATGCTGCAGGCAGCTTTTCCCTTCAAATGTTATCAGTGCGACTTGTTACGTAGTACAGTAGTACATTCAGAGCTGTTTTCCATGAGAAAGCTTCAGTTTGAGTGCTACCACTAATTAATATACAGAATGACCTAGCACAATTTAATTATTTGGTAATGTTTTTCGGTGTTTTCTTAAAGATGATGCTTTACAAGTCAAGGCCTGAACTTGCCTGGGTCATGACCTCTTTACAGTGTTTGCAGTCTTGTTAAACAAGAAGAAAAGCAAAACATAAATTAGCGTCTCCATTATGAGTTGCACCACCTTTCCCAATCTTTCAACACTCCGAAGAGCCATATAGTCACTGTTAATGTAAAGAAAGATTCACAAGGAAAATGGCAGTGGATTGAGGGTCCAGCTTTCTGTGATGAGCAAGAGGCTTCTTCCTCACTGCCATTCTTCTAGGGCCAGTGCTATCCTCCATGAGAGAAGCAAGGTGAGGGAATTTGAATTATGGCCTATGGGACATTAAAATCTAAGGGAAAAGAGAATTTAACAGCTGCCCTCAATGTAATGAGCCAGGAGGCCACTAGAGAAGGATCACTGAGGTTGGCAGTTCAGGACCAGCCTGGGCAACTCATCCTCAAAAATAGTAAAAATTGTATTGAGAATGTACCAGCACATGTGGCCTTTGGCATCTGTCAGCCCTAGGGATATGTTCCCAAGCTTGCTATTAGAATTTAATGTTAAAAAAATACTTTTGAATATGAGACCACCATCTTTTTTTTGTTAGAGTTGAAATGTATTATATCTTTTGAGGTTTGTAATTACCTCAACACCCCAGCTTTTGCTTTGTTATTTTTGCCTTTGAACTTGTGTATTTCCCTTCATCTTCTTCTTCAGCTTACTGATTCCTTAAGACATAATTCAGGTACTATCTCTTCCAGAGAAAGACTCTTTCTCTGTCACATTCTTTCCTCTGCCTGACATCGTTGTACGTAATACCTTTGCTTTTCCACATTGCATTGTGACTTTCTTCTTTGTATCTGTCTTCCTGCCTATACATCCCATATTCATCTAGGAACTTGGTAAATGTCTGCTGATAAGCATTTGATTTTTTTAAGCTGATTTATGGAATGATCACCCAATTACTCTTTAATCTATATACTCACAGGTAGACTTCCATTTCAGAATCTTTGCACAATCATCTGTTAAGCCAATGACTAATTGTACAAGGATCTCCACTTTATTTCTTACAGGCCTTTGTGTTGGTAATATTGTTCACTTTAGGCACAAGGATGAACAAAAATGGTGAAAAAGATTGAGAAATGCTGACATGTGCTATTGCCAGTTACAATGTTGACAAAACCAAAATTGAAATTATTTGGGCATTTGATCTTCAATATCATAAAATCTTTCCACACTAGCACATTAACTTAATGTATTGTGTGTCTAAGATCCATGAATAGATTTAATGATTTGTATTCAAAATTAATTTATGGACTGGGTACATATCATAAATCTAGTGACTAAGAATAAGTTTAAAACTTCTATTTTCCAAGTAAACTTGTTAGAATAATGTTTTCCATAATGTATATGTGTTTATTTTTATCAACTTTTTTTTTTTTTTTTTTTTTTTGCAATACTGGGTTTGAAGCTCGGGGCCTGTGCTTGCTAGGCAGGTGCTCCACCACTGAGCCGCTCTTCAGAGAAGTAAACTCAAAAATGTGTTTGTCTTCATGAAGAGAGGCAGTATGCAAACTGAATCTGGATCTGTTCTCCAGTCTTGACACCATCATTTATAAATATTTTTGACCTTGAACAAATCACTTGTATCTGTGAGACTCAATAGCTTCATCGTGAAATGGGGACAGTCCTGGTACTTAATTCTCATAATTACAGTGAAGAATAAGTGAAGATTGATCTAAAAAGGTACCATACTGCAAATAGGATTGAGCAGAAGTCTCCATATTAAATGGTGAGATGTTCAGACCCTGATTTTTAATGTGCTGGCATCTAAAAAGGAGATTGAAGAATTCTTGTCTGGAAAAAAGTTTATACATACTGACCTTAGGGGGCCCCCAGTCATCAGCCACCTCTTATCAGATCATCCTATAGTAAAGCCCTCAATATGGAATTTCCAGTCATTTGACTCTTTAAGTATGAATTGTCATCCAGCAATCATGAGACACTTGAGGAAAAGCCTCCAGTAAACAAAAGGAACTCAGAAAACAGAGACAAAGCAAGAAATAAACAAATATTTGTGTATATGCACAGAGATTGAAAATAAGATATGAAATATAAGATGCAATTTAAAAAGAAAACAAAGAGCTCTTAGGAATGAAAAGTAATTTAATATAATGGTTGGAGGTAACGTTGAGGCTAATCTAAAATGTATTAGAGAAAGAAATAAAAACTGGGGGAAAAATTAGGAAAATTAGATTAGTCCTAGAGGACCACTGGCCAACTAAGGAAGGTTCCCAGTGGGAGGTAGAGCATGGTGACACTTTAAAAATGAATGGGAGGAACTCTCACAGAAGTGAGCCAAGATATTCCCTACATCTGAACGATTAGAATTACCAGTTTATTTATTTTTTGGTGGAACTGGAGTTTGAACTCTGAACTTCATGCTTGCAAAGCAGACTCTCTACCGCTTGACCATCACCTTCCATCTATTTTGCTCTGATTATTTTGGAAATGGGGATCTCTTGAACTATTTGCTCAGGTTGGCCTTAAAACACAATCCTCCTGATCTCAGCCTCCCACATAGCTAGGATTACAGGCATGTACCACCAGTGCCCGACAGAATTTCCAGTTTAGAAAGGGTTCATCCAAAAAGAAAAAAAAAAAAAAATAGAAAGGATTTATCCAGTACTGGCAAAATGAGTGAGGAAAGACCCATCTTAAGGTACATAACATTCAAGTTTCAGAACATAGAGATAAACAAAAGACCTAAAATTTTAAACAAAGGTCAGAAACAAAGGGTCAGAGATCATGTGGCACCAGTCTTCTAGCCAGCAATGCTGAAAATTAAAAGACAATGGAACAGTGCCTTCAAAATTGTGAGAGAAAAATTATTTCTACCTGTATTGTCTATACCTAGCCAAACTATGAAGTATAAGACAGGGTTCAATGTTAAGAGCAAAACAAAGGCATTCCAGAAATGCAAGTTCTTTAAATTTTTACCTCCCTTGCACCCTTTCTCGGAAAGGCAATAAACTAAGAAAATGAAGAGCAGGATACAGGTGGTCTCATAGAGGAAGAAGAAAAGTTCTAGAACTACAGCAATGTAACTGGCCTAGAAAGCAGTCAGTTTAGATTGAACTATAAGGACAGAGGCCCCAAGAGGAGAATGTCTTTAAGAAAAACAAAGGTTGGACTGGGGGCATAGTTCAGTGTTAGATTGCATACCCAGCATGTGGGAGACCCTGGGTTTGGTCTCCAGAATTGGAAGAAAAAAAAAAGAAAACCCAAAACTTCGTATCACCTAATGTGTGTTTGAGCACACTGAGTGGAGATTTGTGGGTGTGTTCATTTGGGGATGAACTTGTGATAAGTACCTGGTCAACCAAGCAAAGGGGGGAGATAATTATCAATGTTAGTAAAAACAAAATGTTGCCCAATATTCTACATGGCTGCAAATCATATTTACATAATCATAATAAATACCAAATATAGATTTAACTAAAGACTGAAATAACTCCACCAGAAGGCAGGGAAAAGATGCATATGGTGGGGAGTAAAGCTCAAATTTAGTAGTAAGTCCCCATTTCTCCACAGGAGGAAGTCAATAAACAATATTTAACAAAGATCTAAAAGTAATACTACAACCTTGCTTCCTTTGTGAGGAAAGAAGCTAGGAGAACTGAAAATTATTGTGGCTGCAGAGGGGCTCAGGAGTGGCGGTGTAAGCCTGCTAGTTCTTAAGTTGTTTTTGTTTTTTTTTTTTTGTATATTTTTGGTAAAATGAAATGAAATTTTAAAATATTAAATGAGATTTAAATTTTAAATATTAAATAATGTGAAACACTTAGTCTGTGCCTTTTGCAGTTAAGCTTTGCATGAATGTAAACTGTTACCCCGCTTCTTCTAGAAAGTGTAATAAGCCTTATTAAGGTGACAATACAGACTTTGCATTCATTCATTTCATTTCTTCCTGGTTCCCATCAAACATGTCCCATGTTGGCTGTAAGGAAGGAATTGCAGATACACACTTCGGTGTCTTCTGTTTGGTTGGAGTATCTCCTTGATTATTGATGTGAGGAAGATGCTGCTTAAATGGTGCCACTTTCTGAATCATGTCATGGTTTAGATTAGATTTTTATGAGGAAAATCCTGACCTTTTTCTCTTTTGCCTAATCATTTGCATTTATGCAGTTAAATAAGTGGACTTTGCACATTTTGTCCAGGCTTACTCTAGTTTCCTAATTTTTCTGTGTGTTTTAACACATTTTTTCCCTCTGTGATCAGGGCCGCAAACTTCTTATCATTGGGACCACTAGCCGTAAAGATGTCCTTCAGGAAATGGAAATGCTTAATGCTTTCAGCACCACCATCCATGTGCCCAACATCGCCACAGGAGAGCAGCTGCTGGAAGCTTTGGAGGTGAAAATGAGTCTATGGATTGCACATTCTTTATCACAGAGGATTTGAGGCTGGAGATGGTGCTGGGGTGCCCTACTGTTTCACCTGGCATTTGGTTTCTAAGTTAACCTAGAACGTGGGACCCTGGGATATTACCTCCAGGAGTTAGGGGAAGATGAACACAAGGGACAGAGATTTAGCTTTGCATTCCTGGGTGGAAGCAGCATGTACACTGCCAGGAGTTATTACTTCATGCCCAGCAAATGTGTGATGCTGATAGATTAGTGCACCAAGGCTTTGATAGGTGGAGGTGCAGCATAGGGAGGAATAAGGAATTCACTATACATAGTGTCTGTCAGCATGTTTCCTTGCCTTTAATAAATTGGAACAAATGATTAAAATCTTAGAAACTTGTAAAAAAAAACTACAGAAATAAAAGGAACTTTGCTAAGAAGTCTATAATGTAAAAATGTTTTCTTAAATGTTTTGAGGATGCCAAAGTCTGAAATTTAAAAAAATAAATTCTTCAGTAAAGTTGATTGATATTAATATGCACAAATGACTTGATGAGATCTGTTGGGAAGTATGATGTAATGAGTGGCTCAGCACAGCAGAGTCGGTGAGGCCTTTGAAGTCCTCATGACCCACAGAGTTGGTGTGTGCTCCAACAAAATAGGAATTGTCTATATGATAAATGTTTCCAGGTTACCTGTTTGAGCAGCTTTTTGTAGCAGGATTGGGTAAGAGAATTAAATTTAATTTCCTTTGACACATACATATTGTTCCCAGGAAAGAATTTTAAAAATTTTGACTTGTATTTATTATGGAGTAGAGCTATTTTTCCCCCAGCAAATATATCTCTAAGTTATCACAGAGGTCCCTAGGAAAACAGGGCTTAAAATACCAGTTGACTCTTTCGTGATTGTATTTAATGGTTTGTCCCTCCTAATGGGAATAGGAGAGATAATCAGCTTGATCCTGACAGGTATTCTTACCACTGTTCTTTTAAGGATAAATGAGAAAATTAACTAATATTGTTGACGTGCTTACTGTAAAAGTGATTTTATTATTGTTTATTGCTTTTACAAAAGCTATTGGGTAACTTCAAGGATAAAGAACGCATCACAATTGCACAGCAAGTCAAAGAGAAGAAAGTCTGGATTGGAATCAAGAAGTTACTAATGTTGATTGAGATGTCCCTGCAGGTAAGTGCTTCTTTCTCCCAATGATTCAGACAATGAAAGATCCTTTGTGATATACCAAGAGGTTTTAGTGTTTCCTTTGCTAAGTTTTTAATTCATTTGTTATCAAACAATAACTTACTGATACTTTCCTGCTTCTTAAAATTTAAAAATAGAAGAAAAGATTATAACATTACTTTTGGCTTTTAATTTAGTTACTTAATCTTGGAACTAGAAAGAACTTCAAAGAGCAATTGTTCCACAACCCCTTGTTTTAGAGATGTATGTACTCTGTGTCCCACAGGGTATCAATGAAATAGCCAAGATCACATAGCCAGTTAATGGTGGAGGAGGAATGGTGTTGTCATTTACTACATGTGTACCACAGGAGGTCGGAGAGACTGTTCATTGAGTTGTGCAGACTAGACTTGGCCTCTGTGTGTTTTCTTCTGAGTGGGTCTAGGAATTTCATGCAGACTACTGTAGGTAGGGTAAAATCATCTAGAATCTTCTAGAAAACTGAACCCCAGTCTGTTAACCATCCAGAACCATAGCAAACTTCTTTGCAACATTGTCATACCTACTGGCAACTTCCCTTCCCTCATTTTGAAACTTTGTCTCCATGTGCCCATGCTGTCTTCTGGTCCTTATCTGACATACCAGATAGTAAGTGCATGCCCAACAAGCCCTGTAAGTCAAACACCTTGGCTCCCACTCACTATCGACAATCCTGGAACAGAGCCAGCCACATAATAGGGTGTTCAGTAAATTTATTGGATGGATGAATGGATGGATGGATGGATGAATGAACAAATCCATCCCTAGTCTGGGCAGGTGGACTGGCCCTTTTCTAAGCATTGTGCCTTATTGAGCAGCTCTGTTCTCCTGCCAGTGTTTGTAGTAGGAGGCAGAGGGGAAGTTAAAGCTTCACAGTTATATCTGAAAGAGACTCTTAGACTAATAAATTAGAAACATGATTCCAAGGCTTTTTAATCCTTTCTGGCAAACTTAGTTTAAAATAAAATTTTTGTGGTTTTCGTAAACCTAAAGTTTAATCTACTGAACTTTCCGATGGACTGTTTTTAAGTCAATTTATTTATTTTCCATTATGAGCAATAAATTAGAGTCACAGACTAAACTCTTTGCTTAGGCTTATTCCCAGTAAAGGTGCACATACAGGTGTATTGGCTCTTCCCCTGAAAAAAGATAAATCTGTCAAATGTCAGCTCCACTCTTCTTCATTTTTTACTTTCAGCACAATTTTTTTCAATAATTGCACAGAAGAAACTATGTGGGTTTTTCTCCCCAACCCCCTCCTTTTCCTCTTCCTTTGATGCCTGCAGGTCAGTGATCAAGTTAATTCCTCTTATGTATGTGGGGTAGAAAGTGAGAGTGAGGCACTGGGGCCTAATCTTCAGCAACTGACACTTCATAGGCATCTGAGTTTGAACCCCTTCATGTCAAATGCATTCTGTGCAGCTGAGTGACTTCTCTTTAGATCTGCCTTAGGAGACTGAGCCCGAGCAAAGAGGCATGTAGTTTAGCAGAATTTAAGTCATGTTCCCTCTGCTCACCATACACGATTCTGTTAAAACTTGCACAGCGCTGAGGATCTGCTCTGACTGGATGTCACCTGAGGGAATAAAGTCATTTATCTAGATTACTTTTTTCCATCCTTTCTCTTGACTTTTAATTCCATAGCTACAGGCAAGTCAGTAAGTCGTTGCTCACACATATTAAATATATTTAATGGGCAAAGACCTGCAAGTGCTGACTACAACTGAGCTCCAGCCAATTTCATTTTTTTCTGAAAGAAGTTGACAATGGATTCATATGTAATTCTATTCCCAAAGAGGAAAAATGTTTCTTTTGTTAGCTATTCACACTTTTTCTTAGTCCTTTGTAGTCTGACCACTTAACTTTGATACATTTGAAACTTCTGTTCAATGTTTTGCTGAGACAGAAGAGAAGAAACCTTACCAAAAAAGAAAGAAAGAAAAGGCAACAACACAGTGGTTGGAGGGGGATCCAGTTGCATACTCAACACAGCTGCATGGAGCATTTGAAAGTCACTCCTGGAGGGCAGGGAGTTCCCTCTTGGGAACAGACTTCTGCCCTAGAACATGTTTTAAAAGTGAGGTGTGTTTCTTACAATAAAAATTCATCTTTGGGAATTAAAGATGTTTTTAATGATCATTTTCTAAATAACTTCACATCTCTGGTAAGACCAATGAGAATAAAATATGCTTTAACAAATTAGTGTAAATTGAATATAAAATGAAAACCAGGAGAGAGAATTAATAATGGCCTGAACCAAGCAGCTGGATCAATACCCTGCCATCTTTTCCCAGACCCAAGCCATGTTCGCAGTAAGAGGCCTAGGCTGTCCACACTGGGCCATCCAGAGAGCAGAGCTGAGCCGCACTCTTTAACTGTTAATAGGTGCAGCACAACTTTCCCATTAGTTGCCAAGAAGAAACTCTGCTGGGGACAATGAAGCTAAGAAAAGCCAGGTGGTTGATTAAATAAAGGTCTTAAGCTATAGTTTAGCATTTGATCAACCTCAATTTGGTTTTGTCAAGTTTGGTGTTAATTTTTATACCTTAGGTAAATCCTATGAATTGGATGTCATTTGTACGTCCATGAAGTCTGTGTCACAGTAATGCCTCGCAGATGAGGGAACACTTGGCCAAGGTGCCTGTGAACAACCAAATGGGTCAAGTCATGTGAACCCAACACAGTGATTCTCCATAATGGATCCCACTGACCTCTCCTAAATGACATTATATTTTGTTGTGGATCAGAACAGCAGGTGACACTTTTCTCTGACTCAGCAGAGCAGCACTGGAAGCATGAAAGTAAATGTTTCCCTGCCCAGTTGTTAGAAGTTAACCTGCCTTCTTTATTTCTTCTGGTATATGTAGATGGATCCCGAATACCGCGTGAGAAAATTCTTGGCCCTCTTAAGAGAAGAAGGAGCGTAAGTACACAGCACTTTAGAGTGCCAAACAAACAGTACCACTTAAATTCCAGTGCCTACCCTAAGAATTGCATACAGTGCATACAAATTTGACAGTTTCTTTTCTAGTTAATTTTGTTTCCATTTATTAGATTCTTCCCTGTGTTGTAGATCTGAGAGACCAAGCAAGGAAGTTGATTGTTCTGTTGGTTTGCTCTCCCTGTCCTGCTTCGCAAAACTTCCTTGTCTCAGTGCAGGAAAAAACTTGATGGTACATATTTATTGGAACCTGCTTTTAAATGCATGGAGCTATGGCCATTTTCTTTTGTAAAGTGCCCATTGAACTGCAAATGCTTAGTGGAAAATGTAGAGGAAACATTAAGTTTTTAGTGATTGTATGATGAATACCTTTTTTCAAATGCTCATGGGTTTTTTTTTTTTTTGGGGGGGGGCGATATTTTCTTTTGCAGTAGCCCCCTTGACTTTGATTGAAAATGGACTGTTTACAACACACAGTGACCAAGGGAAGTGACCAAAGTGAAGATGACCTGTGATCTTCACTCTTTGTGCTACAGATACCAGACAAAGTGAAATGTTCTCCACCTTCAACACGTGCTCGCTCTGCATGTTAGTGCAATACAGCTCCCTTCCTCGTGCTCACTGAGATGTGCTAGTGTTTTGTGGAAGGGGTGAACTGCTTTAGAATGCTGTGCTCTCCTTTCCATGCAGGCTAAGATGGTTCCTTCTTACTCAGAATGTATGCATAGGACACACTATACCTGTACACCCTGTACCACCCCAAAACTCTAGTAAATGTAATGAGTGATGCTGCAAGGCAACACTTGGCCTGCAGTGATCCCCTTCCAGCTCCCCTGTGCTAACACTAAAGGCAATTGACGATTGGCTTAAAGGCTCTCTCACATAACAGGTTTACCTTTGCCTGAATAAACAGGGCTTTGAATTTCTAAGATGCTATTTTCAATCATTTTCAGAGATGTTTCCAAGTTGCAATCAAGAGATCTTTTTTGATAGAAAGTCAAATTATTACTATTAGCTGTGATGTCCCCTGAATGTAATTAATTTGCTTTGTGGTAAGAGATATGCTAATCATTACCACTTGGTAGATGTTGAAAACTTAGGAAAGATATGTATGGAAATATGTACACCCCTAAACAGAAAGGAGGTATTAAAATAATGTAATTTACAAACCTCTCAGCATTAATTAGTGTCCAACTATAAGTGGGTCAGTTCCTTAGGATAATATGAAAGGCTTGTTTAGTATTTTTTCTTTTTTCTTTAGCCTAATGATTTACTTAGAATTTCTCCTTCCTGTATTTTAAATGATCTGTACTATAAACAAAACACTATTAGAAAAATTAGCCACCTCCTAACCCTTTCCCCTCAGTCCTTGAATGTCCATTCCAATGTGTGGAACACAGTTCCTTTGCCCTCCACACTGCTTTCAAAGGGAAGGGGATCTCATTGAGTCCTTTGAGGGTGGTTTTTCTTATCTCTGAGTTAGAAGGAATTTAATTAGGTCATCGTACATGGGGATGAGGCTTACGAAGCATGCCACTCTCCCTACTGCTGCTTAAAATGTGAGGACAGCCATCAGAAGCCATCCTGAGGCACTTGGGTATGGCTCTGTCATCTGTTCCCATGGTAGAAGGCAAATCATCTCCAAATCTCACTGTTTGTATACTTTTGTTTTGGGTTTTCATCCTTGGCTTATTTTGTGGCTTTTAAGACAGTGGATCATATTGTGAAAATCTGTGATTCCTGGTGGCCAGTATCCTGGATCCCCTACCTGTTTACTGTCTTGCCTCACTCCTCCTCCCATGAAGCAGCACACTTCGTATTAACTTATGTCTCTTGTTAAATGAGGTTAATGTCTTTGTGTTTTGTTCAAAACTATATTGAAAAAGATAAATATTATATTGTTTAATGCAAATTGAAGGAATGCAATAAAGAATAAGTATACTGAAAGTGTTGTGTAAACCAGTATTTTGTACAAATGACATAGATCACTGATGAGAATGTTTGAGCTCAGAAAAGCCCCCATTTTACAACCAGCCTAGAAACTTGTTTCTATTTAAAAATCTCTTTATTTAGAAAGTATAATTATTTTAAAAGAAAAGCAGATCATTAGCATATCAAAAATGCTAATATATAGCAAAATCTTTATACTTATGCTTGATACTTATTTTACCTTATTAAAAAACTGATGTACTAAAGCTATAAACTAGGTTAATAAGCAGAGAGGGAAGTCGTTTCTCAACTTCCTATGAAATGCACAAACCTAGGAACTGTTAACACTCTCAGATTTCTTCACGTGGTTCATTTTGGGTCTTTCATAGTTTTTGCATTTTTCTGCACTATGAGATCTCTTAGCCTGAACCCTTATCCATGGCAGTGACACAAGTTAGGGCCAAAGGCAACCCAGAAAATCAGCAAGGCTCTATGGGGAAGAGGCCATCTTCACAACTTCATCTTTAACAGCAGGGTTAGCTCCCCAGGAGTCTGGAAGGAGGTCCCTGAGGCCAGCCTAGTCCCAACCTTACCTTGAGGTAGGTTTTGGAAGCTCTCTCAATATGCTGGGCAGCAGAGCACATAAGCATACAGCATGGCCTAGTGCTAAACCACTGGGGACTCTTATCCACCTGCTTCCATAGTTCATCATCTGTGCATGAACTTAACTGGCTATTGCTCTGTCAGAAGATGTGATTAAAATCTCAAAGAAGAGGTTACTTTATACCTTTACTGAGACACTTTTTCATGTAACTCAGAAAACTTGTGTAATTGTAGTTAATACCTAAAATATGTTTCGCTCTAAGGCTATCTTTTCATAGCCTAAAAATGAATAGCTTCCCCTTTAAGTTTCAGCTACACATTCACAAAATGAAGGAGTAGATTCAAATGTGTATAATAATCAAACTGATCAACAGACTTGCAGAGGCATTGAGTCAGCTATAAACATCCACCCAGCCCAAACACAGAAGCAAAGGCAGGATTTCGTTTTCCTTGCCTGGCAACAGCCGCTTCAAAGAAGTGACTAGGCAAGGTGTGTTTGAGAGTTCAAAAAAGCATGTAAATTTCAGACGTTATTGCAAAATGATCCAAAGTTTCTCATCAGCTGGCAAGCCATGCCGAGACTGGATCCCAGAGATGAGCCCACAAGGGTGTGTGCTGTGCGGACACCATGGCATTAAGATGCAGAGATAGCGCCCGTGATCGGCAAGAATCCCAAAGAGGTGAGGACAGTATTTGCAAGGAGAACTCACATTTGAGACTTTCCCAACACAAACAATCTCACTATTTTGGGAGTAAGATTCGTGGTAAGATAACTACCACCTAGAATGTTCTGTTAAGCTAGAAGTACGTGATAGCAATGGGGCAGCCATACTTTTACTGAGCCGATTCCCCTTGTGTATGTAGGTAGACACGCCATACACATACATTAGTATGTGTCAGTATACTCTGGACCACATGGAGGACACCAGTAGGTACACCTATAATAATCTCACCATCACATTCCCCCTTGCTTTGCTGCTTTTTCCTTACCTTCTTTCCTTGTGCATTTACTTGCAACTCCTCCTTGCCTCTCTCTCTCTCTCTCTCTCTCTCTCTCTCTCTCTCTCTCTCTCTCTCTCTCTCTCTCTCACACACACACACACACACACACACACACACACACACACACTTTCCTCCTATTCATAAAGTACTGCTTTGAAAGATAACTGAGGTCCTGAGTTCAAACTCCCATACCATCAAAAAGAAAAGATATCTCCTCATTACATTGTCTCTTTTCTTCTCTTGGATTTTAAAACTTCTTATTTTTCACTGTTTTTAAGTATTCATGCTATGAAAAAAGTAATGTTCAAGCACAGCTATAAACTCTTCTCTCTAATCATAGTATAGGATAATCATAGGATTCCATGTGGCCTTAGTAAGTATGAGTAGGTATCATTTCAATATTTGGCAATCTTAGTAGGTTTTAAAAAAGTACCCAAAATGTTGGGATAGAGGAGAATTGGCTTTATGTAAAAGCAAAATAAAAGATGGCTAGCCCTATAAAATGTAGAGATCATCTTTTACTTATCCAATTTCATACAGCTGAAACATTTTTGCAATTTGAGGTTTTCAGGAGCTAAAAGACACATCAAAATCAAGCTCATGGATTTCTAGTGCATATTCCTAATCTAAGAGTTCTAATGGTAGGTTTGGTACAAGCAGTCCATCTCCATTGCCCGAGGTAGGCTACTTTATTTTCTTGCTTTTATTTTTCTATGATTCAAAGTTAAGTAACATTTGTTCCTAATAGAGGTAGGTCAGGAGAAAGAGAAAACACTTTACCTGTTCTGAAAAGCAGTGTGCAAAGTAAACTGAAGGCAGTATTTTTCAAGTAGATCTGAGAACTAAAGGACTGTGTACTGCCATAAGACTGAGTTACAGTACCTCCTCGTTGAAGGTTTCAGGTGAGCTTCAGATGAGTCTTTCTGAAACATCAGCCAAGGAGAGAATGCCCTCCCCAAGCATGCCCACTGGCAGGTCCTTCTGCCCTCAGGTGTCCCTTGTTCCAGACCACCCAGAACCTAGGACACACCGTTCTTGCCAACCTCTTCTATAACTCAGCTCTTGCCTGGAGCTGGCTGGGGAGGAGCCATTTTTGCTCCAGTTTCGTTTTCAATAGAGCAAATCCTCTTTCCTCAACAAATGGGAGTTGAAACATGGTAAGGAGGGAATTAAGGCACTGGCCAGCTCTATGGTCTGCTGGCCTTGGGCCACATCTTTTAGGAATATCAGGAATATTAATGTATATGTTGAATGTGTTCAAATCTATGAAATGAATTACTGTCTAAACTGATGGTTTCTAAAACTGGAAATTCCTTGTTAGAAGTTGACTTAGAACAAAGTAATGCTATAAGGAAGTCCTATAGTAAATTAGACCTTCTGTCTATGACATCACAGATGATCTTACTTAAGAGTATAGAGGAAATGACCTTCATTTGGTCATTTAATTGGCTGAGGCCACCACATTCAGAATCAGATATTCTTGACCTGAACATGAATCTGGAAACCACACAGGGTACAATATATGCATTTTGTTTGTTTGCCTTCTCTTTAATGACTTAACAGAAAAAAACTGCATGATGAAATATATTTTCTCCAAATATATATATATATTTATATAATATATAATCTTAGTTAACTCAAAGGTATATACATTGTATAATAAATAATATTTATAAAAAGAGACTTTTTGAATATAAAATCAAAAAGAACAACTTCTACAACTTTTTACAAAACTTTGGATACAGCAGGTTGGTAGGAAATTTCCGTTGGATACTATCACCTGACTACAGCGAGAATAATTACAATGCACTCATGTACTATTATTAATAATTACTTGTCAGCTACTTGAATATGCCCCAGAAACATGACTTTATCACTTTTAATATAGAATACATAGATATGAAAAGACTTTTAAAATTTGTATCCATTCCGCTGAAGTATTCTCACATAAAGCAAGCATTATCTGGTTGACATGATTTAAAACTCTGCAGTCTAAGATGAGATGGGAGGGGAAATTTGGGACACTATAGAGGGTGGGATGTATTCCTTTAGCAGGGCTTGTGGCCAGAGGTTTCAGAGTGCAGGCAGGCTCCCAGATGACAGTTTGGCAAGCCGCCTGCACAAACCAGGAGATGACAAACCTGGTGTCTTAAGTCAGGGTTATACCCCAGACAGAAGGGGAAAAAAGGACAAATCTTTGTTCTGCTGTGTTCCCCATTGTATCTCTTTCTCAGTCTCCTTAAGACAAGTTGTGGGGCTGACCTGCACTGTCAAACCCATCCACCCCCATCTGGCTCCCTCAGGACACCCTGCAGGTCCAAAGTGCAACCAGAACAGGGCTAGGAGTTGCTTGCCCCCTTTGAACATCTAACCCAGCCCTGGGGAACTGCAAGGATCTGTTTATCTCACATGCAGGTGAAGGGGGCAGCTGTGTTTCTATTTTCTCCCCCAGAAGAAAAGGATGCAGGAAGACCTGTCCTTACTGGAGTGGAAACAGGGATAATTTTCACTCTCCTTGTCCACTAGTTACAAAATTGGAATTGCTGGGATAGATGGATGCGCTCTCTCGCTCTCTCTCTCTCTAATTTATTCTAAGGTGACTGACCTAGAGCCCCACTGCTCTACCTAGAGTTGTTTCTATGGAGAATCTGCAGGTGAGCAGGGCCAGTGTCCAAAGACATCATTTCTTCCTGTAGGCAGCCACTGGAGTTGGAGAAGACTGAACCCATACCTATCCTATTTACAATGAGAACATGTTGCACTAATGGTGCAAACTAAAGAATGATGGAAAATGATTTTGAGATCTGACTGCCTTGTGCAGGCAGTGTTATAGAGAAAGTGAGACTGAGAAGAACTCGGCTGCTCTTCAAACAGCCTACCAGGCCATAACTCCTAGTTCTTCAAAACTCAAATTCCTCTTCCAACAATCACCCAGGGCATCCCCACCGCACCTATGGCTTTTGTCAGAATGGGAATGTGTATCCAGTCTGAATGGGAATAGAGGGAGAAAAGGAGATGTGGGGCTTTGTCCTGCTTTACAACTCCCACCTCAGAGGCATGTTGGAATGACACTGGCAGAAGCAGCTTGGAGACAGACTTACCCGCGCTCGTGTCTTAGGCCAGGCCAAGAGCTCACATTAGCCCAGCCTGTTCTGTTGGAGTAGATTTTTTTTTTTAATTTTTATTTTCTTTAACATGTGCAAAGGTAAGCTTCAGGTCTGTCCTAACAGACTCTGGAGAACTAAAAAGAAAGCCCCTCTTTAAAAGCCACACACCATCCAGAGCAGGGTGAGAAACAGGATGAAAGAGGAGGAGCACCTCCTGGCAGAGGCCGCCTGGGTCCAGGTCATTTACCACATGCAGCTGGCAACAGTCCGTGCTCCTCGCTGGCTGGTGCCAAGGGCTGGCCCAGCTCTAGGTCCTGCTTCCCATGGGACTTCGGTGAATCCGCCCAGCTGCACACTTTACCCCTTCCCAGTGCCCTTTGGGAAAATAAACAAGAAGAATCAGAATCCTAGTTCCTCTCCCAAAGAGACCACTCATTGGGGTACAAAGATGAGAAATTGCTGACAGATGACCTCGTCATTCCTCCTGCACCTAGAAGCCATGGCGCCCATGTGTCTTCTCCATCCTCTCCCCTAACTTCAAAGCCTGCCAGAGAGGGAAGGCATGTGATCTGTGGAAATAAGGGGCTTGAATCCACAGAAATCCTACCTCCCCACATCCAGCTGAGAGTCTCAGGCAGTAGGAAGCCCATGGCAGGTAACCTCTCCAATGCAGGAATTCACCCTGTGTAGACACAGGGAGAAACCTGCCAATGTGAGCAGTCAGTCACAACCTCAAGTGGACTTCTGAGCTGGGCTAGTGCCAGGTATGCACTGTCTTTCTGTGCGGCACCAGGCAGCTTGACGTGAGCTGTCCAAATGGGAGGTGTCTATTTAATTATGAATAGTTCCTCCGCTTGGAGCCCCACTGGGCCCATTTTCTCATATGTGCAGTCCTAACTCACTGAACTTGAGGCACAAAGCCATCTCGCAGGCATCCCCAGGGAACTCAGCTTTGGGGGCTGAGAACCAGCCCAAGACTTTTACGGAGGCCAGAACAGGCACAGCAAGATTGCCTCAATATGCCCAAGGTCCCACTGCAGATTAGTGACAGGCCCAGGACTTGGGGCTGGCCAGTCAGCTTTTGCTTTTGAAGAAGCAACAGAGCCAGATTCACTCAGTAAGTTGCTTCCATACAGAAGGGCTTGGGGCTATAAGCTACACGGACATGGCATCTTGAGACTACAACTGTGTAGCACTTTATACAACGCTGGGAAAATACCAATTGTCTATTTCAGAAATGCAGAGTAAAGAGGACTGCTTTTTTCTTTATTCTTTTTCTTTCTGTGGTGTAAGGGATTAAATCCGGGGCTTTCCACATGCTAGGCAAAAGCTCTACCACCAAGCCACACCCCTGATTCTTCATAGGGTCAGTATTAGTACAGGGGCTGGAGCTGGGGGGTGGCATCTGGACACTGAGAGCCAACCCAGCACCTCCTTCCCTGCCCAGCAGATCTCACTGCCCACAAGGGGCAGAATCAGAGCCATAGGGTCTATATCTGACATACTATGCCACCTGGAGCCACTGGTAGAGGGAGCTGCTGCTGCTGTTGCTGCAGCGGCCTCTGCATGACCCACACAGGGATCTGACTTCCCTCAATTATTAAGTTGGTGTGCCCATCTGTGAAATTGGCAGGCTAGACAAAATGTGCTCTCCATCAATATTCTAAACTGCATTCTCGTAGCCCCTTCTCAAGTCTTGCTTGATACTGGGGAATCAGAGAAAGGTGAAGGTGGCCACTGTGTTTTTCAAACATTCCTTCTACATTAACATGCCATGGTTGGCCTGGGAGTTCTCTTACTCAGTGACTCTTCTCCTACCCTTTCAAAAAGTAGTGACTGGGACTATCAAAGTAATGAAGCTAGTTCTTTGCACAGTGATTGCCCTGTACCACGACTCTCTAGTGGTATTTATCACACTTCCTGTTAGTGCTATATTTGGAGAAAGAAGCATTTGTATCTATTAGCTAACTCAAGCCTCCTAAAAATTCGGCAGACTCCCATTTCACCAGCACTGCATAAATGAGGAAACTGGGGTTCCCAGGTTCAACAGCTGGCAAGTGGTGGTGCTGAAGCCCCCACCTGTCCTCTTCCCTCCCACACTGTTTTATCCTGACATGGAGAAAGGTCATACCTCCCTACTCAATGCCTTTCTGGACTCTCTCCCTGCCAAGACATGCTCCATCACCAAGAGGCTTTCTAGATGGGCTGGGAACGAGGAGGCTTCCTAGGTGGGCTGTCTCAATGATGACATATACCTCCCAGCCCCACAACCACTGTGCACCACTAACTCTCAGGTACTGAACGCAGGGTGCTCTCCCTAATCCTGCCCCAGCCAGCTGTGACCCAGCACGGGGGCGCTTTTCAGTTAACCTCAGTGTTCCTTCACATGCTTTTTGCAGCACCTCTGGGGAGGGCTCACAGATAAGGAAGTGGGTCTATAAAGAACAGCTTGTCTGGGTCATACAGTTGACTAGTGGGAGAAGCTGAACCAGAACTGGACATAATTCCAAAACCCATGCTCAAGTCTCTGCACACTGGACCCCTTCTCAGGGGAGAGGAGAGGAAGCCTGAAGTTCCAGGACTAATATACATCTAGGCTGACCTACCCTGGGGTCCTGTGGACCAGGCCACAGCACACTCATGCAGGCCACCTCTGAGAAGCTTGGGAACATAATCCACCAGCCTTTGATGCTTTGACTACTCATCATAGTGACTCTGAACTTGAATCCCTCCTCCTCCCCATCACCATCCATAAACTTGGTGAGAGTGCTCCCTGTTCCACCCAAACCTCAGATCTGCTCCCCCCACCCACCTCCCTGAGGTTCAAGAATTTCTGTTTGTGCCCTCTGGCTTGAAGGTAGATGCAAAATGACTCTGCCCCAGGGTTAGAAGAGACTTTTCAGCCCACCATTGCAGGTATTTTAACGCCTGGTTTGAACTAAGGAAACTGAGGCCCCAGAAGTAAAGAACAGGAAGTTAGAGACATCATTGGGACCAGACATCAATTCTCACAGTTTCCAGCCCCAGTATTTCCTCCAGCTCCACAGGTGTGAATCTAATCAGGCTCATAATGTACTAATGTCCATAAGAAGTTGAATCAATTGCTGTGACTTATGTGTGCCCATTTGGTTAGTATCTGTGCTTGGTGTAATCCACCAGGTCATTGCCCAAGAACCATTCCCACCAAAGCTTGGGAAACATGACTTCCTATTTTGGCTGGGGGAGCTTGTGTGTCTTGGCTGGCTTACATTTTAAATAGGGGCTGGTTAAGAGCCTGCACCTCCACCCTGCAGCCTACCTGGCTCCCTACTTGCAGGTATGCACATCGTAGATACGGATGCACTCCTGGCAGCTGACATAGCAGCACCAGTGAAAGATGCAGTGGCATTTCTCCTTCCGCTTCTCCGTCCTCGTGTTGTGGCCACGGCCACAACAAAGCAGATCACAGCCATCGATGCCATGGGAGGTGACATTGCAAGTCCGGTCCCTGGTGCCAAAGGAGCCTGTCTCTGGGTTGGGCTCACAGAAGTTGGGAGAGTTCTCATAGTAGACCAGGTCCCTTTCAGTGGGAGGCTTGAAGAGTGCATACTTGGCCCGGAGTGTCTCCACCCATCCTCGGGACTCCCGGTGCTTCTCCACCACCATCTCCGAGGCGCTGTCATACTTGTCCTTAAGGAAGTCGCCAATGGCGCGGAAGTCAGGCTGGGCCCACCAGCAAGTCTTCACCTCGCAGCTGCCAGACAGCCCATGGCACTTACACTTGAGGTGCATGTGGTCCAGGATGGTCTGGGGAAAAGAAGCAGTAGCTGGTCCCCGACTGGCCCCAGCTCGGAACACCTTCCCACTCTGCCCTACTTCCAGCCCCCATCCCTCCAGCCTTTTCTATTCCTGTGTCAGGAATAAAATAGATGGGGACTAAAGAATGGCAACCAAATTTCCCCCTTTACACCCCAACCATTGGCAGACATCACGTTCATTTCTCAACGTGGGAGCAAATGACTGTTAACCCCCATTTAAGGCTGGGAGCTTAAGTAATTTGTCAGAGGTCCCACAACCATAGGAAGAGGTAGAGGTTGAATTCAAAGCCAGGTCCCTCGAACTTCACAATCTTACACCTTACACAGCCAGTCAAAGTACTTACGATGGGTTGGAGCTACCTGTTCGTATAGGGTGGACGTTCTTACAGATGCATTCTCTACAAAGACCAGGAATAACCCAAGTTGGAAACCGGGTGTAGGGAGGGTGACTGACTGCAGTGTGAAGGGAATCAAGCCTGGCTAAAGGGTAAAGGGACCCAGATGTAGAGGGCCTCTGAAGGGGGCAGGGCAGGGGTCCAGGGTGGGCTCCCAGCAGGATTGGGGTGAGAGCAGCCCAGGCTTACCGTACGTCCTGCCTCGTTGTTGTGCTTGTTCATGGCGGAGCGCGCATCTGGCCTGTTCTCCCGCGCATCAGCAAACTCCCGGGACACCAGCACCCCGAAGTCCGCGTCCTCACTGCAGCCTCCCCACTTCCAGCCTTCACCGGGTGGTCCCTTGTGGTGCGAATCGCAGCCGCAGATCGTGGAGGTTCCCTCCGCACAGGAGCGCGTGACCGCGAAGGCCACACCGGCAGAGGCGATGGCATGCACGAAGGCTGACTCGCGGGTGGCTGCGGGGAGGGTGCGGAGGCAGCGCTCAGGCCTGAGCCTGGAACGCACCAGCCTTGCCTCCACCTCCCCGGGCAGCTCAAGGGTTCACCAGCCCGGAGGTAAGAGGGAGAAGGAACCAGGAGCCCTCGGGAGCCTCTTTAGCTGATCCAGGCCCTGGTAGGCACCCCCAACATAAGGATGAGTAAGGTGAGGTCCAGGACCCCAAATGCTGCTACAGTTCCAAAGAGCAAACAGCGGTGGAAGCCGGTAGGTCACACTTGTAATCCTACCTAGCTACTTGGGAGGCTGAGAACGGGAGAATCTCAGTTCGTGGCCAGCTCAGGCAAATAGTTCACAAAACCCCATGCAAAATAACCCAAGCAAAATGGACTGGAGATGTGGCTCAAGCGGTGGAGAGCCTGCTTTGCAACCACTAAGCCCTGAATCCCAGTCCCATCAAAAGGGGGTGGGGAAGAAGTGGGGAGGTCCCTGCCCTGCACCCTCCTAAACTCTGGGGACCCCAGCACAGTCCTGAGGCTCCACTTTGAAGACAGCTTAAGGTCTGTGGAGAGGGAGCCTGAGAATCTACAGCCTAACTGTACTAATTCACCATTCCTCCACCTGGATGCGCTTCCACAGACTCTCCTTTTCTGAGCTCGGTCACCCTCTCTGTAAAATGGGTACAGCTTCTCCCTGCCACTGGAGTTTCGGCCCAGGAGACGCCAGTGCCTCTGGGTTCCCCTCCCCATGCTGCGTCCCTCCACCACCCCCAGCAAGGTTTTGAACTGAGGAGGACAAGCCCCTCTCCAAAGGACCTGGGGGAGATCCTTAGAGGTGTCCCCCAACCCCCAACCTCATTACAACGGGAGCCATCTCCGAATGCTGGGGATGCACAGATGCTGGGCTTCGTGTGCTTGATTAGGGAGGCAGAGGCCTGCGAGATCTGCAACCCAACAGGCGAACACCCCAGAGCGGGAAGGTAACGCGCAAACAGGTGGCACGATCCCGCCGAGGAGCCAGGACACCCAGCACCTGTCCTGAGTCGTGGCAGGGGTCCGCAGGGAGGAGGAAGAAGACCTCGTAGCTACTGCAGCCTTTCTTTGAGGCCCCGACGCCCTCATGGCCACCTGCACAGCAGGATCCACCCCAGCCTGGCGGGGAGCGCGGAGCGGGGGCTCGCGCGCGGGAGCCAGCGCGGTACGGCGGGCTGCGGACCGGGTGGCCGCCGCCTGGGGCTCGGCGCCGGGGTCGCCCAGCTCTCCTCGCTCGCCCCATGCCACCCCTGCGGCCCTCGGCGCCCGGAGGGAGGGGGGTGCAGGACGAGCTCGCGGGCGGGCGCCCTCGCTTCCGGCGGCCTCTCGCGGTGACGGCGGCGCCCGACCCGGCCGCGCTCGGTTCCCAGCCCCGGGGACGCGGGGGCGGCGGGGGCGGGGCGGGGATTAGCCTGGGAGCGGCGCTGACAGCCCCGCTGTGCCGGTCCCCGTCCGGCGGGGCCCGCTGGGCCGCTCAATCCGCCTTTGTTCGCGCGGTGTCACACCGCATTACCCGCATAATGCGGCCGCCGGGCCCGGGCCGCCGGGCCGGCCGCCACCGCGTAGCAACGGGCGGCTCCCGCGGCCGGGCCGCGCCCCCAGCCCCGGCGCCGGGCCGCGCAATCCCATTGAGGCGGCGCCCCCCGCCCCCGCGCCGCGCCGCGCCGAATGGCCAGAGGGCGTGTGAATGGCGCGGCGGCCGCAGCGGGCGCGGGCCGGGGACGCGGCGGGGGGCGGCGCTCGCGCCCTCTGCACGCCGCGGGGGACCGCGGCCTCGGCTCGCCTCGCCGCCGCCTGCGCTCCGCCGTCGCGCCCTCGTCCCTTCCGGCTGCCCACCCTGCGCCCCCTCCCGGACAGCTCCTCGGCGCCCAGGCCGCCCCTCCGGGAAGGCCCATCCTCCGGGGAGCTGAACCCTCCGAGCCCGGGTGCAAACGTGGGATCCCCGGCAGCGCGCGGGGCGCGTGGGCTGCGTGGGCGCCTTCCAGACCCTCACCTCCCAGTTTCATCGAATTCCCAGTGTCTCTAAGCCACACTCCCTGCCCCGGCCAACACAAACCCGCCCTTTTGCGATTTAGGGACGCAAACATGTGGCCCAACCTAAGGCGGGGATTTAAAACGTTAAACACCTTGGGAGCTGAATGCGCTCAAGTCCCGATTCTCGCTGCTTATGTCAGGGTGGGAAGAGCGATCAGAAAGGTTGTCTTGCTTTGGCGGTTTGATTAAGCGCTACCTGGCCAGAGGTGGGGCGCCGGAAGGTGGGGAGACTGATAAGCCTGCGAGATCGGGTTTGCAATGCGAGCCGCCGCCACTTGGCCCCAATTAGAGGCCAAACCTTTTATGTAAACAAGGAATAATTAGCTTTGGTAATAGAAGCGTAAATAGAATCATCATCCATTGATTTGCTAATTGCCCTCCTGTCCCATGGACAATAGCCAGCCTTTTGCCTGTGCACCTGAAGCACAGGTAAAGAAAGGGGGATTGCACGCTAAAATGGGGGTAGTGGACTCCCCGCTCCTAAACCCGTCCCACGCACCCCAACTGGTGCTTAGATTCCTATTCTTTCTGTCTGTAAATGCAGCTCCTAATCAATTCTCTCTTCTAAAGGAGGAAAGCCAGGCTCCCCAGTTGGGATGGCAAAGCTCCAGTGAAGGCCACTGCAGCTAGAGCCATTAAATTCCTAGACACTGCACTTCTTCCAAGAGTTGTCCTTGTCCAGAACCCTTAAGCCCCCAAATTTCCTTCCTGGGAAATTTCATTCCTGCCCCACCCTCACCACCACAATCGCCAAGTTCAAAGTCAAATTGTGTGATTTTACTCCACTTAAGGCACAGTCACTTAGACTACCAGGTTGCAAGATGGTTGGAAAGTTAGCCCAGAGACCAGTGTGCCCAACAGAGTTCATGGGCATATCCAGCTTGCAAGCAATGGGGACCCACAGAGACGCTCAAGGGACCTTTGGGGACAATACAATGCTGCCAGAACCTGATCACAGTTCCTGCAGACTTTCCAAGTAGGAAGGACCTAGGGCTGTCAATGCCCCATCTCCACACCAAAGCAGTATTTGCAAAGCACTTAACACAGCTTTGGGGAAATGCTGCAAATGTCCACATCAAGCCTGGTCTGGGTGTGCCAGCCAGGAAGGAAGGCCATGGGTTCCTTGGTGCCTGTGCTCAAATCCCAGGACACCTCAGGGCTGCCTATCCACCAGCAAAAGTGTGGCAGCCATGGAGACAGCCCTGTCTATCTACAGGGGGACCTCGCCAACTTTCCATGAAGGCCACTGGTCATCACCAACTTTATCATCCTCCGGGAGGAGTGGGGAAAACATGGGGGCACCCTGGACTCAAAGCGTCGTGGGATGGAAGGGCACAGGATCCTAATGTCCTCCCCCACCCTGACCCTCAGCCACCTCCCACTTAGCCCTGGGTACCTTTGTCCAGGACGGGCCCAAAGATGGCCAAGCTATCATCTATGGTGGTGCAGTTCCAGCGGCGGCCCCGGAACTGGTGCTGGCACTCCTGGATGCCCAGCTTCACGCCCTCGGCCACACTGGGCATGATCTCGATGTAATTTCGGCAGAAGCGCAGTTGCTTGGGGACCAGGCCTGGGATGGAGCCGCAGAGCAGGGGCTGTGAGCCCAAAGATGTGTACTGCTGGCCCAGGGCCAGGGACCTGTGGGCAGACAGAGGGAGGTGACACTAGGGGCACAAAGCATAGGGCCCAGCATGGGTATCATTCTTCATGAAGGTGAGGAATGGAGGATCTGACCCATGACCCTGAAAAGGCTGGCACCTGCATGTGTTGCCTTTAACCTCCTGGGGAACACAGTGCCCCCAAAAGGGCAGAGCTCTGGTCTAGGCCTTGTCCACATCCTAGCATGGGCGCATCAGGAGGATGGGGACCAGCAGAACTTCTCATGGGGACCCTTACGGACAATGCAATGCTATGGAATGACCATTGGACGGGAACAATGGAATTTGGGATTCAGATCAAGTCCTTTCCAGACTCTGTTCCCAAGGGTCATTGAAGAGCTCCGGCTGGCCAATCTCTCAGGGCGTCCAGGATTTGGGGTCATGTGGAGACTTCCAGTGATTATGGAAAGGAATCCAAACCTAAAGGCAGGAAAGCAGCAGAGGCTAGTTTGACCCCAGCCCCATCCCAGAAAAATCAGAGACACCTCAATCCCAGGGAGGGAGCTTGCACACGTGTGTGCAT
The DNA here is from genome assembly GCF_047511655.1 of Castor canadensis. NCBI lineage: Eukaryota > Metazoa > Chordata > Mammalia > Rodentia > Castoridae > Castor > Castor canadensis. Next base: position 22,168,689 of record NC_133396.1, on the reverse strand, counting down.
GATCACACATATGCTGCCATTCAGTGTCCCCCAGCCTCTTCCCCAGGATGCTGCATGCTCAGTCAAGAGCCTGCCCTTGTCCCTCCAGGAAGTTGATGGCACGAAGTTCTCTGTCCTCCAGCCATACAGTTCACTCGAAGTTTCTAAGGTGCCACCTCTCCTCACCAGAGATCAGAGCTCAGTTTTGTTTCAAGATAAGTTTAGCACAGGGTGAGGAGTGAGGAGACCTCAGCTTCTACTCTCTCCACTCAACACCATGTGACTTTGGCCAAGCCACCCCATTCTTCTGCCCCTCATTTTTCATCAACATCCTGTCAACCTCTCAAGGTTTTACAGTCTTACGAAGAGCATTGTGGGGTGGGATGAATAGACTAAAAAACCTAGGTACTGTGGGAATCCATTCCTTCCCCCAGTACAGGAACAGCAGAAGTGACATTTTGTGGAAGAAGCTGAGAAAATGACCTGTGGGTGTCAGTGGGCTTCGAGGTCAGCCCTGTGAGGAGGGACAGAGTGAGCTGAAAGAGGTGTACGTGGGGACTCATCTCCTCTCTCTTTGTGTCCAAGACTTTGGTCTGACGCTGACCTTGAGTGCCCCGAGAAAAGTAACGGGCAGAAGCCTTGGGAAGAAGGGCAGGATAAGACCACACAGGTGGGTCAGAAGAATGCACACCCAAGCTTTCTGGGCTGGACACAAGAGCCAAACACCCATTGCCAGTGGACTTTTACTCTGTGCCAGGCACTTTGGATTCCACAGACCTGACCACTTCTTGAATGTGGAGAACTTTCCGGTCCAGATGAGGAAAGTGGGATTTATAGAGTAGACTGGCTTCCCAGGTCTGTGGCAGATCAGAACACGCCATGGGCTGCTGTCCCCAGAATTCCTCCTCCATACTCCTGGTCTTGGCCAAGTCACAGAGATAGAGATTCCCAAGGACGCAGCTGTCTAGGAACCGTGGAGGGGGCATAGAACCCACCTGCCCTAGGCCGCCTCTGGGCTCAGGTGTAAGGGGAAGAAGCAGATCCTCATCCTTCTGTTTATTTATTTGGAGGAGAGAGTTAGGGAACCAGATCTGGGAGTTTAGATGGTAATGTTTCCAGACCTCAGGGTCTGACTTATCACCATAGTAGTGATTACTGACTTTGTGTGGCAGAGGCTTTTCCTTGGGTTGCCTCAGTAACCCTGATAACAACCCAGAACATCCTAGGGTCCTTACTAGTAGCCCTGGCTTGACAGATCCGCCCCAGGCCTCAGGGCTACTCCAGCAGCCACCTGACTCCACAGACCACTTACCCTCTTCCTCAAGGGCAAGGCCTCTCTGGGCCTGAGGGGTTTGGGGTGGCTTCAGGCTTGGCCTGTCTACACCCTGGGCCTCACCCCTGAGTGAGAGAGACAGGTGAGCCCAGAGCCCAGATGGTCTTGCAGTACTCTGAGAGGCTCTGCAGGTGGTCCTCTCCTGCCCCTGCCCTGTTTAAGTGAAAATCAGGTTAGAGTGATAACAAATGATAGGTATCGTTACCATTTTTTATGTGCCCACTCTGGGCTGGGTGCTTCTAGCTGCTTGTGTCTGTTACCTTATTTAATTCTCACAAGTCTGTGAGCAAGAACTTCAACATTATACCATTGTCCCATCGCATAGATGAGAAAACTGAGGCTGGAAGCTAAGTAACCTGGGTCTGCAGGGTTGCTAAATGCCGGAATTGACCTCCCCCTCCTGGCCCAGGCACTCTCTCTTTCTCTCTCTCTCTCTCTCTCTCTGTCTCTCTCTCTCTTTCTCTGTCTCTCTCTTCCTCTCTCTCCCTCTCCGGGCATAGAACCCATCCTCATGCTTTTAACCACCACATCCAGCCCTGCCCTGCCAGCTGTTCCCGTGGCCCTGAACTCAGTCACCAGAGAGGAAAGCCAAGTGAGTGTTGAGGACAGACAACTCGGCACGGCACCATCCAGTAACTCACAGTGCTGAGTTATTATCCCCTCCCCTCCAAACTCTGCCTCCTTCCTGCTGTCCAGGTCCAACCAGTTGTGCCCAAGAACCCAAGGCCTGGCTCACATTCAGCTCTGCCATTTCCAGGCTGCTTAGCTTCTCTACAGCTGTTTCTTCCTCCTCAAGACAGACCTAATGGGAGGAGTAAGCACTAGAATCCCATGTCTGGCACATAAGGAAGCCCTCAAGGAATGGTGGTCACTTCAGGTACCATGTGTCTGGGGACTGTCCTCCCCAGCACTGTGTCCCTGCTTTGTCACCAACCTCATTCCTCCCATTCTCCATCCCTGCCTTGGTAGGGCGGGTGGGAATTTCCAAAGCCTTCCCATTCAACACTTGGGAGGGTGACTGGGATCAGAACAGAGCAAAGACCCCTTCCCTGACAATTCTGTCCTAACCAGGCTGGCTGAACAAAGACATCTGGGATCTGGCTGAGCATCCCAAAGGGCGAGGGCACAAGGATTTCCAGGACACTCCATTTAAAGGTTTCAGCTCGGATCTGGACATCCTGATGGTAATTAGTGAGGGCCTCTAGGGACCGGGGCTCAGCACCATGGGCCAGTGTTGGGGCTAATGAGGCTGCAGCTATGGGATTGATTTCTTCAGACTGGCCGCCTTCCCTAGACATGCCTGCCGCCCTGACCTGAGCTCCTACCCACACACTGCCAAGTGTGACATTCCACCCTCTGAGACACCAATTTAACCCTCATTTCTGTCCCCATCATTGAAGCACCTGTTCCCCTTGGGGGGATTCTCCCCTTTCCTTTCTACCAAGCTTTGATTAGATTTGCTGCAACCCGGCTGCTTTGAACCTCTATACCTTTGCACATGGAGTGCCTCTGCCTGGGCCATGCTTTAAATGAGCATCTCACCATCCTTCAGAACCAGATTGCTGGATCACCTCCACCCTAAAGACTTCTGTGGGCTCCAGCCAGAAGTAGCCTCCCTCTGCAGGTCCCTGTTCTGTTCATCTCGTCTATCACAAAGTACTCCAGTGAGTTTTTCTAATGCTACCTGACCGGGCTAGTGTAAGGGCCCACACACGGGGCGGGGGGGTGTCTCCACCCCCTGCCCCACCACTACGTGCACACTCAGACACCAGCACACTTGGTCCTCCACAGAGCCAGGCACATGATATTACAGGTACTTGCTGATGCCCTAGGCAAGGAATAAAGCAAACCCCTTCCAAAGAGCCTGTCCAGTGCCCCCCACTCTGCAAGTTCCAGGAGGCCGGAGGTTCCACCTACACACAGGACAAGACTCCTCGGTTCCGTTGAGGAAGTTCCTACGATTAGGATCTGAGACAAGCCAGGCTCCCAAGGGAAGCAGAGGCCCGCCTGGCACAAGCAGCTGGTGAGGGGGAGGATGGAGGGACCTGCCAGGCCTTCCCAGCTGGACCAGGGGCTATTTATACCCAGATCCAGCCTTTGCTCTGCCCTGCCCTGCTATCTTCCCTATAGGGATAGCTCATCCTCCATCCCAACAGATAAAGGAGAGGCCTGTTCTACAAAAACTTAAACACAGCACTGCCATAGAATCCAGCAATTGCACCCTAGCTTTATGCCGCAAATAACTGAAGATGGTGCCCCACTAGACACCTGTACACCGGCGTTCACAGTAGCAGACTCACTGTCACCCAAATGTGGAAACATCCAGCCTCCATCAACAACAGATGGATGAAAAGGTGGCTTATGCATGTAATGGGATAGTATTCAGTCATGAAAAGGAACAAAGTTCTGACACATTACAACACAAATGAACCTTGATAACATGCTAGCTGGAATAAGCCAGACACAAAAGAATAAATATTGCACGATTCCACTTACATGAAATATTTAGAATATTTAGAATATTTCACGTAAACTCAGAGACAGGAGTAGAGTAGAAGTTACCAGGGGCTAAAGAGAGGGGGAGAGTATAGTTTTTGTTTAGGGATGATTAAAAGAAAGTTCAGGAAATAGATAGTGGTGATGGTTGCACAAAACAGAATGCACTTTAATGTCACTGAATTGTGGCATTAAAAATGACTAAAATGAGTCAGGCATGGTGGCACACAGCTGTAATTCCAGCTACTCAGGGGGAAGAGGCAGGAGGATCATGAGTTGGAGGCCAGCCCAAGACAAGTTAGCAAGACTCTATTTCAAAATCAAAGACTGGGATGTGTAGTTCAGTGGCACAGTGCTTGCCTAGCATGTGCAAGGCCCTGCGTTCAATCCCTGGCACCAGGGGGAAAAGAAAAAAACAAGGTTAAAATGACAAAAAAAGGGGGGGGAGGGTATCAAGGGATCCCCACCCCTTGAGATTCCTCTCAGCCTCCATCTAGGGCCCCTCTGCAGGATGCAATTGGTTTTTTTGTTTGTGTGTTTCTGGCAGTCTTAGGGGTTGAACTCAGGGTGTGTGCTTGTTAGACAGTCACTTTAACATGCTGCCAGCCTTTGCTGGCACTAGTTTAAGCCACAAGTTTAATCCACTCCCTTTCTTCTCTGCATGGAAAGACTGAGGCCCAGAGAATTTGTTATTTTTCTGGTCACATGGCCGGCTAGCCAGGGGAGAACAGCAGCAAAACCCCAGGATATCAATTGCAATCAGGGCTGTTCCTGCACCATGTGCCCACTTATGGCAGATGCCACCCTTGTACAGTCCCCTAGGCCCCTAAGCTGGGTGATGACCAGAAACTTCTCTATGGCTGGGCACAGAATGGATGGAAGGGAATCTGCGGTTCCACGTGAGAAAGGCTAAGGCAGGTACAGCCCAGGTTTGCAGCCTGAAGGACTCCAGGTTTCCTCCCTCTCCTGGGGTATGCTCTCAGCCAAACCTCCCCAAGTCATGCTTTTCTGGGGATCATGTGCCCCCTACCTTCCCTTTTCCCCATGGAGAGGCCTAACCATCCCGGCCAGCCCCAGAGAGAGGGCTCTATAAGATGATGATCCAAAGACCTAGTATCTTTTAAAATGAAGGCAATAGGTGCTCAGAGGGAGAGGAAGGGGAGGCAGTGGGAAACCACTCCTTCATGGTCACTGGTCTTTCCCTAGTAGTGACCATGTTGTTTCCATAAACCCAAGGGCCCAGCACCAGGTCCTCCACCTGCTGGCTTCTGGGCAGTACCGGACAGAGGCCCAACCTGCTCTTACTTCACAGAGACTCCACCTTGGCCTGGGCAAGACAGAAACTTCCAGAAGGGAAAGGTAAGTCTTGAGAAATGAGTCAAGTAAACAGCCAAGCCACTACCTTTCCACTTAGGTTAAGAGGCCACTCAGAGCTGATGGAGTTCACAAGAGGAGCACCCCAAGTTCAAGGGCATGCATGTCCAGTGGGCAGGGAAGGGGCGGGGGCTGTTGAGCTCAGACTACCCAACTCCTGGAGCTTCCTGGGACTGTGAGCCACTCCTGTTATGGGTGGCCAGGGGCCCTGGATTGGGGACACTCACCTCACACCTTGGCTGGAAACTTGACACAAAGTGAGAAGAGGGTCCTGACACAAAGTGAGAAGTGGGTCCTAACTCAAGATTCACAAGCTGTCACCTTTCCTCGCCTATCCCTGGTCCTCTCTGGAATACAGAGGGCCCCATTTGCATCATGGTCTGGTGGTCCTCAGAGGATACCTAGATATTCACTAGACACTCTCACCAAAGAAGTGGGAGATGCCTCTGTCTCTCTCTGGTTCTTTGCTGGTTCATTCACCTGGCAGGCACAGAGGGGCATCCAGCTTTCCTGGCTCCAACAGAGACAGGGACACACTCACTTAAGCTCAGGGTGGGAAGGAAAGAGTGAGGTGAGTGGATCAGTGGGGGAACCCCAGGCCCCCTGTCAGGTTTCCAGCTAGATTGAGTCCCAGGCATCAGATGGGGGCCCAGCAAGGACACCAGCTATGTGTACAAATGGATGGCCTGGCTGGCCTCAGCAGGAAGGTTGAGGTCTTTCCTTGTAAACACATTCGTTCACCGCCTGTTCACTTAGCACACTCACTGAGTGATGACTCTGAACCTGGCTGAGATCCAGGTGTTAGGAACATGGAGATGAATGAAGCCACACCCGAGGAGTGCCCAGACCAGGAGGCATCTGTCAACAGCAGACCAACAAGCCTGTTTCAAGTACCTACCAGGTCCAGGCACCACTTGTGAGCAGGAGACGGTCTTGAGGCCACTTGTCACCAGAACATATGGTATAATCGCCCAATCTCCTGGAGCAGGGCAAAGGAGCAGCTGTAGAGTTTGTGAAGGTTTCTGGAGCTCCCGCAGGCTCTCCCCCAGTGGGAAATAGCCTCAGACTAGGAGACAGGAAAGGGAACAATACCTAGTCCACCTGGGTTGCAGTCTTTGGGCCATACAGAGGAGCAGAGAAGAGGAAAAGGTGAGAAAGGGGCCCCACGTGCTGGGCTTAATTCTGGAAGCCCTTGAAGTTTCTCAAGCTAAACTTTGGACTATTGATCTGTTAGTCACATGCAATAGGACAGGGGTAGGCACTGGAGATCAAAGGCTGAGAAAGCAGCTGGGAGGCCAGCGTGACAGTTGGTGCCAAGGATGCTTTTGGTCTGGCAATCACTCAGAAGCCCCAGTGACACTGCCTAAGGTGAGCTGATTATGCAGCCAGGCTGAGACCCTCCTTGCTAGGTTAACAGGGCCTGTGGCAGGGGATGGGCCCTCAGGCCATCTCAGGACAGTGGCTTTAGAAAGAAAGCCATGAATAAGGTTTAGGGAAGCAGAGAAAAGAAGAAAGTGAAAGGAAAGGTTTGAATCCAAAAAGACTGAGATAACATCCACCAAGACTGGAGGGGTGAAGCATCTTTGGGAACAAAGCTCATGGAGTTGATGACACCTGCAGACACCATGGCCAGTGAAAGTACAGAGCCAGAGGCCACGAGGAAGTTGGAGGCTAGACATTTAGATTTGAGGAACTTTGTCCAGGGGGCAGGGTAGGATACTTTATGACTAATCTTCCCCAATAGGCACCTGGGGAGTTGAGTCAGCTCGAAGCCTCATGGTGGGATGGCAGATGCCACATGCCAAGGTAAGGAGGGCCCCAGGATGGGGGCTGAGAGGCTGGCCTAGCCTCAGGGTCCCTAAACCTCACAGCAGGGGGCTAGAACCTCAGGCTAAGAGGTGAGGAGAGAGCTGGGTGTGGTGGCACACACCTGTCATCCTAGGCAGAGGCAGGGCATCATGAGTTCAAGACAAGCCTGGGTTACTAGTGATATCCTGTCTCAAAAGATATAGACAGATGCAAGAGAGAGAGAGAGAGAGAGAGAGAGAGAGAAGAGCTCTCCCAAAACTGCAGGTGAACCCAGACTTCTGTTTTCTAGTCCCGACATTGGCCCACAGCCAGCACACTTGGGCAGCCATGCCCTCCCTTCCTCTATTCTGTCACTCTTCCACTTTGCTCTTAGTCACTGGGTGAGAGTCCTGTGCACTCTAAACTGGCAGTCCTCCTATGGGATCCCCTCTGTGTCCACACAGGTAGGACCCACCCTGACCCTTCTCCACCCCAAGGCAGCTATTCCCTCTAGCCTGGGGACTAGGTTCTGGGTCTGTCCTTCAGGCTGGCTCAACTGAACCCTGGGCCTTTAGATTTTAGACAGTCCTTCCTGGACCTGTCACTCTGTACTGTGTCACCAAGATCACTGTGAATGTGGCAGGAGCAGGAAGGTGGAAGCCTCAGGGAGAGTTGAGGGAAAGGAGGGTCTTCCAGGCTGCAGTCCTCACTGGGAGTGGAAAACCTGCAAGCACAGGAAAAGAAACCCAAGAAAAATGCCATTCCTTCCTGTGGGGAACAGCCCCTAATGACTGGCATTGCTCCCTCTCCTTCCTCTCCCTCCCTAATTTCTCCCATGCAACTCCATGGTCCTTTTGGTCCTTGCTTGCCAAGTGATGTTTCTGCTTTCTGTGAGTGACTGACAACTCCTCTGTCCCCCAACTTCTAGAGATTCCCTTTCAGGGTCAAGAGGCAATGCACCTGCCACAGACTCCGGAGCTCAAAAGGGCCTCAGATGGGGCAGCAGTAGGAGAAAGAGAAAGCTGTAGGCAGAGGCACGAAGTCAGTGGGTCAAAGCCAATGGGTGGGTCAAAGCCTGAGCCCCGTGCTAGCAGCCCTGGTGTGCTCTTTTGGGGGGCAAAGGCAGGGAGGGCGGGGTAGAAGGGCAGAGCCTGAGCTGGAATGTTACAGCTGCTGCTGTCCTAGCTGCAGCTCCCAGATCTGATAAGATGTGACAAGGCAGCCTGAAAAATGTTGAAACCTGTGAAATGTTGAAACCTGTTTTTTGTTGTGTTGTGAACATGAAACACCCCCTCCCCCAGCTCTTTCACAGGAAGGGGAGTTGATCAGCGTGGAGAAGGGAAAGGGTGAAAGAGAGGGACCGTCCCCTTTGGCCAAATTGGGGAGGTGGGACAGGGAGCAGGCCTGGGGGAGGAAGGGAGGGTGGAAATTGGTTGGGGGTGGGGGAGAGGAGGGAGGGGGTTCAGAGAAGGAGGAAAGCAGGATTCCTGCAGCCCTAGCCTGTTCCACCTAGGCCCCACAGGACTGGGCAACTCCAGAGGATACCTCAAGTATTCTCTCAGAAAGACTCAGCAGGGGGCAGGGAATAGTCTGAGCACAGAGTGTCCAGAGAGAGCTGCAAGCCAGGGCCAATGCCTCAGACCCCAGAGGGTCTCCTTGAGAGTGCCAAGACTAGAGCTTGACAGGTGTTTGTTGGGGGAACAGCTCCCAAGAGAGCTGGCCAAGAGCTGGGTCATTTTCTCCTCTTTGCCAAGTTCACAGGTGAGCCCACAGCACTCCCATTGAGCAGGAGAAAAGGGAAGCTGCATTCGGCCCTCAGACATGCATGGTTAGGCTGTCTCAGAAGAGAGACAATCAAGAGCTTGGGGTCATGCTTGGGCTCACAACATCCCTGCAGGTAAATCTCAGTAACTCTCTCCTAACTCCCTCCAAATGGGTCCAGTCTTTCTAGTGGATAGATGCCAAGCATCCAGAAACTCTGGTGGGGGTTAGAAGCATGGCTCAAATGGTAGAGTGCCTGCCTAGCAAGGGTAAGACCCTAAGTTCAAATCCCAGTACTGTCAAAACAGAAACTCTGGTGGCACCAGGTCTCTCAGGCATGCTCACTGGCCAAAGCCTGTTGAATAGAGGTTTCTGCCTGTGAAGTCTCCCTTACTGTTGGGAAGAGGGTGGGTGGGACATAGGAGTGCCCTGTACAGCACAGAAAGCTTTCTGGAAATGGCCACATGCACCACTCATTCCACACATAAAACGTAAAAGGTGATGGGACCTTGGACATTGTAGCTAATGGGGTAACTGAGGCCTAGCAAAGTGATATGACTTGCCCAGTGGTCCTCATTTGTTAAAGGCAGTGCAGGGAGGACAGCCCAGCCAGAGCTCTGTCTCCCTTACACCACACAGATCTTTCTAGCAGTTTCCCAGACTGCAGTCTGAGGGGCTGGGACTCCATTCAGTGCCTATGTATTTCAGGCACAGTGGGTGGCTACCACCCTGGGGTGACTACCCTCAATGGCAAGTGTGAGAAGTCCCATGTGAGATGTGAACCCTAAGGACAGGGGTCTGAGGGGAGAAGAACTTCAAGCAGATGATGTTTGCCCTGGGCTTTGAAATCCAGTTTAGCCTAGACATCTTTGTCTCTCTGGACTCCGTCATTTGTTACTTTGCCTCCCAATCTACCAATCAGAATTCTACTTCAAATTTTTCCTAAATCACGTTTGTCTCTTTAGCTCATTTGAACCTTACACCACATCTTCCTTTCCTGACCCTCACATCCCTGAGTTTTATAAGGCAGGGTTGGCCTCCCATTTTACAGATGGGGATATGAGATGCTTACAGGGTCATAGGTTGCTGGTTCTGAGAAGCCAAGTCTGCTAGTTCCTAGGCCAGGACTTTGCTGGGTCCTCACTCCTCTTTCCCCTTCAAGTCCAGCTCTGGTAATAGACAAGACAGCCTGCCCAAATATTTTGTTGTGTTTGTTTTTCCCATTTTGGACTCCTATTTGTTCCTCGAAGTCTGATATTAAAATCCCCTCTGATGTCTCCAGTCTAAACTGTTCCCTCTGGTCATTTCCCCAGCTCTTTTGTAGCATACCATATGAGAGCTTGATTTGTCCATGGACTCTCTGTCCACTAAAGGTGAGGCTTTGAAGAGAGAGATTCCATTACTCATCTTTAGCTCCCGAGCAGAGCGCCTTTTTGTCAATGAGTACCACACCCCCGTGAGGGCCTCCTTTTGCTGGGCCAAGTGGCTCCCTCTGATTACCAGGCCATTCCTCACCTCCCCTAGATCCCCTGGGCTGCTTCCATGACAAGCCAAGTGTGGTGCCAGTCCTGCTGCTTCTCTGGGCCTTTTACACAGCTAATCGCTAGTTCCACAGTCTGCAAGGCCTTCATTTGAGTCTTAGAAGCAGCCCAGTTGGATGTACAGAAAGCTGAGCTGCCCAGCTGGGAGCTCATTCCAGAGCATTCCCTGGGGTTTTTCAAAGGGCTACCGTCCTGGTGTGTGTATTCATTCAACATTTATGCTCTGCCAGACTCCATGCTGTCACTGGGAGCCCAGAGATGTTCATGGAGGCACTTGTGGTCTTGCAAGAACTTCCAACTCCAAGAGTAGCATGGGAGCTGCCCAAGGTGGCCCAACCTCCTCCCTGAGAGGGACCCTGAGGCCACCCTCCCTGCCTCACACCCAGGGTCACACCAGTGGCCATCAGGGTTGGAGCCTTGAGGACCTTCCCTCTCTCCATGGTGCCCCCCCCAACTCCTTTCCACCATGCCCTTGGGAGAATGCAGAACGCGTAGCCCAGGCGGCTGCCAGGGCCAGGAAGGCAGGCCAGACCACTTGGGTCAGCTATGCAGAATCAGACACCTGGGCTCCAACACAGACCTGCTGGACCAGACCATCTGGGGAGGAGCACAGGAAGCTGGCTCGTTAAAAACCTCCCCCAGAAGGGTGATGATAGGGTGGTAGAGATGATGCAAGATGAGGTACCAAGCCTCCCCTATAAAGTGCAGTGACCACAGGCATTTGATCTGAACCTAGCACGCTTAAGAAGGTGACTTTCTATCATCAGGAAATGAGAGATAGAGGAACAAGCCAAATGACATTCTAGGGAAGCAACCAGACAATCTCAGAAGGAGAGCAATTCTGAGAGACTCCAGTCTGAAATTCTTCAAAGAGACAGTTATTTTTTCAAAGTGTGTTGGGCACAGGGAGAGCTGTTTTAGAATAAAATGAATTTAGGGCCGGGTGTGGTAGTACACACCTATAATCCCAGATACTTGGGAGGCTGAGGTAGTAGGAGCCCAATATGAGGCCAGCTTGAGCAAAGTTAGCCCAAGACTCTATCTGAAAAACAAACTAAAAGCAAAGATGGCTGGGGGTTATGGTTCAAGTGGCAGGCCCTGAGTTCAATACCCAGTATCTCACACGCATGCGCGCGCGCGCACACACACACACACACACACACACAAAGGATATAACAATCAAATAATCGGAACATGGTTTGAAAGCCCTAGACATTTGAGGATAATTGGGGAAATCTGAACATTAGGATTCTTAATTTTGTTAAGTGTGATGATGGTTTGTTATCAGGGGGTCATCCTCACATTTTGGAAATTTGTGGAGTTCATGATGACTATAAGTTACTTTGAAATTGTTCAACAGAAACAAACGTGTGTGGAAGGGGAGAAACTATGGTAAGGTATTAAAAACAGTTGCACTAGGAAGGGTGTATATGCTTGCTCCTTATACAATTTTTTTTTCTTTTCTGCTTAAATGTTTTCGCCCTGATGTTGAGAGTGGAACTCAGTACCTTGAAGTAGTCTTAGGCAAGCTCTCCAGCCCTGGGCTACACCCCCAGCCCTAATTATCAATTTTCGCAGTAAACTTTGAGAACTTTGGCTAACTTGTAGGGACGTCTGGAATGAACCCGCGCAGGGCTCGAACTCATCTCTGGTTACCTGGTGGTCGCGGGGCGCTGGGCACCGCCAGGGGCTCCATTCCGGCAGCGGCAGGTGCGCGGGGCAGGAGCCGCCGGGGCGGGGGAAGGGGGAGGGGGGGCGGGGGCGGAGGAAGGGGGAGGGGGGCGGGGGGCGGCGCAGCGCCACACCCGGCGCTCAGGGCAACGTTCGGCTCCCTGCCTTTCAAGGCGGGTATTTCCACCACTTTCCCAGGAGGTCTTCCTTGCGCCTCGTCCCCCACAGCGCTGAGGACGCGCAGGTGAGGGCAGCCCAGCCTGGCACCTGGACTTCCCCCGCCTTCCCTGGGGAGGCTCCACGCAAGTTCAAAGCGCTGGCTGCTCCCCCGTCCCAGCCCCATTCTCCAGAGCGAGCCTCGACATCTTCCTTCGCCTCCCTGTCCCCCCACCCCCACGCATGAGTCCCTGGGTCCTGCTCCAGTTCCTCAGCCGCGTGGCGCATTCCCTCCTTCTGGCCTTCCTTCCCTGGGGCTCCTGCTCACAGGTGCCTGGGTCTGCAAGCATCCCCTCCCTCTCCCTGCAGACCCAAGCAGGACTTCTTTAAGGGCTCGGGTTCCCAAGCCTCGGTTCTCAAGCCTGGCTGCACGGCAAATGGCCCTCTGAACTTCAAAACACTGATGCCTGCCCCCACCCTACAACCAGAGGGCCTGGGAGGCAAGCAAGAGGCGTCCTCCCTCCATTTTAAGGAGTAGGCAAGGCTGAAAAGCACAGGCCTGGATCCCAGGCAAGGCGGGGACGCTGCCCACGTGAGTCCTAGCTGGGCCTCTTCTGCCCTCCCCTGCATCTTTCCCCAGTACCCAGGGTCAGCCCTCTCTTTCCCAACCCCTGGCGTTCTCTCTCCTGGCTTCTCAACAATCTCCATCTTTACAGCAAGGCAACAAGATGGTTTTGGTTTTGATCAGCAGCACAGGAGTGAAAAGTGTTCAGGCATGCGCCTCATCTACATACAGGCAGGTATAAATGACAGGCCTGCCTCCATGCTCAGATTTTATGAATTCACACTAACATCCATTGGGAAAGGACAAGATTAAAAATACATTTCAAAAGAAAGTCCTGTCTAGGGCATTGTCTGGCTTTTAATCCTCCTTTTCTCTGGAAAAGGAGTTCTGCCCTTATTTTCCCTTCTCCCTAATTTCCCTGCCTAGTTGTCTGAACCTTGCAGTGGGATGAAGATGGAGATGCTCGTGAGTGCAGAGCTGTAGGGTGCCAGCAAACACGGTTGGGAGTGAGGCCTCAAGACCTGCCTCCTGTGCTGGTTCCACATCCTTCCTTCTGGGTTCTTGCCCACAGTCCAGGACCCTGCCTTCCCCCTGCTGTCTGACCCAAATGATCCACTCTGTTTGTGAGGCCCTCCCTGTCCACTCAGCTCCACTTAGAGTTGTGCTCCCTGTGCAGCAGGCCAGCATCTCACAGCTGGTGCCTTTGTGGTCTTGTCTGCATTCACATTCATTACAAAAGTGGGCAGGTATTTCTTCCAGGGAACACAAGCTTTGGGCAGAAAAGATAAGTCTCTGTCTCCTTTTCTCTCTGTCTCTCTGTCTCTCTCTCTGTCTCTCTCTCTGTCTCTCTCTCTCTCTCTCTCTCACACACACACACACACACACACACACACTTAGGGAAAAAAAAATCCAATTACCAAATTTTCTACAAATAAGCTATGTATTTAGCAGGACAGACCAGCCAGCTGAGGTTCCCTCAGGATCTTCTGTGGCCTGAGGGAAAGCCCGAGTTGCCACAGTCAGGAGGAGGTGTCCACAAAATGGGGGGAGATGAGGTAATGGGGTCCCCTTTATGGAGACACTCAGAGCTATAAATGAAATAAAGGAGAGCGCTTTTACAGGTGCACACTCAGTGGTGAATAAGAAAATATAGGGTATGTTTATTTGGGTAGACAGTGGTTAATAAGGCCATGAGGAACTAATTTACTGAGCTCTGCTGTAAGTGAGGGAGTGAAGGAACCTATCTGCCAGGACACCCTCCATGTAATGGTGGCTAACACTTATTGAACCCTGTCTGTGTGCCAGGTACATTTACACAGAACCAGGACCCAATGATGTTGTTATCCCCATTTGAGATGATGACATGGGTTAGAGAGGCGAGGTACCCTGTCTGAGGTCACACAGCTGGGAGATGGTGGCTCTGAGATTGCTAATAAAACAACAAAGGAGACATGTATTGAGATGAGGTCTGTCCAGAGCATGTCAGTAGAGGGCTTAGATACTCAGGTCTGCCCTGCTCCCTAGGCTGCCCACTGCACTAACATCCGTGTACACAGCAACACTGGGGCCCCTGCTCATTGAGCTTTTTTCTTTTGAATGTTTGCATGTATCATCTACCCTTGACATTTATTTCTCTGTATCTCAGAAAGGACCAGACCCATATCCCAGGCATCCTCAGGAGGCGAGGATACCCCCTATCCCAGCACTGGAGTGATCTGTGTGAGACAGGCCATGTGAATTCAGGTGGTGGGGGTCCATGAGACCTCTTTCAAGACACCAAGCGCAGCTGATGCTGACACATGTGCTATTGAGTTCTCACGAGATGGTAGTGAGGACAACCCACTGCACTGCACCAGAACTTTGCAGGTTGCAGAGCACTTCCCAGCACTTCCTGATCAATCCTCACAAAAGCGCTGAGGGGTAGATGCTGTCTCCACTACACAGATGAGGAACCTGAGACTCAGAAGGGTACCACATGCCAGGAAGTAGAGGTGGAGCTTAACCTCACATCTTACACTATTGCCATTTTGTCTCTTGGTCAAGTCTCTCCCTCCCCAAACCTGGTGATAGCCAGATTCCAACAGAATGCATTTATTCAGCATCCATTGTACACTCTGTATAAACTGTGTACACTGGGGAAATGACCAAGACACTGTCATGGTCCTTAACCTGGAGGAGGGTGTTAACAGGTGGACCATGAACACTGGTCTGGATGCTAGCAAGGACATAGCCAGTTCCCAACCATCCCCAGTGGAGGACACAGGGCAGATGGGAGTGGATAACCCCCAAGACCTTGAAGAGTATACTCTGAGTGGGTTTTTATGCCCTTGGGGGGAAAAGGAAGAAGAGGGCATTTCTGAAACATTGACATATGCAAAACCCCAAAACACAGGGGACAAAGGAGGAAAGAGGCCTGGCCCTTAAATTCCTTAAGTGGCAAATGGGTCTGAAAGAAGGAGCCTGATAGACGGCTCCCCAGGGATCCTGTGACCTAGGCTGCACATTGCACACAACTAAGACCATCCCACCAGGCTGAGAAGCCAACTGTGAGAAGGGTTCTTCCAAGTCTCTGTGAAATTCACACTGTCTTTGGCTGCAGAACATACTATGCCACCGCGGGAAGAATAAAAATTTTTAAACTCCACACCAGTCAGTCTATGAATTCTTGGGAGTTTCTTCCTGTTCCAGGCTAGAAAGATCTCAGCTTCCCTCCACCAGATTCTCTGGCTACTTTGGCTCCTGGGCATCTTTGCCTCCTGGCACGTGGTGGGAGATTTTAAGAGTTACTTCTCTCCCTTGGAGTCACCTTTTTTGTCCTGTCCTCGGGTGCTCCTCACCTAGGATGAAGCTCTCACCTTCTCTGCTCCACCATGAATGGCTCCTGGCATGTGTATCTCAAACCTTCTACCCTACATCACGGCCTTCCACCTCTCCACCAAAGCCTACACTCTCTTCTGTCGTGTGGGAAGCCCAGGATAGTGCTAGAATGAAGCTTGGCCAGTGTGGGAAGAAGAGGACGGCCACTCCTACTTTTGTGCTTCCCTGTGAGTAAGGGAGAATGGAGGGGTCAGCCTATGAAGTCTAAGGAGTCCAGCTGATGCAAGGGCCAAGGAATTGAGGTGCATGTACCTCCAGAGTCAGGGATGGGCCCTCTAACATCCCTAATCTGTGACTGTCTACTCTTAGAATTTGCTTCTAACCTGAGTCACCCGCCCAGGTAAAAATGACCCTAGTTGTCCTGTGTACAAACATTTTGACATTTCCCAGTATTCATGCTCCTGGACCAGGAACCATGTATAATGACAGCAGAGGAACTCTGGGGGGCTCCCTGACTGTTCTGGGGCATTACTGCCTCCCAGGGTACTCTTCAGCCATGTCGTGTCACAGTGAGCCCCACCTCAACATCCTTGTCATCCTGGGTGTCCTGGGAAGGTGCTGGCTGCCCCCAGGCCTCTCAGATAACTTATTCTTGCTTGCTTGATTGCATTCTCTCTAATACACACACACACACACACACACACACACACACACACACACCCATGCGTGAGATCTAACCAGGCAATAACTGTGCATTTTCATTTTCTTGGGTTGAATACAGAATTAAATAACAAACAAACCAAACCTGCTCAGATGGCCAGTGGGGGAATTATGGGGAAAAAAAGTAGAGGTGATGTCTGATCTCCAAGCTCCATGGGCACCTGCAGACCAGGGAGGGGTGACCTGGACCATCTGAAGCTGGATCCATTGCTACCATCTACTACTGTGTTCCATTGAGAGAACTCAGTTCCTACTCAAAAATGTCATCACCCACTTCAAGGGAGGGATAATTGAATTGATGTAAACAAAACTTTCATCACAGTCCCTGGCATGCAGTAGGTGCCCAATAAATGGTTCTTATTGTTTTTGTGCTAATGAAGACCAGTGTCATCCTCCCCCCAGGGAAGTGTTTCCTGTGCTTTCCACATGTTAACTCTTTGATCCTCCCAACAATCTTGTGTGGAAGGCATGTTATCATTACCCCATTTGGATGGGCAAACTGAGGCAAACACTGGCTGAGTGTACCCAGGTAAGTGGGGGCAGGTCCACTTACCAGAGCCTACAGACATAGCTATAGTGTCTTCCAGTCCTAGGGAAAGAGCCAGGGACCAAGCTCTACTCATGGGAACCCAGAGGGACAAGTCAGACAGAGCCTCTGGCCTGCAAGGACCTCACTGTGTGACAGATGCTTTAAGAAACACTTGAAGAAGGCATAATGAGGGAGAGAGATTTGTTCTACCTGTGGTGCCAGGCAGGCTTTGCAGAAATACTGTGCACAGGATCTGACACAGGCCAGACAACTTTGAGTACCAAGATCAGCGGGGCCTGTGTAGTCCCTGGTTTCTGACAGCCTCACAGGAAAGGGGACTAGCCAATGACCAGCTCATGGGTCAATTGCATCACTTACTCACGCATGCATGCATTCATTCATTCAACTGAGGTCCTTCCATGATGGGTGCTGTGAGCTGAACTAGTTCACACTGGATGATTGAGAAAGAGGTTGAAAGAAGCCAGCCTGGCTGCTGAGAAAGATAAGACCACACAGACAAACTGAAAGATGAAGTGGGCAGGAGAATCTTCTAAATCGCATTTTTGAAGTGGGTCACAGTTGATGCCTAGGGGATAAAGGATTCCATCGTTATATACTTTGGGGAAAGAGTTTAAACGATTGTAAACAAGGCCACCCCAGCAGCCCCTCTGTGCTGCTAGTGTTAGTGAGCACAGTCAACACCGAGAAGTCCCCAGGAGCAAGTGGTAATTTCTAAATTTATTTGAGCCCTGAAACCCTTCTCAGCAGGATACGTGGGACTGATTCTATAAGAAACATACTTTGCAAGGTCACGCTTTGGCTCAAAAGGTGTACAAGAGAAAGCGAGCCAGGAAGACACCTGGGAGCTCTGAGCTGGATTTTGAAAAGTCCTAGGAAGGTCATGTCCAAATGGAGGAATAAATGGGAAAGAGATGGGATCACTGTTTGGAAAATTGCTGGCATCAGTTTGTGAAGAGGCACATTCATCATTGATACATCCTGCAACCCATAATTCCACTGTTACCCACATGGACACCTCAACCTCAAGTGCACCGAGAAGGGCACATCCATGGACAGGGTAGTCCAACAAAGGACTACTATGCAGCTGTGAAAATGAAGGAAGCACAGTAAGATCTAACAACAGTGTGGAACAACACACAGAAAAGCAAATCACAGAATATCATATATGGGATAACTTCCTTTTCAAAATGCTAAAAATAAGCAAAATGGGAAATGTAGTGTGGGCATTCTTATATGGAGAAACTACTTCTTTAAAGTAATGGAATAAATGTGGTCCCATTGGGATGGGATGGGGATGGGATGGGGAGGAGCCTGTGGACTGATTATTTAGGCTGTAAGGAGACTCAGGTTTTCATCTTGTGATTATATTCTGTATGGCACATTTACTCTCCCGTGTGTGTCAAGTGTTATATAATTAAAAAAATTTTTTTTCAGTCAGGCACCGATGGCTCATGCCTGTAATCCTAGCAACCTGGGAAGTTGGGATCAGGAGGGTCAAGGTTTGAGGCCAGCCCAAGCAAATACTTCTCAAGACTTCATCTCCAAAATAACCACAGCAAAATGTGTGTGGAGGGGTGGTTCAAACAGTATAGCACCTGCTTTGCAAGCATGAATCCTGGAGTTCAAACCCTAGTACCACACACAAAAAAATTTTTTTTCAACAGTTGGCAGAAGAGCAGCCAGCTGGCATCTGTGTGTGATGCATGTCAGCCACACCATCCCTCCTTCACTATGACACTCCTTCTTGTAAGCTAGCAGTCCCCTCCCACCTAAAGGCTGGAGGTACAGTGACCCAGTCCTCCCAGAAGCCCCAACTGGGCTTACTCACTGTGCGTAGCCGGCCTGAAATGGCTGGTCTCAGCCATTAACCAGAGCCGTATTAAACCTGCACGGACCAGTCCCGGGAACCCCAGTAAAAATCCCTGAAGCCACCACATCTGACTTCCCCTTCCTTTCCCAGGGACCAGAGGCCTTTGTGAGTATTCTGGCTAAACAGGACACCAGGACACAAGGTCAGGCCAGTGTCCTCACTGAGTCACAACACTCCCGCCCCCTGTGCCTCCTCCACTTCTGTCTTCATATATGGTAATTATGGGGACAACCCATCTGAAATAAAGCACATGGCTTTGCCTGAGCCTTTCTGTTTGGAAGGAATTCTGATCTTCCTGTTCTAAAGACGGTGGGCCTGGGATGGTGAATTTGCATAACCCTTGCTATCTATACTGGAATGACTGCCACACTGTCCTTCATTAGTGATCTTCACCTTAGTCCCTGTGTAGCTTTCATTTCGTCTTCACAACTGCCCTGTCATTGTGATTTTTATCCCCATTTCAGAGGAAGAAATGGTGACTCGGATATTTTCAAGTAGTCCTCCCCAAGTTTCCAGAGATATTAAGTAGCACATCTCAGATTTGTGCTGTAAGGTGTTGGAGCCTGGAGCCTCCTATCCTTCTGGAAAGCCATGACACCTCCCAGCACAGGCTAGAAGCTCAGGACTGAACCTACCAGAAGGTGCATGGGAACCAGCTAAGCTTGCACCAGAAATTCTGGTGGGAAGGAGCCCGGGTCAATGGTTGACCTATTGACAAAACGATGGTGCTTCCACAACTGTGCTTCTACACTCCTGGAGGTGCTGGGTGGGGCTCGCTAAGGACACAAAGACATGAAGCAGATTCCCTGTCTTCAGAAGCTGACCATCCCATTGGGAAGAGAAGACAGAGGCCCCTGAGAAATAACTAGAGCACAAGAAAAAAAGTGTCAAGTGTCAGTCAGTCTTCTGAAGGGTGTGGGAAGGGCCTTGGGAAGAGATGGGAATCTGGAAACAGTGAACACATGACTCTCAGCAATGGCCATTCATCCCTCGAGCATCGACCCTGGGTTCCATGCTACTTGATCATACAAAGATGATCAAGACCTGGTCCTGCCCACAGGTGGCTCCAGTCCTTTCGATGAAGCAGAGACTCCAGGAGGGGCTCAGCTGGGTCTGGTTACTGAAGGAAGGCTGCAGCAAGGAAGTGGTGCCATACTGTGCTTTGAGGAATGGACAGGAGTCCACAGAGCCTATCCAGGCGAAGACATGGAGAGGTGACATGGCACAAGAACAACACAAATAATACGATGAAATTAATGATAGGTAGATTACTCACTGTGTAGGCGCCAGGCCCTGTCTGTCTCGTATGTGTTATAACTTTTAATTCTTATAGCAGCTCTCATGACTCCCAATTTACAGAGAGAAAAACTGAGGTTCAAAGAGGTTACATCCACAAACTATACAGAGAAGCAGAGCCCAAGACGACAGTCACCCATAGCCCATGCTATAATGGCACCAGTGAAAGGAGATGGGAGAGTGAGCAAGTAAGGGAGAGTCAGGCAGGGGCTGGATGGTGCAAGGTCAAGGCCAGTCTAAAGGATGGAGAGCAACAGTCACATCTGCCATCTGAATGCCCTTCTGATCAGATCATGTAAAAACGACCAAAGTTAGCGAGCTGAAGGAAAGGTGGTTTGAAGCTGAGAACTGCAAGACAAAGTCCAAGTGGAACAAAAAGTGACCTTAAGACAAGAGTGAGCACAAGTTGAAGGGAGGTGGCAGGTTGCTAATGAGCAAGGAGGTCACCTACTAAGGGGTTGGGAAGGTAAGAAGATGCACGATGGAGGGAGCAAGCCCTGTCCTGGGTTCTGTACTGGTGGATGTTGGCCCAACTTGCTCTTTTACCACAGTCCTTTGGCCTGTCCAGAACACGTGCAGGGCCTGGGATGGGACTGCCAAGTGAGAGTTTGTCCACAAGTGCCCAAGGCATTCAAGCTTTGTGCCAGGTAAACAAACATCCAATACTGTATTCTGTATACAGTATCATTGACCTGCGCCCTTATGAGTTGTACATTTTCCTGTATGTGTACGATACTTGGGACACAAAGACATGAAGCAGATTCCCTGTCCTCAGGAGCTGACCATCCCATTGGGAAGACAAGACAGAGGCTGATGAGACAGAACTTCAATAAGAAGCTTAAAACCATTCCATGCTCCCAGCTTGGCAAAATAACCTACAAACCACCTGAAAGGCTAAGTTCTCTGCAAAGTTCATGCTAGAAAATGGTGAGGTGGGGAGAGCCAGCCCCTGGCCTGCAGCCTACTCAGCCCTGCCCCACCTGGGCACCCTGGTCAAACCCCAGAGCTCCACCCACAGCCCCTGCAAATTCCCTCCCTTGACCACTTCTCAGGCCACCAGCAGTCCGGCCTGCCCTGATGGGATGAGCCCCAGACAAAGGCCTGCAGAGTTTCAGGACAGCAATCTGAAGAAGAAACCTCAGGCACTGCGGCACCGGAGTGGGGTTGGGATGGGTGTAGCCTCTGGAGGGTGTGGTCCTGCAGACCACTGGCTCCTTGCTCCTAGGGAAGGGCACAGTCATCAGACACGGAGCCCTCTAAATCCAAGGACCTGGGCAGGACCCCTCTTGCCCTGGTCTAAAGGTAGTTCTGTGAACCACAGGACTTGAAAAATGATGTTGAGAAGCCGAGAGAGATCCGAAGAGGGAGGTCAAGTGGTTCAGGGCATATGGAGGTGGGTCATCTAGAAGGGAAGTTCTGGAGAAGAAAGACTCAGGAGAGTCTTTCCTCAAATGCAAACTGAGAATCTATAGTGATGACATGTCCAAGGGGGCCAAATGAGAATCTGGGCTTGGGTTAAGTCAGGAAAGACTGAAGTCAGATCTACAGGGGAACTTCCTGCTTGCCATGATGTGGTATGGTGTCCCTGAGCAGCTGTGAAGCCCAGAGGGCCTGGCTTCAGGTGGTTTGTGTCACAATTGGAGCTCGAGGGTTTATCAGCTTTGAAGTGTCAGATAATGGAGCTGCTCTCTTGGGGCCTCAGTTTGTCAGCTGTAGAATGGGGGGAGGAGATAATCTGTCTCCCAGGCTGCTGGGAGATGAATTAACATGTATACTGTGTTTCCTCTGTGCACATCAGGCCAGCACATCTTAAACAATGAATTGTTCGCTGACTTTTAAATTATGCCCCCTACGCCATTCCCTACATGATTGTTCCCTAAGCCCCTTACTTGCTTGGGCTCTGTGAGCTTCAATTTACTCACGGGCTCATGGGGAAAATAGAGATAAAGAGCTGGTTTCAGGGGCTGCATGAGTTTCCAGGACATGCGGCAATCACAGACTCCATCCTTGGAAAGCTCGGGAATCTCTCTCCCTACAGAAGTTTCAATGAAGGAAGAAGACCATCCAAGGCAGAAAAGCTTTGCTGGGTGGGTGGGGAAGGCCCTCTGGGGCTTCCTCTTCTCCTTAAGGCTCCCACTACAGATGGGGTACCCAGGCTAGCCTCAAACCATGATCCTCTCAATCTCAGCCTCACAGGTAGCTAAGATTATAGGCGTGAGCCACTTGTGCCTGACTCCAGACACTATCTTACATAATCTTGGATCAGCTCCCTCTGTTCTCTTTTCCAGCCTTATGGAATGGCAGCTGTCACGATGGCTGCTGGGACAGCCTCACTGGAGAGACGGGGAGGGCAACCTGGGCCCTAATTTATCATTGGAAGGATGGTGTCTTCCAAGAAAAGTGAAGGTGGAAGGAACCAGATATGCTGGTAGCCAAGGGAAGGTTAGCTGGTGATCAAGTTTAGAATGAAGCAAATGATGGAGGAAGGAAGAGAAGCAGTAGACTTGGGAAAGCTGACCGTGCAGACAGTCGTCTACAATTCTCCCAACCCCAAATTGTTCAGTCAGGGTTAATTCCCTGATAGAGCAAATTTTATTTTGCTTTTTGCTTTGCTTTTGTTTTCTTCTAGACAGGGTCTTGCTATGTAGTCCAGGCTGGCCTTGAACTCCCCATCCTCCTGCCTCACCTCCCAAGTACTGGGATTACAGGTAATACACCATCACGCGCAGCAAATTTTGTTTGGCTTTTTAATTCATGTGTACCTTGCCTCTTTCTAGAAAGGTCTGGCACAGCTGGCAGCAAACAGTCGTTCTAGAGGCAACAAATATTTATCAAGCATTTACTGTGTGGGAAGCCAGAGAGAAACCAACAGAATAAGAGGCATGACGTCTGTGTCCAAGGAGCTTATAATGTAAAACACATCAGACTAAATAACAACATGAAGATGGAAAAGCAGGATCAGACAAAGGAGAAGAGAGAATGCCAAGTCAAGATCAATACAGGTGCAAGAACTAAGTTTCAAGCTTGGCTTTGGGTTTCCTAACAGCCAGGACATAAAGGGAGGCACACTTTATTAGAACGTAGATAGCATGCTGGTTCCTCAGGGAGAAATAAAACTGGATATTGAATTGTAAAAGTCAAGTGAAAAATCAGCTAGCTCAGAGATACTGACCCAAGAACTGGACTTGGACAAGGAAGGCCATTTCTGTCTGACAGTTTTCCCTCGTGTGTGGTGGAGAGCTGATGCAAAGAGACCAAAAGAACTAAGAACGATGAAGTGTCTAGCTAGGAGTAACCCTAGATAGGTCACTTACTCTCTCTGTCCTATCTCGCAGGAAAGAAAGAACACTGAGGCTCAGGAAGCAGTGATTTGACCAAGGTCGTCCCCAGCCCCACCCCATGCTCTCAGTCCAAGGGCAACAAAATGCTCATATGGCTACACTACATGATCCTAGCCTTCAAAAATCCAAAGTGCCAGCCTTCAAGTCGAAGGTCAAGTGTGACCTTGCCTCAAAACCATCCCTTGAAAAACCATGATACTCCATGAATGAGCAAATGAGAAGTCCACTTGTGAGCCTGAATGGTGGTAGAAGGGAAAAAGGCTTTAGGCCCAACAGGACGTGAACTCAGAACCTTCCTCCAGGGGCCGGCAGAGTGGCTCAAGTGGTAAGAGTTTTGCCTAGCAAGCATGAGGCCCTGAGTTTAAGTCCCAGTTCCACCAACAACAAAAAAAAGAACCTTCATTCATGATGTACAGGCTGCATGAGGTGGCCCAACTGAAAACTGGAAAAATTAGGTTCTACCCCTTGATGTCTGTAGAGACCAGCATGTCAACACAATGACCTGTTCCTGAATGGAAAACCAAGATCTGCCAACTAGAATCTAAAATCTTAAGACTTGGACACTTCACATAGTTCAAGCCAGTGAATGTGGAGGGAGAAATAATTCACAAATAGAGAACACCTGCAAATGGCAAAAAAGGAGCCCAGGAAAATTGAGATTAAGGAGACATCCCAGCTTGGGGGACAGCTGCAGAGACCTGCTCAGGCAGGAGTCTCATTGCCTTGGGAGACCTTCCTGAAGACCCTTCTCAGTTCAGGGCTGAGCAAGATGGGCCTGTGCTGAGCAGAGCAGACTGAGCCCTGGTCAGCCTGGGGACAGAGTTCAGCTGCCTCCCACAGTCAGAGAGAGGAGGTAGAAGAATTTCAATACAAACTCAGGTCAGTGGTCCAGTTGAAGTGAGATATTGGGGGGCTGGAGGGGTTATGAAAGACACAACTGCAAGGTAGTATAGGCCAAATCATAGAAGTTCTTGGTGCCAGACTGTAAGTGGGGAGCCACGGGAGGTTTTAGAGCAGGACAGTGACATCCTCCGAAATTTGCCTGATGAAGATAAGTGGTGAGGAGCTAGACAGGAGGCAGGAGGCTGTTCACTTGCACTGCCCTATTTGCATTCCTAGTAAGCTCTGTAAGATTGGTTTTCCTTGCTGGCCCAGCTGGCTCTGGCAGATAAGTGGGACTCTGTGCCCAGGGGCAGGTTTTGCAGAAAGGCCCTTCCCAGACCTGGGCATGGGTCCTGTTGCTCCCATCCCCCTCACCTACACATGGACATGTCCACTTCTCCCAGTCTCTCCAGCCCAGCTTGAGGGACTGGCTGGCCTAGGCTTCTCTGAGTTTACTGGGCCTTACCCAGGCAATTAGGATTTCAAGTCAACCACAGGTCTCAGCAGGGCCCCTTCAGCTGCTCGCTCTCAGCTTCGCCCTTCTCACTTCCACTCGCATCTCCCACCACTGTGTCCCTTTGACGGGCTCAGACAAGGCAGGCCTGTGGGCTCTATATTAGGCCAAGAGGACCACGAAGGTCCAGGTCCTGGGCTGGAACTGGGCACACTCCATAACCTCTTGGCCTCAAACCTGAGTGAGGCCTTGGTTCCCTCTCCTGGGTGCTCCCCATCGAGCCTCACAATCCCAACAGGGAGGAACAGAGAGCCCCCTAGCCAGGCCCATTCCTGATTTCCTCTGCTGCCAAACCAGCTTCACAAGCTCAGAGGCCTAAGCACTGAGGCTATTCTTAGGCCCACTCTGGGCAGGGGATGGCTAAGTCCTCCTTTCTAGGGCTAGCAATGATGGTTAACATCTCTGGAAAAAAACTTACCCTTCTGAAAAGGCATTCCATCACAGCGAGAGTGTGGTTGCCTCCACTTTGCAGATGAGAAAACCAAGACCTGAGGGAATGAGCCACTCAGCCACAATCTCACAGCTGCTTGAGTGTAAAGTTTAGTGTTCTGCTGAGATCAGCTCTCCCGGACCCCCCACCAACCAGGCACAGATAATCCAAATGGCTGGAGCCACAACACAAAACATGGCCTCAGGGGCTGAGATCACAAAAGTGGAAGTCCTTCGCCAGCAGCCTGCCAACTCCTCTGCGAGTTGCCTGACATCACACCATAACCGGTGGCAGAACCAGGCCCCTGTCCCCTGACTTCCTCCATTCCTCAAGCTGCCCCCTCTTGTCCCGGAGCACAGTTCTGGGTCTCCATCCTTTCTCTAGACATATGGGTGTGCCTGACATTTCTGGAATTCACTCCACACACATAATGAGGCCATTTTGAAAAGGCCTGCCTCAGGGGGAACCAGAGAGCTGTCTAGTGTCCCCATCCTGACCCCTGTCAACTCCTCGGGGCAGTACAAACCAAGCTGCAAATAGAGAAATAGATGCTACCAGCCTCAGACAACCCTACCTCTGCCTGCCCCACACCTTTCTTTCCAGACTCAGAGACTGGAAGTGCAGCATTTGAGTTTCAAATCTCAGTGCAGACAGCCTGGGAAGAAAGCAGGTGCTGGAGGGATGTCACCATATTGGATAGCACTAACAGAGGAAGTGCAGATGTCAACACAGCAAGTGACTCCACAGAACAGGGCAGATGGTGATCTAGAGCCAGTTAAACTGCCAGGGCTCCCTGAAAAGTTGGCATAACCTGGGGTAGAAGAATTCCTCCCCCAGCCTGGAGAACCTTTGCAGATTTGAGGCAGCCATTGTGATTACACAGGACAGGTCTTCTGACTAAGGGTTCAGCCTCTGAGCAAGGGGCCTGATATCTAGTCCCCATGGTCCACTGAGAACCAAGCAACAGAAAAGGAGCAAGGTAGAAGACCCTCAGAGGCCAAGGTAGGACACAGAAGTGGAAGGGGACAGTTCCACATTCAGAAGATTCTAGAAACCCTCTTCCCAGGTAGGTTGGGTATTCACCTGCCAGGAAGCAGGACAGAGAGCCAGTGATCCTTCCCAGCCTCCTGCTTTCCAGCCCAGTTCCATCCAGCCTGCCTTGGGCATCCACAGGTGAGACTCCTGCATCTGACCTCTTTCTACCTTCTCCAGCCCAGAGGTGGTTTGCTGTCTGGCCAGGCTCTGACTGAGGACAGGGGACCCCTTTCCAGCAGGAGAGGGTCCCTACTTGGAGCTGGGACAGCACAGGAACGAGGCCTGGAGGCGAGGAGGTGGAAGTCTCTCCCCTGCTGTCGCCCCACACATACCTCCACCCCCAAAGAATGTAATTAAGCAGCAGGCCTCTGCCAGGAGCCAAGCTTTCTGCCTTCCGTCTATAAATCACCTCTGAGTCATCCTTCGGCTCCCTGGAGCAGGGAGCAGTAACTTCATGCCACTCCTCTAGGAGCTGCCTCCCACCCCTCCTAGCCCAGCCCAAGGGGCTCTAGATCCCAGCTGGAAGCAGCAGTAGCTACAAGAGTCCAGCAGACTATGGGGTGGTGAGAGGATTAGGAGAGACTCCAGCATCCTTTCTACTCTGCTTCTTCCTCCCTGAGCAGGTAAAGAGCCTGACCTGTTTGCCTCCACTTAGAAATAAGGCTACAGGCTGTGGCACCAACACCAAGCTTTATGTGGTAAAATGGCTCTGCAGATGAGAGAACAGGCAGGTGAGGCCACTATGGGAGGCCTCCTTGGAAGAGGCAAGTTTGGATCCAAGACTTAAATGAACCAGTAGTTTGCAGACAGCGTTGAAAAGAGATAAA
Organism: Castor canadensis; assembly: GCF_047511655.1. Classification (NCBI taxonomy): domain Eukaryota; kingdom Metazoa; phylum Chordata; class Mammalia; order Rodentia; family Castoridae; genus Castor; species Castor canadensis. Next base: position 22,141,743 of record NC_133396.1, on the reverse strand, counting down.
GTGTACATATCTTCTGTATGTTAGGCATCATTCTAGGAGCGTCACATATACTCACTCACTTAATTTCCACAACAACCTTGTGAGACAGAGGCAATTGCTATATTCATTTTACAGATGGGGAAACTGAGGCTTGGAGAGGTTACCTTGCCCCTGGGTTATCCAGATAGTGCATGAAGAAGTCAGAGGAGAATGGGAACAGCCTAGGAAGCCAAGGAACAAACAGCCAAGGAAGTTTGGAAGTATATCAGGTGGCTTGGCTGTTAGGGAAGCAGCCAGCTTTGGGGTTCAGAGCAAATGGGGCTGCAGAGATGAAGGGGCACAATGTCTAAGACAGGCTCTGAGCATCTGCTGTGGAGGCAAGTTCTCTTCATAGCCTGTGATTGAGTGGCAGAAGGGACCCCTCAGTGTGGTCAAAGGAAATAAAGCCCAGAGGGTCAGATGCAGACCTGAAGCACAGAGACCGACAGGGACTCATGTTAGGGTCACATAGCCAGGTCTCGCTCCTTCCAGTGTGAACCATTTCCAGCACACAGGTGCATGAATATTCAGATTCAGTATCAGGGTGGCCCAGCCTTGAAGCAGGGTGTTAGACGCATCTCTCTCTACTCAGCTAGGGGTGAAGAAGGTCCTTTCCTTCTCGGCAGCTCTGGGAGGGGATCCTGGCTCATATCAGGATGGTGGAAAATGTCCTCAACCCTGGCTCACCACCTCTGTGGCTCAGCAGTCCACCCTTTCAGGGTGGGAGTTGCCTTCTTCTCCAAGAAAAGCCACCTTCCCTGCCAGAACTCCTCGATTCCTGTCAGACTAAGGAGAAAACCCCAGACTCCTGGCTTCTGCCCCCACCCCATTTCTATGCCAGGGTGTCAAGTACTTTGAACATCTGATAGTATTAAGTTCTGTAGTGAGTGGGGTGGGACAGGCTGGCTTGGCCAAGTCTGTTCATTGGGATTTTTACCTAGGGCTCTCTGCCTGCCTGCCTCAGTGTCCCCCTCTTTCATTAGTGACAGAGCAGGCACCCAGATACAAGACAGTTTGGGCTCTGGTGGGCTCTGGCTGGGTTTGTACTGGGGCAGCTGCGACAAGTACCTGCTTAAGGTCTTGCTGGCTCCCAAGTCCAGCTCCTGCCTCCTCTGTCGGCCCCACCAAAGGTCCTCCCACAGGGCAGGGTTAATTGCAGGGCAGACATCCCAGACCCCAGGCTCTCAGGATACCTGGGATGGAGGTGGGGGTGATGCTCAGGGATGAGGGTCCAAATTCCACCTGGTGTTCACCTCTTGGCCTCAAAGTTATTGATAAAATGCTCTGAGATTCCAGGGGAACTTTCCCTGACTGCTGTAACTTCCCCATGCCTTACTCTTCCCACAATAGAACAGGTCTTCAAGGACATAGTTCCCGGTATTATAATGTTTGACTTTTTTATTTTTTTAAAGCAAAAAATGTGATCCCATCAGAATAATACCAACAGATCAGCCAATTTTGCTCCTTTTGGACTCCAAAGCCTCACCCACAATAGAGGTGGGGTGGGGTGGGCAGGAGGGCAATGAACTCACTGCTAAGAGAGCTGCATCTATTTCCCCATCTCATCCCCCAGGGCAAGGTCTGCTCTGGAAGGGAGACCACCCTGCTAAAGCTTGGCCATCCGATCTGGTATCTGCCCATCTGTCTGTCTGTCTGTCTGTGGGATCAACAGCCTCCAGCCAGCTCAGCTCCTCACCAGCCCCTGCCCCAGCCCCAGCCCCAGCCCCAGCCCCAGCCAGCTGTAATTCCTGCCTGTTACAAGTGTTAACACCTGGCCTGGGGCCTTCCTCCCCCGCAGCCTCCAGGTGCCTCCCTGGGCCCAGCCTACTGACCCCCACGGGGTTTGACTGAACATGTTCACAAGCCTCTAAGAGGCAGGTGGGGGTGGAGGTGGGGGTGGGAGGCAACAGGACATCTGACACACGGGGAAACTGAGGCAGGACTGCGGGCAGGAACTTGAGTGGGGGATGGGTCCTAGGGTGGTAGAATGAAAACTCAAATATCCACCTGGCCCAGAGGGAGGGTCAGTGGTCCTCAGTTACACAGTTCAGGGTGAGTTACCTACCCCCACCCAACCCAAGGCCCTTTCATCAGGGCACCCTGCTCCAGAAATCAGCAGACTCAGGGCTATGAGATAGGATCCTTTTCCCCCAAGAAGAAGAAAGATAAATTTTTACACCAGGTGCTAACTGGGACTGACACGGAGAGTTCCAGAAATCAGGACTGCTGTTATTGCTTCCTGTCCCAGTGCTGCTACTCCCTGGATGGGAGGCCCTGAAGCACATTTCTTCCTTTCAGGCATCAGTCTGAGGCTCCCTTCTGGTCTACCTTCTCTCAGTGCTGGTGCCTGAAGAGGGCAGGCTACTGGGGGTGGGGGTGCCTTCCTTGAGGTGGTATGGTCAGAAATCCCAGTTAAGCGATTTTCCCTGTAAACCCCTCCTGGGGAATGTGTGTGCTGGGTGGACTAAGGAGGGCAGGTTGTGATGGGCTCAGATGCTAAAAGGCCTGGAATCTGCCTGCCTGGGGGCAGAGTGGATCAGGAATCTGAGGCCCATCCACTCTCCAGTCCCAGCTCTGAGAAGGCGACTCACCTCCACCTCAGCTCCAAAAGCAAAGAAAAACGACCTCAGAGAGGAGGGAGGGCCGTGATCAGTCTTCAGGCAGGAAGGGCAACCCAGTGCCAAGGAAGGCCCTGCCTGGGCCCCAGCTGGGGATCCCAGGTCAGCTATGCCCTGCAGTCACCTTGTGAGACCTTCCCTCCAGGGCCTCAGCATCCAAGCACCCCAGCTCAACTGTCCTTCACATCCATGGGTCAGGCATCTGCAGACATGTCCACATGCACACAGTCATAAGCCCGGCAATGTCCCTGGCACTTGAGGATAAGGTCAAAAGCAGACCTAGACACAGCCCTCACCCAGGTCAGGATATGAGGCTCGCTCTCAGGTCACAGACATGATCGCTGATGTTATGCACAAAGACATCTGTGGGACTTTCCCCTTATACTGTCATGAAAGGTACACCCGTGTGCACTGGTGCGCACACACACAGACATGCCACACTCACATACCCATTCTCAAACAGCACACGCAGAAACCGGCACTCACCTTTACATGAACAAAGATACTTCTAGACTTCTGGTCTCACATACCTACACGTCACAGAATCAGTCACTTGCTGACACTGTATGCAGAGACACAGCACACCCCACCATGGGCCGTAGATTCCCCAGGCACACCTGCACACTTGCCATGCACAGTTGTCCAGTCTTAGACACGAATATCCTACATACAGAGGCACACTAGTGATCAGACGCAGCACTTAGGGTCATACACCCAGAATCTCTCACACACTCACACTCACGCACACGCACTCACGCACACGCACACACGCAGTCACAGGCATTGACAGGCACATAGGTATACTTCGGCCTGTCATCATCTCTCTCTCTGTCTCTCTGTCTCTCTCTCTCACACACACACATACCTCTCCTCTGCTCAGACAAAGCAGCATCCCTGTTCCCATCAATCCCTAAACATATGACTAACCTTACGTTGCTGATGTCTCAGCCGTCCAGGTTTTCCTGTTTCTTCCTATTGGCAGGACCCTATCTACATGCTCTCTTGGAACCATACAGACCCCACTGCTGCCACCAACTGCCCACTGACACTGCCCCAGGAAGCGCCCTGCCTCATGCGTAGGACCGGGGAACCTGCTCTCTCTTCCTTCCTCCCTGCCACATCTAGGACTACAAGCCTTCTCTTCTTACCCTCCTACCCACAAGGGTCCTGAGAAGGCAAAGACTGGCATGGCCTTGGCATGGGGATGGAAAGAGGGTCAGGAATGGCGGGCAAGGCAACCTCCTCCCATCCCTCCCCACTAGCAGAACCCCACCCTGTAGTCCCTGGCTGTCCCCACCTCCCTGTGGGCTTTTTTATGCTCAGGAGGCCTCAGGCCAGTCCAAGGCCACAGGGAAGGACAGGTGGGGCAGAAAAAAGACTGCTCCTTGGTGTCAGTCCAGGGAACAACTCCTCTCAACAGAGACCCCTGGCCATGTCTGCCCCTCCCTTTCTCACGGGAGCCCCCAAATACCCAGGGGCAAACACTACCACCCTAAGCAACTGGAGGAAAACTCAGGGTGTGGTCTCCAAATATCACCTGTTCTGTCCCCCCATCCCAAGATCCAGCTAGCAGAGAGTGGGGGGCTGCAGTCAGTACTGCACCCTAGCGGCACTTCTGACTTTCACCTCAGGGGCCACAGTCCCCTTCATACTCACGGGTCCCAAATTCCTCCTCATCTCCCACCCTGAGGCCCAGGCTCTCCTAAGTCCAGAAGGGGAAGATGCTTTAATTAAAGTTTTCCGGAATGCAGGGGCCTGGAAGCTGGGGAGAGGCGGGGTGTAATTGAGAGAACTGGTTTCAGAGTCTTCTTCGCTGGCCCCTGGGACCTGCGGAGGGGGCAGCTCTGATGGGGCCGCTTGGAAAACAAGGGGACTCCCTGAGCTGGGGCTCCCAAAGGGCTGTTTATCCCCCAGTCAGTCCCCCCAAGCACAGAGCCTGCATATACACAGCCCCCCAAACACAGAGCCTGGTTTTCTAACCCTATTTACTAAAATGTCTTTTGTATCCGTATTTCTCAGGGACAGAATTTGCCTTTCCCTCTCCCTTTCTCCTCGGTCTTCGGTTTTCCAAAAGCAACGAATGTGACATGGAAAATTGGGTTTTTGGTCAAAGAACAACAAGCCTACCCCTCCCAAACAACTACATTTTCAAAGAGCACCCCCCCTTTGCCAGCATGGACAAGCAAGGAATGAATACAACCGAATTCAATGGCATCTCGGATCAGCAAATTCCATATTCACTTCAGAGGCTCAAAATTAATCTAAAGCAAAGTGGGAGAATCTGATGAAATTCCTACACCCCCTCCTCCTACCCCAGGGATCCCTAAATCCTTTGGGGTCTGAAATATGAAGGTAAATGGGGGGTATTGTGGGGAAATCTCTTGACCGAGGCGCCGCGGAGGTGAGGAGGCAATGAAGGACAGGATGATTTTGTCCATGAAGACCCCAAAATGGAGAAGAGGAGTGGCCGGGCCCCAGGGACAGCGCTGGATTTCCAAAAACCCAACTACAAGCAAATGGAGGGTCTTCCGGGATCCCCAGATTGGGATGGGTGGAGGGTGAGGATCAAAAAATGAGAGACCTTCAGAGAGGAAGAAAGTCCTCCAGCCTCTGCGGCCGGGGAGCAGGGAAAATGGTGATTATCAGAGAAACCAGGAGTTGGATTCTGAAGGCGACACCAGCAGAAAATCCAGGAGAGGTGGGCGGCTGGGGGGCTGGAGAGAGGCAAGGAGAAAGGAACCCCAGCTCTGTCGCAGCCCACCCCCAGTCAGCGTCCCCCACCTCCCCGGGGCGCGGCGGAGAGATCGGGCCGCGGGCAGACAAGAGGCGAGTCTTACCACCAAATTGGGTAGCCGGCGAGGACCCTGGTGCCACCGAGCAGGAGGCCGACGAGCAACCCGAGCAGGTGGGGCTCCATTAGAAGCAGCGCCGAGGTGGAAGTTTGCCCGCGACCATGAAGAGGGGGAGCGACGCCCCCAATAGTTGGAACAAAGTCCACTTGAGGTTGGAAATGACTTTCGGGCTTGTCAGAAGCGCACCTCCACCCGCAGCCGCCCCCCTCCCGAGCCCAGCGCGGAGCAGCCGGGTTTGAAGATGTCAGCGAGCAGCCAATCAGCGCCCGCGGCCTAAGGTAAGAGATGAGTCTGTAGTTCAGCCTGTCAATCACGCGCCCCTCCCGCCCGGCCCACAACTCCGGCTCCGGGAAGGGCATCGCCCAGCAAACTTGGGCAAAACCCAAGCTCCGGACATACTGGGGCCCTGGGGGGCACAAGGCACGCGGGACTCTCTGCTGGCCCGGGATGGCCGCGGCCCCCCCCAACCCGCCAGGTTTAGGGAGCTGAGGCTTTGACCCGGCGTTCACGTGGTGACTGGTTGGAGTGGGCATTAATGGGTGGCTTCCCTTTCCGTCGGGGGGCCGTGATCCCTTGGGACTTGGGTCCGTGAGGAATCAAGACTAGGAATCACAGGGATATTTCCAGAAGCCCTACTGGGCGTTCGGGACCTGGGCTTTAGGCAGTGCAACCCCTCCCAGAAGCCAGCCTCTCGAGCCCGCGAGCTGGCGGCTCCGCGACCCGGTCGCAGAAGGTCGCTTTCCCGGTGTCCGAGGGGCGCGCGCGAGAGTCCGCGGAGGCTCGAAGGTCTGGCTGCGGGCGGCGCCGGGGGACAGAGCCGAGTGTCATTTGAGTCTTTTGTCAAGGATCAGATTGGTATCGGGACCTCCTGCTGCCTTTGCATTTCCTGCAACTGACACCAGCGGCCAGTTGCATTTCCTGCTGGTGGACTCGGGTCACTTTCTCCTCCTCCAGGCGTTCAAGCCCGACTTCAGAAGCACAAATCGTAGCCCTCTTTGGATGTTGGGGTCAGAACCTTTTGGTACTCGTGAAACGTAGCAGCCTTAGCCCAGAACGGCTGAGGGCTTCCAGGACCCCCTTTTACTGCCCAACTCTCCCACTCTGGCCATTGGCCCGTTCTGTGGCGAGTGAGGACCTAGGGTTGGCGACTAAGCTTTCTCCTCTCTGGACACACATTCATTCAAACACTCACCCTCCCCATGGAGGGGGACCCTCCCCCCACATTGGGTTTCTTTCTTTCCTCTCCCTCTCCAGAACCCTGAGTGCTGCTGAGATTCTGGCTAGATTTTAGGGGCTCACTCTCTGTCACTTGGGTGCCTGCCCTCAACCCCTCTCCCAGGCCACCCTAGGCATCCAAACTCTCCTGGAGCAGTCCTGGCCAGGGGTCCTGAAAGCAAAGGGGAGGAAAGGAAGTCAAGTTCAGGGAACTGCATCCTGGCTGAAGGGACAGAGAAGGAGCTACTTTTCTTGAATCCTGCCAGCCTAGAATGTTGGGCTCTCTGACAAGCTAGGTGGGGGGCATGGCTAGAGGAAGTCCCACACCAGGGGGCCAGACATTCTCGGCCTTTGATCAGGTTGCCGGTGCCCACAGCTTGAATCCTCTGCCCCTGCCCGTCCACTCTTCGCACTTAACTGCTGCCTGTGCAGGGAGAGTAAGGAACTGGCCCCTGGGGGCACCAAGGGTCGGGAGAGCCGCCTGGGCTTGTCACTGCTTCTGCCGCGTTCCTGGCCCTGTGCTCGACTGAAGGGGATGGTGGGGGGGAGAGATGAAAGAGGGGAGGGGAGATCCAGAGAGACTGAGTGCAGAGAGACAGAGAGACAGAAAGGGGGTGGGGTGGGGGGAGCTGAAGTTGAGCTACCAGGGAGAGGAAGAAAGGGAATAAAGGGGAAAGGGAGAGGCAGAGAGGGCCAAGGATCAGTAAGGCAAAGAGAAATCCCAACCTGCTAAATAGCCATGGATCTGGTGGAGGTGGCAAGTGGTGGGCATCCCCAGAGATGCCCTTAGGGGCTGGGCTAGTTCTGAGGTCCCCTGGGAATGCAGAGCCCCAGGACCAAGGCTGTAAGGGTAGAGAGCTTCCACACCCCTCTCGTGGCTCAGGCCCTGCCAGTGAGGAGTGCCGTGGGGACTCCCAGGTGGGTTTCTGGCCAGAATTGCTTGCACCATCATGGCAGAGCTCCAGAGCTCCATTCTGGTCTTTCTGAAAGCTGGGAAGGTTATCTTCCCTGGCCACCAAGACATGACTGTAGATTAAGCGTGGTGGGGAGGAATGGGCAGGCCACAAACCATCACAAGTACCAGTCCTAGGAAGTGGATGGGGGGAAGATCCCAGTGGCTTTGGGTGGGATATGGGTTGGCTGAGACATGTCCAGCAAGGGCTTCTGGCTGGTTTAGGCAAAACTGGTCATTCCCTGAAGGGCCACGTGTATCCCAGGTGCCTCCTCCAGGCAGCCTGGAGCCGGGGCTGCCCTAGGCGGATCTTCAGTGGCAGGAAACAAGTAGAGAGAAGGGTGGAATCCAAGAGCCAGCTGGCTACAAACCTGGGGGAAGTAAAGGAGGAGGGACTAGAACCTGAGAGAGGCCCCACTGGGGGCAAGGTGCCCTGGAGAATGGAGGCCTGTGTGGGGACTTTCCCCCACTTGAAAGTTCCCCAGAAGAGGGGATTCCTGGGCCCTTTCCTCACCCTTGCCAGGTGTCCTTCCTTCAACACAAGCTTAATTTCCTTCTCTTGCCCACCCTGAACTGCTGACGGTGGGAACAGAGGAATAGATGCTGTCTTGCCTAGGCAGGGAGGGCAGCCCCTCACCACCATCACAGAAACACCCTTTCTCTAACAGGCACCCCAAACCTGGGATAGGCTGAACTTGGCGGGGAAGGGGTTAAAATAATTCCAAAGTCAGTTAGGGTGAGTAGGATGGAGGCGTCCTCACAGGGGACCAAGAGGTCTCCGCCCTGAATGGGAGGGTGGTCTCTTGAATGAGGGCGGACAAGGCAGACAGCACCAGGAACTTGAAGCAAAAGGATGGCACAAGAGAAGCACTTTGTGTTGTGTGAATGACGGGGACCTCGGACCAGGGACAGGGACCCCATCCCATCCTAAACTCACCCCCACCTCTATAGCTACTCAGAGGCTCCTTTTGATGTGCGCTTCGCAGGGGCACACTGTCCGCTGCTGTGTATTCAGCGAGGGGCTCCCCCAGACCCCCTGCCAAGGCACCTCCAAGACAAAGAATACGACGGCCAGGCCCCCCGCCCGCCCTCATGGGGCTACCGGTCTGTCGTCTGTCGACAGGGAGGGAGGAGGAAATCTCCCATCCAGGCACTGACATTTTTGCTTGGAATATCCCCGGGGGCTGCGGGAGGCCGGAGCCAGAGCCAGACCAGCCTAGGGAGGGCGAAGGGGGGAGGACAGGTGGGCGAGGAAACCGCAAGTGCGGAGGCCTAAAGCGAGGACTCTCCGAGGGGACTACACGCGCGAAGAGGGCGCATAGGAGGCTCCAAGGCTGTAGACCCAGAAAGAGGGGCTTTTAACTTTCTTCTGAAAGCTATAGCTAGAGCCCCAGAACTATTTTAAACCAAGGTCGATGGAAGCTGAGCGGCTGGACAACGGAGAGCAGGTTGGAAGCAGAAAGATCATAGCATGGGCACAGAAATTAATTGAACAAAATTTCGTTTCTGCCTGGCCCGTTTACAGGCAGAGCCCTAGAAGTGTAGGAAGCCCATGGCCTGCACCGGGTAAGCATGGAGTAGGTGGGCAACAAACATCAGGGCAGCACATAAAGGAGCGCAGCCTTTATGTTTGCATAAAGTTTGCAGCCTTTCCCCGGCGCGCCCCCTAGCGGCGGCGCTGATAATAAGATGGGAAGTCAGCAAACGACAGAGGTGACCCCGCCCCGCCTGGCCGCTCGCCCGCTGGAAGTGGTGGTCAGCAGCCGGGATCTTTGGGGATCCTGGTTAAGTAGGCGTCCTCGTGCGTGAACGCCCTTAATCTATTCTGCAGTCCCGGAGCTTAGTTGGGGATAAAGTGTGTGTGGCTTCCGGCTCCCTTGTGCTCCCCACCCAGGTCGTTCCCCTGGGAGGGCCGAAAGGCCTTAGAGACAGGAGCAGACTGGAGAGGTGACGCAGGCCCCTTGCACTCTTGGACACCACTGGGCAGAGACCCTGCGGATGACCCTCGGTGGGAGCTTTGACAGCTTCTGCCTTCCACCAAGATGCTGGAGGCTGTGAATAGTGGGTGTGGTCCCCAGTCTTTCCTGTCCTGACCCATCAGGACCCCATGATCCTTGAGTTTTCTCCTGTAATAGCTGTTCCTCCTGTCTTCCCCTGGGCCCCAGAGAATTTTGGAAAACGATTTGGGATCCTAGTCCTTTGGAAGGGAGTGAGCAGCAGAAAGAATGGGGACACCGCTGGTGGCAACCTGTCTCCTGGGAGCTTGCTCTCCTTAGTTGGGAAGTGGAGATAAGACTTTCTATCTCACAGGGTGTTGTCAGCGTTAAAGGAGAACTGCGCTGACAGAATGCCAGACCGCAGTAGTGAATGAGAAATACTGGGTTTCTTTCCTCTCTTCCACACTGAAGAATGCATGCGTTTCTCTTCCTCTCCCTACCAGTGTCAGAAAAGTGGTCCCTCCTGGAGCCTTCTCCTGAAGGGTTTCTCCAGGAAAACCTCTGACATCCTCGTCCCAGACCTAGTTCAACATCTCTGTAGAGAGGCCACTCCCCACTGTGTCACTCTTACTAGCTTTATTTTTCCAGATAGCTCTTGTCACTGTCATACTGTACATACTACACGGAAACAGATCTGTTATATGTTGCCTGTTTTTTACTCTGAAATCTGAACTCTGAGAGGCTGCAGAACAACCAGCACCTAGAGCAGGGTTGGTCCACAGTGAAGAGATGGGCTGAGGACCATGGGCTCCATGATCCTTCTGGTCCTTCAAGGTCCTCATTGTCCCTCTCTTGGCCCCTAGAGGTCCTGTGCACCCCAGCTGCCCTGACATTTGAGAGGGTGCTGTTTTCCTCCTGGATGACACCTGAGAGGCCCGATGGAATGAGATTAGGGGTTGTTAGCCTGTCGGGAAGTCACTGCTATATGCAGGCATCTGGGGCTTAGCGGCCTCCAACCATGCTGCGTTGCCTCTCTCTCTTCTTCCTCCTCTTCAGCCTTCCTTCCTCCCACCTTTCCTGCCTTTGCCTCAGAGCCCTGAGGCCTTTGGAGCTCTAACCCAAGGCCAGACCCAGGCTTAAGTGTGAACCTGTCCAAGGAAGCAAGGCCAAATCTTTGTGTGAGCTGTCTGAGTGGGCTGCCGTGGCTTCTCTTGGCCAAGATATGAGCTCCCTTGTGTGGGGAAGAGAAGGGTGCCCCAGTTGCAACCCAAGAGGGGCTAAAGCCATCTTTGGTCTCATCTGTCTACAGCTTCAGCCAAGCTGAGCCCTGCCCCTCACCTGGCCTCTGGCGCAGGAAAGTGGCTGTTTTTCCAGCTTCTGTTTTCCCATCGTGTGCCTGCTGTGCCTACTGCAGTCAAGCTCCACGGAGGAGTGACGGACCCGCCCTCCAGGATCCTGTCTCCTCCTTACTGACCCACCTCCAAGGTACGTACAGTAGGCACTCTGTGCGTGCAGGGATGGCTCATTCATCCAACGTGTCTGCACTGAGAAATTGTGTGCAGGGCAGCACCTTGCCAAGTAAGCACTTCTGAGTGCAAAGCAACCCAGGCTCTGGCTGGTATGATGGCTTTGCCATCTGCTGGGGGAGCCAAGCATGAGAAGATCAAATTCGTTTTCTAAAGTCAAGAGAAGAGCTGTGAAGTTCTTTCCTGGGGGAAGACTTTGGTGGGGGGCACCATAGGGAGATGGGGTAGTAGAACAAGCTTGATTTTACCCTAGGAGATGGTACAATTGCCCATCGTGCTCTGGTTTGCACCCTCAAGGGCTCTGCCCACTAATCATCTTCCCTAGAGACCAGTATGGCTAGCAGCGGCCCTGTAAGGTCCGCCTGGGCCAGCTCTTGACCCTAGGTCCTGGGAGCCTGGACACATGGATGGGGCTCAGTGGGTTGGCAATGGGGTGAAAGCTGCTAACCAGCACAGACCCAGGAGCAGTGCCTGGGGCTGGCACAGATGTGGGCAGGCCCTTGGGCCAATCAGGGACACCTGCCTGGCATTGTCCCCATCCAATCCGGGACCACAATCTTTGCTCCTTTGCCGTAGCTTCCAGGTAAGGCCTGAATGGAGTTTTACATGTTTGGCTGGGGAGACCCCATCTGAGTTGTTGCCTTAGAGACCACCCTCTTACCACCACTACTCCCAGGAATTCCAGCTCTGCCTCTTATTGTGTGGTACTGGGCACATTACCTACCCTTTCTGAGCCCGTGGGTATAGAAACACCTACCTCCAAAGGCTGTTGCCTATTTAGTGGGGCGATGCCTGCTGTATGAAGTGGTACCTGGGACAAGCAGAGTGATCGGGAAGTTTCCCTTCCTTCCTTTAAGACAGTCAGCTGCTCAAAGGGCAAAGGTTTGTAGGATAGCTCACAGCTGGTGGTCCCTTCCTCCAGGCTGGCAGTGGCCCCTGATTTGTTCTGGTATCTACCCTCTCCTACCTGTCTCAGAGATAAATCCTGACTAGTATAGGCCAATCTTGGGGACCCCATGCCATCTTGCCAAGGATTGACCTAAATTGGGTCACATGAGACATGAAAGGAGTTTCAGCTAGAGGGTGTAAGAGGAATTCTGTAATGTTTTGGGGGATTCTTAAAATGAGACACAGTAAAGGCATCCCTTTTCCTACCTTTTGGATATTTTACCTGAGTGGGATGCCTGGAGCTGCAGCAGCCACACTGTGGCTATGAGGAAAGTTGCCTGAGAATGAAGCAGAGGAAGACAGAGCAAAGAGAGGGAAAGAAACTAGGTCTCTGATGCCATTGCTGAGACATTAACTGCCTCTATTCACTGGTCCCCTCAGACTTTCTGAGCATAGGGTAAAGCCATATACTCAAGCTTGTCCTAGGATAGCTGAGGTTTTTGGGGCACAAACTCACCCACTTTCAGTCCTCTGCTCATGAGTGACCCTCTGACCTGAGGGGAGAGTACCTCTTCACAGACCAGATGGATGGGAGTGTGTGTATGTTGCGGGGAGGGTTGTCAAACTGATGCTGTGTGGAGATGCAAAAGGGCTGTCATCAGACACAATTCAAGTCCTGGCCTCTCCACTGCTTATCTGTGGCTTTGGGGACATTATTTAGAACTAAGTGCCTGTTCTCTTATCTGGGAAGAAAAAGAAGAAGGAGAATAAAAGAAGCTGTCAGGATTAGACAGCATGGTTTACCCAAAGGCTCAGACCATACCTGACTTATAGTGTAGACCCCCAAAATGACAAAATCCTGAGCAGACTGTCTTAGTGATTGGGGGCCAGTGTTGATGGTGACAATGATGATGCTTCCAGCTCTTCTGCTGTGCTCAACTCCAAACACTTGTTTCTCTTCACCCTCATCTAGCCCCATGTAGACCCACCCCAGACACCTCTGACTCTGACTGTGCACATCATTTGCTTCCCAAGTCAGCACACAACTCAACCAAAATACTTTTTCTTTTACTTATTTTTCTCTTTGCAGAATTGAAGAAAGTCTAAAATATAGTTTGACCAAAGGTTGGCAGTTTGAAAGCATTGTTTGGCTCCTGGTGATGTTTCCAGAAGCTGGGGAGGACTATGGGGACCATATGGTGTGGTCTGTAGTACTGGGTAACTTTGAACCACAAGTGAGGACGCTTATTTTGTCACATTCCCTGTTCCATTTCTTTTCACTCTTTCTGAGTATTGTCAAGGAGAAAGTCTATTTGATGCCAATGGGACCTTAATGCCTCTCCTCTAACAGGTGGCTTGTGCCTATAATCTTAGCTACTGGGAGGCTGAGATCAGGAGGATCATGATTCGAGGTTAGCCCAGAGGAAATAATTCTCAAGACCCCATCTCCAAAGTAACCAGAGCAAAACAGACTGGAGGTGTGGCTTAAGTGGTAGAACACCTGCTTTGCAAGCGCAAAGCCCTGAGTTCAAGCCCCAGTCTCAAAAAAAAAAAAAAAAAACATATTCAGAACATTGCGGGCAATAGCATCAGGTTGGAATGGAATCACATTGGTGAAGATCCTAGTGACCTAAGTCTCCTTGTCAATGGAAGTTAAGGCCAGCGCAAATCCATGGGAGGAGGGTTAAGAAACAGCGGCAGACAGAGCAGGTTGCCTGCTGCTGTGGAGGTGGCATGGAAATGCCTGTGGTATGGGCCACACTGGACTGTGTGACAACAGGACTGAGTACCCACGATCAGGGTGCCCTACAAGTGCCAGACTGTGTGATCAGGGCATCTTCTTGGTGGCCTGCACCTGCTGGTTGCTGGGAGTCCTGGGATGAGGTAGGTTGAAGCTGGAAGAACTGGGGGAGCCACAGTTGCTTCTGGAGTCACCCTGACCATGGGCTGCATCCTCCCTGCCAAGGTATTGAATAGGAGATTGAAGGAGGATCATCGAGCCTTATGAGTATAGCAGAGGACAGCGTGGCTCAGTACCTGGGCCTCTGTGACCAGATAGTTCTGGTGGGGCAGGCAGCTTAACTGTCTCCCAGTTGTCCAGAGGGGCCAAGCAAGGTCCTGGATCACCCATCTGGTCTAGGTATTTCAGAGGCTCTGGGCAGGATTGGGGTACTGGAGTTGAAGGAGACAGTCTTGGAGTGTCTGGCTCAAGTTCAGACACGCTTAGGACATTGTTCAAGAGGTAGCAGGTTGGGCCCAGGAGAGGCATTGATCTTCACATGTTCTTCACCAGTAAAGAGTGTGAAGAGCCAGAGGAAGAACTTTCAACTGATCCACTGTGTGGCCCTAGGCGAGTCACTTACCCTCTCTGGATCTCAGTGCCCCTCTAGATTGAAGTGGACAAACAGGGAGTCCTTCTCATCCTGATACCCAGTGACTGGATGTTCTTCTTCCTCATGATCCCTGTGGCCACCACCCTTTATGTCTCTGTCCTCTTTCAAGGCAGACCAGCACACCAGTTGCAGGCCTCTGACTGGGGCTATCCCAGCCTTCAGCAGAGCCTTTTCCTTCTAGGTGAGGGTTGCCATGTAGCCAACCCTGGGAGGCACTCACAGGATTGTGTAGTGCCACTGGCACTCTTGGCAGGCTCTGAGCACTCACAGACGACAGAGGTCCTGGAGGGAGGGGAGAGGAGGAGAGAAGGAAGAGCTGCAGGGGACAGGGGGCTGCTAGTGGCTGTCCCTCTGAACATGCTGAAGGTTGCCAACTTAAGTTTAAGACTCGGTTCCAGAGCACAAAGCCTCCTCTCTGGGGACTTGACCCCTCAGATCCCCCACCCCTGCGGCCAGCTGAGCTGCCCCAAGGGAACTGGCCCCAGAAGGGCCTGGTTGTTGGCTGCCAAGTGGCTGGGAGGGAAGTTTTAATGATACACAACACAAGACACAGGGGGGAGAGAAAAAGGGGGGTGGTGGAGGAGAGAAGGGAGGTTGGGGGGAGAAAGAAAGACCTCCTGCCAGGCCTGTTGCCAGGAGACGGCCAGGCAGCCAGAATCAGCCCTGCTCTTTTCACAGTTGCCTTTAAGCACCGAGAGAAAGCCTGGGCCATGAAGGGGGACATGTGTTGCTGGGTGTGTAAGGCTAGTCTCTGCGGTTAGGGGAGCCCATGGCCCCCACCCCCTGCCACTGCCCCTGGCGCCCCCAGCCTTGCCCCCGTTCCTGGGGGCTATGGATGAACAGACTGGGCTCCAGAGGAGCTGAAAAGAACTCAGGAAGGCAGTGGCCCTGGCCACCAAAGTGTCACAGCCACCTCTGGGGTGACATGCACCAGCCAGGACTTCCAGGAAGCTAGCAGGGGCTGGCAGGGGCAAGAGGCCAGAGGAATCCAACATGACTTGTCCAGGGAAAAGCATTTCTGTGACTCTGGGTGGCCCATTAGGGCTTGGGGGTGTTGAGAATCCTAGGAATCTTTAACAGGGGACTCAGAAGGGGTGAGCTCAGGGGCTAAGCCCTTGAACGTGCACTCCGGCTCCTTGGTCCTTATCATAGACTCCACAGAGTGAACAGGCCACTCTAGGCTGTGCCTTGACACTTGGGGAATGTCTCTGTAGCCCAGTCAGTGGCGGTGTCTGTGTTCATGTAGGATCCCCCATAAGGCCAAGAGGTAAACAGAGAATGCTCTTGGCAAAATAAGGATTCAAGTGACGTAGGCCCTGGTTGTCAATCGAGAGACTGTCACCTGAGTGAGTTGGGACCCAAGGCTCTGGTTCTGGGGCTGCCAGCAAAGCAAAAGCAGTGGGCGTGTGGAAGCTGGGGTGCATCCTCCAGTGCCATTTGCCTTGGAGCAGGATGGCAGGAGCCCCTGGGCTGTGGGCTCCTGCAGCCCTGTGTTTGTCCACCCCACTGAAAACAGACTGCAGTGAAATTAGAGAAACCTGCTTGTTTTGACCCACTGGGATGTCACTGAGGCCCAATATCTAGTCCTGGGTCCACCACCAGCCCCTAAGAATCAGTGCTTATGTTAGGATCAAGCTGGCAGCAGCCCTCCCCAGTTCCCCAGCTGGTCCTCTGGCTTCTCTTTGACAATTGGTCCTCTGGAGGCTGACCTGAGCTTATACCCCATGTGCACCCCTACTTGGTGCCCTGGGTGACCCTGCTTCCCTGGCTGTCCCATGGATTGCCCCATAACATGAATGAGGAAACGTGTGAAAGAGCTGACAGAAAGCCAGTGCTGGATAGTCCAGCATTGTCAGAGATAAGATTCTCTCTCTCTCTCTCTCTCTGCTATGGGTTGGACTCAGGGCCTCATGCATGCTAGGCAAGTGCTCTACCACTGATATCTCTTATCCTGTATACACCTGTGCCTGAGATGGTTCCCACATGAGGGGCCATGGAATACCGCCCCCTGCAGGAAGGAATTAGTCATATTGCCCCCTAGAACTGGTGGGGGCTCCTGACAGGGAGACCTCTGTTTCCTACAACTTCCTTTACATATTTTGAAGGGCCAGGTCCCCAAAAGGCAGTAGCCAAAGGGCAGACTTGGCAATTCAGGGTGAGAGGAATGGTGTCTTGGGCAGTGGAGGGGATGGGTAGAGACTGACTGGCTGCCATTGCAGAGGTCTCTGGGGAGGGCAGGCTGCTGTGAGGGGAAAAAGGAGAAGTGGGCTCTTGGAGAGCACACTGGGGGTGACTGGCAAGTTCTGCTGGGTCCACCAGTTCTGAGTGGGCTCACCATTTGAGATGCTGCAGTAGAAAGCCCATCTAGCTAGCTTGTCACTAACTTCATCCCAACGAAGTCCAAGGGCTCAGGGGAGCAAACCCACCTGATGGGTTATCACCAGGAGCTCTCCTATCCTCAGGACTGGGCTTGAGTTTAGTTGTTCAGTCTGCCTCCTTCCCTCCTCTCCTCTGTCACATCCTCTCTCCTTCATAGCAGACAGTTGTAGCCTGGAAATTCGCCTCCCTCTCACAGCTCCGCCTGCTCCTCACAACAACCCCCATCTTCCATGCTGTCCCCCAGCTCTTGGTTCCTGCTTGGTTCCAGCAAGCCAAAGGGCTTGCTGGGGACAGACTCTTTGGAAGCACATCCTGCCTCAAAGGTGTCTCCCAAATTGGCCACTGAGGAACTCACCTGTCAGCATTCCTCTCCTAGATGGGTCAGGAGTCTCTAGGTCAGCTCCCAGTATCTCCTCTCTTTCTCTTTCTCCCTCTCTCCCTCCCTCCCTCCCTTCCTTCCTTTCTTTCCTTTCCTTCCTTCATTTCTTTTTTCTCTTCTCTCCACCTCCTTCTTTTTATTTTTCCTTGCTGTGCTTGGGATGGAACCCAGGTTTTCCCATGCTAGGCAAGTGCTCTACCATTGACACACACACCTAGCCTCTTCTCATGTTCTAAATGAGAGGCAGGACCATGAATTAATCTCTTGGGGCCATGATCTCCTCCTCCAAGAAGTATTCCTGGCTTATAGCCCTCTTTGTGCCTTCTGGCTCCTCATCAGTGTAGTGATTCCTGACCCAGAATGGCCCTCATTAGTCACCTAGATGTGTCCTAAGGCTCAGGGCTGCAGATCAGGTGAGAGGATGTAGTTGTGACAGAGGGTCCCTCCGTCCATCCTGGATTAGGAGAGATCATCTGAGTTGGAGGGAAGGAAGAGGGTCTCAGTGCCCCACTGCCTGTCTCAATCTTCAGCCTCTGCACCCCTCTCCAGCACCTTGACCATGAGGTAGAAGAAACACATTCACTGAACCAAATGATCCTGGGAGAGAACAAAGTGAAGACAAGGCCCTTCTGTTTGGGACAGGACCCTCTCTGTAGGACTCTTGGAGGTGAGGTCCCATCTCTGGGGCCGCTTGGATGGAACCCTTAAACTTCAACGGTCCTGTAGCCACAGCCACAGGGGTCTGGGTGGATGGTCGAGGTCACAGTGACACCTTCTGGGGCTCCCAGGAACTGCAGCTAGAGAGACTATGTGTGTGTTTGTGTGTGTTTGTGTGTGTGTGTGTGTGTGTGTGTGTGTGCGCGTGCGCGCGTGCGCGTGCGCGTGTGCGTGTGTGTGTGTTTGTTGGGGGGGAGTGGCAATTGATAACCCCTCACCACAGATCTTGACATTCAATTCATCTCAGATACTGAACTCTCATCCCTCAGGGGAGAGGCACGAAAAGGTGCAGAGGGAATGGGGGCATTGGAATTCCTACTGGGGCTTCCGGAGGATGTCTGAGTCCTGTGGAAGAGTGGCCTTCTTTGGAACTGGTGCCAGTTTTTGAATTTCATTCCTAAAGTATGGTTTCCAGAGATGGCTTCTCTTTTTCATGCACCCAAAGTGTGTCCAAGCTGTTCTTTGCATTTCTGTGTGAAATGGGGGCTCAAGGGCAAAGAACAAGTGCGCCCTTTGTATACCTTCGTGTTTCATTGCACAGATAAGTGGAGGCAAAGTACAGTGGTCACACTGCCAATGTCAATAACTAAAAGCAGCTCCAGGTGATCATTGTGATGTTGATTGCTAAAGGAAGCAGGAGGGATAAGTAGGATAATGAAATGAGTCGGCACAGTGCCTGACAGCTGAGAAGTGCTCAATATATTGGGCCAAATGAAACTTCTAGTGGAGAGAGTGATTGGCTTTCCTGGTGAGCCAGCTGGAGGTGAGCAGTTGTCCAGGGTCACGGAGTAATGTCCTGGCTGGAAGCCACAGAGGACCTCTGTCCTTCAACACACAGGTGTGCTGCTCAGTAACCTTTGGAATAATTAAAAAGCTGGATGTGTGAATGAAGAAATCCGGGAATCATGTTCTTTGTTTGTAAAAGAACACTCCACTTTCTGAAGACCTCAGCATAAGATTCTTACAAGTGTTTCCCATAATACCAGGCTTGCCACCTTCTTCCCTCTACTGTGGAAGAAACTCCTCCCTGCCCCCCAAACAGCGATGGGGCTGTAGAGACAACCGCCTTACGCTCCCAGGCAGATCTTGGAGTATAAACAGGAAAATACGTTGGGGATAGGACTGATGTGGAGGACTTAGCAGGTCCCTCAGGCCCTTGTTCTTGGTGTATTATACTTGTTTCCTCATAATCCTTACTACAGCCCCAGGCAAGAGCTGGTGTCACCTGAGCTTCACAAATAAGGGACATGTGGCACAGGCAGATTGTGGCCTGGTTGAGATCACAGTTCTAGCAAGTGCTGAGACTTGAACCCAGGTCTTCCTTGTCTCAGATGGGTGACTCCAAGGGCTGAGGCCAGGCACACAGGAAGGTGGTGATGTCCCTGTAGGGACTGTGCGCAGGGATAGCTAGTGGTGGCACGACTCACCTTTCCATTCCCCTGGTAGAGGACTGAGCTGGTATGTGCCCCCAGGGGAGCCATGCACAACTGTGCATGTCGTGCACTGCAAAAGGAGTATTCCACAGAGGAGGGCACCACTCACACCACATTTGCAGTGGCCATTTTCGGACAGCTGAAAGTAGTGTGTTTGACGGGGGACCTGTTTCTAAAGCATTCTGAGGAGCTGTGTGGAGGCAGTGCCCTACCAACCTGTCCGTGTGTATACCACCTCTTCCTCCACCCAGAGGAGCGCTCAGAAACTCCAGGACATAGTGCCAACCCTTGTGCTGTAGTTGCGCAGGACTCTCTCCCATTTTCTGCCCCTTCTTTGCCCTCCCAGAAGTCATCAGTCCTGGTCCTGCTGTTTCCTCTCAGAGATATCTGGCTGAAGATCCAGGTTCTTGCTGGCCTCCTGACTGTGGATGATGTGGGAAGGGAAGGAAGGCGGGATGAGGAGGAGCCCAGTAAAACTGTTACTAATCCAAACAAGCAAAAAAACCCACCAAAAACAGAAGCCTCCGGATGCAGTGGTACTGGCCTGTAATCCCAGCACACTCAGGAGGTGGATGTGGGAGGATTGGGAGAGTTTGAGGCCAGCCTAAACTATATAGTGAGACCTTGTCTCAAAAAAAAAAAAAAATCAACCAGAAAAAATCATATTTTGTCATAGGTCATTTGTGGAAGGGGAGAGTCCCTTTCCCAACCCCATCGTTTGAGGTTTGCCGACACTGAGACTTTCCTGGAGCCATATTTGTTGTGACAAGCATACAAGTACATAAAGCCTCAAGCAGATACAGCCGATTTGGGTTTACAAAATAGACAACTTGGCCTGAGGATCAGGCCTGATAGCAGGGACTGTTCACCCTATAAAATAATTCACAAGGGGTTGTGCCCTTTCCTTAAGGAATTTCAAGTGAATTTCCAAGACTTTTCAGTATGACATAAAATATTTATCAAATGCTTATTTTATTACATATGCAAATGTATTTGTGGCCATGCTCCCCCCACCCGCCATCTAAGGCAGGAGTTGGGGCGATCCATCGGGGCCCTTCGGCCTAAAGTGTGTCTCTGGTCTTGCAGCGCCGACCATGCCCGCATGCGACCGCCGCGACACCGCTGATCAGCAGGGGGCGCTCCTGCAGAAGGCTGGCCAGGCCGCCCTCAGCTCCCGCGGCGGACAGAGGTGTCAGGCCGACAGGCGGACAGAGGTGTCCATCCTGGCCCGCTCTGGCCACTTGCCTTCTCGCACTAATCCTTTCCACTCCACCTTCTGGGATTAGCAGGCTGGGAGGTCACTGGATCTAGATCCTTGGGAAGGCATTTTGCCTCTCTGCCTCAGTTTCCCCATGCGCAGTCTGCGTCGTGTAAGGAATAAATGGATTATTGAGTGGGAGAAACTTCTAGGAACAGGAAAGTCAGATATGCTACGGCTTCACACTTCATTTTCCTTCCCAGGACAGGGGCTGCTGCTTCTTCAGCCCACCAGGGAGAGCCAGAGGCCTCAGCCAGACTGCACAGTTTGCTTTAAATTTATTCAAAGTCCTTTTGTTCAACGCAGAAATAATTTCTGGCATGGTGAGTGAATGCAGTCGTAAAGTGAATTGATTTTTGAATTTACCGGGACAGGAGCTAAGAGAAAGTCAGCGTGCAGCTTTGAAATTGCACTGGAAGATGTCTGCATTCGTCCTCAGATTTCTTACCACTGGTCTTTGAGGAAGGCAGACAGGAGGTTCTACGCTTGTTTCATGGATGAGGAAACTGAGGCCACAGAGGAAGCCAGTGACAAGGTCAAGTTAGGACCCAGCGTTCTCTCCATACAAACACCCTGTTGGAGTCAGCGACCCCTATCGGAGCCATGTGGTATTACAACCAGGTCACGGAAGGTGAGGGGGCCTTTGGGTCTAAGCTCAGAGGACAGACTGGGGTAGACATGAACTTTGGAGCTGGGGATCTGGGGCTGAAGACGAGATTCCAGAGGCAATAACGCAAACTGGAAACGTTTCAAAAGGTGCTCCCTATTTTGAATCACCCCTAATACATTTTTGACCTTCTCACTCCAAAGCTGAACTCAGTATGGGAAAGACATGCTTTGTAGAGTCATCCTTGAGAACTGTCATGACACCCAGTGGGAAAACGCCATCCTTTTCAAGCATTTCTGTGACAAATTAGGGGGGACTGGGCCATTTGGCAAAGCAAGGAAAGAAGGATTTAAGAAACAAAACCCAAAAACCCCACGCTGCAAGATTCAGCTCAAATGTAGCTGCATGTCAGTATTGTCCCAGCAACACCTTCCCTGGGACAGTGAGCCAATTGTCCTCCCCCCAGTTTCCTATCTTACTTGGTACTTTTTCCCTTTTGAAGGTACGGAGGTGTGAACTCAGGGCCTCATTCTAGGTGCTTTACCACTTGAGCCACGCCTCTAGCCCTTTTTGCTTTTGCTATTTTTTTTGTATCCTTTTTTTTTTTTTTTGGCAATACTGGGGTTTGAACTCAGGGCCTCACCCTTGGTAGGCAGGCACTGTACCACTTGAGCCTTTAGTTATTTTTTAGATAGGGTCTCACCATTTTCCCCCTGGCAGGTCTCAGAAAAAGATCCTCCTACCTATGCCTCTCTTTAGCTGTAATCACAGGTGTGCCTGGCTTGTTTGTTCAAATGGAATCTCACTAATTTTTTACCCACATTGGATCCAAACCACCATCCTCCTGGTTTCCATCTCCCTCACGAGTAGGATTACAGGCATGCACCACCACGTCTGGCCTTGGTACTTTCCTCTCTTTATTGCATCAGGGTGACTAAACACATGGCCTCTGACAGCTGCTTTCTGGGTTCTAATCCCAGTTCTAAACCAACAGCTGGCCAGTTACTTATCCTCTCTATGTCGGTTTCCTCATCTGTAAAATGTTGTGAGGATTGAACGAGTTAATATTACACCTGGCACACAGTAGGTATGCAATAACTAGCTTACACTTACATAGAAATGTCAGATACTATAAGTATTTATTTATGACTTTCCCAACAAATCATACATTCTTTAAGGACAGAAAGAGACTTAAGCACCTCGTACCCAGGGCTCAGCACCAGATGCTTGACCAAAGTGCAGCATTCCACCTCTTGTGGGTTCCATCAGCCCAGCGGAAAATATTCAAAAAATTTTTTTGTCTGTTCAGAACATGTAAAGACTTTTTCTTGTTATTATTCCTTAAACATGACAATTACAATTTACATAGCATTTACACTGTATCAGGTGTCATAATTCATCTAAAGATAATTTAAAGTACACAGGGCTATGTGTGTGTAGGTTAGATGCAAATACTATGCCATTTTGTTTCTTTATTTTTGTGGTGACAGGGATCAAACCCAGGGCCTCGCTCATGCTAGGTAAGCTCTCTACACTGAGCTACACCTCAGCCTTAATTATGCCATTTTATATAAGGGACTTGAGCATCTGTGAATTTTGGTGTCTGAAGTGGGGCTGTGGACCCAATCCCAATGGTGCTGACGGATGACTATATGTTAAATTGAATACTATATGCACAGATTTTATAAGAAATGGAAAATTTGCAGTTAAATGGATTAAGTCATCTTTTATTTTTAAAATTCATTTATTTTCTTGCAAGTTAAGCCTGTACTGTTTCCCAGCACTAACCCCAGGTTTGAATCACTCCCCAGTTTAAATAAAGAGGTCAGCTGGGCACCGGAGGCGCATGTCTATAATCCTAGCTACTTGGGAGGCTGAGACCAGGAGGATCATGGTTCAAAGCCAGCCTGGGCAAATGGTTTGCGAGCCACCCCCCCATCTCCATAATAACCAGAGCAAAATGGACTAGAGGTGTGACTCAAGCGGTAGAGGACCTGTTTTGCAAGTGCAGAGCCCTGAGTTCAAACTCCAGTCCCACCAAAAAGAACAAGGAGGAGTAGGAGGAGGAGAAAGAAGAAGTGGAAGAAGAAAGACAAAAGAAGGAGGAGTCGGAGTCGGAGTCTAGCTGTGTCTCTGGCACCCCACATTGGGTGCAGGAAGACATTTGGTGGTCCGACCACTTCCCAGTCAGGCCTTGGTTCATAGCATTCTCTGTAGATGCCTTTCTTCCTGCAGTTATGATTATGTGACTTGGAGGAAATCGGCTTGGTGGCTGTCTCCATCTCCTGAAACTGCAAGGAACTGCATTCCTCCGGGGACCTTCTGAACTTCCAGATGGAAGCTCTCCTCTCTCCCTTCCTTTGCAGAGAGCAAGAAGTGACTCTGAGGAAAGCAAGCTAGATGCAAGTGTGCATGCAATATTGAATCTTTAGAATAGTATTTATAGTAAATTCTGGCATTATTCTTGAGCTCTATTTACTAAGGAAGTTGGTTTCCTTGCCTTCCTCCTTCTTGTCCTTCATTTTCCTTTCTTTCTTATGAGCAGAGTCGGTAGCTGGGCCCTGCACGGACACCTTCCTGATGTAAAATGCCCCTTGTGGCATCTATTCTTCATGCTCCACCAGAGGAAGGCCTGCTAGGCCATTCACGGCAGTCCAGGATGTCGCTCTGGACTGCCTGCCCAGGTGTCTCACTGTGTTCTAGGGTGTGGGGGGGAGTTATTCATGATGAGCCCAATGCTCAGGCAGAGTCCAGACACCTATGTCACTTGCCTTTTCTGAGTCAACTTATGGGAACCATGAACAGGTTATTTAAAATTGGGATTCTCTCCCCTCCAGATCACTACCGATCTTCCTACCTGCCT
Organism: Castor canadensis; assembly: GCF_047511655.1. Classification (NCBI taxonomy): domain Eukaryota; kingdom Metazoa; phylum Chordata; class Mammalia; order Rodentia; family Castoridae; genus Castor; species Castor canadensis. The sequence continues at coordinate 22,117,708 of NC_133396.1, read as the reverse complement.
ACCTATATGCCTGTGATTACAGTCACTCTGCCCAGTTCCACCTTATGCCAGTAGGGAGGGCACCACAGCTGTCTCTCAAGTCAAAGGCAACATTTCTAGCCATCAGCAAATCAAGTCAGATTGTCCAGGGCCCAGGGTTATTCACTCACTGATTCATTCAAATACTTAGTGATCACTTCACTATGAGTTAAAGCTCAGTTCCTCTATGGGAGGAGGTATAGGTATGAAAGAGGCAGGAGGGAGTGGGATTCAGCTCAATGGTGGGGTGCTCGCCTAGCATGTGTGGGACCCTGGGTTCCACCCCCAGCACCACCAAGAAAAAAAAGAAAAGAGGGTACACGGTCTCAGTTCAGCACAGGAGTCTAGCTGAAGGACCATGTGCACAAAATAAAGTTGTGCCAACAGTTTCTCATTACAGTGACGGGCGACCAAGCAGGAGTGGTCAGTCAAGGCAGGCTTCTAGGAAGCAACCTGTTTTCTTGGTGATGGAAGCCCCTCCACTCTCAGCCTTCTCTGTGAATAAGCACAAAGATATAGCTATGCCAAGGGCCAGAGAAGGGCCTCAGGCAGGATAGGGGCAAGAGTGGGTTAGTCAAACTGGATGCTATGACTCACGCCTGTAATCCTAGCTACTCAGGAGGCAGAGATCAGAAGGATCTCAGTTCAAAGCCAGCCCAGGCAAATAGTTCTTGAGACCAAATAGTTCTTGAGACCCTATCTTGAAAAAAGGGCTAGTGGAATTGCTCAAGGTGAAGGCCCTGAGTTCAAGCCCCAATACTACAAAAAAAAAAAAAAAGTGGGTTAGTCAAGGCACACTCCATGCAACAACTTAAGAGTGTGTGTCTGGAGCAAGGAAGAGAAATAGGGAGAAGGAATAGAAGGGAAAAGGCCTCAAACTGGAGTTGCCATGGGTAAGGGTGAACTTTGTAACTCTGGACTGAGCACTCCAAAAGAGGACCCAGGTCCATTCTGCAGAAGGATTGGTGACTGGGTACTACAGGGATACTCCATCATCTGAGAGTTACCTCCCCTGCCCACTTCCCAAATATCTTTCCTACTCATGCTTAAAGTTCTATTGTTATGAATTTATTCTTATCTTCTCTCTCCCCTTTTCCCCAGTACAGCTGTCAAACATGCTTGGAGAACACAAGGATCATAAAAAAAAATGTTTTTACCCACACCTCCAATCTCTAAGACACCAACAGTTAATGTTTTGATTTTTTTTGGTCATTTTCAGGCTCAGCTGTGAGTCTCCCATGTGGGGATTCTGAGGTCCCCTTTTGCACTTACTGTCAGTCCTATTTCAGTCTGATGCTGTGGAAACAATCAAGGTCTCCATGACAAATTGCCAGTGAGTTCTGTGACTTCAAGAAAGTTACCTTTCTGGATTTTAGAGTCCTCATCTGCACAATGGGTCCAATGATGATGAATGTGCTACCTCACAGTGCTCCAAAGTCAAATAACGCAAGAGAAGTGTGACCGATGCAGTTCAAATGTGTGGGGTCAGGACTGGTGGGAGTGGTCGGGAGAGAACTAGTCATAATGAGGCCATAGCTGAGAAGGCCAGGGCACAGGGAGGATAGGGAAGGACAAGGAGAAGGACACATGAGTAAACCACACTAGTCCTGTCCAGGCCTACCCAGGACCAGCCTCCTAAGCAGCTGGGTCTTGGGTCTGGGCTTTCCCTTGGAACTGCTGGGCATTGCCTGCTCACTTCCTGTCGGTTCAGAGTCCATTTCAGAGCAGCTGGTAGGAGGTTAGAGAGAGAAGGCCACCTGTAATGTTGCATTTCTGTTTGTTCAGGGCCTGGTGGGGAGCCCCGTGAATTTTCTGATTACACCCTGGCTGAGGTTCGGAGGTGTGGAGGACCTGGGCCAGACAAGCATGGTTCCAGGGGATTTGCTTCAGGCAGGTGTCGGTGCCTGGGAGCAGGTCGGGGAGGAGGAGGGAGTCTGGGGCTGGATTTGATGCAGCATTGCAAGATGTGTGTGCAAGGGGAGGGAAGACTCCATCCCTGTGCAGCAACTGCCCTGGGCTGGTTCGTGGAGACAGGTAGCTGCATGTGGATGTCTAAGAATGCCTTGCTTACATACCTGTGGGAACGTGTGGGTCCCAGAGCAGCTGTGGGGCTGCCTAGGAATTTAGATATCCCTGGGGGAAACGTAAGGAGGGAGGGTCTCTGTGTCACTGGGCTCTGTGTGTGCACACATGCGCATGCTTGATGTGGGTCAACACAGGAGGGGTGCCTCTGTGAGCATACATCGTGTTTGTGTGACACTCCACATCTCTTCAGCCACAGACCAAGGATGTAAGCTGGCAACATGTTGCATCAGGCTCTGGATATACAGAGAGAAGTAAAACTCAGGCCTGTGGAGTTTGCAGGGCAGGGCAGGTGATGGGAGCAGACACAAGGCTGTAAGTTCCAAGGACACTGTTAATGTCCTTCCTCAGGGATCCTACAATACCGCACCTGTGGGAAGATGGGATGATCTGTTTCACCATCTCCCCCTCCAGACTCTGAGCTCCTTGAGGGTCGGGTCTTAGGAGCTCTACAATGCTCTGAAAGAAGTATGATACAAAGACTGCCCTGAATCAGGCTGTGCCTCTGCATCCCTGAGCCAGCCACAGTCATCATGACTCAAGGCCAGTGCCGGCAGTCCCAGGGGGGCTGGGCTCAACTCCTGCCTCCACTGCTACAGCTGAGCCACCTGCATTGGCAATGTTAGCTTTCCAGCCTCAGTTTTCTCATCTGTGCAGTGGGGATAAAGATGGCTCCCAGCTTCCCAGGGCATTCGAAGCTTCAGTGAGACCATGGACTGGGACTGGTCAGTGATGAGGAGCTGTCACCTGGGTATTCTGGGAAGTCCTTTTGGTCAAGAAGGCAGAGCAGCACTCAGACCTTTGGGCAACTGGGGATCACCCCAGGAGACAGAGTCCTGGAATGGATCCAACAGCAGAAGAAAAGAGCCCTAGAGTGGGGTTCACAGCTTTGGCTGCGCTGGGGTTGGGGATCAAGAGCACCCACCTGAGCATTTTCTAATCTTTCTGTTTCCTATCCCTAATGTCTCCATGGAACCTTCTGTACTTCTTCCAACCTCTTTGTAGTACAGCCTTCCATCCAACGTCAACAGGTAACTTTTATGAAATGTTGAACATGTGTCATTTTGGGAGAAATTGCCCCCTCCACTTCTCAGTGCATGCTAGTGTGTGCTTGTGGGTTTGTGAACCAGAGGGGCAGCCCAAACTGAACCTGCTCCCTCCTCACGTGCTCACACTTGGGTGCACATGGATGTGGCGGGGGCTTGGTGGCATCTCTCCACTACCCCAATCCATAGTTCATCCTCCTCTCTAACTCACACTGGACCTACCCAGACCTCTCCTGTTCTGGGCCTCCTCAATTCTGGTTCAAGGTCTTAGGTCTTACCAGGAATGTGCTCAAGCCAGGTCCAACTGACTTGCAGTGCATATCTCTTCCTAACTCCAGTGACCAGGAATCACATAATTTGACATCAGCCATTTACATTTATGGCACAGAAATCCACAAATCATACAAATCAGATACCCATCCCACAACCTCCCAAACCAGTATAAACTCTAGCACACCACTACTCCTGCCTGGAGCCATAACAACTGATACTGAGTGCTGGCACCTGCTATGCATTTGACATCTCATCTGCCCAAAAATTCTGCGAGCTATTTGTCATCATCCCCAATTTCCTGCCTGGGGTCCATAATTTACATGATTGGACTTCAGGTCTCTCCACACCACACTGGGCCATCCCCTCTCAATAAATAGAACCACGAGATTTGATAGGGCTGGCAGAGATGTTAAAAGTACAACTGATAATTTGACAGAGAAACAGTTCAAAGAGGCTCACTGTGGCAGGAGTGTCTGTTAACAGCATCTGACATTATAGCTTCTGTCATCTTCCCAACACCTCTCCCAGACCCCATTGTGCTGGTTTCCACTGCAAAGCCAAGGTCACTATCACTTGGTGTTCTACATGCATGGCTGATTTTTTGGAAACTTTACATGCAAGACTTGACATTCATTGCAAGTTATATTTTGTTTTGCTTGATTTGACCCAGTGTGTAAGACTCTTAAAAACATTTTAAGTCTCACTTGCCTCATTGGTTGTATGTCTCCTATATATATATATATATATATATATATATATATATTTTTTTTTTTTAGCAAGATGGAGCTTTGGGGCCCAAGACCAGAGATTCTTGTCCTCTCTGATAGAGGTCTGGCCTCTACACACTTAGAAGGAGGAAAATCCCTCCTTCTATGGCTCTGCCTGCCCCATTGCTCAGACAGTCTGAATTTCTGTCCCAGAATACATCAGCAGCATTTTGTCAACACCCACTGAGGCCCAAGTTGTGTACCTCGCTTGTGACAGCCAGCCTCGCGATTAAAGACAGGGTACTCTTTTAATCCTGCTTTCTGACCAAGAGCACCACCCCGCCACACACACACCAGCCCCAGGACTCCCTCAGGAAGAGCATCCTCTTAGTCACTCTGCATGAATTTCTCCAGTTACCGGGAGAGAGGCGCTGCCCAGCGTGCCCGGGATGCCGCGAGAGACCCAGTGGGCAGGAGGACTGACCGGGTTTTCCGTAGACTCCTGGCGTGTCCCCCTGCTTTCCCCTACCCTCCAGCTCCGGGATGGGGGCGGGGAGGATAGGGAAGAGATTGCGCATCCCTCCACCCAGCCCGGGGAGGCAGTCTCGGCTTAGGTACCCCCATCCCGCCTTTCCAGGCCCGGGGGGCTTCTTGTTTCGCCACGGCTTCCCGGGGTGGGCGCGGCGCCAGGTGAGCTCTCCGCCAGGGCTCCTTGGCGCGGGGTGGGGATAGGATGGGGTGGGGAGGGGGCGGGCCCGGACCGGCGGCCCCACCCGCGATGGGGCGGGGAGAGTGAGGCGGGGCCAATAGGGCGCGGGGCTCGCCGCCTGAGCCGCTCCCTCCTCTCGCGGCTTCTGCTCCGCCCCACCTGGGTTTAAAGCCCCGCGGGCGGCTGGTGGCGGCGCTGCGAGTGCCGTGCGGCGCGAGGAGATGCTAGAGGGCGCCGCGCCGCCCGCACCATGCGCCCCCCGCCCACGCTGGCCCTGGCCGCGCTCTGCCTGCTGGCGCTGTCCGCCGCCACCGCTGCCGCCGCGTACTTCGGGTCAGTGCCAGCCGCGTCCCCGACCCATTCCCTCCGCCTCCTCCCGCACTCCGGTCCGCTGTCCCTGGTCCTGGCGAGACCTCGAACTCAGACCCTTGCCCTGGAGGGATCCAGCCCACCTTGCGGTGGGAGTTCGCGCCCCGTGCTCCGTCTCTGACTTTCCGGGCTCAGATTTGCATCTCCCCTCCTAGATCCTAGTCTTTGGTGTTCTGCGCCGCCGGGTGTCAGTCCCGAGCTCTGGGATTCTGCACGCGCCTCGCATGCAGACCCTGTCTCCTCCCTCCGGCCCTTGTGCGCCCTGTCCTTGCGGTCCAAGCGGCCGCCCGCATCCTGATGCCTTCTCTGGATCCTCACTCGGGTGCCCTGTCTGCCCCTATCCTGGGCTCGGTTCAGCCACACTCCTTGCTTTGGACTCCTCTGCGCTCATCCTGCAGATCCGGGACTGGAGGGCTGGGTATATGGGTGGGGGCGGGTGATACTAAGACAGGGCAGAGGTTCTTGTTGATCCGAAGGGCAGGGGGGACCCGCGGGCCGTGGGAAGTGTCAGTTGAAGATGCAGAGGGACCCTCATCAAATCTCAGACCCAGCGTCAGGTGAATCCTCAGGAGAATGAAGAAGAGAGGGAGAGAGGTCCATTTTGGAGGGTTGGTTACACGTTTGGAAAAGGGGGTCCACAGTTGGAGTGACACCTGGGGACACAGTGGAGTGGGAACCGTGAGTGGAATGTTTGGAAGGAAAGGTATAGGGCAATTGTTTCCAGATCTCTTTTTCTCAGACCCTGACTTGCAGTTACTTGGCAGGGGTGGGGTCATGGCGGGGATCCTGACTAAGAAGGCACCTTCCCTATCTCCACCCAAAGCAGACTCCAAGTATGTTCAGTCTGTGACTTTAAACCTGGCTTTTGTGTGTGTGTGTGTGTGTGTGTGTGTGTGTGCGCACGAGTCTCACCCCAAGTCAGGGCAAGGCTCACAGTCTGTCCACAGCAAAGGCAAGAAAACTAGAAAGTGACCTGTCAGTGACTGCTCTTAGGAGGCCACCAGGGAGGGCATGTAAGGGTTTGAGGAGTCCCTCACAGGCTGTGAGCTAATTTCCAGGTCATGACCCCTGGTTAAAAGGTGCCTGGCCTGTAAGGCAAGGGCCTCATCTGAAATATGTGGGCAGGGATTGCCAGCCTCAATCCAAGCACTGGCCTAATTTATGATGACCTGGGAATTCCACTCTGTCTCTGGGCCTCAGTTTCTCCTTTTGTACAAAGAAGAGGTTGGATTTGATGACCCCATACCAAGAGCAGGACTTACCAAGGGTTTCAGGCTTGAAGGAACTGCTGTTCCCCCACCCGCCCTGGGCGGACATAATGGGTAGGGTGCAAACTCTGAGTTCAATCCTTCCTCTTATCTGTGTGCTCTTGGCTAAGTCGCTTAACTGCTCTGTCCCTCAGTCTCTGATATGGAAAATGAAGACAAAAGTGCCTACTTCATAAGAGGACTGAGTTAATATACACAAAGCACTTAGAATAGTGTCTAGCACATAGTAAGTTCTCAACTAACACTAGCAGTGATTATTACTAAGGAAACTCGGTACAGAATCTGATGTACCAACCCTGAGAGGCTTCTAAGCTGGAATGGAGAAGAGAAGGACATCTTCGCAGACACCAGCTCATTTTCACAATTCTCTTATTTGCTTGGGTTTTAAGGTTAAAGATAGGAGAGAAGTCAGGTGGGGTGGGAGGAGAGGAAGCCTGGACCACCCTGGCTGGTGTGTTGGAAGGGAAATGAGTTTTCAGCAATACACAGAATTAGAATTTGAAGGCCATGAACAAGGGGCAGCCTTTGAAATGGAGGGGAGATGGTCAGTTAGACCCTGGTCAGGGCCAAGAGGTGTGACTATTAGAACCACCTCTTCCAGGTCAGGAGGCCAGTGGGCAGAGCTGGCAAAGGACACTCAGCCACCACCCCTTTAGTTTGGGAATGCACTAAAATTACAGCTTCATGCTGTTAAGTGTTTGGTCCTAGAGAATGGGCAGGATTCAGCCAGGGCTGTCACTGAGGACACCCTCTTGTAACTCAGTTGGACCAGATTGCCTGCCTTTCCATCAGAATTTGTCCTCTGGAAGGAATCTTATATCAGTCATCCACACTTTAGTGAGAATGTGAGGTCATGTGGTTCTCCTTTCCCCAGGTCATTTGCAGAAGTCTCATTTCTGATTATAACATACAACACTCCTTTATTTCTGATAAAAGAAAATCCAACTCAGGAAAGCAGGTGAGACCAATTTTGGTGAGGCCAACCTTCTTGGGGTCTTTGTACTCATAGACTTCAGAGTTGGAAGTGGCCCATCCCCTGCTTCAAGAATTATCATCCCCAGTTTTCAGAAAAAGAAACTCCCACCCCAAACCACAATGAACCAGCATGGCCTCTGTCATTTTGCATGAGCCTGCAGCCTTGTCCTGTTGATGGTGATGGTGACAGAATGAGTAGCATGGAAGTTACAAATCACGTTCTCAAGCAGCCCTTCTCTCATCAGACCCTCAAAGCCATTCCTGAGGTACGTTGGTGGGTGCAAATAGTTCCCAAAGGAAACTGAAGGTCAGAGAGGTTCAATGATGCACCTGATGTCCCACACACATTAGTGGGGGGCAGGGGAGAAGCCAGGTCCTGTCGAGTCTGTGCTCCATGCCCCCCCAAGCTACTACTGTGTGACACCCCAGAAAGACAGTGCTACACAGGGCTGCAAAGGGTGCAGGCTGGAGGGTGGCCTCCTTCCCCTGCTCAGTTAACTTAGACTTTCTTGGTTATAAAGGGAGAGGCTGCAGCACTCATCTGTGTTTTTAGTAGTGGAACAGATGCTCTGAAGCCTGTTAGGCTGTAAGGTGGCACTCAGAGTATGGCCTGGTGACAATAGGGCAGGAAGTGACTAGAATCTCAGCAACTGCCAAGAGCAAGCCTGCACTGAGAACTTAATATGTGCCAGGTACCCTATCGGGCCTATCAGTCATTGTCTCAGGTAAGGCTCACGCCCACCTTTAAGACGGATATTGCCATCACCCAAAGCTCAGCAAGGTTAAAACATCTGCTCAAAGTCACACGGTTGGCAACAGGCAAAGGTGGGATTAGCACAGAAGCAAATATTTGCAGAATCACCAAATGATCTAGGCCAAGACATCTAGTCTTGAGAAATCCTAGATTTCTGGTGCCAGGGCCAGGCATGCTAGGATTAGGGAACCTTAGGACTTCCAGGTTCTAAAAACACTGGGGACAAGTGACTTGACTAAGGACAACACAGAGAGTGTCCCCGAGCCAGGACTAACTCAGCTCCTGATCTCTGGTCCACCTCCTGTATGGCGGCATCCTCTGAGAGCCCTGCTGAGCCCAGTGCACCCTGCTTCCCTGCCCAGCTGTGCATGTATCACCATCATTATTGTTCTGCTGAAGAAACAAGCCATAACCTTTATCTTTCCAAATTAGCATTACATAAATAAAATGCATGCATTTTAAGTATATGGCTTGGGTTTTTAACAAGTAAATACACCTGCGTAACACATTTGAAGTGACCACAATTGTATGTGGAACATTTCCACCACCCCAAAGGATCCTTGTGTCTCACTTCTCTGCTTTCTGTCACTATGGCTTGGTTTTGCAGCTATAGAAGTTCATGTAAATGAAATCATAGGGTCTACAGCCTTTTTGTGCCTGAATCCTTTCACTTCGTATATCATTCTTGAGATTCATACATTTTGTTGCTGCATGTATCAGTAGCTCTTTTCCTCTTTATTTCTTCCTGAGTAGTATTCCTTTATATGGATGTACCACAAGTAGTTTATTGATTCCCCAGTTAATGGACATTTGGGTTATTTCCAGTTTTAGGCAATCCCCAATAAAGTTGGTATAAACATTCATGAACGCCTCTTCTGTGGACATATGTTTCCTTCTCTTGGATAACTGTCTAGGACTGGATTTTTGGATCATCTGGTAGGCATAATTTTAAGTTATAAGAAACAACCAGTTTTTCAAGGTAGTCATATCATTTTATATAGTCCTATATGAGAGTACCAGTCACTACATGTTCTTGACAAGTATTGTCACTTTTAATTTTGGCCATTTTAGTGATTATGTATTTTATTGAGGTTTTTGTATTACCCCATTGATGAATGGTGTGTTGGATATTTTTACATATGCATATTGGTCATTTGAATAGCTTTTTCATTGGGCTGTTTGTCTTCTTAATAATGAATTGTAAGAGTTCTTTATATGTTTTGGCTACAAGTCTTTTATCGGAAAATATCACAATACTTTATTCTTGGTCTGTGTTTTATTTTTTTCATTCTCTCTCTCTCTCTCTCTGGTGGGGCTGGTGTTTGAACTCAGGGCTTCACACTTGCAAACCAAGCATTCTACTGCTTGAATCACACCTCCAGTCCAGTTTGCAATGGTTATTTTGGAGATGGGGTCTCCCAAACTGTTTGCTCAGGGTGGCCTTAAATCACGATGCTCCTGATCTTAGCTTCCCAAGTAGCTACGATTACAGGCATGAGCCGCCAGCATCGGGCTCACTCTCTTATTTGTGTCTTATGAAGAACAGAAATTTTTAATTTTGATGAAGTCCAATGTGTCTGTCAACCATATCTTGTATGGTTTGTGGATTTTGGTGTCCTATTCACAAAAATCTCTGCCTAACCAGAGAAATGGCAAAGATTTTTCTCCTTTGTTTTCTTCTGGAAGCTTCATAGTTTTGGCTTTTACACTTAGGTCTGGGATACATTTTGAGTGAGTTAGTGTGTATGGTGTGAGGTAGGGGTCTAGGCAATTGTTTTCTTTGTGGATATCCACTTGTTCTAGCATCAGTTATTGAAAAGATCCTTTCTCCATTGCCATCTTTGTTGCAAATCAATTTATCCAATATGTGTGGGTCTGCTTCTGGACCCTTTGTGTGTTGTTCCACTAATCTATATGTCTATCTTTGTGTCAATGCCACACAGTATTGACGACAATTGCTTTATAGTGGATTTAAAAACCAAGTACTTGGCTATTCAGGTCCTTTGTGTTTCCATGTTTTAGTATCAACTTGTCAATATTCGTGTGAAAGCCTGCTGGGATTTTTATTGGGATTGCATTGAATCTATAAACCAACTATGAGAAGTTGACATTCTAACAACATTGAATAGACTGATTCACAAACAGATCATATGCAACTATTTAGGGTTTTGAAACTTTCCCTCAGCAGTGTTTTGTAGTTTTCAGTGTGCAGGTCTTGCAGAGATTTTTTTATTTGCAAATATTTTTTAAAGAATTATTTATAAGTATTCAATGTATTTAGATAGTATCATTTTCATTCAATTTTTTTCTTCTTTTTAGAAATTGAATCAAGTCCTGAGTAAAACAAGGATAAGAAGAAAGAAAGGGCAAAAATTTTTTACTGTTTTGGGGTAGTAGATTAAAAGCCAAACCTGCCTGATAAGAATCATTGTGTCTTTGGGAAGTTTAGGCTGCTTGTACCTGGCTGAGCAGTAACCTCTGAAGAGGGCTCTAGAGTTGGACTCAGGGTTAAGCCAGATCCCTCAGTGGATGGTGGTGGAATTGCTGTGGCTGAGAAGGACACTCTACTACAGAGCTACCCCCCAGTCCTAATGCTACAGTTTTTATTTTATTAGTATATGTTAATTGTACAAAAGAGTTTCATTGTGATACTTCTCTACATTCCTATTGAATTCACTCTGTCTATAATTTTCTTATCCCCTGTTCCCCCACACCCTCTTCCCTCCTCTGTGTGCACTTGTCCTCTTGTAGTCTCTACTTCACCAAGGCCTGTGCCATGCAGTGGCCTCTGTCGGGACAGGACCTGAAGTGAAGACAAGAGGAAGCCTATGGTCTTTGGACCCCAGCAGCCAGCCACATTGGGCATCTCATGGGTGTCCTAGAGCAGCAAAGAAGAGCTGGGGGTGGGGTAGGTTGGGTGGTTGCCTCAGGCCAGGACTCCTCGCTGGAGAGGTGAAGAATGAAGGGGAGGGTGTAGCTTCTTAAAGAGCCAGGTCAGACATCAACCAGCATGTTTAGTCAGTTCTGGAAGCTCCAGATGAGGCCAGAGGATCTGTTTCTCCTGACATTACAATCCCTCCGAGGCCAGATGCATTACAGAATTGAAAGCACCTCTGTTTTTTGAAAGGTAATACTGCAGCCAGGCACAGTGGCCCATGCCTGTAATCCTAGCTACTTGGGAGGTGCAGATCAGGAAGTTTGAGGCTAGCCCAAGCAAAAAGTTAGTGAGATCCCATCTCAACTAATGAGCTGGGCATGGTGGCCAGCTCTTGTCATCTCAGCTATTCGGGAGGTGTAAATAGAAGGATCATGGTCCAGGTGGGGCCTAGGAATAAACCCTATTCGAAAAATAACAAAAGCAAAAAGGGCTAGAAATGTGGCTTAGGCAGTAAAGTGCCTGTCTAGCAAGTGTGAGGTCTCAAGTTAAAACCCCAGTACTACAAAAGAGAAAGGAAGGAAGGAAGGTGGGGTTGGGAGAGGGAGAGGTGGGGAAGGAGAGAGAGAGAGAGAGAGAGGGAGGAAGAAGTTAATACCGTGTTTAGCATTGCACCCTGCTGGTGCAGCACTTGAGTTGAGTACTTCATTATCTCCTGTAGGAAACACCAAGAGGTTGGGATAATTGGTCTGAATTCTGGGCTGGGTTGGTGTTTGCTACCACACAGGTTCACCACAACGGTAGCAAAGCCCTGAAGTTTTCTGGAGTTTGTAATTGTGATAAAGGTTTGTGAGCTCACTGTACCATATCAGCATGAACAGTTGTATAAACTGAGTTTTAAAGAAAGACTTGGGCCAATCTCTTGGCTGGTCCTGGCTGGGTATCAAAGGGAAGGTTGGGAGCCTGAGCACAGCTCGTTCTCAGGGACTGAGGTCCAGAGGGAACTGGCTCAGCTCTCTCAATCCCAAGGTCAGCACTGCTCAGGGGCTGCATGGGCCGAGGACTCCAGGTCTGAGTGACCGGGGCCAGGTGGCCCCGAGATCTGTCATTGGGGAGAGCATGTGCTAAGGATCACAGTCTGAGGATCAGGGAGGGCATGGTTCTAGGCAGGCTTCTGCAGAGGAGGGTCCTCCCCAGGCCCGTCCAGCCCAATTTGGCAAGGTTTGGGGGAGTGTTAGGTGGTGCCCCCTGCAGTATGTGAGCAAGATATGGGAGGCCAGAGTGCACCTGGGGAGGCTGAAGGAGAGCCTGGACCACACTCCAGCTCACAGTGGGCACCCCAAGGGGGTTGATGCAGCCAGCAGGTGTTTGAAGAGCATCTGTGCTAGGAAAGAGGGACTGGGCTATGGAGAGTGATCTCAGCGGATGAAAAGCCTTCACTCCCCACCCCAAGATGCTTATAGATGACTTGCAAAAAGTGTCTGTACAGCCCTGAAGAGGAAGAACAAAGTGCCAAACACAGAGAAGTGGTGGTACTAATTCACAGGAGTGGGAAAAGACAAAAAAAAGAGGTTAGTTAGGGGCTGGCAAGCAAAGAGACTTCCTGGAGGAGCAAATAAGTACCATTGCCTGTAAGCTGCACGGGACCTCAGGACCACCTTCCCCTTTCCCTGAATTATTGAGTCAAATATTTAAAAAGGCTTCCCAAGCAGGAGTTACGACCTGAAGAAAGGCATGTACGATGGACTGAGACATGGCAGGAGGACAAGGAGGAGACTGGCTTGACCTGAGGAGAGGGTCCTTCTGCTCCAGCCCTAACTGGCTCTGGGTTCAGGTTGCTCCAAGGTAGGAAGTTTCTGGTTCTGTTCCAGAGGCCCCTGCTCTGTTGCCAAGGAGCGTCTTCACTACTTCATTCCTCCTCAGGAGTGTTCAGGGTGGCTCCCTCAATGGCTGGGAGGTTCCTGCTCCCTGTAGAGCTGAGGGAAGAGTGTGGAGGACAGCGGTCCATCCTTGGGACCTGCAGGAGGACAAGTGGCATGTGTAGCCTGAAAGATGTCTGCCCAGAGACCCTGCCAACACTTGGGAACGAGAGTGCTCACGAGCATTCCCTGGGGGCCTGGCCTCTCCCAGCCCTAGTCCGCCTATCACTAGGGGACAGGTGGCTGGAGCCCAGGAGCACTCAGTCTGCCAAGCTAGTTAGCTGGTCACCTTGCCATGGTTAAATGCATTAGTTGAAGTTATCCAGACCAGGAGCCAGGATCCTATAGTTGGGGCAGAGCTGGGGGAGGGGGAAGGTTACCCACTGCAGGTCAGGACCACTCTTTCCCTGCCAGTGTTCACTCTGTGCCCCTGAAGCAGCTCCTCTCCTGAGTCAAGGCTGGGCCTGTGAACCCAACAAGCTGGGGAAGGTTATCTTTAGGGCTTTCAGCCCTCCTTTTCTCTGCTGTTCTTCCTCATCACATCATTCCCTCTCTCTCTCTCTCTCTCTCTCTCTCTCTCTCTCTGTTTCTCTCTTTCTCTCTCTATTCCTCTCCCTCTCTCTCTCTAATCTGCCCCTCTGATCTTCCCTCTATCCAGCAAAGTTCTCAGGTACTGGTTTTGTATCAGACTCTCACACTTGAGTAAGAACAGACAGGTCACTTCTGTAAGTCTCATTTCTGACTTCTAGCTGAAAAAAGACTGAGTTTCAGACCAGGGAAAAGTAGCCTTTAAACAGAGGGTCTTCCCCTCCCTTCTTGAATTCATACCTCTCTGGCTGCCAAGTGGGATCAGAGGAGTCCTTCCCTTAAAATCCACCTGTCTTGTGTTCCTACCACTGTAGAGGTTTGCCATGGTAAATGGTTGATGTCTGATTTTGCTTCTCTGAAGTGTTATCTTGAGATTAAAAGCAGAAACTTCCAAGCTTGGGAGAAACAGTCAGGGGACCCGGAGCACATTGTAGCCCTGCCAATGTCACCTTGGACAATAAGTCTTACATGAACTCCCTAGGGACTAGTTGGGTCAAAGCAAAGACCTGCCTATTTGACATGCCTCTTGTCCTCTTGCTTTTCCCCCAAAAGCCTCTGCAGTATCCCTCAGAGCCACCAGAATAAAACCTGTGAACCAGGTGGTCCTGAAGGGGCTCTCCAACTCTCACGTGTAGTGATCCTAGGACAATTACCCAAGATGGTCCATCTGCACCCAGCCAAGGGCCTGGGGAGGTGCTCATAATCCCAGACTCATAGAGGCAAGGCATCCGTTGGCCCAGGACTAAGTTTGGGGACCCTCCATGGCCACTGTGCCAGCTGAGCTATGCATGCCAGGGACAAAGGTTTCCTCTTCCAGCTTCAGTTTGAGCTGGAACAGAGGGAGAGGGGCAGGAGGGAGGGAGGGGAAGCATTTCCTGTGCAGATGTTGAAACAGTCACAAGAGCTCTGAATCCTGAGGTTGTTGAGATGCAAAGCTTGCTGGCTGTGCGGCTGGCTGCTGCTGCCCACTCAGCTCAAGCAGCCTCCCTGATACCATCATCAGCGGGCAGCCTGGCAAGACAGGAAGTGGAGCTGTTCCTGGAGAGACAAAGCTGGGCCAGGCTCTTTTCTCTTACAGCAGCGATGCCATGGGGGATGGGGCTGTGGGTGGACTCCATGGGGAGATGGTGGCCAGCTTCAGTCTCTGGGATGGAGTTCTGGGGCCCTGAGGTTAGGATCTGGGAAGGAAGAGGGGAGCAGAGCCAGGGAGGGAAGCGGTGAGAGACACTCATGTCTGTGTGTGGACTTGGCATAAAGCTCAGTGAATAATGGAATGAATGAATGAATGAGTAAGAGGGAAGGTGTGCAGAGGAGTTGGAATAAAGGTAGGAAAGAGTAACTGCAGATTTGGCCAGGCTGTGTGGTAAAGACATCTTTTTGGGGGAGGTGTGAGGTGACACAGGACCCTGCAGAAGAGAAAGGGATGGAAAGATGGAGAGGCATGTGCCACCCAGCAGGGTAAACCTGAAGGCCCTCAGTGTGACAAGGGGGCGGTGGGGGGGGGGGGAGAAGCCTGGCCAGTGCCCTGGTGCCTTCTCTGGAACTGCCCCCTGCTGGGGAGAGGCAGGAGGTGAGAGAGCATGAGGGTGTGTGAGGGGTAGGGGCTCTGTGAGGGACGGGAGAGGTGGGCTGTGAGGCTTGAGATGAAAGCACAAAGAGAGCATTGACCATGCAAATGGTCCTGCAGCAGCGGAAACCCTGTTATCAGGAGCATCTAATGGCATTTTGCAAGGCTGAGGCCAAGGCCCCAGGCAGCTCGGGCTTTCCTGGTTCCCAGACAGCTGCCTACAGTTGGCATGTGTCCTGGTGCCAGGCCCAGCTCCTGATCTCTCTGGCCAGGAGTCCAGACACACCAGCCTTACCTGGTACCCTGGACACTACCTGCTTACCCTCATCCTGGGGGCCTCTGCTGGGACTGTTAGACCCTCTGGAGCAGAGACTAGGGTGGGGGAAAGGATAGAAGAACAGCCCAGGGTGGGGGTCCCCCAGGGGATGAGAAAGCTCTACACCTGTCCAGTCTTCCCCAGACAGCCTGGAGTGCTCCCTGAAAGTGCTTCCTTCCCACCCCAGACCTCTGCTGCAGGTAGGATGGGACTGGCCAAGGTCAGCTTGTCACCTAGGTGATACTGGGAGTTCAGCTACTGGTTCTTCCTCAGGCAGCCAGGCCAGTCCAAAGCTTTCTTTTTTCCTTTGCTCCTTGGGATCTCAGGAGAGTTTGGAGGACTCCTGAATTCAGGCTGTTTCCTCTAGGCCATGAGCTCCTAGAAGCAGGACTGTGTCCCTGCACTCAGCACAGGGCCTGGCACACAGTAGGTGCTTAGTAATGATGAGCACTTATCTGGAGCTTACTCTGTGCCAGGGAACTGTTCTAAGAGCTTCGCAGACATTAGCTGATTGTAGTCCTCTAAAGAGCCCTGTGAGATAGCTACCACTACCATTGCATGGAACTGACAGGCACCAAGAGATGAAGGGCCTTGTGCAACCTAGTACAGCTGGCAAGAAGTGAAGGTGGATTTGAATCCCAGCAGGCTGACTCCTAGCATGCTCTCTGTAGCCAATGTGGATTTGTTAGATGGATTGAGCTCATGGAGTGACACCCCTGAGGTCACCTATGAGTAAGAGGAAGACCAGACTACCCAGGCCACAACAGCCTTGGGAACATGAGATCTTAGGGCCATGACACTCCAGCAGACAGTGGGTGATCATTGAAGTGCAAGCTCCATTGTGTGTGTGTGTGTGTGTGTGTGTGTGTGTGTGGTATTAGGGTTGAACTCAGGGCCTCAAGATTGCTAGGCTGCTTGTGCCACTCTGCCAGCTCTTTTGGTATTTTTTGTTTTTGTTTTTTAAGATAAGTTCTCTTTTTGCCCAGGCTTACCTGGACCTCAATTTCCTATTCATGTTTCCCCACATAGATGGAATGACAAGCTCATGCCACTGCACACAGCCATTGGTTGCGATGAGCTCTCACAGCTTTCTGCCTGGGCTGGCCTCAAACAGCAATCCTCCCAGTTTTACCTTCCCAAGTAGCTAGGATTATAGGCTTCAGCCACCATGACTGCCCCTAGCTCCAGTTCATTTCTAGCTTTGGGTGAGCCCTGGGGCCTTGCTGGCAGGGGACAGAGCAGATGGTCCCCAGAGGCCTGGGAGAGCCTTCGGCTACATCCTCCAAGGCCATTCTGCTGGGGCAGCTTTAGCCAGATCTGTGGATTGGGAGAGTGTGAAAGGGGGAGGGGCAAGGAGGACCAGCAGTGGACAGAGAAGGTGGGAGTTGTACTTAAGATAAAGTCTCAAGGGTTTCTTTGGCTTCTCTCACTGCTGGGATAGAAGTGGTTGGGTTTGCCCTGGGGTCAAAGCCAGAGAGCATCTCATTTGAGGGAGGGGAGTTCTGGCCTTATGACCAACCTGACCATTAGGGACCATGGAGTGAGGTGCAGAATGCACACGGGTACACCCTGGAAGTAAGGAAATAAGGAAGAAGAAGCTGGCCAGTTGGGGTCGCTGCTTTCTTTTTTCTTTTTTTCTTTTTTTTCAGTACTGGGGTTTGAACTCAGGGCCTACACCTTGAGTTATTCTGCCAGACCTTTTTCTGATGGGTTTTTTCAAGATAGGATCTTATGAACCATTTGCCCAGGCTGGCTTCAAACTGTAATCCTCCTGATCTCTGCCTAGCTAAGATTACAGGCATAAGCCACTGGCACCCACCTAACTGCTTTCTTAATGGGAAAAGAGAGGCTGGAAGTTAGTTTACAGGAGCCCTGTGCCAGACAGGTATAGTTCAGTAGGGTGGTGGTCCCAGGAGGCTCAGTAGCACTGGAGTCAAGCAGCCCTAAGGAACTGCTGTGCCCCCACCCAAACACCCCTTGAAAGACCTATTAGCGAGCTCTATACTTCCTGGTCACAGGTACCTGAGTAGCTGGGAGTGTCTGGTTGACCAGAGTGTCTGCATTCATAAGACAAACAAAACTCACTTGAAGTTCTCCAGTTGTCCATCTTATCCCTGTGAGGCTCCACTAACATTTGGGAGATTGGGATCTCGCTGAGGGGCCTGAAAGTTGGGGTTCTCAGGCCTGGGGTATGGGAAACTGATATTGCTTACTAGCCACCAAATGGGCTGGAAACTGCAGCACACAGATGCCATGGGGTGGGCATGCAGATAATTCATTAGCACCATTTAAGGAAATAGTTGAGTCGTTTTTCTCAATTTGCTGCCATGATAAAATTTCTTCGAAGGAAGTATGATCCCACACTGTGACACAGAAAACACATAAAAAGAACACTGCATCCTAGAAGTCCTCCCAGACTGTCTCCTAGGCCCTGTGGAGACCCTAAGACCGTGCCAAGGAACCTTCAAGCAGCTCTTAGGCAGACCAGGGCCCACTGGGGCCTGAGGCCTCTATATGGTTGGCTGCCTTTCCTGACCATTAATCACTACTAAGTGTCATTACTGCTAATAAAATTAACCGACTTTATACTGGACTCCTGGAACCATCAATCTCAGGGTCTATTACATGAAATTAAAACAAAACAAAACAAAACAGGTGCCTGTTGATGAGTGGAAGGGTGTTTCCTGAGCCTGGCTCACAAGTGTAGCCTAGGGAATCCTGGTACTCTATTGCTTGCAAAAGGTTACAACAAAGGACAATGACCTTGGTTAGACAAACCAACTCTCAGCCCTTACAGTGCAGGGATGTCTTAGGCTAGAACACAGAAGACCCTCAGGAAGACTCTGGAACCAGGGCCTGAAATATTCCCCCAATTCTCCCTCCCACTCTGCTTCTGTTGATGTATCCAGGCTGCATTGAATCATGATCCTCCTGCCTCAGTCTCCTGAGTACTGGGGTCACTGATGTGTCCCAGTGAGGCCAGCTTTTGGCTCATTCGCCTCCTCTGTGTATCCTCTATGTCACAGGCCCAGTAATCCAAAGAGAAAAAGAGAAAGAAAGCAACTGCATGCTCTCTTAATTCAAATTCCAAATTCCCAGAGAAATGACTAAGTGGCCCAGCTTGAGTTATGTGATCATCATTTATCCAACCAGCAGACCAGAGCAGCAAGGTCATATGATATACAATGGCCAATAGGAATCACATGGCAACTATGTAGGCAGAAGAAATGGGAGGTTAACCAACCCAATTAGGTGTCCACAATAGTAACTTAAAAGGCTTAGTAGCAACTCAAAAAGTGGTAGGAATACTAATATAGTATAACACAAGGAATAAATATAATATACTAATCCATATTATATACCATGACATATAATATGGAGATAATGATAGAATTGTAATAGCTGTTATTATTAAAATGGCATTTCATATAGCCTTGAATAATTTTTAGCCCCATTGGTTAAAGTTCCAATTTCTGAATCACAGAATTGTGTGAGCAAAAATTGCCCCTCACACCAGCGCCTGATATGGGAAGGAGGATATTTGGTGGGTTACCTGGCTGCTGCCCCTTTACTCCCTGCAGCCCCAATCTGCCCTCCATGCTGACAACCAGCCAAGGTGGGGCCTCCTCAGCTGTACTGACCTCAGGCTCAGCTCTGGGCCTGCCAAGGGTCAAGCTCTGAGAGTTTCCTGCCAGACTGCAGGGAATGACTTGGGTGTAGGTCTGGTGGACTGGAAACTTACCCATTTGCCCCCAGATTAATGATTAACGGGCCCCTGCCCTCACCCTGTCTGGAAGGGGAGCCCAGGGCTAGGCTGGGCCAGGGGCAGCCGATAGCATCTGTCTCTGCTCAGAGGTTTCAGAGATATTCTCCACGCTGGGTTGGCCGCACCTGATGGATTTGGAGTCTACGGGGGCACCTGGGGTCCAGCCAGGACCTACACCCTCCAGTGAGGCTTCCTACTCCCTAGGCAGACAGAGGGTATGGCATCCAGCCAAATGTCCTGGCCAAAGCAGGTGACTTCAGATACAGAGCCATGCCCTTGACTCAGTAAGAGAGGGCCTCTCTGACTGCTCAGAGCTTCCCTTGGCCTGTGGCATATGAGCAAAGGTAGAAAGTGCCACATCCAGTGAGAGTTTTAGGAGCCACTATTTGGTTCCACTTTTGCTCTTGTACCCTGACTATGAGGCTGGCATGTTCTTCCAACCTGGCTCCTGGAAGGATGTATATTCCACCCATCCTGGGGGTCCCCAGGATAGGGACAGCAAACATCTTGAACTAGTAGCACCAAGTCACATAGAGCTTCTGCGAGGTGAGAAGGTGAGCCCCAATTCTACATCCCACCTTGCTGTTGCAGTGGTACTACCCCTGAGCCAGTCACCACCTCCTCATAAAACCTCCGATTCCTCATCTGGGAAAGTTAGAGGGCGAGGCACATTGCATGAGGAGAGAAGTTTGGAGAACTCCAGGCAGCAGGAAGGCAAGCCTGCCTGGCCGGTCACTGTGCTTCATACTCTTCGTGTAATCCTCTGTAATCCTAGCAGCAACCCTGGAGGGAGGGAGGATCACTCTCAGGTTACCCAGCTAAGAAGCAGCAGCGTCACACTTAGGATTTGGCAGCCTGACTCCAGGATCTATGACTTTGAATCTAGAGCAAGAATACTGGGATTCACCTCCATCCTACCATCTGTCAATCTGATCTTCCTTCTCTCCTTCCCTCCTTCTTTCCTTCCTTCGTTCCATTCCTCAAGGATCTATTTGTACCAGACACCAGATGGTCAATGATCTACCTAGGATCAGGAAACAAAGTAGATTGGCATGACTTACATGGGCAGTGACATAATGCAAGGGAGAAAGGGAACTGGGGACCTTGGCTGGGTGTTTGCCCCACATCCCCAGCTAATGTGCTCACCCCCTTGTGAGAAAGGGAAGGTGACTGTCCCCTTTAGGCAGTGACCAAGGCTACATGCAATATTTCTCAAACTTCCCCTACCATAGCAGTTCCCAGGAAATGTGGCAAATATACAGATTCTCAGGCCCTGCTCCAGAGCAAAAGAATCCGAATTGCCAAGTATGGGTCCTGGGAATGTGAACTTTTAATAAGCACCTCAGGTGGTATTTCTAACTGGGCAAGTTTGGGAAGAAAAGCAGAAACTAGAATCTGGAATACTTGGATCTGAGGTTCGGTACCAATCCTTGTTACAAGTACCTTGGAAAATGGGGACATACCCCAGTGGGACTGGCCTTCTGACCCAAGAGCAATAAGTGAAGTGCTCTTCACTTCCTCACCTCCTCAGAGATGGTCATCTTTCATCCTCCCCATCATGACCCCAAGGCTCACCAGCTCCCTTCTTGCTCTTTCCAGCCTGACCGGGCGGGAGGTCCTGACACCCTTTCCAGGCCTGGGCACTGCAGTGGTCCCAGCCCAGGGTGGTGCCCACCTGAAGCAGTGTGACCTGCTGAAGTTGACCCGCCGCCAGAAGCAGCTCTGCCGGCGGGAGCCTGGCCTGGCAGAGACCCTGCGCGATGCTGCACACCTCGGCCTGCTTGAGTGCCAATTCCAGTTCCTGCAGGAGCGCTGGAACTGCAGCTTGGAAGGGAGGACTGGGCTGCTCAAGAGAGGTGAGGGGGAGCACTGAGGGAGGGGAGAGGCCGGAGAAGAATTGGGAGGGAGGAAGAGGACTAGGAGGGAAGAGGAGGGTTGGGTGGGGGAGGGCTGTGCCCAGGCCATGCTACCTTGGCTACCTAGGTATAGCCCTAATGGAGAAGAGCCCTGGGGGAGTTAGAGAGAGTTTCTTGAAGACCAGTTGTGACCCTGCCTCAGGCTTAGGGGAGCAGAGGATCAAGGAAGACAAGAGAGGAGGGAACACAAAGCCATTCCTGGAGGAACCTACAGATGAGGCAGGGGGCACCTCCCTGTGCCTCCTCCACACCCATGTGACCATATAATATGCAGGACCATACAAGCACAGAGGCAGTAAATGACAGTCCTGAATGCCTGAGGCAGGTTGATTCATTTGTCCATTCACTCGTCTTCGTTCATCACATCCATTGATGTGTTATTCCTTCCGTCCCTTCCATTCTCACCCTATTCCCCCCCTCTTCCTCATCATCCACGCCCCCCTCTTCCTCATCATCCTCCCCCATTCCATCTGCCAAGTATCTGTGGAGGCTCACAGTGAGCCACGTCACCGTGCTAGATTTGCCCTTGGAAAACACATAGCCTTCAGGGAAGAAACTGGTCATCATGAGACTGTATTGCCAAGGGGAGAGGCTATCATGGAGACTTTTAAAAAAATGCAGTGGTGGTTACAGGGAGGGTCAGCTGCTCTCCATAGCAGGAGAAGGTCTGGGGCAGAGCTAGCGGCCTGTTTCCCTCTCTCTTGAGGCATTGCCAGCACCCCAGTCACATTGGGAAAGAAGCTGGTGACAGTGAGCCTGTGGGACACCAGGTTTGGGCCCCCCACCAAGAGATGAGGGTGCCGATAGTCCTGGCAGTGAGTAGTGTACTCAGGTTGCCACAAGTCAGGCAGGAGATCCAAGGCCACTCTGTCATGGGATCAATTCTGTAGTAGGTAGCAGAGAGTGACGTTTGAGAGTCATCACAATACCCATGGGGCCGATCTCAGGTGCTTGGGGCTTTGTAAATGGGTTGACCCAACTTGTCACATGTGTACTTAGAGTTGGGGTGGCTATGTAGCCCCAGTTTGGCCCTGTCCAGGCACCCAAGTCATTTCTCCTCACATCACAGCATTCTTATCTGGGACTGGAGTCAATGAGCTCTGTCCTGTGTCCTCTGGGGACCTGGGTATTCACTCCATAGTGAATCTGGAATATTACATTTAAATGGCAACCTATAGCCAGAGTCCAAGGGACAGGTTTCAGGCACACTTGCTCAAAGCTATGTCCTAGGGCTCACAATCTCCCATCCTGCTCACCACAGTGCCCCTCCACCCTCCTACCTTTAGAGGGTAGCAGGCAGCCTCTGAATTTCTTGTCCTTATCCCTGCCACCATCCCTGTCTGGTGTCCCACACAGGTTTCAAGGAGACAGCCTTCCTGTATGCGGTGTCCTCGGCTGCCCTCACACATGCGCTGGCCCGGGCCTGCAGTGCAGGGCGCATGGAGCGCTGCACGTGTGATGACTCCCCAGGCCTGGAGAGCCGGCAGGCCTGGCAGTGGGGTGTGTGTGGCGACAACCTCAAATACAGCACCAAGTTCCTGAGCAACTTCCTGGGGCCCAAGAGAGGAAGCAAGGACCTGCGAGCACGGACTGATGCCCACAACACCCACGTGGGCATCAAGGTGAGCATGTTCTCAGCTGCCCAAAGTGCCACCCCCCAGGCAGGGTGCAGAGTCAGGTTGTTTTATTTTATTTTTTGACAGTATGGGGTTTTAACTCAGGGCCTCATACTTGCAGGCATTTTACCACTTGAACCACTCCACCAGCCATTTTTTGTGAGGGTTTTTTTTTTAGATAGAGTCTCACGCACTATTTGCCTGGGCTGGCTTCGAACCATAATCCTCCTGATCTCTGCCTCCTGAGTAGCTAGGATTACAGGTGTGAGCCACCAGCACCTGGCTTCAATTTTGTCTCTTTAACCAAAGTTCTCTGGACCATTTCCAGGTGCAAGTAGGAAAGGGTCCTAGATATCACCAATGGCTGGGCAGCAGTGACACCAGGGTTTGGTAAAGCACAAACATATTTGGAGAGTAGTCCCCATTCCAAGGACAAAACCAGCATTGTTCCACAGCTTTGATCTAGTGAAGCTACACCCCCAACCCCTCCATTTTATGGATGGAAGATAGAAGAGGCCCACAGAACAGAGACTTAGCCAAGGTCACGACAGTCCTGGGAGAACTGAGGGTAATGAGTCTCTAGGTGGATCAGGATGAGAAGGCAAGAGGAAGCCAGTGCTCCAGTTCTTCAGGAAGCTGAACCCTGTGCTCTGTATCCCCATCACTGAGTTGAGTAAACCAGGGCTTTTGTGTACAGCTGTGCAGGCTGTGTACTCTACAAGAACTCTGGGCCAAGGTGTACCCTGACTAGAGGAAGAGAGTCTTTTACCAGACAGCCCGATGGTACCTCATGGGCAGGCTTGGGTTCCCCTCACATGAACCTTTTAGTCTTCTTCTAATCCTCCTGACACTCTGCCAGGGTTGGCACACTGCAGCAGGCTTGAGCTGCTGGGCCCCAGGCCTCTGACCAGGCCTCCACTTTGCCTCTCTTTGCAGGCCGTGAAGAGTGGCCTCAGGACCACCTGTAAGTGCCACGGTGTGTCGGGCTCCTGTGCTGTGCGGACCTGCTGGAAGCAGCTCTCCCCATTCCGAGAGACCGGCCAGGTGCTGAAGCTACGCTACGACTCAGCTGTCAAGGTGTCTAGTGCCACCAATGAGGCCTTGGGCCGCCTGGAGCTATGGGCACATGCCAAGCCAGGCGGCCCCACTAAAGGCCTAACACCCCGGCCTGGGGACCTGGTCTACATGGAGGACTCCCCCAGCTTCTGCCGGCCCAGCAAATACTCTCCGGGCACAGCAGGCAGAGTGTGCTCCCGGGAGGCCAGCTGCAGCAGCCTGTGCTGCGGGCGGGGCTACAACACTCAGAGCCGCCTGGTGGCCTTCTCCTGCCACTGCCAGGTGCAGTGGTGCTGCTACGTGGAGTGTCAGCAGTGTGCACGGCAGGAGCTGGTGTACACATGTAAGCGCTAGACTGCCGCCTGGTGAGCCAGTGGCGCTGCCAGGATTCCCTTGGCCCCTCTGGGCAGGTACACACGGTGTGCAAGCACACACTGACATACATGCCACATTCACTGGTGTGCCACTTAGCGCCTTTCCCTCCATAGACCCTTGGCCAGCCTTTTGCCTTCCTCAGTGCTCAACAGAGAGAAGCAAAACCTTGCCTTGGAGCCCCCGCGTCCCCAAGCTTGTTGAGGACTTGGCGCGGGAAGGCAGACCGAGAAGGGAGGTGGAGGGAAATGAGGGAGATGAATAGGAGGGCAGGAACAAGGCTATGCTGAGGAGGAAGGGTGTTCTGTCCTCTCAATTCTTGATTGGGACACACAGCCGAGAGCCAGCAAACCGCTAGGAGGTCAAGGGAGGCCGGGGAGCTGAGAGCATGGGCTGGAGTCTGGCTGGAATGGTCAGTCTGGTCCTCCATCCCTGCTCAGATTGCGGTGAGCTCTGGGTGTCATCTGCCTGCATTACTCTGGTAGCTTTGCGTGCTGGGGACAGTGGTAGGAGCTGTTTGTTTGGAGCAAGAAAAGCTTTCCGGATTTGACTGGTCCGAAGGCAGACCCATGTCCTGAGCCCCGTGTCCTGCTTTGATTGTTCAAATATGCCTGCACTAAGTCCCCTTCTTGTCCTCAGGGCTTTGTCACACACAGCCATCCAGCCCTGCTCAATGGCCAGGGATGGGGAGCCAGTCTCTATGGTGGGACTGAGAGACAGTGACCCCTCCCTATTTTCCTTGGTAGCTAAAGGAACCTATAATGATAGTCCAGAGGAGGAGGGTGACAGCATCCTGGTGCCCAGGAGGGACTTTGCAAGCTCAGTGTGCCAGCCAGCCCAGTCGTATTCTGCCAACTCTCTGTGGCCGGCGTCTTCCTGGGCTGTGAGGCCCAGCACCTGCTGGTGCTGGTGTTGGTGATATAAAAGAACCATGGGCTCAGAAGCCATGATTCTGGCTACATTTCTTCCCCTCACAGCTGCTTATCTAATTTAAGTCTGGCTCCTTGGTGGCCCCCTTCATTTACTAATGGCCCCTCCCTTGGAATAGAAGTGACTTTGCTATTTCCTGAGATCCAGTTCCTTCTACCAATGCCCCCGTGGAAGAAGGAGAGAAACGCGCACGTGCGCAAGTACGCACGATGCACACAGACACACGCTGCCTGGGCCAGGTGCAGGCTTCCCATGGAGCAGCATGCATCTCTCTGGAGCAGGACAAAGACCTTGTTGGGGTCACTCTGCGGCAGGGCATGTGCTTCCCTGAAGCAGGGCCTAAGGCCAGCCAGGAGGAAGTGACCTCCTTCCGGAAACCTTTGACTGCTTGGCATCCTTGCCACGCCCTCCTGTAAGCTTCCTTCCTTCCTGAACCCAGGGTTGCTAAAACAGTAAACTTCAGAATCAGCCAGTACTCAGCACCCTCGGCGATGCCAACCCTAGGAAGAAGATCCCATGGTGGAGACCTCCATTGGCCAGGAGCGGCCACCCTGTCTTTGGTGGCTCAGGGCAGGCTAGGGATGTTGGAAGGACCATTGATGGCAGAGACTCCAATGAGAAACCTCACTGACCTTAGACCCTTCACTGGAATGACTTTGCTGACCCAAGCAGCAGGCCCACAGTTTGGCAGGAGGAGGAAAAAGGATTGAGGACTGGTTTTCTAGTGTTTTCTACTTCCCCACTGCATGGAGACTTGTTCTCTACCAGTCTGCTGTGTCTTGCTTCTCTGGGACCCTCATTCTGGGTCAGCTCTGGGCATAGGTCACCAGAGGCCACACAGGCCAGAAGAAGGACTTGGGAGCAACTTGAGGGCCAGGGTACCTTGATCTACCACCATATCATCAGCCCTTGACTATGGCCAGCAGGGTTGGGAGTTTGGGAAGATAAAGGGCAAACTTAGAAAGCTCAGGCCATGGCTGGCCACTAACACTGTCATCCCAGGTCACTGACCCAGGGCAGGCTCTGAGGACCCCTGGCTTTCCGGGTCATCTCTGCTCAGCCCTCTCCTTCCCTACCCTCCTCTCTCCCAGCCTCTTCTCTTCAAGTTACCCCTGAAGATATACCACAGCCCCCTTGGGGCCCCTGGGAGCTGGAACAACCACTAACCTCTCATTCTGCAGAGTTGAGATGCTCACAGGGTATTTTTGTCTACCTCACATATATAGTTTTAAGGACAAAGGAGAATAATTTATATAGCTAAGATATATGGGAAAATATTTATATTATTTATATAGCTTCTTTATTTCATGGGCTATGTATGTAGAGTTCATCTGTTTCACTAGGAACTTCTCTCTGGGGAGATCCAGCCTGACCTGACTGGGGCCCCACTGAGCCGAGCACCAGGCGGTTTGGGGGAGGTTGTATAAACTACTATGTCCCATGACAGTCTGTCTTGGAGCTGGTGAGCACACATTCCCTGCTCTGCTGGATCCAGATCCTGCTTGTAACGTCTTTAGAGAGTCTGTCTGTCTGGGTCCTAGGAACCTTCTTCTGTTCTGCAAAAGTGTTTTGCTCACAATAATAATGACAACAAGGATGACCACACCTGGCACTTGTAAAGCACTTTCCATTTCAGAAACACCTATCTCTTTAATCTCCCTTGATCTCCCCATTTTCCCTGTGAAGTAGATGGGGCTGTGGCCCACGGTGACCACTTTCTAGATGAGGCCCACAGATGAAGGGCTGTGCTCAGAATCACACGGAAGAGAACTGTTTGGCAAAGGATCAGGCACTTTGGAACTAACTTACCCTTAACCTTGGGAGTCAAAACCTGGATACCACCCTGAGCCCAAGAACTCAGGGAAGTGGTCCCTCTCCTTTCTGTGTGTGATCCCGGCCTTTCGGGTCTGGATAGCATATCGACATTTCTCAAAAGCAGCGTCCCAGGTCTCAGGGACCAGGACTGCCTAGAGAGACGAGGGAGGTCATTTCAGGGGATTGTTGGCTCCACCTTGCCAGAGGCGATCGAGCTACATCATTGGGCCCCTTTCTAGCCTGCAAGTAAGTTTCATGCTCTCGTTTGTGTTTTTCTTTTAAAACACGAATTGTTTTCCATGATTTTCTGGTTTTTCTTGAAAAAAATCAATGCACTGGCAAACTAGGTCTGCATTCCCACCTGGCTATAGCCGGCCGGCACAAGGAGGCATGGCTGGCTGTCATGGGCACATAGAACCTGTTCCCTGATCTAGATCAGCCCAGCTTCCCTGGCACCTTCTATACCTAGAAGATGGATGACCACTCACTGTGCCAGCCCTAGAGATTATATCTTGCTTTCCAAAGTTTCCTTTCTAAATAACCAACCGTAAACTAGCAATGCACAGTTTAGAATTACGGATAGCCACCTTATTGGTGATTTATTACATGTGGTTTTGACCAAGCATGGTCAGAAAAAAAAAAAATCCCATGTGTGTCATATGCAACTCAGTTGTTGCAGAGAGGCTCTCAGTCAATCCTGCATTATCATCGTCGCTTGTGTTTAAACGCTACGCATTTTGAGCATTTGCAGGTTTTCTTCAAGGCCAGGCTCCTTGCAAGCACATACCTGTAGATTCCAAGGCTCTACTGTACAATGGGAGCTATACTATACTGAATGCCCAGGGCATCCATTCAATCAACCAATGATTATTTAGGGAGCCCCCACTTGATGCCAGAGGCCACCCTGGATGCAAGAGTACAGTAGAGTGCAAGGCCAAATTCCAGCCTTGTAGAGTTGACATTTTGGTGGGAGAAGAAAGACAATGAACCAATAAACTATGTGCTGGCTATTTGTACTTGTTTTGTCTCAATTTATTGCAATAACCCTGTAGGGTAGACACTACCACCTGCACTGGTTAAGGAATAGAGGTGGTGAGATGGGAAAGCTCCCGATTACTAGCAGCACCAGGATTTGAACACAGATCTGCCAGCCTCTAAAGCATGGGCTCTTTCCTCCCCACATTTCCGTGTCTCCTCAGGTATAGGAAGGGCAGGGACAGATCACTCCATGTTATAGATTCTGAGCAAACTGATCCCTAGAAGAAAGACATAATCCCACCCAAGTTACACATCAAGTTGTACCAGGCTGGAGCCTGGGTCTGTCCTGGAGCTGATAAGTATTTTCAGAACCCTCTACCAGCAATGTGGGGTGGATGGGAGCAGGCTAAGGCAAAGTGGGAATCTTCAGGGTCTTCCAATATGATAGTAGACACAAGAGGGATGTCCATGCAATGGTTTGCACAATTTATAGTCAACCCTAGAATCTCTCCTCCAGCCCACTATCTTCCCAGCATGCTCTAGGAAGCCACTGCTCCTAGGAGCAGTGAAGGAGGGCAGGAGGGCTTTCTGAGCAAGACAGCAGAGAGTACTCATCTCCCAGCCCAAACCTGCCCTTCCCCAGCTCTTCAGCCCTGCTGGGGGCCACACTGCTTCACCTGGGGTCCTCAGGGAGGCAGGCAGCCCTAGCCCTGAGGGCACCCACATTTCCCCCAGTCCTAACATGTTTCAACAGCTGGGTGTTCATGGGCCTGGACTCCAGCTGGTCTGAGCAATGACAGCTGACTCCACATGCAGAGGCAGGCTTCAGTTTATCAAGGGATTTCTCACCTGACCCTCTTCCCTTTTCATGGCTAAGGAAACTGAGACACAGAGTGGTTAAGTGATGCACTGAAGGCCCCGATGCAAGCAGCTGCAGGTCTTTTGACTCCTGTGTTCTTTCCACCCTACACTGTCTTCAGATTCCCCTACCCCATGTGAGCCTTTGCTGCTCCTGCCCCTAAACTGGTTCCCAAACAGGCCCTCAGGCCCTTCCACATTCAGCTGTTCAAAGCTGCCACTCTTCCTAGGGGATCAGGGCTTGTCTAGACAATCACTACTAAGTTTCTACTGTGACATTCCTCCCCCCTTAAAAAACATTTAGCTCTCTCTCTCTCTCTCTCTCTCTCTCTCTCTATATATATATATATATATATATATATATATATATATGTTTCATTTAGAACTTTGTAGACAGCAAGACACTCCAGAACCTCATCATGGATCTCCTAAGCAAAAGAACATTCTCCAACAGAACCACAAAGACATGATCATCCAAGGGCAGGAGGCGGACCAGGGGTGGTTGAGAGCAAGGCCCATGATTTCAAAAGAGGAAATTTCCCCCCCCGTAACATTGACACGACGCTATCAATGACACCATCCAGGTTCAGACTTCTCCAACTGGTCTCAAAATGTCCTTCATAACATCCTCTTCCTGCTCCAGGAGCCCCTCAAGACCCAGACATTGCATTCATTGTCATGTCTCAGGCACCCCTTGCTCTCGAGCAGACTCCTGCCATCATTGCTTTCATATCATTTGGAAGAGTCTTGGCCAGATGTCTTCTAGAGGTGTCCTCTCAGCCGAGGCTTGTCTTATCGTTTCCTTAAAACTGGGCTTAGGTTAACATTTTAGCATGAAGTGGATTGGGTGCTGTGTGTCCTTCCTGTGCACGTAGTCAGGAGCCACAGGCCGTGGCTTTGTCCCACGGCTGGTGATGTTGAATTTCATCACTTGGTTAAGGTGCTTTCAGCCAAATCTCCCCAGTGCAAAGTCACCCTTTTCCCTTTGTGATTCATGACTCCTCTGTGGATGGCGCTTGAGACTGGGGGGATATCCTGTTGCCCAACAATATTTTATTCAATAGTTCAGCATCCATTGGTGGCTCTTGTCCAAATTGGTGGTCAAATGCTGATTTTCTAACTCCATCATCTTTCCGTGTGTCAGTTGGCATTCTATAAGGAAGAGCCTTCCTTTCTCCTCTACCCTCCTGGCATTCCTTGGTTTTTTTCTTTTTTTTAAAGAGAAGTAGTCGCTCTGTGTTGCCAAGGCTGGAGTGTAGTGGTTATTCACAGGTGAGATCCTACTACTGATCAGCATGGGAGTTTTGACCTGTTCCGTTTTTGACCTGGGCTGGTTCACCCCTCCTTAGGCAACGTGATGTCCTCCTGCTTCTGGGAGGTCACCATATTGATGCTGAACTTAGTGTGGATATCAGCATAGCACACTACAGCCCAGAACTCCTGGACTTGGTGATCCTCCTGCCTTAGCCTCCTGAGTAGTTAGGACTACAGGAGCCCACCACCGCACTTGTTTTTTTAATTTTTGGTAGTCTCTGGGATTGAACTCAGGAACTCATACTTGCTAGGCTAGTACTCTACCACTTGAACAACACTCCCAGACTTTTTAAAAATTTTATTTTCAGATAGGGTTTTGTGTTTTAACCTAAGGTGGCCTTAGACTGTGATCCTCCTACCTCTGCCTCCCAAATAGCTGGGATTATAGTGTGAGCTACCACACTTGGCCCATGGCCTTCCTTTAATCTTCACAATCACCATGTGAGGTAAGAATTATTACTCCCATTTAATAAATGAGGAAACTGAGGTTCAGGAAGCTTGAAGCATTTGCCATGCGTGACAGTGTTAGAGCCAGGATTCAAATTCAGGCTATTCTTAATGCCTGAGCTCTTTCCCCCTGCCCTCTGGAATCTTCTCAGATTCTCAGATGACTTCGCTTTGAGTGGGGGGTGGTGAGAAGTCTGTCGTCTCCCAGTGGGATTCCTGCAGCAGGTAGGGAAGTCATAAGTAGAGAGATTTTCTCTCTTGAATAGTGAGCCAGGCTTGCTGTTGACTACCCCCTCGCACCCTCCCTGGAGACTCAGTATTATTGGTTCTCTCCTCACTGTCCCCAAGGATTTCATCCCTGCTGGCCCTGCTAGGGCCCCTCTGGGTTCTACGAAGTATGACTGCACTGACTTCCAGGTCCTAGAGCTACTGACATAGCCCCAAAATCAATTCCTCTGCTCCTCAGATTCCTGAAGACACATGGGACAATCTCCCCACAGGCTGATCTCCAGTTGAGGACCTATGGCCAGCTCAGCACTGAGCCTTCCTTGCTCAAGTCCATTCCAGAAGAAAGGCTGAAAAAGACCATAGTGAGGACCTGAGATGGGGAGAGGGCATTCAGGAGGGAGAAGGCAGGTGGGGTCCTCTGCCTGCCCTCATTACTTCCCCTTTGTTTCCCATTCTTTGGTTTGTACCTTCTCCTGCTTGTCACCACTCACGCCATCAACACTGACAAAAGTCACCTACATGTGCTAGGCATGTGACAGAGTTCTGGGTGCCCTGGTGATGAGACCTCCAGCCTTCAGGGAGGTCACAGATAAGGGAAGAGATTTCTAGAATGGAGAGATGCCACTTGTGAGCCTGATCTCTCAGGAGCTCCTAGGCTTGACTATGCCCCTGTTGTCCCCTCATTTAATCACAGCAGCATCCCTAGAGTTACATATAGCCATGAGTCCCTCCTCACAGAAACTGAACTTGGAGTTGCTCCCTGCCATGCCCAAGGCCCCATTGTGACTAGCAGGACTGGGACATAAGTGACCTCCTCCCTGCCTCTTCCCTAAAAGTGCAGGGCCAGCTGGGCCAAGGCCTGGGAACACAAGAAGAGACATCAGGGACGTGTGAGGATTCAGTGTGGCTGAGAGGGCCTCTCTCCCCTCTCACTTGGTGCTCCCCTCTCTTTTCTGCATACCAGCAGAACACAGGCTGGCTGCCTCTTGGGTGTCTTATCCCCCTACTCCCATCCCTCCAGAATCCCCAGGGGCTGTGGGGCCCACATTCCTCTCTGACTCTCTCTGGCCCATTAGTGTGTTTACACTGGAGCCAACTGGGGGAGCTGAGCTGGACCCCCCACCTGGCTCCTGCCCCATAGAGAGTGGTCAGCAGAGAGAGAGGTGAATGCCGGTCAGAGCCATGGCAGACCTGACCTGGTGTCCGAATTCCTGCTCCCCCGTCTGAACAAGTCCAGGGCAGCCATAGGCCTGGGGAGCAACAGTCCTGCCACCCCCTTCCCACATAACCCCTCCCTTGGGTGACAGCCTCTAATCTCAGCTGTCTTCATGTAGCCAGGCCTCCAAGCCCGGGGTCACCTGATGCCGACACTTTTTAATTCACAAACTGATTTCTGCTTGTTGGCAACATGTCATTTCTGAAATTGCTTTCTCTGCCCAGAGGCAGGAGATGTCAGAGCCGCACAGGTGTGGCAGTGGTGCTGCCCCACCCCACCCCCACACCAAGTTCAGGAAGGATTAAGGGGCAATAGGGGCACACATGAGATCCTCTAGCTCAGCTTCTCATGTTTCCCCAAGGGCCGGGGGCCAGGGATGAGGGGCGCTGGGAAGGGCCTCAGCTCAATTCTTCAGCCCGAAGACAGAGAGGCCCACGGTTCATAAGGGAAGTTTCTGCTACTGCTGTTGCTGTTGATAACAGCAATAGTAAGCTGCTTTGAGCCTGCAAGGTGCCTCTCTTCTGCATTACTGTATTTGAATCTCATGACAACTTCCCAAGTTGGTATCATCTCTATTTTATGGCTGAGAAAACTGGGACTCAGAGAGGTTAGAGCACTTACCTGAGGTCACACAGAAAGTACATGGCAGGGATAAGACTCAACCTTGTGATTGCAACAGTTGTGCTGGTATTTGAGATGTGGGAGGAGATGGGCCACAGAGCCAGGAAGGACTAGGGGCTGGCTGATTCTATACTTGCTTTGTGTCTTGGCTTAAATGTCTCCATTGAATTTTTTTTTTTTTTGCCAGTACTGAGGTTTGAACTCAGGGCCTCATGCTTGCTAGGCAGGTACTCTACCACTTGAGCCATATCTCCAGCTCCTCCATTGAGATTTGCCTCTCCCACAATATCCCTACCCCTGCAACCCATCAAATAGTTATCTGTTCCCACTTTCAGATTTCCTCGGCATGTTGCATATACCTGGTTAGTGATTCTCTCTTGATATTGGCGTCCTTTGTTCTATTGGATGGGGAAAGAATGGAAAGACAAATGCATAAATGAATCTTCTTCCCCATACTGTCTCCCCATCCTCATTTCCCTCCCCTAGCAGCATCCAGCCGGAGCTGACTTCCTGTCGTAACTGATACCTAGTCCTTCCCTGACTCGCTGGCTCTTCGTGGCCCAGGTGTCCTGCCCTTTGCTCTCCTCACTTTCCTTCCCCTCACTCCCTCTCTTCTCCCTTTCACAGCTCTCAGACCCTGGGCTGCCTCAACAACCAGAAGCAAGGCTATGCAGAAGACTGGGCCTGGAGCTCCCACAATGGGGGAACAAACTGATCCAGCTGGGAAAACAGCCTACTGGGCTCTGGCAAACATGATATATGGGCCAACCCACCTTGCCCATGGTGGTCCCGCCTCTCAGTCCACCTGTTCCCCAAGACCAACTTCTCCCTCCAGCTCTTCAGAGGACCCACAGCTGTGTGTACTTGTCCCTTGGCCTGGGCTATAGCTACAAACATGGCCAGACTGGATGGAGTGGGGGCCAGACCAGAAAGCTACCCTCACCCCCTGCACGTTGGTACCTGGCATTAGTAGGTACCAAAGTTTCCCCACCTGCCATCTCCGTCTACTTCAAGCATAATGTGTTGTGTGTGTGGTAGGGAAGGGGGTTAGCTAAAAATGTCACAAACCCATAGGTGAACAAGAAAGGGAGCCCAAGGGTAGTTCAGCTACAGCAATGGTACCCTTGTGCAACATTGGGGTGAGGAATGAGGAAACTCTAGGGGCCTTTGGTGTGGTGATGCTACATTTTCTTTACTTGGTGGTAATTAACAAGGGTACTACATATGTTGCCATTTAAGAGTTATGACGGAAAAATGAAACTAGAATCTGGCTCACAGATGGCCAAACATCCAAGAAGAAGAGACAGTCTTTAATAGTCAGATAAAGAGTCCCCGATGACACAGTCTTAGGAATTAGAACTAGGCAAGCAAGTCACCTGCCTTCTCAGAGCCTCATTCATTAAAAAAGAAAAGAAAAGAAAAAAACCTCTACATCTAGTTTTATCTCTCTCAATCTGGATCTCTACGATGGGTGGATGGTGGGTGGATGGATGGACAGACACAGCTCATACACAGTACTCTTACTGTGTGCTGGGCCCTAGGGATGAAGCAGTTAACATGGCCTGCTCATCTCTGCTTTTGAGGGACAGACACAGATAAAAGTGTCATCTTTATTCAGTTGATGGGACTGACAACCAGCTCCCCCAGGCAGCCAAACTCAGTGGTGGGAGGGGCTGGGAGAGCAGGGGCCTCTTGGTGCGTGCGTTCCTTGTTGCTTTTGAACTATGAACCATGTGAATGTATTATTCATCATAAGCAAATAAATAAATAGAAAAAATGAAAATAAAGCATAAAGCATTTATTTTGTTTTTGTTTTTGGATTGGTTTCGGTTTTTGAGACAGACTCTCACTATGTAGCCTAGGCTGGCCTCAAACTCCCCATCCTACTGCCTCAGCCTACCAAGTGTTGGGATTATGGAGTGAGCTTCTGAACCTGGCCATATGGTGAGTTTTAACGAGGGGGAAGTAGAGGGTGCTTATGGGAACACTAGTGGAGAAGGGGTGCAGACTTGACCCAGTGAAGTCACCCCAGATGAGGAGGGCCCAGTCAGACTAAGGCTTAAGGAAACTTTGTCCGTGTGGGGAGCTGGAGGAGGAGGGGAGGCAGGTGTCAGTAGAAGACTATGGCAATCGGGTGAGAAGGTTAGAGGGTGGCCCTAGAAAGTGCCTGACACATAGGATGTGCTATTATTATTCCCCAATTCTGGTTGTCTTTGGCAGGGGCTGGCAGGGGGAGACCCTAATGCTGCCGCTAACTCCACTAATACATTCCTGGCTTTTGGGAATCCTTTGGTGACAGGGACTCCCGATACTGCTGCAGCATTTGTAGTTTCCACCAACCAAGCTTGGGTTCAGAAAGGCAAAGAGGAGGTCAAAGCTCAAGCCAGTGCCATGGTTCTTCTAAAATCAGTGCTCTGTCAAATGCAGGACCAAAACCTGTCATAGATCCAAGGACCCTCCCATGCCAGGAAAGGACAGAACTCCTCTCTGTTGCAGGCCCAAGGCAGTGTAGTGTCCATGGTTATGAAAATCACAGCTTCAGAGCACAGAAGATGCACCTGGTACTGTGCAAAATGTTTTACTCTGATTAACTCCTTATTCTTGCAGTCACCCACCTGGTTTGAGCTACTATAATCACTACCCCCATTTTACAGATGAAGAAACTGAGGCATGAACAGGTTAGGTGACTTTCATGAGGACATACTGTCAAGCTTTGGACCCAGGGCCCATTCAATCATTTCCTAGTCCCTAGGAATAGCTTTTATACCTTAGATGGTCTCTGCTTCCAGCTAGGATCTTCCCCACAGCAGGAAGCGATGCTCCTTGCTGCCTTGGCAGAGCTGTGTTGGAAGCCTAGAAACTTCTGTTCTGGGAATCCCATTCCCAGGCAGGCTGGGTGGTCAGGAGTTGACTACATCTAGATACAGGATGTGTAGGAGGGTGCCACTCCCTTCCAGGGCCCCCTTTAAGTCAGGACCTATAGGTTGTGACCCCCTTATCCCAGTAGGAAGAGCTGGTGACTATGTCCCTTCTCTTCCTTTTGAAAAGAATGTGGAAGTCATGTCTTAACTGTCAACTCCATCATGGCCTTGGTGAGCACCAGCCACTGTTATGGCTTCTGGAATCTATGGCTTAATGGAACTCTGACCCCTAAAAGACTGAATGAGACCTCTGACCTCTGGCTCCTAAAAGACTAATTAAGACCTCTGAGCTCTGCATTCCCAGCACCCTTCTGGTGACTTCACCCAGCCCTAGCATGTCGATGCCATGGCTCGTGGCTCCTGAGAGCATCTCATTTCTTCTCTCCTAGGTCCCGTTCTTCCCCAATCCACAGTCCCAACCCTTCTTTGTCGTGAGACTGTTAGTTGCATTTCATTGACTCCTAAGAGAGACTTCCGCCTTTGACCTTTATCTCTAAAGGTCAAAGCCTTCTCTGAGAAGGCTTTCAGATCTCCAGACCTGCCATCCAGATCTGCATTCTTTATGGTGGGGCTTCTCTGTGCCTTGATTGCTGTGCCACTAACACCTCCATATCTGTCTCTATATCTAGTAGAACAAGGGCTTTGAACAATACACATGGTCCACTCTCACTCAACAAGAATTACTGCTGTTATTATTACCATCACTGCTGTGATCATCAAACGCTGGCTCCTGGCAGCCCCTCTCAAACTCCAACCCTGCCTCATTCTCGGGCCTGTTGTTTCTCTTTGTCCCCTATCCCTCCTCCGCCTCTCTTCTCTTCCCTCCCTGCCTATCCCCACTGCTCCTGCGGCCCTTTGCTGGCTAATGATGCCGTCAGTTCAGATTAGAGCCCATTACGTTCCTTCATCTCAGCTTAACATTTTTGTGGTTTCCCATCTCTGCCTAAAGTGCTCCAAAAGGGGCAGGGGCTGCCCAGCTGGAGGGTGCTTCAAGAGGAGGAATGCGTGTCTGTGAATTCCCTGGTGGATTTCCCCAGATTCCTGCCGATGAGAATGAGGGCTGCACTGGGGAACAAAATGGAGCAGCCCCTTCACGGACAGCCATCAGGAGCCACATCTCTGAGACCAGACAGTAAGAGCTTCTGGCATCTCAACATGTGGGTAGGCTGTGCCCGGCGTCCCAGGACAGGGTATAGAATTCTGCTCCTGGGAGACTCCTGGAAACACCAGTGGTCCCAGTCCTTGAACTGGGTCTGTTTCTTGCAGTCACAGTGTGACTTCTCTTTCAGATGGTTTTGCCCATAGTGACTCTTCTTAGACCTTGACACAAGTCTGCTTTCTTGAGACCCAAGCTCCAAGGATCTCTCCAGCTATGGCATTCCCCAGGGGACCTTGGGCAAGGCTCCCAGGAAGGGACAAATTAGGAGCTTGGGCCAGAGGAAGACAATCATTTTGATGTGGGCACCACCATTGTTCCATGGACCGTGTGTGCTTCCACCTGTTGAATTCTTGCCACAGCCCCCAGAGGTGGATACACCTATCAAAGTTTTACAGGTGAGGAAACTGAGGCACAGAGAAATGAAGTTGCAAAGCTAAGAAGAAGACCAACAGTGGGACCTCATTTGGGCCCCTTAAACTTTCCCTATCTCAGTCCATCAGTTCATTTGGGAAGGTGACATCATCCCTGCATAGAGTACCAAGGAGGAAATTACCCCACCACGACATGTGTCCTCTGCCACCTAATCTGAAGCTTTCCAGCCAGAACGTCTTCTACAGGGCGTACTCTTGCCTGCCACCAGGGCTGGTCTTCTTTGTACTCTCCTCATGCTGGCCAGAGGACCACCCTGTGCAGGGGCTTCAGGGACCCCAGACCTTTTTTGACTCCTAACTAAACAGTTCCTGTTTTTAGTGAAGTTATTGCCCTCTGAGCTTCAAAACCCTCTTTTACTCTTAGTGACTGAATGTGTCACACACCTGCTTATAAACCTCAGCTGTTAGTCCCCAGTTCCTTAGCTCCTCCCTGCCATCCAGCCACCACCCCAGATCAGCATCTCCTGTGCCTTTCAAGGCAAATCTACACCCTAGTCACCTGAGCTCCTTCATCTGTCCCTGAACTCTGGCAATGTGTGGCACCTCTGTGCCTTCACTTGTGCCAGTTCCACTGAGAGTGACTTTCTTCCTTTTGTTCGCCTAAATCTTCCTGGTCAGCCTTTGAGACTTAGTCATAGAAGATGCCCCAACTCTCTCCAGAGGGAAGTATAGCCTCATCTGAGCTTCCACCATCAGACTAGTTTCCCCCCATGCCTGCACTATCTACTTGCTTTGTTGACACCTGTCCATCATCCATCTCTCCCCCACTGGATTATGAGTTCCTTGTAGCAAGGACTGGCTCTAATCTACCTCAGTTCCTGAAAAAGTTCTTTATCTTCTTCCTCTCTTCCTCCTTGTTCTCCTTCAATAAATATTTATTTAGTCCTGCAATGTGCTGGGCTGGGTGCTGGGGTGAATGAAAGTTTTTGTGGAGTTTACCATCTAGGGGAGGATATAGATAATCAAATATTCATACAATTAATCATAAGCAATTACCTCGGAAGTGAGTGCTCTGTGAGAGAACTCTAGGTGCAGGGCTACGCTCTGACCTTTCCTGGAAGCCCCTGTTTGTAAGAAGTAGGTTGCTATATTCAAAGCGTTCCTCACAATCAGCACCATGCTGGCGGGCTTCTCTTATCAGTGTGGCTAGTTTCAGCTTGGGGTCCCTTATGGACTCCAGATCCTTTTTATTTCTCCTGGCTCAGACTCACTCATTCCCCCACCAAGCATTTGTGGGGTAATATAGGCTGGTTTTGCTCAAGTCATTGTGGGTGTAGAATATCTCTCTGTCAGATGGTGTATGTGAGTAGAGTGGGGAAGGCAAGGACCCCCTTTTCTTGGGAAGGTCTTCATGTACATGTCATTTGTGGGATCTCCTCACCATTAAATCCTGAGCTGTGGTTGGAAGCCTGAAGGAACCAACCTAGAAAAGCTTTGGCTTCAAGAATCTTCTGTGCTGGTCAGGAAGAGAAAAAAGCAAGGAGTCTATCTCCTGGGCAGAGGCAGATCCGTAGAAGAGCCACCGTAGCCAGGCAGGGAGGCAGGGTGGCAGGTCCCAGGTTGGACCAGGCAGTGTCCTTCACATTTCAAGTGTCTCTGTGAAGATGGAGATGTCTTGTGGACACCTTCATCATGACACAAACAAGGAAAACTAGCATGGCTGGATTAGCACAGTGGGCAAAGTTGACACCATCTTCCTACAGTCAGTCTGCTTGTAGCACTGGGTAATGCACTCCCTGGAGTGCCTTGGTTGCCCTGGTAACTGAAGGCCATGATAGCTACCTCCATCCATTCTTCATAGTCAGTGAATTAACCCCCAAGATTTGAAGAATGACTATTCTGCTCCTATAGGTGCCATCCTCTGATAATCCACACAACCAACAGTCACTCAGTGAACATCCCATGTACCCAAACACTGCTGGGTTGCAGTGGCATAATAAAGTTGCCCAGCCTCCCTCCTCTGTTTGAAGTCTATCATGCCAGTTCAAGGAACCTCAGAACATTAGGTATAAAGGCAAAAAGGCAAGCATGAAGACACAGTCCCACCCTCAAGCAACTTTCAGCCTCATAGGACTAAGCAGTGTAATTGGCCAAAGCCCGTCATCCTCTGGACCTTGGGCCACTGCTTGTAATAATAAGAACTGTCAGACCACCTGACCTCTGGACCTTATCAGGCCTTGTATAATTCAGGTGTAGGTTCTACATGCGAGGTCACTCGATGACATGCAAGAGTCATTAGGTCCCCCTAAGACAGGTGCCAGGAAACCTACCAATTGGGTAATTAGGCTTGCCCCGACCCTCACATCCCTTGAGGGAGCAGATGTGGACTTTAACCGCCCTTCCCAAACAGCGGAAGCTCTGCGGGGGTCCCTTGGTAGAATGGGCTGTGGTGGTGGGCACTGGGACAGAGGGCTCGGCTGACAGATCTAAGGCTGCCGCAAGCCACCAGGTCTCCGTGGGGCTGCCTGCTGGCCTCCCTCCTGTGGAATGACAAGCCTTGCTCCCCCCACCTGGCGTTTAATCTTTAATGCAGCCCCAGCTGCCCTCGGGCAGGACCCATCAACCCACCGCTCTGATAAAAGCGATAATTAGCTCTTTTTCAACTTTTCCCTTCTCCCCCCTCCACTCTGATGTGTGAGCATTGGGAGGGTTCCAGCTAATGGGCCTGCCCTCAGCCAATTCCTGGCCCATGCAGGCCGGAATGCAGGGGTCATTAGCTGGGCCTCCTGAGTGCTCCCGGGCAGGGGCCTGTGCTCCGGATCTGCTCGTCTGCCCTCTCTAGGGCGTCCCAGCCACCAAAAGCACCCTGGTGGAGAACAGACCTGCCCAGACCTGCTGGATCCCACCTTCCTCCATGGCAGCCCTTGTTGTGCCATAGTGGAGTCCACTGGAAGGTGGTCTTAGGCTTCCATGGGGCTGGGCCAAGAGGACACAGGGCCATCCATCCTCAGGCATCGCCCTGCTCCCAGGGCAGGGCGCCCAGCCCGGGTTCAGCCACCGGTCAGTGCAGAGGCTGCTGGCTGGGATCCCCCACCCCCACCCCATCAATGACTTATAATAACTAACTTGTGCATAGAGCCTGCTCCTTACAAAATGCTTCCAAATAACTTAGCTAGGAGGTAGCTGCAGACCAGGACTTCACCATGCAGGCTCAGAAGCCGGGCTGCCTCAGGCAAATCCCAGCTTCCCCACTGGTGAAGAAAGGGAACCTCTGTGACATGGAGATGGTTATAGTTGCACCCACCTTGTAGGCTGGTGTGAAGAACGAGAGAGCTGAAGCACGTGCAGTGCTCAGTCTAGTGCCTGGCCTGCCTGTGCACTCAGTACTAGTGAGTACTGAGTTCATACTCTTGGTTGTCTCACCAGGCCTCTGCTTTGCAGGGCTTCAGAAAGGTGGTGACTTTCCTCAATTTTATTTTCTTAATAATTATGCTTGACTTATCCTGTCCTTCTAGCAGCTTTGCCCAAAGGCTCTGTCGTTCCCATTTTGCAGAGGAGTGATTGATAAACGATGGGTGCAGATGATACCTGCCTGCTACTCCCAGATGCCTGCCTCATTTGACGCCATCACTGCTGGAGAAGCCACCATTCAGCTGCAGGTGCCTGAGCAGGGAGTGCGGGGGTGGGGGTGGGTGGAGATTGTCAGCACAGGGACTGACCTGAGAGCTTGAGGGACAGGGCATTCAGCAATGCAGTCTCTGCCCATGTCTTGGTTGTTCTGGGGATGCAGGAAGTCCAGGTTGGTGCCCAAATCATGAGCCGGTCCCACTCCATCATGGGACCTCAGTTTCCCCATCCTCAGACTGTGTGCTGCCTTCTAGTGACACCCTTCCCACTGCAAGGCAGGCCTTCTCACTCACTGTCCACTCCTCCTGGATTCCAGTACCCAGTTGGGAGGGGATTGTGAAGAGAGAGATGAACAGTGTTGGCCTGGACACCCCTGCCAGAATCCCAGCCAGGAGAGGCATCCTGGACCAGCACTATTGGGTCTCACTAGGACTTTTCAGCATCAATTAAAATGCTCCAGACTATGATTCTCCCAGAGCTCCCTGAGGGCTCTGCAGAACACCCACAAGCTGGCTGATGTGCCAGAGAAGGAGGTCATCAAACAGAGAACTTCAGAAGAGAAAGAGCTGTGCTGAGCCTGCTGGGGTACAGGAGCCTGAGGCAGACTGTGGTTTAGCTTCCTCTTTCATTCTCTGTCCAGCTCTGGCCAACACCCACAGGTTTGTGGTCACACAGTGAAATCATGAGGATCCATCACTTCTGTCACAGGCTCACCAGCACCCAGATGACCCACAGAGACAGAAAATACTTTAGCGGCTGCCTAGGACTAGGGGAAGGCCAGAAGGGGAATGACTGCTAATAGGGATGATTTTTGTGTG
Organism: Castor canadensis; assembly: GCF_047511655.1. NCBI lineage: Eukaryota > Metazoa > Chordata > Mammalia > Rodentia > Castoridae > Castor > Castor canadensis. The sequence goes on along the minus strand of NC_133396.1, from coordinate 22,076,213 downwards.
GTAGTAATGAATTAGAGCATGGTGATGCACAGCTCTGTGACTATTCTAGAATCCACTGAATTGTATGCTTTCAAAGGCTGAACTTCAGGCTGGTGGAGTGGCTCAAGTGGTAGAGCACCTGCCCAGCAAGTGTAAGGCCCTGAGTTCAAACTCCAGTACCACCAAAAACAAACAAACAAACAAACAAACAAAAGGCTGAACTTCATTGTATGTGAATATAGCTCAATAGAGCTGTTACTTAGAACATACCAGGAAACTTTTAGGTGGGTAGATGGTTATCCCATTTAATTCATGCAGTGACCCCACACTGGAGGTAGGGAAGGTCTAGCAGAGTGGTTAAGGTCACAGGTTTTACAGCTGAAGTATAAGGGTGCAATCTCAATCTATCTGCTACTTGTGCAGGGACCTTGAACATGTCACTCAACCTTCATGAGACCCAGCATCCTCATCTGTAAAGTGGGTACAGTGGTCTGTATGTCATGCACGCAGCGCAGATGTGATGGTGCACAGGGGGTGCACGGATACAGTTACTGTTAGATGTAATCGTAATCTAATAGCATTACAACTTCACAAACCTTTCCCAGCTGCAGGCTGTGTCTGCTTCTCTCAGCTCACTATGTATGGTGTGTTTGGCTTTGCAGGGAACGAGAGTAGGGTAAAACCACTTTAGTCAGTCTATAGCAAGCTAGACAGCACATTTTTTTTTTGTATTTTTTCTTCCTATTTCATCCCAGAAAAATGGCCTAGCCTGGACATACCATTAACTTATTTATTTATACCAAGCTCTGGGCTCCAGGCCCTAAGCTAGATGAGAATCAAGACAGTCCAAAGTCTCACCCTCAGTAGGGCTTCTGGGAGAGAGGAAGATAAAGAAATGAGCCAGAAACAATGTGTTTTCCAATCAGTTAGAGTGCAATGAAAACACATCAAATAAGGGTGGAAGGACTACCATGTATAGGTATTCAAGGGAGCTTTGTCTGAAAAACTGGCTTCTGAGGAAGGCATTGAAGTAGTGGGACTGACATAAGAACAAGCCCAGCCTGTTTAAAGCACAACAAGCAGATGGTGTGGTGGGGACCGAGGCAGCCAGGAAAGTGAATGGGATAAGACCAAGGCCTGTTATGCAGAGCCAGTGGCTCTGTGTGAATAACTTGATCTTGGCTCTGGTACCGTGGGCAGCATGGGGGGTTCTCTAGAACTCTTATGGGAGGGGATGCTGTACGTAGGGACATATCTGCTAATGGTGGCTCTTCGTGTATAAGCAACCAGGTGACGTGCAATCATTTGCCATAGGTCCTTTGGTTCCCTCCACAGTATACAGCTGCCAGGGACTGTCTCCAGGCTGGATGGAGCAAGACTTTACCACTGAGATACATTCTGGTCCCTGTGATCGTGGCAGTAGGCACACAGCCTTCCTCCTGAGCACTGCCCTCAGAGCTTCTTCTTTCAGGGCAGGCCACGGGGGGAGGCGCACAAGTTTGGGTGTTATTTTTCCTTACCGAGGTCAAGCCTGGTCTTCGGCCGTAAGTTGTTTATGAAAAAACAGAGGCTCCCAGATGCCTGCTAATACAAACCTTGTGGGAAATGGATCTGGGGCTAGGAGGGTCATGTGCTAGAATGTATTTCACCCAAAAGATATGGAGTTCAGAATAAGTCAGTGGAAATCTAGATAAGGGTGTGTGTGTATGTGTGTGTGTGTGTGTGTGTGTGTGTGTTTAAGACTAGAATAGAAGGAGAGACAAAATGCGATAGCAGGAAGTTTTCACTTGGCCAAGTTTTAACAACAAACAAGGAACAGTTTGTGGCCAAGCAGACAGTCCAGGGGAAAAAACAAATAGGCAGGGCAGGGAGTAGAGAAAGCCAGGGGTGGGCTTACTTTGGGGCTGGGGAAGAAACATAAAATACTCCATCTTTTGTTTGGTTGCCAGCAGACACTGTGAGTAGCCAACAGTCAGTCCCCCTTTCTTGATAAGGAGAACCCCGGGTTTGATCAGATATCTAACCTCCTTTAGAAAGGACTCCCCATTCCCTGCTGCCCATCCAGCTCAGGGTAAATAAATCCTCACTCACCTAAAGAGATGTAGTCATCTCTTTAACCTTCACACAGATTAATTTAAGCATGGACGGATGGTGCATGCTAGCTAGCAAAGAGAGCTGAAGGGAGGCTCTTCTGTGAACCAAGGGAGAGGCTCTTCTCTTAAAAAGGGTAGCAAGAAGAAACTGTTCCTCTTAGTCTTCAGTTATTTACAGTATTGGCCAGAACCCTACAGATATGTGGCAGCCACCTTGGCACCACTTGGAGGGTAGTCAGGCAGAAAGAAAAAAATTGATTTCTCAATGATATGCCATTGAACACCAACTGACCAATCTGAATGCCTCTCTACATCTGGTCTTCTTGTTTTCCATCTTATTTAAGCAATCTCAGGTGGGGGTCCCAGGTACTTTTCTCCTAAGCAAAGCTATCTCCCTCTTGAAAAACAATTGGAAGATGAGGACCATAGCTTTTTCCTCCCTTGATCTCCAACTCCCAACACCAAACCTGGTATACAATGTATACTGATGGATGGATGGATGGATAGATAGATGGTGGGTAGGTGGGTGGTTGGATGGATGCATGGGTGGGTTGATGGATGGATGGGTGGATGCATGGATGGATTTCACTAGCTCTCACAGCAACTTTGTCCCATCATCTATTCTTCTAGATCTCATATCTTCAATCAAGATCAGAGTGTACTGAAGAGGCAGAAAGTTCTGAACTCAGGAGATCTTCACATGTGCTCTCTTCCGAGCTAACAGGAAAACTTGGATCTTCCCCGCAAAGGCCTCAGAAAGAGCCCCCTTGCCCAGGGTCTCCTGCAGAGCTCTGCCTCTCCCTTGAAGATGGGCACTCCCATCACTTCGGGGGGCCTCCTCCCTGAGACTCCTCCTCCCACCTGCCTTGGATCAGGTCTTCACTTATCCCAAAGCCTGTTTGTACATTGGACAAAGGGAAGAATGGCCCTGTGGAAAGGGCTTCTTAGCCAACCTGTGTCAAGACTCCATAGGTCCCTTTGAAGACGGTGCTTGGAAAAACCCACTCAAGCAAGAGTGGGCAGGCAGTGTTACCCTTCCGTGGAGTCATAAGCAGACCGCCTCTGTTGAACATGTCACACATAAATGAGAGAGCAAGCTCTGCTGCAGGGTGGCATCTGCAGCCATGGAAGGAAAGGAAATCTTTGCCCATGACCTTGACCTTTGGGAAAATGGACCTGGACAGCTAAGCCATCATTCCCAATAGCCTGCTGTGCATCAAGACAGTGGGGTTCTGCAACCTGGGTCAGCCCAGAGGGAGGTCAAGCAGAAAGCTAAAGCATTAATTGGTTGCTTCATCCTTCAGTCCCTACCATGGTGTGTGTGTGTGTGTGTGTGTTAGGAGGAAGGGGGAGATCATGTGTGCCTGTGAGTGTGTGCTCAGCTTTGCAGACTAGGGTCTTCCAAAGGACCTGCTCCAGTGCAAAGGAAAGCCACCGCCCAGCAGTGACGGAGCAGCCAGCCCATCTTTCCACAGCATCTGGGAGGAACAGGCAGGGCCGGATGTGGGGCCCGACCTTCTCCCTTCCTCCTGAAGAGGAAGCTCCTCCTGTGCCACCTTTGTGCTGCCACTGGGCGTTACAAATCCTTCCCTGCCTGTCATTCCCTTCCTGAGCAACGATGAGCAGCTGGCCTGGCCCAGCCCCCACTCCCGAGAGGCCAGCCCAGGAAGGAGCTCCAGGCCCTGGCTTTGGACCAGAGCTGAGGGTGGGGTGAGAGGCAAGGCCAGGCCTTCATGCTGGCCCCTTCTGGAGCGTGGCTCTCTCACCTATCTCATAAGATAAGGACTCATAAGTCAGTAAGGACTTCCCTGCATTAACAGAACAAGGTCAGCAAAAGACCCATGCTGGGGCCAGCAGATGGCTGATAAGTATCTCTGGTCCAGGAGGCTGGCAGATAAATTTCATTAAACAAAGAACTCATAGCAATATCTTGCGCCTTTTATGATTATGGACATATAGAAGGGTTCGAACAACTCTTTGAGGAAGGTGCTATTATTGTATCCTGTTGACAAATGAGGAGGCTGAGACACAAAGAAGTAACTTACCTGAGATTTCCCATGTAGTAAGCTGCAGGGCCCAGGTTTGAAATCCAGATGCAGGGTTCCTGCTCTCAACTAATATGCAACCCTCCCTCCCAAAGTTACGAAAATGAAAGCAGTGCGTGAGCACCATGTGTGTGTCAAGCACTGTCACAGGATTCCACCTGGGGCCCAGTATTTGGGAGATCAGTATGTAACCATGCCACAACTACACTGTAGTTAGAATGATCAGGGTAATCATGCTCCACTGGTGAGGGTTCCAAGAGAAATTTAGGGCAGGCGACAGAGGGATGAATTCCATCTGACGGTAGCACTGACTCTGGGTTTTATCAGGTACTTTCAAGTACATGATTTCATTTAGTCCTCATAAAAAAACTTGTAAGGAAACAGAAGGGCTGAGTAGTCATGTAATTTTCTTAAGGATGCACAGCCAGCCACTGGTCCAGCCCAGGCCTGTCTCATGGCAAGGCCAGTGGGTTTCCACCACACAGGGAGCTTGCCAATTAAGAAAGCGGGGCGTGGGGTGGGGGTTGGTTCCAGCTAATTCAAGTCATCAGGCAGCAGGAGGCTCAGTCAGGATTTGAATACAAGCCTTTCCAACGTCTCTAGGAGCAAGTGCCCAAGGCTGGGGGCTCTTCTTGGCCCTGCTGTTCTTAGGATATTAGGCTTCTGGTTAGGCCTCCCCTCAGAGGAGAGCAGGGGTGGGACGTCTATGCTCTGGTCCCACCTAACAGGTAGAGGCTGACCATGTCAGTAAGTATAGTTGCCTTCCCTCAACCCCATGAAAACCTATGGATAGTACTAAAAGCTACGTAAACCATGTGTGTCTTATACATATGAATTTATAAAGTTTAATTTATAAATTATGCACAGTAAGAGATAATAAAACAGAACTATTACAACAGTATACTACAAAGTTATTTAAAATGTGAATTTTTTATTTCTGGAAATTTCCATTTAATAGTTTTGGATGGTGGTTGACCACAGGTAAGTGAAGCAGCATGTAAGACAGGACTCCTGTACTCAGGCACCTGGGGCTGGCTGACCTAGAGCTTCAGGGGGCAGGCCAGGTGCAGGTGTTAGACTCAGTGAGAAGGATGGTCCAGGTGGCCCTCTGTTTTTATCTGAGAGACCCTTCCTGATCTCCAGCCCCAGCTCTTGGTGTAAGCAAGGCTTTAGAGACCTTGGTAAGACTCAGCAACCCTGACTTAAATCGGGAAAAAAAAAAAAGATAGTAAAGATTACTTCCCAAAGTATGTGCTATTTTCTTAAAACCAGGGTCAGGCAAAAGGTTCCCACTAAGTTCTATTTTGTCCTGGGCCCCTTAACTGCAGCTCCACTGGGGATGGGTGGCAGGGGAGGTTAGTCCCAGCACTGTGGGAGAGCAGGTTGGGGGCCAGCTGGGCCTGGTCTGCAACCCCCCTAATCTCTCACCAATGGAATGTGCTTGATTCCGGGAGGCAAAAGTTTTGGTGGAAGACCCCTTCAGAAAGTCCAAAGTTGAGGCAGGCTACATCCCGCTGTTTGAAGGTTCTTGATGGATGAGCCCTGGACCTGCCTGTCGAGCCTACATTCCCCTCCTCACGCTGTGAGGTCTGGCTTGTGCAAGGAAGCCTGTCAGTGTCGTCCAGACATGTTGGCCCCATGGCCTGCAGCCTCTGAGGGATGCCTGACCCATGCCTCTAGGTCCTGGGTGCTTCCCTTTCAAAGTTGCAAAATTATCACCATTAGTGCAGCTTGTCTCCCAGAGGAAGGCCTGAGAGTGCAGCTAGGCCAGAGGAGGACCTTCTCCTGGTTGGGGAGAATGGGGGTCTGGGACTGGCTTATTTGGGGACTGCTGTGGGAGAGAGAAGGGCACAGGCTGGCTTTGTGGATACTGAATGGGTTTTTTTTACCCCCAAGGCATGGGGGCTGTCAGACCACCTGGGGACTGCTGGGAGCTCAGCGGTGGACCACTGCAGCCACTCACTCCTGCTGAAGGCACCATGTTGAAATCTGATGTAGCTGCCAGAAAGGATAGGCAAGCAGAATTCAGCACTTGTGCCACCCATGAGAGGAGCTCCTTAAAATTTGTGCCCTGGGTGCCCTGCTCTGGTTCCAGACTTGAAGCCTTTTTTCACCTCCAACAGGAAGCCTACCTTGATTGCTTTCATACCTTACCTTGAGACTCTCTGGATTGCAAGAACCACAGAGGAGCCACAGGGAGAACTGAGGACCCAATCCAGGCTCCATGCATGTAGACCCTGGGCTGTCAGGCTGGGAGGGGCTGCGCTGGGGGAGGAAGCAGCATCTGAGGCCATGCTCTGCCCTTCAGTAGCCTGTGGTCTCCAAAGGCCAGCTCTAGAGCAGCACTGTCCAGAGAAACACAGCATGAGTTACGAACATGAGCCAAAAATTGAATTTTAGATTTCTAAAGGAAAAAGAGAGGGTGGGGTGGAGCTAAGTGGTAGACTGTACTCTTAGCGTGTGTGAGGCCTTGAGTTTAATCCCCAGCACCAAAAGAAAGGCAAAGAAACAGGTGAAATTAATTTTAGTAATATGTTTTCTTTAACCCAATACATCCAAAATAGTATTGTTTCGGCATGGATCAACATTAAGAAAGCGTTGGAGTTGTTTTACATTTTTTTGTATTCTTTTTGCAGATGGACAGCACATCTTGATTTGCAGGAGCCACATTTCAGGTGCTATAGGGCCACATGGGGCTACCTGCTAAAGTATGGGGGGTGCAGGTCAAGACGGGGTGGCTTAGGCCACGGGGACAGCAGCTTTGGACACTTTACTCAACTCCTCTGAGCCTCAGTTTCCTCCTCTATAAATTAAAAACCTGCACGCAAGGGGTTTGAAAGGAGTGAATGAGATTTGTGAATGTGTGTGTGTGAGTGTGTGTGGGTGGGGGGGGGGTGATGGGGATGGACGATGGACTCAGGGCCTTGCACATGCTAGGCAAGTGCTCTACCACTGAGCTATATGCCAGCCCAAGATCATTATTCTTAAGAACCCTGAGAGACATTTCTCCATCAGTCCCTCATGTCTAAGCCAACCTCCTTCTGCAACTGCCCCCAACCTCATGCCCCCTCTGCCTCCCTCAGACATCTGTCTTCCAAGAATGCCAGATGAATACCCTGCTCTACTTGGCCCCAATCCTTTGAAGGCATTTCTCCAGTCTGGGGAGGGCTTTCCAGAAACTGCACTGGGTGTTGGGAATCCTTTAGCAAGAGAAAAGGCCAGACCTTTGCCCTGGCCCCACTCACAGGTGATGGGGTTAATCAGGAATTCTTTCCCTTCACTCAGGGCTGCTGGTAGGGGTCCAGCTCCCCATGACCTGGGGATGCATTAGTCAGTGATAAGTGGGGTTTCCAGTCCCTTTTCTCCTGTTTACAATACACTGGCTTTCCTTAGACAAAACCCTTCTCCTTTGCCTTGCTCCTGGCTGTTATGGTTACATGAGACAATTTGCTGATGGGCTTTCCACAGAGGGCAGCTTCCTGGAAGACCCGTTTCCACCTCTGCAGCACCTGGGGCAACATCTCCTCCACCTGGCGGGTCCCAAAGGGGGCCAAAGATGCTTGTTTTTCTCAGCTCACTGCAGGCTCTGAATTAAAAAATGTTATCCTTGCTGTCTGCTCAGCTTCAATCCAAGGAGTCAGGGAGGTGGCGAGATGATGTTTCTCAGGAGCCTAGATGGAGAAGCCACCCAAAGGTGTTTATCTGTGAGCAGGCTCTCTTTTAGGTCAAAAAGGTAAAATGAGGGTTGGGGATGTATCTCCATGGTAGAGCATTTGCATAGCACGTGCAAAGCTCTGGGTTTGATTCCCTTTGTATCATACACACACAGCACACAAAGGCAGAATTGCCTGAGGGTGGCATATAAATGCAGTCTGGTCTTTGTTCCCTTCTACCACTAAGGAGCTTGGACCAGCAAGTTAATTTCTCTGCAGCTCAGTTCCCTGTCTAAACAACCAGGATGGTCCTTTAGCACTGCACTGATTTCGAGTGATGATTCTTTCACTAAGACTGGCTCTGTTGCTGTGGGCAGCGCTCTGCTGTGGGGCTGAGACAGGGTCTTGCTATGTAGCTTAACCTGGCCTTAAACTCCAAATCTTCCTGACTCAGCCTCCTGAATGCTGGGATTACAGGCATGAATCACCATGCCCAGCTATGTGAGCAGTCTTTAATTACCTGAAAGTCTACTTTCGAATGATTCTGTGCTCCCAGAATGCCAAGCAGAGAGAATATTAGGTGAGCTGATTACATGGACTCCATTTAAGGTGACAGATACTTAATGAGCACCTGACTCATACTGGGAACTGAGCCATGCAGGGATGAAAGACACATCTCCTGTCCTCAGGTTAGGGGACAGAGAACTGGGACACATGTAATGAGTACTGAGAGGAAGCCCCAGGTGCTAGGGGACATAGGAGAAGGGTGTCAACGGTGCTCCTCAAGGTAGGTGAAGTCAGAGTTGAGACTTCAAAGAATGAATGAGGATTGGTCAGATCTGATTCCAAGGGAAGGTGCTTGAGGCACAGGGAACAGTACATACAAAGACCAGAAGACACAAAGGCTCTTGTGAGGAAAGCTGAAATTTCTCTAGTCAGGACAGGGGAAATAACCGGGGAGGAGGCCAGTAAGGAGGGCTTTGTGTGCCAGGAGGGTGTTACTGTGATCTGGAGACACCAGGGAACCATCAAAAGGTGTGGCATGTATGAGACAGCATTAAATCTGTGCTTTAGAAAGATTTTTCTGGGCACCACTGAAGAGGTTGTGTGGAAAGTGGAGGGAGTGGCTGAGGAATAAGGGCCCCTCAACTGGCTCTTATGGTTCAGTAGGGAAATGAGACATATTAACTGTGTCACCAATCATGGTGGCACAAGTGGCCATCTGGCAACAATAGGGGTGACAGAAGAAAACAGGACCACAAGGTACACTGGGAGGTAACCAGCATGGAGGAGGAGACAGGGAATTGATAGTTTGGTAAAAGAGATGACAGAATTGTTCTATATGATTCTGTACAGTCTCCTTGACATGGCTAGAGAGACACACAGACACATGTGTTTAGAGATAATTAAATTTCATTAAGGAGGATGGAGCAGAACTCCTTTGTTCATTTCCTTATTTGTTTGTCTTTTTAAATTTTGAGACAGGGTCTCACTATGTAGCATAGGCTGGGCTAGAACTTGAGATCCTCCTAACTCAGCCTCTGTGCAGAGATTATAAGCATATACCATCATGCCCAGTCAGAAATTCTTTTTAGTAGAATGCCTTCCAAGTTTATCACCCCACAAATGGGAACAAACATATAAGTAGGATCTGGGGTTCCAAATCCTGGAACTCTAGAACTGTTGGGGGCATTTCTTGATGTTCAAATAAAAGGAGAGAGCATGATTTTCCTGAAATACTACTTTCTCCTACCACCTGAGCCTAAAGCCCTCCAGAAGTTCCCCACAGAGACAAGATAGAGGCAAAACATTTTTTCTGTCTGCAGCTACACTGACTCACCAATCCAGCTGCATCTTTCTCTGCTGCAGAAACCTTCTGCTCTAGCCAAGAAGAACCACACACACTCCCTTTTGGGCTGACCTACACTGTTCTGACTTTGCCTTTCTGCCTTCCAGGAATGCCCAGTCCTGTCTTCATCCTTGCACTTCAATATCCCCTGAAATCTGTCTTTTCTGGAAATCTATCCATCATCACCTTTCAAAGGTATCTTTTCCTTCCCTGAATTGTAATGGGACTTCACTGTCCTTACTACCATCATACATTTGTGTACTCTTTTGCATGGTTACCTTTGCATAAGTCCTGTACCTTGTTACCCCAACTAGATGATAAACTTTTTGAGGTCAGTGTCATTGCTACATAACAACCTACTCCAAAATTCAGTGGCTAAAACTTCATCTGTTTTACCATATCTCTTGATGTCATGGGACAGGACCTCAGGCAGAGGTGCATGTGGAATCCCACATGGTGGAACTCAGTTGGCTGACATACCTAGCATAGAAGGTACAAGATACCATTGCTCACATGTCTGGCGCCTTGGTGGAAATGGCTGGAAGACTGGTCTCAGCTGGGTATGTTGACCTGACCCCTACACAAGGCCTTTCCAACATGATGACCTCAAGGCAGTCAGACTTCTTCCATGGTGGGTCAGGGCCCCAACTAAATGCTGCAAGAGGCTGAATGGAAGCTGCAAGACCTCTTGTGGCCTGGCCTTTGCCACACTCTGCTGGTAAAACAAGTCAGAAGGCCAGCTCAGTTTCTAAGACAATGGAACTAGACACTTCCTCTCAATGGGAGCAGTAGCAGAGAATATGAAACCATCTTCATCATACCATTTTCCATGAGACCTAGGCAGGCAAGTTCCCCAGTCACAGTCCCAAGCAAGGTGCTCAGGGTATCCCACACTTCTTGGAATTTTCTTAGTCCCCCTTCAGCAGCTAGAATCATCCCAGTCTATCTCTCCTTAGGGTATTCTCTGACCTACCACTCCATCTATGGGGTTGACCAGATGCCCTGAAAAGTTTCAGGGATTATTGGCCCAGAAAAACTGACAAACAAATTACTTCTGCTGGCCAATGCAATATTCCTTTTGTGGCATTGCACAATATTAGGACATCAGAATGTAATTGCTTGCTGAACTTGGGTGATTCCCAATCATTTTGGATACAGAAGTTCACGACTCTGGAATACTGCCCAGTCACCAACAGCCCTTGGAATTGAACCATTTGGAATTGAACCATTTGTCTGAGTCAATGTCATTGTTTTAATCAGCCTGTGTGATGACCACAGTAACAGCCTCTGGTCTCCCAGATGCCATAATGATAGGAATGGTAACATTCTTTATCCTGTGTGCAGCCCCCAACCTCCAGCTGGTACAGGGTGGTCACCCTACCCTCTCTGGGCTTTGCACCATGTCAGGCACCTTTTCTATTTGATATCATTATTCTCCAATGTCAGCTAGCTTTTATAATCAATATCTTCTCTCTGATCAGTGTAGTGACCTCATGAACTACTGGGTCAGTCTTGAGCTGTGCTGGGCAAGGGGAAGGTGTTAATAAGAGAAGGGACTTCTCTTATTGATCCACCTATGGGTCCCTAGCCTATCCTCCCCCTTTCCCTGCCAACTTGTTTCAGTGTGTGGAAAACAGAGGTATAGTTAACACTGAAAAAGATACATTCTAGTGATTAAGGCCTAAAGAAATCAAAAGAAGACATGGTTGGATGATACATTGATGTATCCTTATGCTACAAGACTCTGAACAGTGATTTTTTTATTCATATTCTCTTGTATACTCTAGAAAAACACTTGCAATTAGTATCCTCATTAAGGAAGTGCAGTAATAAACTTGAGTCACTGGAAGCCAGTATTCATGGGCAGAGTAAAGGAGATACAGCATCACAAGTAATGATGTTGTGAGCACTAAATAAGTGGCATGAGGAACTGGAGGGGGAAGAAGGGTTGCACAGATCAATTCTAACATGTTCTGAAGAGTCATGGCATTGTGAATAATAACATCATCGTTCCCTTTTTCTCATGGTGTCCAGAACCCAGCCAGAAATAGTACATTTGACAATGAAGGACATGAAGAGAGAGTTCCTGGACCCAAATAAGGAGCCATGGTACATAAACACTATAAGAAATCTTCACATGCACTTGTTGAACAATAAACAAATATGCAGATGCCTCTCTTCTGTAAATTATTCTATTACTCAAATGGATCTATGAATTCTATGATACATTTTAAAATCAAATTCCTCAGATAGACAAGGCCCACAAAAATATTTACCTGGGGCCCCACAGACCCTAGAGACAGCCTTTCCAAGATAGATAGACAGACAGATGGACTCATGCAAGACACAGGCATACATACACATTTCCTAGAGGATCCCTCATCCATGATTTATTAATAAAAATAGCCCTTTATCCAATTTTCCTCCCCTGACCCACATTGCCCATTGGACTGCAGCTGGAATGATCTACCTAAAATGCAAATCTGCTCATGTGACTCTCAAGGTTGAAATCCTTCAGTGGCATCCCACCACCTACAAGATGAAATCCAACCTCTGACCTCATCCTTTGTTATTTTGTGTATTGTGATCTAGAATACCAAACTATTTGAAGTTTCCCTGTGCACCATGTCTTTGCATTTGCTTGTTTCCTTTTTGGATGCTCTTCCCATGGGGTTGAGCTTTCAAGATTCAATTCAGGTATCACCTGCTCTTTCAAGTCCTCCTGAATCCCCAGCTTGGCTAAGTGGTCCTTCTCTGTCATCCCAAAGTTCCCAATTATCCCTATCCCATAGTCACTCCAGAGTATTCTAATTATCTGTGTAGAAATTTCCCTACCAGCATATTAAAGAACTCCTTTGGCAAGGTGGTATCTTACTCATCTTTGTAGCACCCCCTTCCACAGCCCTTGCATTGTTGCCTGACACATAGAATAAGCTCAATAAATACATAATGTAGGATGATTTATAGAAAGAGACCACTAGGGTAAGGCAGGTGGATCCTGGTGAGTCTAGAAAACAGTATGAAGGAGAGATGGAAGGGCAAATCACCCATAGAGAATGTCAGCAGTGTAGACAAACTGTCCAAGTGGTTTACTATAAAAAGAAGGAAATTGGATAGAATTTAAAAGTGCAGCAAGATAGAGGGATGAAGTTTTCTTTTACTTACAGGAAGGCATAAGCACATGTAAAAGCCAAAGAGACTGACAGGCAATCTTCCGAACTTCTATTCCCTTATCTACCTTCTCCATCTCACAGGAATGCTACTTATTTTCCAAGATACTCGAATAAAAATTCTTTGAGAACATAAAAAAAGAAAAAAAAAACCCTTCTATCCAACCTATGCTGGCTTCTAACTAGCTATGGAATAAAAACTACAAATAAAAACCTGAGCCTGACATTTAAGATGCCCCATGATCTGGCTCTATCCTTCCTTCTAATACCATGATTGTCTAACCCCCTTAAGTTCAAGGCACAGGAAAGCCAAGTTCTCCCATTTGCCTTTGCTCGGGATATTCCTTCCAGCTCAAATGACCTGTCTTTCATTTCTACCATGCCAACTCAAATAACATTTACAGAGTGGCTAGTATCTGCAAGATAGTTAAAACTCCATTAGTTCTTGAAGGCCCTATTCCTATGCTACTTGGTCCATGAACCCTTCTTGGGAACCATCTCCAAGGAAACGATGCTTGTAACAACGACAGCAAATGTGTTATTTGATAATTTAGCTTGAAAGTATTGGTGGCCTTCCCAACAGACTGTGCGATGTGTGGGAGATTCGAAGACTCTCAAGACACGTGTTTTGCTCGTGCTCTGATCCCCAATATCTGTGTATAGTCCATAGTAGATGCTCAATAAATATCAAAGTGGGAAAATTAATGCTAGGGAAAGAATGCACATGGGTGGGATACAAAACTGGGACGGATCCAGGATACAGGAAAACAGAAGAATCAACTTGCCAAAAGAAGAGGAACATCTCGTCCCTTGGGAGGAACTACAGGTAAGCCTGGGAGGATGGAAACACGATGGATCAAGATCAAAAGACCAATGCGTCCAAGTCCTTTCAAATTCCAACTCAAACGCCTTCCCTCTTCAAGTCTTCCCTGACTCTTTTACTTTGGACAACCCCAGATCAGTTCACTCTCTTTGGATTTCTTAGGATTTTCTACCATTTAGAATGTTTGTACACATAGCACATTTTCCTTCTTTCTTTTTTTTTATATTCCTTCTTTTTTTTCTTTTATTATTCATATGTGCATACAAGGCTTGGGTCATTTCTCCCCGCTGCCCCCACCCCCTCCCTTACCACCCACTCCGCCCCCTCCCTCTTCCCCCACCCCCTCAATACCCAGCAGAAACTATTTTGCCCTTATTTGTAATTTTGTTGTAGAGAGAGTATATACAATAATAGGAAGGAACAAGGGTTGCACATTTTCTTTCTTACACCGCGACCTCTTGGAGGGCAGGAGGAACTCGGTTGTGCCCATATCACACATAACAACCACTCATTCAATGTAGGTTTATTGGATGGATAAATGGGGAAGGGGGAGATAAGAAGGTGAGGGAGCCGACAAATTCGGGACAGAATGGTGAGCCATCAGTAGCCCCGTAAAAAGCAAACTGTCCAGACCCGCAATTACGTCGTTTAATGCCAAGACAAGCTACAGCCTGCAGGCTCGCAGGCAACTTGCTCTGAGGACCCCGCGTCAGTACCCAGTGACTGTCCTTTCCAATACCTGATTCAGTCCCGAAATTGGACTTCTGCAAAAACCTATAGCCATCGGTCTCCCTGCGAGGCCGAGCCTCCGGTTACACTTATTCTTCTCTTTCTGGTCTCGTTTCTCATTCCTCTTCTCCAATCTCACAACCACTGTTAGTAAGGCACGCTCGTGGGCGCCTTAGCCGGAAGGAGAAAGGGTCTTAAAGCCGGAAGCCGGAAGTGGACCTGTGAGGACGTGTTCCAAGGAAGCCGGAGCCGGGGGCCGCGCGGCCGGCGACATGGAGCCGCTATACCAACAAACACACAAGTGAGGGCAGCGTCGGGGAACGGGCGGGCGCTAGGAAAGTCGAAGCCAGCCTCTAGGGCTGGGGTCTCGGGCGTCCGCCAGTGTAGAAGTAGAGTCCTTTCGCTAGAGGCCCTCGGAACTTCTCAACTCCAGGCGGGATGCCCAGGGCAGCCCTGGACTGAGGGTCCGTCCCCCGGCCTGCAGACTTTGGGCGGAATGGCTCCTGGGGTCCACAGCTGTGACTGCCTTCTGGGTTGACTGGCTGAAAGGAAAGTGGCACCCACAGGTTGTACTATTTTGTCCAGCACCTGCCAACTCTGTGCTCCCGGTTGGTAGAGATTATGAGGAGAGACGGAGAAGTAGGAGATTCGGCTCCAGGTCCAGAGGCGTTCACTGTTTAGTTGGAGAGTCAGTTTATATCCTGATTTGATATAAATAAAGACAGTGTCTTAATGCAAAGAAATTGCTGTATAGGTAGCATTTACTATTATTGGTAATCGTGTCTGGCTACAGGTTACCTTTAAGGAAATCGAATTGTGGCTTAGCTTCTTATAGCTAAAATTCCTTGGTGCGTCCTTTATTCATATTGGCCTGCGGTTTTTGGAATTGTTGGGTTATGTAGTTGGGTGTAGTAATAAGTAATTATTTTCAAAAATTATGATTTTTATTGTGATAAAATACTGCACTGTTAAGCACATTCAAAATCACAGGCTGGGGGTGTGGCTCAAGTTGTGAAGTTCTTGCCCAGCCAGCATAAGGCTGAGTTCAAACCTCAGTACCATAGAAAAAGAAAACAAATGACAAATACAACAAAACCCACAAAATTCATATCACCACTACCCATTTCTAGAACATTTTCATCATCCCAAACAGAAACTCTGTACCTACTAATTAGTAACTCTGCACTCTTCCATCTAGAGCCCTTGGTAACTTCTGACCTATTTTCTGTCTCTAATTTACCTAAACTAGATAACTTATGTCAGTAGAATCATACAGTATTTGCCCTTTTGTGCCTGACTTATTTCTGTTAGTAATAATGTTTTCAGGGTTTATCTACATTGTAGTATGTATTAGAATTTAATTTCTTTTTATGACTGAATTTTTATTCGTTCATCTCTTGATGGACACTTGGATTAGTTCTGCCTTTTGGCTATTGAGAATAATGCTGTTATGAATATTGGTTTACAAGTATCTATTTTAGTCCCCATTACTAAGAAAGGGCAGATCTTTTACAATAGCAAAGCACAGTGGGCTTAATAGTACCTTATAGTTAATCTGTTAGTTGCTGAATTGATACAATGTAGTAATGGAGCATATTAATTTTACTAGGACTTCCAACCCAGTTTGTAATTATCTCTTACTATGTCCATGAAAGTACAGTGGCGTTAAATCATCACTTTACAGTTACATTCCTTGAAACTCCTGAGCTAACCTGTGCAATGAATTTTTTAAAAAATGAAACTGGAACTTTTTACACTTAATGTATCATTAAGATGAACTTGATAGAGGAGATAATAGCCAGTTTTCTATTTTTGAGATTGCAGTGGTTATAAGGTGTCCACATTTGTCTCCTGTGTAGTCCAAGCTCGGTCTCTTGTCTTGGACTTCATCTCTTGAGATTTTGATTCATAGGTCTGAGGCACAAGAAGCCCCATCAAACAAGCTCTCCATGTGTTTTTTGCTTGTTTGTTTGCTTTTAGTTATTTTTTTTCTGGTGAGATTGGAGTTTGAACTCAGGGCTTCACACTTGCAAAGCTTGTGCTCTACCTCTTGAACTCCACCTCCAGTTTATTTTGCTGTGGTTATTTTGGAGCTGGCCTCTAACCTTGATCTTCCCGATCTCAACCTCCCAAATAGCTAGGATTACAGGTGTGAACTGCTGTACCCAGCTTTTTTACTTTTTTTTGGTGGGATTGGAGTTTGAATTCAGAGCTTTGCCCTCACAAAGCAGATGCTCTACCACTTGAGCCACATTTCAAATCCTCCATGTGGTTTTGATGAGCAACTGGGTTTAAGAACTTTTTTCTCAAGACCAACTTTTTTTTTTTGTGGTCTGGGGTTTGAACCCAAAGCCTTGTGTGTGCTAGACAAATGTTCTACCACTGAGCTACATCCCTAGCTTCAACTTTTCCTTTTATGATTTTGTCTTCTTCTGAGATAAAGGCTAATTTTAGAGGCAAAGTGGGTAAGGTAAAAAAAGTGGTTCCTAGTACTTTTGAGACGGGATCTCACTATGAAGCCCAAGCTGGCCTCAAACTCATAATCCTCCTTCCTCACCTCCGGAGTGCTGGGATTATGTAAAGTACAAAAACAAAAGCAAGAAAACAGTAAACTTCTGTGAAGCTGTATAGGTTAACCAGCCTTTACATTGGGTTCTGTAATTCTTTAAATAATTGTTATTATTGATACCCTTATTTTACAGTTGAGATTGAGGCACTGAGAGTTAAATACTTGCTCAGTGACCCTCTGACCTTCAACCCAGACAGATTCTTTAACTCCTAAATCTGGTTTCCTACTCATGATTGTCAGAGGCAGCATGCAGCAAAGTTGGCTGTGCATGGTGCAAGTGGACCTTTTTTTTTTTTTGGTGCCAGGGTCCCACTATGTTGCTCAGGCTGGCCTGGGACTCATGATCAACGATCCTTTTCCAGGACCCCAGGTAGCTAGGAATGTAGGCATGAACCACTAGACCCTGCTAGTTTCATGGACTTTTAAAGAGCAGTTCCCTTTAAAATTCTTCCTACATCTTCCATAAACCTTGTTTTATAACAAAATAAAAATAGCAGTAGTGCTCCTTGCTTACTTCCTACTAGCTCTCTGCTTGGTAATACACCCACACCCATGGTGGACCCTGTGCTAGATTGGGCTATGACTTCTTTTTTTCTCATGTCCACATTCCCAAGTTGTACTTGGGTTCACTTGTTCCTTATCGGCTGTGAGTGTGTTGTCTGAATTCCCAGTTCCACTGGAAACAGATTTTCCACTTGGCATATTAGTAGTTTCCACCATGCCATTCATACTTGCTGTGTTGTTTGTGTTTATTTCCTCTCAGTGTAGAATGTGGAGATTAGAATCACTTCATTGGTTACATCCTCTAATTCATTCAAAGTAAATAGAAATTGAATGGGAAAGGTGGGTAATGTTTCCCTGCATTTTCTTGAAGTTATCCTTTTTAGCTTAGAAAACAGTAGAACGTAGCTGGTCAAAGAATGCTCTTAGGGTATTATTATCACCTCCTGCTTTCCTCATAGAATCTAAGACTTGAGAGGGACTGGCAAGATCTACTCCAACCAGAAAGACCCTTTGTGAGACCCAAGACAGTCAATGTACTCTGTTTAATCATGTAGGAACTCCTTGATCCCCTTTTCTTTTCTTGAAGAGACAGCTCACAGTTGTAGGTTTTTTCCCTATGTCAGAGAAACTTGGTGTCTTGAAACTTGAACCTTTTGGTTCTGTGACTCTCTTATAAAGCCTCAGCAGCAGAGAATATGCTCATTTCTCCTCCTATGTGTCAACTCTAGCTAATTGAAGAGCATCCCTTGGATGTCATTGTTTAGCCTATTATGAATCCCTCAACCTATAATCTCATCAAGCCATATTTATCATTTTAAACTACCAGTGCCTCTTGAAATCAGCATAGATTTACTGTGGTTTTATTCCCTTGGATTGTTGTTATTGTATAACTCACTCATTTATTGAATGTGTGAATGAAGAAATCAGGGTATGAGTAAATATGTGAATGATGATCCTTATTAAAATGTTGACTCTTAACATCCGGGAAAAATATTTAGTATTTTATTTAGGAACTAGTTCAGTCATATAGAGAATGACATGACTCATGTCAGGACTCATTAATACATGTGCTTCAGATTATTGATTTTGAAGTTGAGTTAAAAGCTCTCATACCTGTTCTCCCCCTCAGCCCCAGAAGTTGGCACACTCCTATCCATGATTTTGTTCTTCCTGGGTTTTTTTTTTGTTTTGTTTTTTATTTTTTTTGGTACTGGGGTTTGAACTGCCTTGCTAGGTAGGCACTATACCACTTGAGCCACTCCATCAGCCCTTTCTCATGTTGGTTATTTTCGAAATGGGCTGTCTTGAACTGTTTCCCCGGGCTGGTTTTGAACCTTGATCATCTGGATCTCTTCCTCCTGAGTAGCCACACCAGAATCTCTTCAGGACCTATTACTAGAAATGTAATGCTGGATGCATATTATTTCACTCGCCTATGTCATTGTATTTCTCAAGTTTTAAACTGTGTCAATCTGATTGGAACAATGTGATCTTGTTAGTTTTAATTTGCATTTTCCTGAGTTACTGGTAAAGGTTAGCATCTCTTCCTGTGTTTATTGACCATTTGGATTTCTGTTTTTTTATTTTTTCTTGTTATTATTTTTGTTTTTAAGACAAGAATCCCATTATGTTGCCCACGCCTGCCTTAAATTTGTAATCCTCCTGCCTTACTTACTTAGCTTCCCAAGTGCTGGGAAAACAAGTGTGCACCACCATACTTCACTTGAGTTTTCTTTTCTGTTATTTGCTCTTTGCCCATTTTTTAAAATGCTTCATTTGACATTTGTTACTGGTTTTTAACAGTTCTTAATATATTCTGGATATCAGTTCTTGTTATCTGCTGTGGATAGCTCAGATTATCTTCCAGTCTGTGCCATCTTTTTTCCTTTTTTTTTAAAATGATGCTTTTGATGTAAAGAAGCTTTTTGTTATTAATATAGTCAGATTTATCAGTCATTTCCTTTATGGTTTGTGAGGGTTTGGGGTAGGTTTTTTTTTTTTTAAATTTTTGACTTATGTAAGAAGTCCTTTATCCTGAGCTCATTTTTGTACTTATTTTCTTCAGAGAGTTTGAAAGCATTGCTCTTTCATTCAGTTTTTTGGTTTTTTTAAATATTTGGCAGTACTAGGGTTTGAACTTAGGGCCTCACACTTGCTAATAGGTGCTCTCCCTTTTGAGCCATTCTGCCATCCTTACATTTAGTTTTTAAACTGTCTTGAGTTTCTGTATGTGTGTTAATATGAAGTGTCTTTTTTCCATATGGATAACAAACTGAGCTATCAAGCTTCTCAGGGACACAAGTCTTGCCTAGGAAGACTCTGGAAGTCCTTAAGACAGCTGGCCTAGCTTCTTCTAGTGTCTTTCTGGTGTCATATTTAAAAGTCCTGAAAAAGACTAGAGGCAAGCTGAAACCAAGTGTGGGCTCTGGGTCATGGTCTGTAATGCTTATGGTAGAGGAGAATTGTTGAGCTTTCCCTCCTGGGTTGGGGATAGGGCCCCCTTCACATGGACTCTAATGTGGAGAGACATAAGCACCAGGAGGCATTGTTGTCCTAGGCAGTACAGTATTCTAAGGAGTGATGATGAGGACCCCTGGGAAGTATTCTGAGGGTGACCTTGGCCAGGTCCTACAGAACCTGCAGAAAAAGCTCTGGGGCCTGGTGTCTGGGACGATGTTGTATTTCTAAATGAGACTGCAGTCCCTCCAATTGCCATAGAAAGATGTTTACCAAACATGAGCTCCCTATCTTTCAGGGCCTTCCTCTACCTCGCCTATTCCATTCCCCTCTCTGACAGACTGTCCTTCAAGCAGGCCAGGCTGCTTATAATTCACATGACGTGCCTCACATGCCTTTTGCATATCATTTTCTTCCTTCACTAAATCCTGTCTCCCTTCTTCAAAGTAGTGCTCAAAACTCCCTCTGTCCACAAAACTTCCCAGTTTATGCCTTCTCAGCCCCAGCCCTTCATTTGCCTCGCACTGCTGCTTGTAGCTCCTCAGCTTTCTATTTGTTTATACTTACGTGTGTTGGTTTTCTTGTAATTCTTCTCAGGGCTTTTTCAGGTCTATCTTGCCTGTCATTCCTAATTACATTGTTTCTCAAGAACAGGGATTATATCTCCCTTGCCCTTTGACTCTTGCTAGTACAGATCAGCGCTCAGCAAGCACATTGGGTCATAGAACAGAGTGGGATCAGCTGGATCTTGGTTGAAGTTTATCACTCCCTGTGTGACCTTGTGCAAGTTACATAACCTTTCTGTGTTTCAGTTATTTATAAAATGAGAATGATGATAGTACTTTCCTCATAGGCTGTTGACTTTATTGTGTCTTGAATACAGTAAGCAGTTACTCAATGCTGTCTGTTGATATTATTATTACTATTGGCATTTACATGTTAGAAATCATGCCAGAACGGGTGGCCTAAAGTACCACATACAGATTTTACAGTTCAGCAATGCTGTCAGTTTAAATCAGTTACATGTTGGCATCAGAAAAATTGCCTTTCCTGGTTGAAGCGCTGTTGATTATTCCTGTCTCACTCATTTCCTCCCTCTTCCTTTGATAGGCAGGTCCATGAGATCCAGTCTCACATGGGACGCCTGGAGACAGCAGACAAGCAGTCTGTACACTGTGAGTAATTAACTATGGAGACCAGAGTCCTTTCTCTGATGACATGGTGCTAATGGGCTGGGTTTCCTGCCTGCATTCTGCCTCGGGGGCTTAGTGATTCAGCATGGAATGAGTTTTGTTGTTAGGGTGGACAGAAAAAACCCTTTGGCAAAGTCACTGATTTCCTTGATTGTGCCCTTTGGAATCCCTCAAGTCTTATCCCCCATTACCTCTCCACTCAACCTGACATGGCCCTGAAAGTTCTTTTCCCCATCTGTCTTAATCTAATTTCCAAGTCCTTAGAGGAATGCACTCCATAAAAATTCAGAGATCTTTCACTGGAATTGGCCATTTCTTCTGAGCTGAGAACTCTGGCATTTTAGGGGGATTATTCAGAAACAAATAGCAATATTAGTTTAGTTCCCATACAGTGATGGCTTTTATTTAGGGTTTTTTTTTCCCCCTGTTCTAAAAAAAGGCCCTTAGCCAGGCACCTGTGGTTTACACCTGTAATTCTGGCTACTTGGGAGGCTGAGATCAGGAGGATTAGGCCAGCCCGAAAAATAGTTTGCAGGACCCCATATCCAAAATAACCAGAGCAAAATGGGCTAGAGGTGTAGCTCAAGTGGTAGCTTTGCAAGTGCAAAGCCCTAAGGTCAAACCCCAGTCCCACCAAAGAAAGGTGAGGGGGAAGGAAGGAAGGCCCTTTTATTGAGTCAGCTATATGGATGTTTCTGCAGAAGTTCTTGTCACCACTGCCCATGGTGAAGAGATGTTTCTTCATCTCTTTCCACAACTATAAAAGCATCTCTGCATATCACAGCATGCTAATCTAAACTGTGTTTGCTGCAGGTACGAAGGCCTAGGAAGGGACGGTGCCACTGATGTCACTTCTTGGTGGAGCAAGAAGCCACCTGAATGCTTTCTTTAGTGCACAGTTCAGTTTCTGTACATTGGACTTTGTTTGCCTTCCCAACAATCTCATTGTTACGTGATTAGAAGTGGAAAGAGGTCATTTTGACTGTCTTATCAAAAGGGATAAGGAAAATAATTATCACATCTTCTTACCTCTGGATTCTTTCCTGGGCCTTTCCTACTGATATGTGGTCTATTTTGAGGACTCCAACATAGCCTGGCCCACCCATTCTTACAGAAAGTCTTAAAGGAGCTCTTTTGTATCTTTCCATGCTAATCTTCTCTTTTATGCTTTTTTTTAAAAAAACACCTCACTACTTTAGGGAATTCAATTGGCAGTCTTTATAATCCATATTTGAAACTAATCTTAAAAAAAAAAAAAATCTATATCAGAAAATTTAACTAAAGATACTATTCAGGCAACCTTTAAATGTTTATTTTCCAAAGGTAGGAAAGGTAGGAAATGCATTTCTATAGATCTTCCTTCAGCTTAAAAAAAAAAAAAAAAGAAACCTGCCGCTGTTATGTTATTAACAGCTATGGGCAGTTTGTGTGTGTTTGTGTGTGTGTATGCATATATGCACATATATACATATAGTTTGAAATATTTACAGTATACCTTGAATTTTTTTCACCCGTTTGTGTACAAATTTTTTTCCCTTTGAAATAATGTTTTTTAGTTTATTGGATATGGAAAAATATGTTTGATTTATCATTCTAATTTAAGTTCACTGTCTCTTTTCCAGCAATTATTCTTTTTTCTCTTTTGTGCAGTAGTAGAAAACGAAATCCAAGCAAGCATAGACCAGATATTCAGCCGTCTAGAACGTCTGGAGATTTTGTCGAGCAAGGAACCACCTAATAAAAGGCAGAATGCCAAACTGTGAGTGCTGACCTCTGACATGGGTTCTGATACCTCATACTCATGGCAGTTCTTTTTCCCAGGGGAGGCTATGGGACATTCTGAAAATCCATGTACATACTGAAAAACTAAGACTATGCAAAAGAGAAAGTTCCCCAGAAGGGTATAGTTGTTTCTCAGTGGTACCTCAAAATCAAAAGCCTGTGGGGTTTGTGGCACAGAGCCTGTGATTCCTTTCCCTCTTTGGTATCATTCTGCATATTTGCCTTTAGTTCTCTTTTTCTGACAAGACCCCTGACCACTTGAAGCCTTAATGCTGCCGGGGAGGTTGGCTCTGCTGTTTGGGTCCCACCTAGTTTTTGAATTGAAATGAAATTGTGCTCTTAATCACTTCAGTCAGTCTATTTATAATGAAATAGTGATCTAATGTTTGATACTCTACCATGAAATTCGAATGAAACCACCCCCATCCCATGCCCCCAAAAGTTTTATGAAACTTCATTGATGCTTTACTTCAAAGAGAGATGTAATCCATAAGAAGGTCAGGAAGGGGTCACTGAACCTGCTTCCTTTCACCTGTTCCCTGACATGCATCCAGAATCAGAGACCAGCAGATATTTAAGTGCAGCTCCTGGGATTGTATATGTTACCATTCACTTGAACCTTGAGCTACTATCTTTACTTTCAACATCATTGAGCAACATACATCATTGAGCAACATAAGATTTCTGGGGATGGCATGGGGTGGTGTGTGAGGAGAAGTAAGGAAATGTCTTTTCTGAGTACAAAGCCTAGCTGCCCCAGATTGTGCCTCCCTGGGTTCCTGGAACTTAATCTTTCTCTTCATCAATTCCAGTCGTGTTGACCAGTTGAAGTATGATGTCCAGCACCTGCAGACTGCTCTCAGAAACTTCCAGCACCGGCGCTATGCCAGGGAGCAGCAAGAGAGACAGCGAGAGGAGCTTCTGTCTCGTACCTTCACCACTAACGTAAGCCAGACACTGAATAGGCACTTGACAGGTGTCAGGGCTTAGTGCAGATTGCTGAGATTCACCTTTTAGGTGAGCCTGAAGCTAACTAATGAGGAAGAGACCAGCTGGAAATGACAGGGGACTTTGTGCATGGCCACTGAGACTAGACCCAGACAAGGAATTTCTCTTTCCAACACAAAACCTGAAAAGGAAGCAGTTAAATTGAGGGAATGAGCAGAGGTGAAAATTACCTGGTTTAACTGGTTTGCTATAGAGGTGGAAGTTCACATGGTCGAAATGTTTTTGTGATCAGATAGACCCAGATGATTAAAATTTAGACCATTTGTAGAGGCAGCATTTCAAAGCTGCCTCGGGGCAGTTGCCATTGTGCAGTATGTGTGTGGTTCCAGTGGCAGATGCATTAAAATATTTTTGCCCCTAGTCTGAGCAGCAGTTTGGAGGAATTGTTAACAGATGTTTAGTATTTGATGGACTGCCTGACTTGAGTCTGTTTGAAAATGGCCTGATGGTTTGATTTTTCAGAAGCCATTGTCTCTGCCTTCTAGTCTCAGGGTTATTCCCTGCATGTGGCTGTAGAACGCACCGGTCTTTTCTGTGTCTTTTGTAATGTTCCACCACATGAGGTGGGTTTTGGTTTTTTGTATTTTGTTTCTTACAGAGGGGTTTAATTTCTAAAGAGGTGTTCGCTCTCTAAGCCTGTCACTTTGCAGAGGTATAACTCATTGCTCCATCCATGCAATGCAGTACATTTCTCCAGGTGTTTTGGAATGGGCCTGCATAGTTGTCATTTTTCCAGAGCACGCAGTTAGGTCATGATGATTAACAATTTACAGTTGTACCATAAGACATACAAAAAACATTGCATGGGCTTTTGATAGTTAAGATGTTGCATTCAGGCCTTTTTTAGGCCAGGGGATGATCTCTTAGGGTTATTTTGTTGCTTGCCAGCCTGATGTGATGCTGTCTATACATAGGCCCTTAATAAATATTGACTTGCCAAATGAAACTTCTTCCTGGTCATTTTGCCATCTGGAGCTATAATATATTTAATACGTTTTTCTGAGAGATAATGGTCTATCAGCCAAACCTTTTTGTGTGGGAAGGTATTTGTATAAAAATAGCATTCACTAAGTACTTGTCAAATAAATGAAGGGACAGTTCTCCTTGATTTTCTTTTTTTTTCCTGTTTCTTTTTTTTTCTATTTCTTTCTTTTTCTTTATGACTGGAGTTTGAACAGGGCCTTGTGCTTGCTAGACAAGTGCTCTGTCCAGCTCCCTTTTTTGCTTTCGTTATTTTTCAGCAAGATCTAGCATTTTACCTGGGGCTGGCTTCAAACTGCAATCATATCTACACCTCCCGCCTAGTGGGATCACAAGCATGTGTCAATATGCCTGGCTCATTTGTTGAGATGGGGGTTTCACTAAATTTTTGCTGGGACTGGCCTCAAACTGTGATATTCCTGATCTCTGCCTTTGAGTAGCTGGGATTACAGATGTGAGCTACTGCATGCAGCAGTTTTTTGGGTTTTTTTTTTTTTTTTTGAGGAATGGCCTTTCTGGGGTTCTGAACTCAGGGCCTCATGCTTGCTAGGCAGGTGCTCTATCACTTGAGCCATGCCTTCTGCCCATGGTTTTCTTAAACACTAGAGTCTTTTGACTTAATGAGCGCCAGCTGTGTGTAGAATCATGCGAATATTAATAAACCTGACTCTTCCCTTTGAGGTACTCCCATGTTAGCAGCAATGACTGAAAAATGTATCTGAACTTCAGAAGCAGAGAAAAGGAGATTTAACTTCTTTGTGCTGATGGAAGCTGGCATTTAGGTGGTAAAGACAGTGCTCTTGGCAGGAGTTTTTGCTGGTCAGAAGGCAGGAAGGAGAAGGGAACCGTGTCACAGCTGGCAATGACTGGCTCCTGCCCACTTCCAGTGTGAAAGGAAAGCCAACAGATTTGAACTTGGTGTTTCTTTCTATAACATGGTTAAGAGCAGGCCCTGCACTCACTACCAGTATTTCTGCCCTACTGGATTTCTTACCAGCTGTGTGATCTTAGACAAGTTATTCTAGCTCTCTGAGCCTCACTTTCTTCATATGTAAAATGGGGAAAGTTAGAGTAACTACTTCATAGAATGGGAATTGAGTGATTTTAGAATAGTGAACTTTTGAAGTGGAAAGTACTTGATCAGTACAAGTTGAAATTAGAAATTTGAATTAGATTTTCAGATTAGGGCTACTCAGCTGGTAACATCTATGTTAATATTCCAATCTGAAAAATCTCTGAAATCTGAGATACTTGGTTCTAAGCATTTCAGATAAGGGCTACTCAACCTGTATTCTTTATTTTTCTCCCTTTGTTTCTTTAGCAAACTTTTCTTGCCTGCTCAGGAGTGTATTCCCATCCTGAACACCCTTAGGCCTTCAATAGAAAGCATGGTCTCTTTGATCCTTAGTCTCAGTCTAATCAGGGGGATAAGCTATAGATAAAATAGCTAAAGACCAAAAGCAAACATTTAATGCCGCATTAAGGGGAAGCCAAGTAAAGGAACACTTGGGACAGCTGTCTTAGTGAGGATTCAGAGAAAGCTTCAGGAGACACCCAGTGAGATCTTGAAGGAATAGCTTTTCCTCAGTGGGAAGATGATACACAGAAACTAACAGTGCTTGTGTAATGAAACTCATTTGAAGAGTCACAATTCTGAGAAAACTTCCTCCTTTTCTGTGTGAACAGAGACTTCTACCACCTTTGCTTTGCTTTCTCTTCCCTATTGGGGTCTCTCGTTCTTGCACCGTTTTAGACTCTGGCTGTTCTGGCTTAGCTTTTGCCAAAAGGCAGGGCAGTCAGATGCAGAAGTACCTCAAGGAGTGACTAGCAGGCAAAGCTAATTAAGTGCCCATGTTTCTTTCACAGGACTCTGACACCACCATACCCATGGATGAATCACTGCAGTTTAACTCCTCCCTCCAGAACATTCACCATGGCATGGATGACCTCATTGGAGGCGGGCACAGTATTCTGGAGGGACTGAGGGCCCAGAGACTGACCTTGAAGGTGGGGTCCCTGCTGGGAAACAGGGAGAAAGCCTCTTTTTTGGGCTTCATCCTTCAGTTTAGAGCCTGCATTTTCATTTTGATTATGTGTCCTCAGGTTTTGATATTGTGATGGTGAGACAGAGCCCTCGAGTTTGTAATCCTTCATATTGGAGTTGAATTATTGTAAGCCCAAAAGTAACCAAATCCCCTTTGCCAGAGCTGGAAACGAACCATTAAGTGGCCTCTCTTTGTGTCCAGGTCTTTCCCCATTTACTGAACCTACATGAAATGACTGCTACTACAAAGGGAAAGTTCTGTTAAAGACTTTGCTCTCATAAGAATGAAGATGTGGCTGCACTCTAAGGTGGTTTCCCTTAGGATCCCAGCTGTGGACTGCCTTCTATCTGAGGCCTTATTGTGCTTCAGTCCTGACTCCCCATGGGTGAGGTATTTGGTCTGCTGAAGATTATAGTAGATAGCTTCTAGACCACGTGGAGGTGACCCCAGCCACCCTTCACTCTATAGCCACAGGTATTCCTCAAAGTCCTGCCCCACTGGCACTACTGAGACTCCGACCCCTTGGGAGTGGTTTACAGAAACATTGTACAGACTCTGATGTCAGTCATGATGTTTCAGCCTCAGCCCTTTTCCTGTGTCAGCCCTGGTGGCTAATGGGGTGTGGGCTTTGCCTGTTATCAGGGTGTGGTCCCCTGGAATGAAGCCCTCCCAGTCACTGAACTATGAGAAATAGTCATTCGGAAGCATAAGCGTTATCTTAGTTATTGTTGGACCATATTGAGCCTGTCAGCCCTGCAGGACTCGGTACATTTCTTCACCAGGGAGAGGGTCAGGCAGACTGTGGTGACACTTGCTTCCTGCTGACAGTTTATGCATTTCAAATGGCCTGGAAAGGTGCTCCCCTTTCAGAACAACCACTGCAGTAATCTTAATGGTACGTGTTGACTGGCCTGACCTTTCTGTAGAGAGCTGTTCTTTCCATAGCTCAGGAAAAGAGTCAAGCATTTTAGGACAAGGCTCCATGTGACACTGATGCAGAGCCAGTGGGGGTAGAGCTTATTAGAGCAAGTGTTAGCTTCCTACTAAAGTCTGGCGTAACTGAACAGGCCACGTGTCTTTTGCTACCCTCACTGTTACCAGCAGTGGCTTGCTGAGAAGCCTGTCCAGATGGTTAGAGGTTGAACTTGAAGGTTTCTTTTTTCTTTCTTTTGGTGGTACTGTGGTTTTGAACTCAGGGTCTTATGCCTGTGAGATGGGTGCTTTGCCTGGGGCCAATGCCGTGGACCGAAATCCTTCTGCCTACACCTCCCACCACAAGCATACGTCACCACATTTAGCTTATTGGTTGAAGTGGGGGTCATTCGCTATCTTTTTGTCTGGACTGTCTTCTAATGGTGATCCTCCTGATCAGTGCCTCCAAATACCTGGGATTGCATGTATGAGAACCTGGAGGTTCTAACTCACTTTTTTCTGTACACCATGTCTCTTGATACTGCCTCTGCCAGGGAATCTTCTGCCTACACTGTTTGAAAGGAACACGAGGGAGCTTGAAGGAGCTGGGATGAAATATCCTGATTTGGGCCCACGTGTGGTTAAAAGAACAGTTTGCAGTGTGTGGGCACTTCCAGGGAGTTTTAGAAGCTTGATCCATGAACCTTGTATAATGATGAAATAATCTGTGCTTTCAGAGTAAGACATGATCTTTAGCAAGTATCATTTTTGTTGTCACTGTCGTGAAAAAGCATTTTTCTCATCTCCTCTGTCAGCAGACAAGTTGGACTTGAGATTATTTATTTATTTATTTATTCATTCATTTACTTATTTAGAGGTACTGGTGATTGAACCCAAGATCGGGTTCATAGGCTAAGCAAACACTCTACCATGGAGCCATGCCCTTAGCTCTTGAGATTGCTTAATGAGGCGGGTTAATCCTTGTTTGGGCAGAACACTGGCTCTGAATTCCTGTCCATGATACCTCTTGTTCTCCCACCCCAGCCCTGTCTCTCAGTTGCTTGTCAAGGTGTTCATTTAAGGAAGTGGGTTTCGGGGGGTAGGCTACATCCATATAATGAAGTACATGTGTGTAACATGTATATAAGTAATTTGTGAACTGCCCCTGCACTCACTTGTATTTGTTTCTTCATAAGAGATTTAATGTGCTCTAAAAAGTTACAAAGTAGTGAGGAAGGCAGAAGGGATGGTTTGAGCTATTGGTTTTGTTTTGGTGCTAGGTGGTGACATTTTTATAAGGGGCTTTAAGTTATTGTGGTGGTATCTGTTTGTCATGTTTCTATCTCTTTTTTTTCCTACTTCAAACTCTTTTGTAAATATGAACTTTGGCCCACACATTGCACTCAGTAGAATCCCTGAAGATTCTGCTCTACGAAATGAACAGGTACTAACCTGTTCACTGTCAAGGATTATTGGAGCTAGGGAACCAAGGAAAATTTTTTTTGATGTGACTTTTAAAAAATATAAAATATTCTAATTTTAAATTTGTTTACTGAGGTATAATTTATATTTAATAATGTATACAGATTTTATCTATTTAGTTTAATTAATTAATTTACTTTTAATTTTTAAAATTTTTTTGTGGCAGTACTAGGATTTGAACTCAGAGCTTTGCACTTGCTAGGCAGGTGTTCTACCACTTGAGCCCCACAGCCCTTTTCTCTCAGATAGTCTCTTTTTGCCTCTGGCTAGCCTCAGACCTGAGTAGCTGGGATCACAGGCATGTATCACCACTGCCCAACTTATTGATTGAGATGCAGTCTTACTAACTTCTTGCCCGTACTGGCCTCCAACCTTGATCCTCCTGACCTCTACCTTCCAAGTAGTTGGGCCCATAGGCACGAGACATTGCACTTGGCCTACTTCAGTGAATTTAGACCAAAGCATATAGCTTTTTATTGCCCCTGAAAGATCCTTTTGCCCCTTCCTAATCAAACTACCAGTCTTTCCCAGGCAACTCACTATTCTGATTTGTTTCATCACAAATTAGTTTTGCCCATTATCATGTAACTGTATTCATACTCCTCCTGTCTTGTGTGTAGCTTCTTTCTCTATGTTTCCAAGATTCATTCATGTTACTACATGTTGGGTTACATATGATAATTAGGGTTTTTTTTTTTTTAATATTGTTGAGTAGTAGTCCATTGTGCAGATACACCATAATTTGTTTATTCATTCTCTGGTTTTTGGATGCCCTGTTTTTTTCTAGAAGCTTTTATGTTTAATTCTGTGATCCATCTTGAATTTTTATATATAATGTGAGCTAAGGTTCATTTTTTATACATATAATATATATGAAATATACATTTATGTGTATATGATGCATCTACATGATAAAACTTATTATGTAGACAGTTGAACTAGCACCATTTGTGCAACAGATTTTTTTTTCCCCCCTTTGC
Organism: Castor canadensis; assembly: GCF_047511655.1. Taxonomy (NCBI): domain Eukaryota; kingdom Metazoa; phylum Chordata; class Mammalia; order Rodentia; family Castoridae; genus Castor; species Castor canadensis. Next base: position 22,045,959 of record NC_133396.1, on the reverse strand, counting down.
ATTGCCCTGGTACTTGGATCTGGTTTGTATATTGCTTTGTCTGTGCTCTAGGCATGACCACGAAGCTTCAGTTCCTGATGACCATCACCCACCTTTGGCAATGGGATTGATCTTTGTTTTTCTTCTCATCTGTCCTAGGGGACTCAGAAAAAGATTCTTGACATTGCCAACATGCTGGGCCTGTCCAACACTGTGATGCGGCTCATTGAGAAGCGGGCCTTTCAGGACAAGTACTTCATGATCGGTGGAATGCTGCTCACCTGCGCAGTCATGTTCCTTGTGGTGCAGTACCTGACATGAGCCAGCCACACCCAGCACAGGACAGCGCTCCACAGTGTAAGAGTGCAGTGCGAGTGTGTGCATGTATGAGGAAGAGGAGGGCTGGAAGGCCACCTTTTAAATGTATGCCTGCCTTAACTGTGAAGACCACTTGGGAGTAATCAAGCCTGCTCTGTTTGCTGTGACATCTTGGAGGGGAAGCTAGTGCCACCAAGGTGCATGGTGCTTAGGAAATGAAAGAAGTCCCTGTTCTCTGTTTCTCACTCTCGCTGGGGGGGAAGGAAGGAATGGCTTTGTCCACATAGCTGGTGCACTGGAAGGCTACCACAGTGAGCCTTGGATGCAGGGCCGTCCACACCTTGTCATCACCCAGCCTTTGTGGCTCCTCATGGGTAGGCTGGAGCACAAGCAGAAAGAAGAGGAAAGAGGCCTTCTTTTCCTGCACCCTCTGAAGTAGATCAGTTCACATGTTTTTGCTCCTAGCCACCACCACCCTCGAGAAAAAATGACATGCAGATGACTAACTGCCAACATTCATCATCTTTTCCTGGAAGCAGCTGCCTGGGGGCTGTTGCTAACAGTGTGTAAGCTCTTCCACACTCTGCTTGCTGGGCGTTTGTCCTTCCCGAGACGAGGTCAGTGTTGTTCCCTGAAGGCATTCATTCTGGAGACTGAAGGTCCAAGTCATCAAGTGTTTCCAGTTGTTAATAGAATAGTCTTGCTCTTACGGTTCAGAGACTGCAGCTTGATACCTCTGCCAAGCTTTGGTGAGCCTTTACCCCTTTGAAAGTAGCAGTGAGCAAAGGCTAGTGATTGTCAGTTGCAGTCTCACCTCTAGTTCTAGCATCTCTAATTCTTTTGATTTTCTTCCTTGAAATATATTAGCACTCACCAGCTGAGGCCCCATTCAGCCTGGAGATGTCCATTGTGTAGATATCCTTGTAAGACTGTTTTCAGGGACCAGGACCTTTTTCCTTCTCTGCCCAGCCTGGATTAAGGTTGTATAATGTGCTTTTATATTGTGGAATTTATTAGAAACCAGTCTGTCTTGAGGTCCATCTAATATGATTAGTTGCTGAAAGTAAAGACTGGCTAGCATATTTGTTCATCCGTCACAGGCCCTGCCTGCCTTACCAACTTTAAGGTCAGTTGCCTCATGGCCGGACAAAATGGCACTCACAATTCCCCAAAAGAACCATAAACCTGGTCAGTATTATCCTCACTTTAGAGTGTACTGCCCCACCTGCTTCCTGTGTTTGTCCCTTGTTGCTTGAACAGTTTTCTGTCTTCTTTCCCCTCTATAGTATGTGTTCCATTCCACCTGCCTTATTCACCTGTTGTATCAATATTAGTCTCTTCTGACACATCTGTGATGTAGCTCCCCCTTGGTGAATTTTCTTAACTGTCACAGATTTATAACATGAATTTCCTGGGCACTAATTTCGTATTTCTGGTCAGACATAATATCCATCACTCCTACCCCTCTTGGTCAGATGACTCCTAGATGTCTGGAAAGAAGGAATCTATGACCCCTTCTAAAAAGGATTGACAACCCTGTGGAGTGAAAATAGTGGCCTGGGGCAGAGGTTTTGCAGTATCATCAAACCTAGATCTGACTTTGGGAGGCACCCTTTGAAACTTTTATCACAGCCAGCATTGGAGTTCTTGTTGGACCATAAAATGGAGTTTTGGACTGCAAAGACCTGGTTTTCCTGTTCCCTGAGCACCTAAAGATCCTGCCAGACAAACACACTTTGGAGAGTCCAAATCATAGCTGAGCCATTTAGACTTGAACCCTGGGAGGCAAAATCCTCTTCTCCTTTCCCCTCCCCCCAGCCCTCCATTGGCTGTCAGGAGATCCTTTTCTAGCATATACCAGAGTTTCTGCACTTGACTTTATAGTGATCCTTAACTGAGGAACCTTCGTGCTACACATTAAGAGCCAAGTCTCCCTACTTTGGAATAAAACTTGTGATGCTAGGATGTGGGTCATTACCACCTGGGGCTAGGAAACAACAGCCCAGTGGATCTGGAGACCAGGGGCACTGATCCAGCTGTTTTCATATGACTGCCCTCCCTCACATTTGAGTCCAGTGCCCTATGAGAATACCTTGGTCTGATTACGTGCAGCTGTCTCCTCCATAGCCCAGCCTGTAGGGAAGGTCGCAGGCCAGGGAAGGTGCGCCCCCTAATGGAATTTGGTTGAGTTCTTCAAGGAGTTGGCTGTAAGCTCCAAAGTTGGCAGCACCTGCCACTTGGTGCAGGAGTTAGGCATACCTGTTGTTTGAAACAGGTGGGTGCCAGGAGGAACTGGACTGTCTTTATTAAATGGCCATGTACTCCAGGTACATATCCAAAGACAAGACTCCAGGTACTTGATCCAAAGATCAAGTAAACAGGAGAGGCTCAATTTTTCACTGCTGTTCTCCACCCCACCCCCCAAAAAAAACCCTGCTTGCCCTGTTGAATTTAAATGGATTTGATTTGCAAATTTGGATTCATATGCATTGTTTTCAAAACACATCAGTCAAATAAAGTAAATGTTTATTTTATTTAGAAAATTACTTTGTAAAAGCATTTGACATTCACTTTGTAAAAACATTGACCAGTCATCCCTTTTTTGTTTCCAAGCTAGAGACTCTCAAACACTGCTGTAGAGCAAGGGGCGAGGTGAGGGCCTATCCCAGACCTTCTGAATTAGAACATTTTTTTGTCTCTAAGGTAATTCTGATCATCTTTTGGAACCACTGTCTCCTAGACAGAACACGTTTGTCTTAAAGTTAAAAGCATTGGAAAGTATACCCAGAACTAACTCAGCATATATGTGTGAAGAGCAAGACTTGTCAAGTCCATAATGAAGTCTTATGGGTAGCCTACCTTATTCCAGAAAGGATTGAGGAGACTCAGAGAAAATAACTAGAAGATGGGACTGTAGCTGTAGTTGAGGAGTAGAGCACTTGCCTGGCATGCACAAGACCCTGAATTCCATCCCCAGCACCACGGTGGGGAAAATGTTGAGCAAAAAAAGAGGAAGTAAAACAGTGAAATATAAAGTGAGGACTATAAACAAGTCAATTCAGAACAAAATATAAGTAAGAGAAAAGCTCAAGTGCAAGTCATGAAGCCCTGTAGACTCATCTTGAGGAATCCTTTGGCTTTGGGTCCCAGCAGCCACGGCAAAGAGAAGCATAATCTGTTACTGAATGGAGTGGAGGCTGTGCTCAAGCAAAGATCAGACTCTTATACTGTTGGCTTCCCCATAGCCCTTGCTGGAAGTCAGGTAAAGTTCTCTTTGTGCATCCCTGTTAATCTTGCCAAGCCCTCCCTGCTGTGCTGTGCTTTAGTGACTTTCCGAAGGCCCCACAGGGAGCCCCAGAGAAGCTGACTCCTTGTCTGGCCAACCTATAATCCAAGCTCTGCACCAAACTCCCTCTTGCACTCTGCAGCTGCTGTGCTGGGGCGGGGACCAAGGTGGCCTGCTGACACTGGGCACAGAACTATTAGACATTTGTTGCAGGCTGTTCACACTTCACATGGAAGAAGGTCAGGGTGAATGTTTTTGAAGGAGCCTCTGGAAACGGGTTGGGGGATGGTTGAGACAATACCTGCACCTTGCCACTAGAGGGCAAAACAGCCCCACCTATGACTGCTCTGCCCTTAAGTGCAGATTTGGTTGGGTTCCCTTTAGATCCAAATTTCCCTGCTGAGCTGTGGCTTTGGGCTACTCTTGGGGTTCCCAGTATGGCCAAAAAAAGACCTCTGAATCCTAGCTAAGTTACAGAACTCTCCTTCAGTCATTTCCTTGGCATGTAGACATCCTGTAAACAAGCATGGAAAACATTCCTCAAGTGTGGTCATTCTTCCCCTTTTATGTCCTTTCATGTGTCAGATGGGGAGGAAAGAAATGGGCTAGGTAGGGGACAGAGGTGATTCTGGCAGGTGCTTGACCCCTCAAATGCAGTTGATAAGTTCCCCACCATAGAACCTCTGTGCCAGACGCTACCCATCTCATCCCTGTGTCCTTATAGCATCTGACTGTACATCAGGATCCCCTTGGAAACTTAAAAATACCAGGTGAGGTGAGGGTATTTTACCTTGACCTCTTATTAATTAGTGGGGTTACAGCCTGGGCATCATACATTGCCTAGGTGATTTTAGTGCGTAGACATGGCCTAGAACAGACTAAGGCTAGGCTGCTACCATGGACTTCACTCCAGCTACACTGGAGGGCCACTGTGCTAGACCAGCTAGAAGGGGGTGGAAGCCTAATTCTCCATCTGATTCGGAAAGGACCCAAATCCTTCTGTCTACTGAGTAAAGTGTGACAGGCCATCCTTTCCCTGCCCCTCCAGTGCACCTCCCAGCCCTCCATACCCCACCTACCCAGTGCTCCATTCTCCCTTACTGCTTGGCTTTGGGACATGCCACACACTTTGCCACAACTGCACCTTTACACAAGATGTTTCCTTTGGCATGCATCACCTCCATGAAACCTGCTTCCTGCATGCCTATCACCCTGCTGTCTCCTGGGGAATGGTATTTGTTCCTCACTGCGGGGAGCTGCCTCCCCTTCACGTGGCAGGGGTCAGGAGTTATTGAGTCGGTGACCTGCAGGAGGGCATTTGAGCCCAGCCCATGCAGGTAATGGACTTAGAAATGGGTGCAGTGGTCCAGCAAAGCTGCTGTGGCCAAGCCAGAAGAAGCCAGAAGATTCAAGGCCACTAATGCTATGGCCATGTGTTCATAGTCCTTCAACAACAGTAATGGGTGAAGTAAAAGGGGAAGAGGTGTGGGATCCCATGAAGGAATATGTGTCAATCACTCCTGAGGAGAGTTCTGGAGATTGACCATCTTGTATGGGTTTTAAAGCTAAAAAGCTTGAATCCTGACAGTGCCCCCCCACCCCCGGTCCAGCGTAAACAGGATGGTTGGTCACCCTAGATAAGCTAAAGACTTAAGTTGTGACTAATGCAAGGTGCCTCAGCCAGCACTCGACTGAGCCATTTGGTATAGCCTCACAGTCCTTCTTTCCAGGTGTCTGTGATGTAGAGGCTCCTCCTGGAGGGTTAGTGGAGGCCTGCCCAGGCCCAGGAGGGAAGAGGAGAGAGTGGACCATAGCACTGGACAGGACATCCACCGTGTGTTCAGTCTTTCAGGGTCTGCTCCCAGAGCCCTGCATGTGCCCAAAACTGTAGCTGCTCCAGGGAAGACAAAGGGCTGAGGACCTCCCTGCCCTCTGTGGTTTGCAGGAATCATGGAGTGAGAGGCAGAGCCTGATTTCTAGTTCTGGCCTGCTGGCAGCAGCCACATGAAACACATACACTTCTCTCAGCCTCAGCTTTCCTTTTAGAAAGGCAACTGTTCCATGTTCTTTCCCAGGAGGGCAGGAAGCCCAAATGACCTAGTGTTTGTGGTAGCCTCCAGAGGACTGAAGCAGTAATTCTCAACCTTGGCTGCTTCCTGGAATTCCTGACCTCATCCCTGATGGTTCTGAGCTACTTGGTGGAGCCTGGGTTTCAGGACTTTTAACTCCTGTTTTGTTTTTTTTGGTGGCATGGAGCTTAAACTTGGGGCTTAGTGCTTGGTAGGCAGGTGCTCTACAGCCCAAGTATCCTGTTTTAATGCCTTCCAGGTGCAAGGGGTTAGTAATCCTGTTAAGCTGAACAGGCTGTGTTCTGAAACAGCCAGAGGACAGGTAACACTCAAGAGTGCCCGTAGTTGAGACACGACAGTTTGGACCAGCTGTCCATCCCAGTGAGGCATTGACTAGGAAGGGCTTTTCTGGAGACAGCATGGTGACAGGCTCTGAGTTTGGAGGAGAGGAACAATGGGAGAGGCTGAGAAAGAGGAAGGTCTGGGGGAGTCAATAAGCTCTAGTTAGCCTTTAGCTGCTGAGGCAGAGAGAAAGAGCCACTGGGAGGGCTGACCTGTCATTGCCCATCATCAGCTGCCCATCATCTGTGTGGCTCCAAGCCCAGGGGAGAAATGGTTGCTGCTCAGAGGCCTGAGAAGCCTGACATAGAGCTGAGTCTTTGGTCATCAGAGGCGAATAGATATGAACCGTGCAGAAGGGAGTCAGTTCCACTCCCCCCCTTCCCCTTTCCCACCTGGGCAACTAGTGTCACTTGGATAGAGGCCAGCTCCTGGCTCTGCTAACCTACCGGCGCCTTTCTGCACCTGTGCTAAGTGTTTCCTGTGCCCAGAGTATGTGCAGTAATGGAGGCAAGGGGCCAGGCAGTGGGCAGGATAATCACACTGCCCTAGACCTCTGTGGGTTGTTGCGAATATGGAAAGATAAAGCCCTAGAGATAAAGACCTGATCTCCTGGGCGCCAGTTAAATTCGTGTTGCTATGTGCAGGGAGTGGGTGTGCACTCAGCGTCTAGGGTGATTTTGTCCCGGAAGCCACTTCTTTTTCTACCTCTCTTATCTCAGTCCGGGGTCCTGGAAGACCCTTGGCAGGCAACCCCAAGACCTGAATTTCCAGAACAGGAGCTGTAGTCACCTTTGATAACAAGACACCTTGTAGTAAATGTGTTACGGTCACCTATTTGGAGAGTCACCCATTTGCAGTTAAAGATGTAGGAGGCCTGAGCTATTCACTTAAAAAAAAAAAAAAAAAAAAAGACCAAGCCTAGTATTGCCCACTTTTAACATAAAAAGTTAATTTAGTAATTACAAGAGACTTATCAGGGCAGCAATTAGGAATCAGGCAAGTGGGGCAGATTCCAGAGATTTGCATTCTGAGAGCAGAAAGTTTATCCAGAGTGGATGAGTGGGAGTGGCTGGGAGGCTTCCTAGAGGGGGATCTGCAGAAGCCTGGAGGGTGTTGGTCTGTGTTCCTGGGGCAGCGGGGGAGGGGAGTTAGACTGAAGCAAGGAGTGGGAGCTCAGTTCTCCGGGGGTTGGTTTTGAGGGGACTGTGCAAAGACCAGAGAATATTGGAGGGAAACTGAGAGGGGAGGCCTTGTAGTAAACACAGATAGAGGGATCCTTAGGTGTCATCCTAGAACCAGAAGGGCTGGGAAAGGAACCCCTGCTCATGCCCTGGATTCCATGGACCCAGGAGCCAGTGATCAGGAAGGACAGCAACCTCATCTTTGGTGTAAGTGTGCAGAAAAGAGGGTGTGCTGGAGTTCTGCCAGTGTCCCCTAAGGAAACACTGCCACCTAGACTCTTCCCCACCCACACCTGGTGAAGCCATCAATTGGTCAGAGGTGGGGGGGCAGGGACTGGCACTACGGTGTACCTTGAGACTCCCCCAGTCCATTTTCATTATGTTTACATGCTGATGAAACCTAGTAGAAAAGCTGGCAGTCTAGTGTGGGGTGTGGACCAGCTCAGCTCTCCTGGGAGGACTCTTAACTCAGGAGACCTTGAACATGATCTTGTGAGATGCAGGATGGTGTGGGGGGGAGATGGTGGTGTTGGAGATGGGAATGAAAGTCTTGGCAACACCTCTTAGCAGTCCAACCTTGGGCTTCATCTCCTGAGGCTGTTTCCTGCCTGTAAAATGGAGACAATAATAACTGCCTCCCAGTGGCTTCTCACATAGGGTGCCTGTGTTTGACAGCACAGTCAATGGAAGTGATTTCTGTAACAGGGAAGAAGAGCTTTAGTGATCTGGATACAAAGATCAGCTCTACCCCCTTATTACTTGTGGGAACCTCAAGTCATGTCACCTCTCCCTTGTCTCTGTTCTCTTAACCTTAATGGGATTCATACTGTCCTTGTCACAGGGTGGCTGTGGCCAATGAATGCTGCAGCTCACATAAGTGCTTACGCACAGCCTAGGGCCCTAAAAGGCTGCTCACCCAAGCTTTGTTGTAGCTAATTAGCGTTGCATAAGGCCTGGGTTGAGCCCTTCCTATTCAGAAGGTGTGATTGTTAGTAAAGGATCTGAGATTCTCAGGAGAGTGCAAATGGATTACAAGTATTTAACACTTAGAATTGACTTAAGAGCTGCAGTAAAATTGTGGACATAGTGTTAAGTTTGGCATCGGAAGACCTGCATTCAAATCCTCTCTGTATTACTTCACTTGTTCTTTCTCAGTGTCACTGTCCTCACATGTGATATAGAGATGCTAATAATGGCCTACTTGGCAGAACTGTAGTGACGACAAAAACATTCAAACATGCAAATTCAGTGAGGATGTTCTGGGCTACAGGTTCCAAACACCCCAACAGCAAGGAGCCTCCGCAGTAAAAACTTGTGGGTCTGGGACAGCTATGGGGTGGTTGATTTAGGGCTCAGTGATTAGATCATTAGGGCAGGCTTGGGCCTGCCCAGGTTTCCTGCGAGCTGAGATTACAGATTTGTGCTGCCCTGCCAAGCTCTTGTTCCTAGTTACTGTTTTTCAAGTGTTTTTCGAACTCTTTGAGAGTTTGCTCACTAGTCATCCTGGAAGCCATTCTTTTTTCTACCTCTCATCTCAGTTTCCTATTCCTGATCCTCAGCAGTATTCTTGGGTCCCCTTCCTTCCCTCCTGTACTCCAGCCCATGCTGTCAGCTGCCCGTTGTAGGGTTAAGAGGAGGCCAATGACTAAGGAGGCAGCAAAGGGAGAGTGACAGGGCCAGGAGAGTGGGGGAGGAGAGGAAGGGAAAGGAAAAGAGAACAGAGAAAATGGAATTGTTAAGTGTGTGCTCAGTGCTGAGTCAAAAGCCCATATTGCAAATTGCTTTTCCTTCATGCTTGTCCCAGCGAAAGTTCCGATTAAAATAGCACCTATTGGAAATGGAAGTGTAATTGCAACAGGCAGCTTATTAAAGGCCCATCTCTGGCAGCAGTTGGGGGGCAGCTGTGAGCTCAGGAACCTCCCTGGGAGCACAGACATTCTGAGCTCAACAAAGCCTAAAGAGGGGTCTGCCCCCACCTGTGGCATCTTTCCTGCTGTGGATCCAGTGCAGTGTCCTGCGAAGGGCCCAGACTAGTCTCTCTGCAGGACTCTCTGTACTGGAGTGGGGTAGTTCAGTGGGCTGATGAGATCAGAACTGTCCAGTTCCAAATCCTAGAACAGAGGAAAAGTGGGGTTGGAAGGAATCTTACCACCCATCAAGGGAAGTGACTTGCCAAGGGCCACCCAGCCAGTTGGTGATGACAGATCTGGAATCACCATGGAGGTCACCTACACTCAATCCAGTGCTCCTGTTTCTTCACCCTAATGTAGGATCATTCTCACCCTGGGACATGCCACCTGGTCCTAGCCCTGTGGTCCTGGCCAGCTATAGTCCACATTCTGGCACTGTATCATATTCCTGCCAGGTGCAGCTTACTTAAGGTGGCAGGTACCACACCAAAGATTTCCTGGTTTGAGGGCATCTCCCCAAACCCCTCAGATATGGATGTAAGCTCACACTAACATTGCCAGATTGTGATGCTCCTAGGAAGAGGCAGACAGAGGTAGACAGAGTCCACAAGCTGGCTGAAACAGCAGGTTCCAGAGGTAGCTGCTGGCTGCCCACAATGAAGCCCAGTGGTGGGTGGCATTCTCTCCACACTTACCCATTTCGCCATGTCTCATCCACCCAGAGTCAGTTTCCATGACAACAGCAAGCGCTGTCATGTTCATCCTTAAAGATTCCCATCCCAACTGTCTGAGCCTGGGCTCCTCGCCCGGCTGCTGTACCAGCCCACGGTTCCAGATCCCAGGTTTAGCGGTGAACTGTCAAGCTGCCAGATAGAACCTCCTGGGAGCTGCCTGATAACTGGCTAGCCCTTGAAAAATGTCCACATGATCACTTCTTAATTGGATTAGGAGCTCACTCCCAGGGTCTGTCTTTTGCTCCTGTGTTGAACCCAGGTTCCTCTTCTCCTCTGGAGTTCAGCATTAGAGATCTCCCCTATTCCCCTGCCCAAACTCCCAGACCAAGATAACGCTAGCATGAGCTACTCCAAAGCCACTTACAGACTCAACAGGAAAAAGAAGCCTCTAATTTGGGGTAAGAAGGGCCCAGATACCCTCAGGGAGGAAAAACAGCCCCAGCATGGGAACACTCAGGGCTCATCCTCCCTTCCTCTCCCAGCCAACCCTGTTCCTGGCCTCTGCATGTTGCTTTTCCCTGGGTTTCTGCCTCCCTGCTCCTCCTCTCTAGACACCACCTCCTTCACAACCCAGCTCCAAATTCACTCCCACCAGGAAGTCTTCCTTTCTAAACCATTCTTCTCTGCATCCTCTCAGAGTGGCTATATTTGGTTCCCACAACGTAACTTGGTATATGTTGTATCAGGAAAGGGGAGATTCCTAAGGCTATTTATTTTCTAAGCTACTTTTTGGTATGTTTCATTTCTATGCTGGAAAATTCTGTAGTGAGCGTATGTTGTTTACCTGCCCAGCTTCCCCTTTTTTGGACTACAAACCCTTAGCCCCTTCTGCTGGTGACACTATGATTCCTTCTCGTGGAAATCCTATTCCATGGGATTCAGTTAAGACTGCCTACTCTAACAGGGTTAAGTACCTGAAGCAGTCCTGACCAATGAGAGGACTGACAAGTAAACCATAGTGGTTGATTCAGGAATGACCATATGACTATACTGAGCCAATCAGAATCTTCCATGGTATTCCTATAGACATTGATGGTTCTCTGACTAATACTTATCCTCCCCCACCAGTTCTCAGTTAGCAAAAACAGATAGAGATATGTGCCTTTCCAGACTTCCTTTTAGCTAGGGGTTGCCATGTCACTCAGTCCTGGTCAATAAGATGTGGGTAGAAGTTGCTAGGAGAGACATCTGGCTCAGCTGGCATGAGTTCTTTCACCCTAATCCTAACTGACCACTGCCTCTGAGATCATGGCACCCTAATCTGGAAAGTTAGGCTGCCTGAGAAAGAGAGAGAGAGAGAGAGACTGACTTAAAACCTCCACAGAACCAAAACCATGTCTTTGCCTGTCTCGTTCTCTGCCCTCTAGGGTATCCCACATAAGATGCTAGATGCAAAGCTGACGCATCATACATATTAATTCAGATGACTTAGAGCTTCTGAAATTCTTATCTCAACAACAGTTCAATAAGAGCCTGAAAAGACTTAGTATCCAAACTAGACTCAGTAAGGAACCAACTCATTAATTCCCAGTGTTGGCCCTCATAGCAAGAACACCTCTACTTCATGCTTAGAATCCCTTCTCCTCATCACCAATCCATTTCTTCAGCACTTCCTCCAGGAGCTTTCCAAACCAGGTCCTAAGTCCATCATCCTGACTACCTTTGTGATCACTCACTTTTGTTAACACTGGTTCCATGTATCATTTAAGCATAGCCGTGTGTGTATCTCTCCCACTCCACCCCATTGCAGAACCCTCTAGAACATAGGCTGGGTCTCTACCATTAGAATAGGAACTCTCTGAAGGAGAGGGCTATAACTCCCTCATTAGGTAGGGGCTCCAGAAGTTGCCTCTTCTCATATCAGACTAGGAACTGGACACTCTAGAATTATCTCTCCAGGCCTCACGGTGCCTTGTTGGCAAGATAAGAAAATATGGAGCCTGAACTCCAACTCTATACAGAAGGAGAGTGGGAAGAGGAGGGTAACAGTTAGCAGGAGGGCTATCCTAAACTTCAAGGAGAAATTGATCAACAGCCCAAGATTAGTCCTGGATCAGAATCTGTTTAACAACTCTTGTGATATTTCAACTCCAATCCTGTCCCCTCCTGGGTAGCAATGTAAACAGAAATTCCCTCGCAACATGCAGCCAGGATTCTACCTTACAAGCTTTTCTTATTTTTCTCCTTCTTTGACTGTTGTGTAACAATGACTCCCTTTATTGGGAAGCTTGTCAGATCTGAGAAGACACACGCTGAGGGGGTGGCCATGTGTTTGCTGTTTCGTGGCTCCTGTTGGATAGGAGTAGCCCGAGTTGCTGACAGTCCAGCAGGAGAGAATGCTACCGTCCTGCTCTTTTCAACACACTGCTCCATCTTTGTAGCCCCTGCCCCAGTCCAAACACTTTAGCCTTTTAAACACAGTGAGCTTCCATGGAGGAAGGATGCTGAGAGAGGGACCTGAAGAAGGCGATGGATCCCTAAAAGAGTCAGGGAAAGCCCCTCAGGAAGGAAAAGTGGCCTGCGTGTAGGCAGCAGGTGTGCGGAGGGCCAGGTTGCCCACCAGAGCTGAGCTGAGCTGCCTGGAACCATCGAGAGCAGAGAGCAAAGGTGAAGAGGGCTGGGGCACAGAGAATGTGAAGATGGTTTCTGTGTGTAGGGGATGGGGAGAGTAGAAAACTGATGGAGGCCTTTGAAGGTAGGGTGAGTCTGGTTTTGGTAGAAATATTGATGGGGAGGTGGCCAGACCTTGGACAGGAGAGACCTGATAAAAGTAGTACTAGTGATCCAGACATCCACATGTGGGAGGGTGAGCACACAGGCAGACAGGCGAAGTTCTCACCCAGAGCGATGCAGTGAGGATCCCGGTGCGTGGTGTGCTTATGGAAACTGGAGGAGTTGGGATCCCATCAAGTGACTCTCAACTTTTACACAGGATTTGTCTCAGAGAAAGGTGGGAGTGCTGGGTCAGTCTCCCCAAGGGGCCAGTGTCCCCAGGAGTCAGCTGCTGTTTTGCCAAGTGTCATCAGCTCTGGGCTGCCCCACCCATGACCCTCAGAGAGCGGGGGCCTCAGCCGTCCTGAACTTTGTTTCTATGGGCAGTGACCAGACAGGAGTGGGCAGTGGGAAGATGCTTTGGTCCAGGAAAGCCAAGTTGAAGGGTAAAGGAAAGACATGAAAAATCTTAAGCCTCCACATTTTCTGGGCATCCATATCTCATACCAAATAAGGAGAAAGATGGGACACATTTGCACAATAATTCAAGACAGGGTCTCCATAGCAACAATTACCCAAAAATCCACTCGTGACAGTTGCAACAGCAGGAGCTAGCAAAGAATACTCCAGGGGTGGGAGACATGCGTGGGGGCTCAGAGAATGGCTTCCTTTTATTCTCAAACTGAAGGAAGTGCTGATGGCAGGAACCAAGGCATCTCGCAGTCTGCCTAAGCCAAGAGCCCTTGGCAGCCAGATCTGAAAGGAATCTTAAAGATGAACGACACTGAGACCTGGGTATGGGAGCAGATGCTACTCAGGCATTGTCCCTCCCCCAGTCCACCTGGTGGACAAGCATTCTCCCTGCCCTCCAGAAATCTTGGGGTGAGCTGAGGATGGACACAACTTCTCAGGACATCATAGGCTGTAGGAGTTTAAGCAGCCTGTAAAAGGTTTACACATGCCATGGGTTGGGAGAACTGGGATCTAGCCTGCTCTGCCTCACCCCTCCAACTTGCAGTATGACCCCTCAGTTTCCTCCTCAATTGCACAGGGTGGAAACACTTTCACCAAAGTAAAGACTAGTGCCAAGACAAAAGGGTCTGTGTGGCCAGCCAGAGTAGCGTGGAAAAACTAGCCATGCCCAAGACTCACCTCAGCCGACAGAAATGGTGAGAGCCAGTGTAATGAATGTGATGAGAACCTGGAATGTGGCCAGAGATGTACCGGGGAGATGGGAGCAGGTAAAGGGGCTGGCTTAGCAGCTGAAGTGTCATCTGCTTCCCACCAGCAGACAGATGGTCAGACTGGCAGCATAAGCTCAAAGACGGGTGGCAATTTCTATTTTATTTTTTGAAAGAAGTTTGGCTCAGAAAGGAAGAATGTTCTGCTTTTTTTTTTTTGAAAAACCTAAATCCACCCTTCCCCACCCCCTACACACAATTTTCCATTTCTCTCTTTGGTGATGCAAAGGAGCCACTGGGTGTTTTTCAGATCCTGGAGCTCAGCTTGCATTAATGTATTATCTGGGGAAAGGAAAGGTTTTTCATTTTAATTTTGGGGAAGAAGAAAAAAAGGCAATTTGACTCCATCTCCAGAGCAAACAAAAAGCCCCACTGGATCTTACCTACACTTGGAAGCCTAGATTTTTGGAAGAAAATGGTTCTCAGGAGCTTATGGATATTAGGTGTCTTAGCTCTGTGATTGTCCCTCACTGTATGAGGCAGGGGGCATCCAAGACTTTTCATAATACTGACCCCTAGCTGGCAACACTTGTTCCTGACTTTGGCTGGGAAGGGATTGAGCTAGAACATCTCTTGAGCACTTCTATTCCAGGGTCTCTCCTTCGCTATCCCTCTCTCCACCCCCATACATAACCCTTCTCTTTTTGTCTCACTAAGCATGGAAAGTCCTTCCATTCCTGGGGGTCCTCAATGGCTATTCTTCCCATCCCCAGAGCTGACTTAGCTCTCCTTCTGGACTGAGGAAGGAGAGAAAGATGCAAAAGCTTAGGAAGGCTGGCTGGGCCCTTGGGAAGGACCTTCCAGGATAGGCTTTGGAGTGGTTATTGTGGTCCAATAGCCGTAGTGTCCAGAAACTCACTTGGACCAAGATACCCGAGAGTAGTCAGCCTCTCAGGACTGACTCCTGCTGACCAGCCCCAGTAATGGGCAACCAGAATGCTACTTCCTAAACCATGTTCTACCAAAGAATTCTCAAAGATCAACAATAAGAAAAACAACCCATCTTTTTAAAAAAAGATGAGTAAAAAAAGATTCACCAAAAAAAGATATAAGGATAGCAAATAAGCACATGAAAAGATGAGCAATTCGCCAAATCCAAGCCACCATGACATCCCATGAAACACATGTTAGAAAGGCACACAAACCAAATACAAAACATGGACAATATCAAGGGTTGATGAGGTCGTCCAGCAACCAGGGCACTCATGTACTGCTGGTGAAATCGCGAAATGCAATAGACACTGTGGAAAATAGTCTGGCAGTTTCTCATACAGTTAAGCATATACTTCCTCTATGACCCAGTAATCTCACTTTGCCCAAGAGAAATGAAAACTTTTGTTCACACATACGTAAAAAACTGTACATGAATATTTATGTTGGTTTTATTCACAGTCACCCAAAACTGGATGCAACCCAAATATTCTTCAACTAGAGATAGATAAAAATAAAAATTTTAATTTAAAAAGTTGTGATATGACCAGGCACAGTGGTATGTGCTTGTAATTGCAGTACTCAGGAAGCTGTGGCAGGAGGGTCACTTGAGCCCAGTAGTTCAAGACCAGCCTGGGCAACATAGCGAGACCCCAATCTCAAAAAAACAATACTGTGATACATCCATTCCATGGAAAGTTACTACTCAGCAATAAAAAGGTGTGAACTACTGATACATGAGTGAATGCATTAAGCTAAGAGCAAGAAACCAGATTGAAAAGGTGACAGTGTGATTCTGTTGATTTAACATTCAGAAAAAGAAAAACCATAGGGACAGAGAACAGATCAAGGGCAAGGTGGAAGGTTTGACTACAAAGTGGCAGCATGAGGAACTCACGATCTGTATCTCTTTTTTTTGGCGGTAATAGGATTTGAACTCAGTGCCTCATGATTGGTAGGCACTCTACAACTTGAGCCACTCTGACTGCCTTTTTGTTCATTGGGTATTTTCCAGATAGGATCTCGCAAACTATTTGCCCAGGACTGGCCTCAAACTGTGATCCTCCTGATTTCTGCCTCCTCAGTGGGTAGGATTATAGGCATGAGCCACTGGCTCCTGGCTCATGACCTGTGTCTTGATTGTGTTGGTGACCTTACAACTCTAAGCATTTGTCAAAACTCATAGTACTGATCACCCCAAAAGTGATCAGTAATTTTAAAATAAAGACAAAGACATATTTATAATGACTACTTTGGGAAGCAGTGGGAATAAAATATTAGACAAAGCCAACATGGTAGCCAGACATGGTGGAGCACATCTATAACCCCAGCACTCAGGAAGCTGAGGCAAGAGGCTTGTATGTTTGAGGCCAACCTGTGCTGCACTGTAAGACCCTGTCTCGAAAACAAAACAAAACACCTTGGTAGATGGGAGAGGAAATCAGAATTTAAACATTTATAGTCCTGATTTTGTCCAAGATGAATATAGAAATGTTGATTTCAGGTGTTTTCAATAAGGATACTGCTAAAAATTGAAGAGTAACTGCTAAAAAAAAACAGATATAAAATGCTTAACCACTAAAAAACAGATATTAAAAGGCATGACAGAAGGAAGAACAGAAGCAAATAAAAAGAGAGGTTTAAAAAAACAATAAGATGGTGAAAAGATACAAATACATTTATGATCACAATGAATGAAAACAGATGAAACACACCAGTAAAAAGATTTTATTTTTTAAAAATTCAGCTATTCTATGTCTATAGAATGACGCAGAAAGGGAATGAGTTAAAGAAAATAGACATAGACATAAAGCTGTTAAAGAAATGTTAATACACAACAAAAATGCACATCCTTTATTTAATACTTGCTGTATGCAAAGCCCTGTTCTCGGCCTATGGGGTGATATGGGAGAAACAGAAGTATAACTCCTATCCTAGGGGACTATAGTAAGATATAGTAAGTGTTGACCACACAACTCTGAATTACTTTATTTAGTCAACATATATTTATTTAATAACTGCAAATCCAGCAAAAGATGTTTCTAAATAAAGGAATAGAAACCATGTGGAATTCCAATAATAAAAATATTTATTAATCAATGTAGTAGTTGGTTTCCAAAGAGACCTCCCAATGAGCCCTGCCTCCCAGTATTCACATTATGTAGTCTTCTCCCACATTGAATCTGGACAGGACTGGTAACTCATTTTAATAAACAGAATGTGGCAGAAGAGAAAATATGCTAATTATGGGTCAATTCTGAAGACGCAGAAACTTCTGTAGTTGTAGATTTTTTTAAAGAAATCTACCATGGAATAAGTACAACCCCTTACTGTCTAGACTATGTGGAGAAGCTACACAGAGAAGGTGATGACAATGAGACTACAAGGAAAGAAGACAGGTCCAGCCATCCCAGCTCAGCTCAGGCTTCCAGCCTTCCAGCATGCCAGACTTGGACAATGTAGTCAGTCTACCCTGAGGTGGCTGTAGTTCCAGCTAACATCCTATGCAGCAGCAGAACTGCTCATGTGAGCACAGAATCATGAGAGATAAGAAAATGGTTATTTTAAGCCAGAATGTTGGGGAGAGGGGTGGTTACACTGCTATATATAACCGAAACAATCACTTTCAATATGGCCAGACACTGCTTGCTAATGGCTTCTACAAATGATGTTATTTAATCCTTTCAACAATACTTAAAGGCATGAGTAACTAACTCTCATTTTACAAATGCTCAAAAAGAAGGTCGCATAGCTGCTAAGGAACAGCAGCAGGGCTGGAGTCAATCGTCTCTCAATTGTGGACTCTACTCCATTCTCACAACCATTGCCTTATGTGGACAAGCGGGGGCTCTGAGTAGGCAGAGAACACAAGACATTTCAAAGAAAATGATAATGTCTCTGTCTTTCCTAGTGTGAGCTCCCTCCAAGCTTCCCCCTCTTTCTTTTTTCATCCTGTGCTACTGAGGAGGGAAGTAGATTCTGGAAAGATGATCAGATAAGTAGGTGGATGACGTAGCTGAGGATTTTATTATAGTTTTGTCACATTTCATAACAAGTACTAATCCTTGTGTTCAGTTGTCTTTTGAGAACATGTAAATGCTACATCTGCTCATTGCATCTCTTTTATTCTAGACAAATGAGCACATGTTCCTGAGAAGAAAATGTGCCTGTTCCCCACCTGCAGTCACCCTGGAGAGGCAGAACTTTGGGACAGTGGTGGGGGGGAGGCTGAGTCTTTATGGGCAGTCCTTTCTCCACAGCCCAGGCAAGCTTCCAGGTCTCTTCTGGGCATTTCAGGTGTCAGCAGTCATCTCACCTGAAATGAGATTTCACAGGTGAAACTATATAATGGAGATTCAGCTTCATTATATATATAGTTTCACTATATATATAGTGAAACTATATAATGGAGATTCAGGTGAAATGAGTTTCACAGGTGAAACTATATAATGGAGATTCAGCTTCTTTAAAACCCAGAGAGAAAGTTATCGGTCAGGCTAGAATACACCTCCAGATGCCTGCTTTAGAGCACTCTGAGCTCCAGACCTCTCTAGAGTCTCCTCTCCAGCCTCAGATAGGCTCCTAGGCTCCTCGTGGAGCTGGGGATCAAACTCAGGGCCTTATGTACACCAGGAAAGGGCTCTACTGCTGCTACATCCCAAAACCATTGTTCCCAGGCTCTGATGGAGGTGTTTGGAAACCAGTAGTTCTAGGAGTGTGGAGTACAGCTAGAATCTGTTGAGAACAGAACATGGCCCAGGAGCTCTTCAACGTTCAGGTGTTCAGCACCACGGACAGCTCACTATCCTCCTAGTGAGGGGACCAGTGGTGGGAGGCTGGTTGCTCAGCAAGGCAAAGTATCTGAATAATTCTGGAGACCATCTGGCCCAGTCACCTCAACCTGTATGAGAAGAAACCCAAGAAAAGAGAAATGACTTGTCCAAGGCCACACAGCAAGTCAGTAGAGACAGAGAAGGGGTCCCAGAGCCTACTTCCTCACACCTCTTCAAGGCTCTCACATAACTGGCCCCATGACTTCTTAGTGGCACAGCCAGAGTTTGAATCAAGATCTCCAAAATCAAAATTTCCCACGTTGGGAATGGTGATGAGAAATAGGGCAGAAGGAAAAAAAGGAGAAACAAAAGAAACTGAAAGAGCATCTGGCCCTGATGGGAAGGTCTGTGATTTGACCTCTAACTGCAAATCCTTGACAGGAGCTACCTACTTCTCCAAGGTGATGTGGCCTTTCAGAAACACTTTAGTTACCATGGCAACCTCATCCCAGGTCTCATCTCCATGACAATTCGTTAGCGTTTTTCACTCTCTGGTATGTACACATGTGACTGCCCATATGTACACTGCAGAAAATAATTAATGTAAAAATCCTATTTTTGAGGTGGAATATGTAATTATCCAGGAATGCACACATCCACAAGAAGGTGCAATTTAAAGTGGACCAGGCCTAGAAGTCTTTGGGGACAGCCCTGCCTTCCTGTTGCTGTTGTTAATCTCTCCTCATCTTTACAGCTCAGTGTACCTTAAGTACCAAGGGCAAGAATAGTTCCTCCTCTGCTGAGTCCTTCCCAGATCTGTACATTGCAAAGCCTCCGCGTTGCCTGCCCTGGGAAGAAGTGCTGGGGTGAGGAGAGAGGAAACTGGTCCTTTTGAATACAAGCTCACCAGCATCCCAAGGATACACCTCTGCTGCCCTTGTCTACTGCGTCCCAGTTTGGGGGTACCTCTGGAGCTTATGGGCTAGGTGACAAGTGTCCAGAAATGAGGCAGCCACCATTAAAATGTTGGTTCCCTCACCTCCTGTCAGTGGGCCTCAGTTTCCACTATTTCACCATGAGGGGGCTACATAGGATCCCTCAACCCTGCCCTTTAGAGGGGCCAGAGCTGTGACTACAGACCGTGAATATTCATGGAACAGCGAACCTTTCCTGCTTTGGCCTATGGTGAGGCTGTCATGATGGCCAGAAATTCAGTTTAGCCATTGTAGATGACAAAAAAAATTTCAGGGGGGAAGGGGAGAGGGTGGGGGAGGGGGACAAGAGAGAGAAATGACCCAATCAATGTACGCACATGTGAACAAATGAATAATAAAAAAATATAATAATACTGTGGAGGTAGAGTGGCTGAAGTCGTAAAAGTACCTGCCTAACAAGCATGAGAGCCTGAGTTCAAACCCCAGTGCGCCAAAAAAAAAAAATCATTCTGTGATAAATGGAGTGTGTTCAGTAGATGTCATAAAATTCAATTGTTTATAGGTTAAAAAAATAATTAAAGAGGCTTGGTGGTGAATGATTTTGTACCAGAGAGGTGAGCACCACCCTGGGGATATCCAGGACTTACCTGGGAATTTGAGTTCTTACCGTCTTTCTCATTGTAAGGGAGTTGCTTGTTACCTTTCCCAACCTCTTTGCATATCCCTTGGTGCCAGTTTTCACTCTGCATCCTTCCACCCCCACTCCTGTGCCAGCCTCCCTGGTGATGGCATGTAGTAGAGCAAAAGACAACAGCCATGGAGGTAGATGTGTGGGAAGCAAATCCTGGGTCTGTCATTGCCTGATTGGAACTGGTCATGATCTCCCATGGTCTCATTGTGAATCCCAACACATAGGGCTGCTGTGACGAATAATCAAATATTTCAAAGTGTGTGATTCATTGATGGAATTCAGTAAATATTGGTTCCTCTTCATCTGTCCCTTCTTCATCCTCATCACTTCTGAATGGTTGCAGATTCCATCCTGGAGTATGAAGATGCTCCTGCAAAAACTTATCTCAAAAGAACAGAGGGAGAGGAGCTGGGGCATGAGGACTCTGACTACAACCAGTTGTCAGCTAAGATTGCCCTTCAAAGTCCATCTACAAGGAAGGGGTACAGAGACTTGAAAAAACATAATGTCCAACAATAGGGGATCAGTTAGACAAAGTGTGAAACATCAGAAAGCATATCAGAAAGTTGGATCTCCTGGACACTCGTGACTGATGCCTGTAATCCTAACTGCTTGGGAAGCTGAGATTGGGAGGATCCTGGTTTGAGGCCAACCCTCAAGCAAAACGTTCCTATTTCAATGGAAAAAAGCTGGGCATGGTGGTACATCTGTCATCCCAGTAACTGTGGGAAGCTTTGCCCAGGCCAGCCTGGGGATATCCAGAACTTACCTGGGAATTTGAGTTCCCACCATCTTTCTCATTGAGATAGGGACCCTATCTCCATGTAAGCCCTTAGTTCAAACCCAGTACTGCAAAAGGAAGGAAGGAAGGAAGGATGGATCAGGTGTAATCTTTATAATGATGGTGCATGTGACTATTAGTTCCAGACATGAAATTTTATGGCCAGATACTGCTAAGTGAAAAAAACAGTTTCATAATTCAAATAATTCAAACCCATGTTCAAAACAGTACTGTAAAATAATAACATATTTTGGAGAAAAATCTCAATTTTAACTCTATTGATCCCTAAAATATAAAAGAATATAAGCCAAAGGATTCATAGTGATTATTCCTAGCTTGTAGGATTGTGGCTACTTCTTGCCTCTAGTTGCCTTTCATTGTTGCTATAAATGTTAATTACTAGCGTAATAGCTTTAAAAGGGAAAACACATGGAGGATGAACTCTGTGGTTTCTGCAGGTGCTTCAGAGCTGGCACTCAAAGACCCAGCACAGCTCGGTTCCTCCTGATGCCGTGACTCGGCTCTCCCACTGCTCTGGCCTAACTGCATCCTGCACCGACTTCAGCCTCACAATGACCCAGGCAGAGGAGCACGTACACTTAAAAACACATTTTTAGCTGGGTGTGGTGGCACAGACATGTAAGCTCTGGTACTCAGGAGGCGGAAGCAGGAGGATCTTGAGTTTGAAGTTAGCGAGACCCTATCTGAAAAGCAAAATACAAACAAAAGAGTTGGGGGTATGGCTTAAGTGATAGAGTGCTTGCCTTCCATGCACCAGGCCTTGGGTTCAATCTCCAGTATCACTTAAAGAAAAAGGTTTTCGGTTTTCACTTAATTCACTTAGTTTCCATGAGCACTCATTTTTATCTCTGAGCCTGGCCACAGTCCCAGGGGTGCCTCCCTTCCCCACTGAGGGTGAAGGAAGTAGAGCAGAGCAGGACCCAGGACCTGGCTCTGAGGACGAGGATGGGTTGTCCTTATGGTGAGGCAGCCTGAGACTGGTGGGGTGGGCAGAGGACACAGACCCCAGGGCAGGACACCCCAAGACAGATAACTGCTTTTTGTCCAAAACCCAATTGTCACCCTCAATGTTGCTGCATCCCTTCTTCATTTTCCTTCTGAGACAATGGCTGTGGTTGGCCAAGGCTGTGTGTTGACAGAACCTTGGGGCTAGAGCAGGTGGGACTCCTGCCTGATCTCTTGCTTTGCTTTGTCCATAATACACGCCCCCTTTCTTGCCTCCTCTTCCATCCCCTCTTTTCTCTGCTTTCCCTCACATTCTTCCCCAGGCCCCTTTTCTTTCCCCTTTTCCTTCTCCTCTCTCTTCTTTCTTGCTTTCAGCTAGAATGTGAAGATGCCCCTGCACAAAGCCTGGCTCTTGGCCAAGACAGGGGAAGCTGGGACAGGAAAAGACCCCAGTAAGGGAGTAGGGCTGTACACAGGATCACTGAAGCCCTTGTTAAGCTTCAGCTTTGGTGCAAAAGACGAAGCCCATGAGTGTTAGCTCCCACAGCCTGGTCTCCTTCAGCAGGGAACTAGCAGTCTATGTAGTGTGGTCCTTGATGACAGATGTTGTCTTCTGCCCAGCTGGCTGCACCACTGGCAACATCCAGGATCCATGTCCCAGGCTCTCTGCCAGGTATTCCCTTGCAAAGCAATTCCCAGGAGACTCCTAGGGTTACAGCCACTCCCGTCAACCTTCACACCACTGGGTGGTGCTGGATATACCCTTCCTCTCAAATCATGGAGGCACAGAAGTTGGTTTCACCAGGTCTCTGTGTTCATGGTTGTCTCCGTAGTCATGTTGGTAACATCTGAGGGAGAAGACCAAGCTGTCTTCTTAGCAAACCCCTGGACACTAGCTCCAGGAGCAACCCACAGACATGCCTAGAAAGTGCAGGCACTGACTGGTGAATTAGCAAAACCCGCCTTTACACCTCACCTCTGCTACCTGTTAGCTGGGAGCATGATCTTGAGCCCCTTGCCTAACCAAATAACTAGGAGAACTGGTTGGCTGACTGTTGCTGAAAGTTGTTGAACTCTAGCATCCTCTATGGATTGGAGTGTACCTAGTTCAGGACCTCAAGTCCAAGTAATGGAGCTATCACTGCAAGGTAACCAGATGCTGCCCCCATTTCAGAGGCCTGGATACCTGCCCTGCTTGGCCTGAGCTGGGGTTTGGCGTGCCGGACACCCCATGTGCCTAGATGTGTTTGGCATTCAAGGTATGCTACTCAGAGATTCCTCCACATCCTTTGGGTTAAGTGTGTGTGTGTGTGTGTGTCCTTCACAAGTTTGTATGTATGCAGATATATGCCTTCTTCCCCCAAAATTGGAAAACTAGCAAGATGATAGTGGCTCACGCCTGTAATCCTAGCTACTTGGGAGGCTGACATTAGGAGGATGGTGGTTCAAGGCCAGCCTGGGCAAACAGTTCTGAGCCTTCCATCTCCAAAATAACCAGAGAAAAATGGACTGGAGGTGTGGCTCAAGTGGTAGAGCACCTGCTTTGCAAGTGTGAATTTCAAACTTTAGTTCCACCAAAAAAATTTTTTGGAAAACTGGCTGCAGAGCATTTTTGCCTGTCACCATCACTTCATGGGCTTCCGTCTTTCCCTTTCTCCTGTTTTCATTTCCCTGCTTCTATCACTCAACGCCGCTCTGTCTGCTGCTGAGTTGGGGGCTGGGGAGAATGACTTCCAGCAAATATAGCCATCTCTGTGTGGACTGGGTTTGGACAAGCAAGTGGGAGAGTAAGTGGGTGTTGTGACATAAGCCCTCCCTAATATCTCTTGTTCCAGAAATACATCCCTGACCAAGAAGCCAGGACATGGAAGGCTTGCCCTAGGACAGCCACCCCACTCCAGGGCTAGTGCCCAGGGCTTCAGGGGTGGCAAGCTGAGACTAGATGCTTGCTTCCCCTGACACAGTGCCAGGCTTATAGTAGCAATGAAACCACCCTCACTAGGGGAACTCAGTGATGGTGTATTAGGCTCTTGACACATTGTTTCCATCCTGCTTGTGAAAGTTCTTGGAAAATTAAAAATATTGTGTAAATATGAATTGTTTTCTATCTAAGAAAACTGTTCAGAAAACGAATTCTATTTTATGAAAGAGTTGTATAAAAGAGTCCATGCAACAATAAAGCTAGGAATGAGCACAGTGGCTCACTTCTGTAATCAGGAGATAGGATCATATTTCAAGGCCAGCCCAGGGAAAAAGTTTGTGAGACCCTATCTCAGAAAAACAAGCTGGGGTGCTGGCAGAGTGGCTCAAGTAGTGTGTACCTGCCTAGCAAGCATGGGGCCAAGTTCAAACCCCAGACTGCAAAACAAAACAAAAACCAGGCTGGGCATGGTAACACACGCCTGTAGCCCCATCTACTCAGGAGGCAGAGATAGGAGGATTGAGGTTGGGCAAAAGTAGGAGACCCTTTCTGAAAAATAAACTAAAAGGACCAAAGCTAACAGTAATCCTAGTGATTATCTATATAGAGCGTCTATTTAATATCAGGCCCTGTGCTGGCTATTTTTTTTTACATCCATGGGAGCTGTGGATCTTATCACTCCCATCTTGCAGGTGAGGAAACTGAGATGCAGGAGAGCAGCCAGGATTTCACAGACCAGGATGTTGGGCTCCTGTCTGCTGAATCCAGAACCCTTTGAGATTTGGCTCCTGCATCATGGATGGGCCTTGTAGGAAGAGCTTGCTTCACAGGGGTGTGGGTGGGAATAGGGCTTTCGACAGTCAACCCCTTATCCATTCTCCCTAGTGCCTAAGTCTCAGGATTCTAATACAGCGTGGCTCTTCTCTGGAGCTTGGTGCCTCACTGGGAACCTCCACCTTCCCATGCTACCTGAGGCTCACAGAAGACAGCTCAGTAAACACACTGCAGAGCTTCAGGGCTGCTGGTAGGAAAAGAAGGGCTGCAAATATGCTCTCCTCCTCCCCCCACCTCAGGACCCACTCAAGTCTTCAGTTGTCTTGAGGCTTGGGCTTTGCCTTTGTCCATGCCTGTGTGTGTGAGCATACAGACACACCAGTGCACGTGTGCCCATGCTTGTAGGTTGTGGGATGGAGGGTCAAACACTCAGATGTCTTTTTTTCTTTTCTTTTTTTTTTTTTTTGAGGGAGAAACTGCAGCGCTTCCTCACTAAGATGTTCCTTTGAAGCAAATTCAGCTCTTGAACTGCCTTCCTCTCAGCCCAACTACATTTAGTAGCAGACCATTTTATTACAGGAAGTTCTGAGTGTTCATTCCAGCCTGGCCAGGCAGAAAAACGAAGCCTATGTCCCTCCTCCAACCCCCATTTTTCTGTCATTTAGGGTTTTACATGCAGTTGTCTGAGTGGTGTCCTCCTGGCCACTGGGTCTCCCAGACTCCAGGCACCTGTGCTACCCTGGAGCCCCATGTTCAAGTTGCCTAAACTGTAAAGGCTACCCTACCACCGATCCAAGGGATTACTTCCAAGTCACACCAAACCTCAATGGAACAGTCTCTATACGTAACAACTTACAGGGAGTCTCTGTTCCCTGGCCTCATTGGCCTGGCCTGGCCCACTGATCAAAACCCCAGGTCTGAGATTTGGGCAGCAGGATGAGGCAGAGGGGGACCACATCCAGCACTGATGATTCTGACCCCACAGGATTACTCAGAAGCCAGGAAGATTCCAGATCATTTAGATTCAGTGACATCTATGCTTTTGCTAAGACACTCCTCACTGAATTAGTGACAAAGACAAGAGAAGGTTCACTCGGCTTCAATCCCACAGCTAGTAAAGGAAGGCTTCCACCACCACCCTTCTCCCATTCATCATTTCCATCCATGGCAAATGAGAGAACAGAGGGAGATACCAGCTAGAACCCATCCACAGACCCCTGGAAATCTTCCAGGGGTCTGGAATGCCTGTGTGGGAATGGCACTGGAGCTACAGGAGTGTGCACAGGTCGCAAAGCCTAGGCTTTTCTCTGGTCATTCTGGTTTCAGCAGGCCCGTCCCCTCTTGTTCCCCTTGGCCAGTGAGAACCAAGGTTCTTAGTATTTAACAGAACTCCAAGAGCAACTGGCCCTTCAGCAGGAGCAGGAAGCAATTTCATAATGGGGAGGTCGAGGCCCTGGAAGCCATTTGCAATTGGAGGCCATTTTCCAATTGCAAAATTCATTTGCAACATCTTCCTTCCAACAAAACCAGGAGGCTTCTTCGGAGAACTGAGCCATCCTCTGTAAGGGCCAGGGCAAAACAAGCCCTTGTTCGGGGCTTTGGCTTAAATATTTTCATAACTAGATCTAGCTTCCCCACCTCAATCGAATTTTATTCAATTCACTTAATTTCTTTCTTTTCATCTCACGAAGGGACTCAAATTTCTAATAATTTCACCAACTGTCTGCCTGCTGGGAAGGACCTGCCTCCTCCTCTGACCACATAGACAAACAGCTGCTTTTTCCTTTATCCCTCTCCTGGGTGCAGGGCCCCAGTGCCTCCACAGCTCCCCAGGCGGCTCACAGTGGGGCTAGAATTTTCTGGACGGAGTCAAAGTGTCCTATTACTAGGTCACATGTCACCCCCTCCCGCTGCTCTGCCACACACACCCCCACCCCCACTTGGGAAGCAACCAGAAGCCCGACGGCTGCAGTTTTATTACAAAATTTGTTTTAGATGCAAAATCCGAGCTACAGTCTCTGCGTCTCCAATTCTACAACCACTCTGCCCCAATTCTTCTGGTAACCCGTCCCCACATTGCTCCCACCAACACACACAAAATTCCCATGACAGCGACCGCAGCCCCTCACTGCATTGCACGTTTACGCTCCCCACTCTGCCCAAACTTCTTTCAAAACAAAAAACTGTTAAGAACCCTCCTGCCCCCAGCCCAGGCTGCAGCGCACACAGGATCAAGCCAGGCATGGAAGTCCCTCCCGCCCCGCCGCCGCGAGTTCCGCGATGTCCAGGCGGGGGCTATCCAAGGTACGTCGCTGCCCTCGAGCTGTCCGCTCGGAGGCGAAGGCCGAAACGAGGGGAGACGAGGGTCTGGGTCTCCCTTCTCCTTGCAGCGGCGCTGGTGAGGGCGGCCGGCGCGGCGCTCAGTACAGCCCTAGGATGGCGGCACCTACATCCTTGGAGGGCCGGCGCTCCTCCACCAGAAAGTTGATCATGCTCTCGGACTTAATGAGCAGGTTGCAGCCCAGGAAGAAAACGCCGAAGATCACGGTGAGCGACAGCACGCAGAGCACGGCGATCTGCGCCACGCGCGACACCCACAGGCTGCGCTCGTCGGGCGTCAGCCCCGCGGGGACCCCGTCGTTGGCGGTCAGCGGCGCGCCCCCAGGGCAGCAGTCTAGCCACTTGCCCAGCCCGTGGCTGCGGTTTCCCAGGGCCGCCCCGGCGCCACTGCCCACGCCGTTCACGTCTTCCAAGCCGCTGTGATTCAGGAAGGTCGCGTTCATCGCGGCAAGGCGCCGGGGATCTTGGCGCTGGGCGCACCGGGATGCTGGCCGCGTTCGCGCTCTTGGGGACTCTCCGGGTCCTCTGATCACTCGTGAGCTGGGAGGGGAGGAAGGAAGGAAGCTGCCCACGCGCTGACACTCTCTCGAGCCGCCTACCCCTGGACACCAGGCGAGCTATGGAGCCCGGAGGAGCGAGCAACAGGCGGCGCGGGATCTGGAGCTCGAGAAAGGAGCGCGCGTCTGGGTCGCCCACAGAGCGCCTCGCCTGCCCGGCCGCCCCGCCCCTGGCCTCAGTCCGGCCCCGCCCCGCCGGGGCGTCGGGCGGGGTGGGGCTGGGAGTGGGGATGGCGGGGGAAGCAGATCCAGCCGCTAGCGCACCCTGCTCAGGGAGGCTGGGTGGGTGCGTGGGAAGCTCGACCCCTTCCCGGGGGCTGCTGTCTGTTCTAGACTAGAAAATCTCCCCAGGGTGCCCACTGCAGGATTTGGTGCTCTTAGAGGTCAAGTCCTTTTAGAAGTGTGCCCCAAATCTCTTCTCCACTCTTTAAGGCCCAGTAAGACTTTGTAAATATCAGAGGAGTAGCCTTGACCCCTACTGTTTTCCCACTCCACTGGGCCATGGCCCCGGGGTCTCAGGCCTTCCAGCCTCCCCTCCTATCCCCCGCCACTGCCTTTCCAGTGGTCACTCTCTGCCTCCTTCCCTATCTCTCCTGCCCACTCCGATTTAATTTTTTAATGAAAAAAAGTTATTTTCTCCTTTTCTTTTTCCAAAAACATAGTCATTGTAGGCTAGTCAGGAAGCATGGATTAGTGACATTTAAAAAAACTCTAAAACCTCATAATCTTAATGACCAGTGAGGGTCATGCTACAACTAGGTACAAACCCTTCCCCCCTTTTCTATTTGTGTGGGTCTGTGTTCATATATTGGAAATCGGGTTGCAGTGTTCTTGCCTACTGTAATGTGCGTACTGTTTTGTACAGCAGGTATCTGGCCTGCACAGGGTGTTCTCTGCTTTTGGCCAGTTGAATTTCTTTAGAGAAACACTCTGTTATGTCCTTTCCCCAGTTTTCGCCTTAGAACAACCCCTGACCTTGATATATCCTGGACTTGGAGCTCATGCCCTTGACTCTGTCCAGCTGAAGTCAGCTGCTTGCTGCAAAGAAAGGGGGTGGGGAGTAGCTGTTTGAGTTGTGAGGAGGCTGAGGTGATAGCTGACTTTTGCTTTATTAAGCACTTATTATATGCTCAGTGCACTAAATATATGACCTCACTGGATGCTCATCCCAGCCTTTGAGTCTTGGGGGGGACTGTCCCCTTGATGTGAGGAAATAGGATATGTATTGATACACTCAGGACAGAGCCAGATCTGTCTTGTTCCAAAGCTAGGTTCTTAATTATTCCTGTTCGCCTCTCTTTCATCATCCCTGAGACTATTTCTCCGGGATGGGGAGAAGGTGTTGTTTTTGATCTGGAGCAGGAAGGGAGCGAGAACTTGGGCTCATGGAAATAAACAGAAACCTCCTTTCCCCAAATGGGAACAAGCCTAGGCTAGTCATTCAGAGCTCAAAGTGGCAAGAGTCAGCCACTCAGTTGTATTTCACAGAGACTCAAAGTCAGGCAGAGGACTGGGAAGCTTTATAGTGGGAAAAAGGGAAGGCTTCAGGTGTGCCCAGACAGGGGCTGTTGGCACAGGAAAGCTGTAAGTGGGCTCACTGGAAGAGCACTGTCCATGTGATTGGTTACGGGAACATGTTTGCTTTGACCTGTTTGTCCTGCTTTGGAAGTAGGAACAAAATTAGGGAAGATATCAGTTATTGATCGAGTGTTGGCCATTTGGGGCTGATTGCTACAGGGGTAGCCGTTTGGCTTCCTGGGCTCTTGGTATAGGTGTCTGGTCAGAGCTCTGTTTTCACATATTGACTCACTGTTTCTGCGTGTAGATTTGGTATGTTAGGCTTTTGCATGTCAGTAGTGGGAGTCTTGATTGGTCAGCACCCAAATTTGGTTGGTTGCAGTTGATGTATATTAGCTCAAACCTTGTAATAACCCTGGAAGGTAAGAGCCATAGTCACTGATTACTGCATGGCAAGTCCCCAAACTGAGCACACATTTATTCTCCCCCACCATTCCCAAGAGCCAGAAATCTGGAAGCAGCTTAGTTTGGTGGTTTGGGCTCAGAGTCCCTCATGAGGTTGTGGTCAGGTGTTGGCCAAGGTCACAGTCATCTGAAGATTGGACTGAAGGTAAAGGACTTGTTCTTGAGCCTTCTCCCTCATATGGCTGTCAGCAGGAGGCTTCTGTGTCTCCTTGGCTGTTGGCAGGGAGACTTTAGCCCCTTAATATTGCCTCTCTGTAGGACTGCTCGAGTGTCCTCATGACATGGCAGCTGCCTTGCCTCATAGCCACACTTAACGAATGAGCTAGAAGGTGAGCAACTGGTGGAAGAGAGATGGAAGGTAGAGAGTGAGGCTGCAGAATGGAACCTTAGCTCTCTGTTTAATCCTTGTAGAAAGAAGTCCTTAGTTCCATTTGACAGATGAGAAAATGCAGACTCAGGAAAAAGTCCTGCCTGAGGTCACAAAGCTGGAAAGCAGCACAGCCAGGATTTGAATGCTTTTAGCTGCATAGCCAAGCCTCCACTTTCTCCAGCACTTGCTGTGGGTGAGAGGGGATGTGTGGGGAGAACCTGGCTGTCAGGGAAAAATGGAAGTCCAAGACCTGGGGAGGGGACTCAGGACCCCAGGAGCTGTCTGTCAACTGGGTTGCCTCTCCTTCTCTGAGAGGATGAAGCAGGTGCCTCTAGGCCTAGCTGCCACCCACAAGGGATTATTTTTACCCTCTACCTCAGGTCCAGTCTGTATATCCTGGCTCTGGAAGGGCCATGTGGCAGTCTGGCTTCCTGGGAGAGGTTGCGGTGTCCTGTGCCTGCAGCTGTTTCTGCGTGAGCCTTTAGCCCTTTGTCATGCCTGAGCCATCAGGTTCAGTAAGAAGTCTCTCTCCCCCACAGCCAGAGGTTAACAACCCTCCTTAATTAGTAAGACTGGCTGGCTGGACCTATGGGAAGTAAAATGTCTGTATTAGCAGGTATTTTAAATCATTTGCATTTTAAACAAGGTTAATAAAGTGCTCTTTGCATGCATGAACCATTGTAATGAAGAGGTAAAAATGATTTTATTTGCACATCCAGCTATAATTCCTCTCCCCGCTTAGAGAAATGGAAATAGATGACTATGGGAGGACCATTTACTTCAGGGATGCCCAGGAGACCTTGAATGGAATTAATTTTGGGGAAGTGTTTTCAAATAACCCCCCTTGGATCCTGTTTACACTATTCAATTTTTGGCAAACTCGTCCTGGAACAGGCAGATTGTCTTCTGAACAGTTGCTGTCCAAATGTTCTCACGTTTCAAGCTGGCAGAGGGGCAGCCTAATGATATATTACTGTATCTGGTACAGAACTGAACACGGGATGCCCTGTTCAGCCTTTGCCCTGTGGGGTCAGTCCTTGTTCTGTTTACTGGAAGGAGGTGGAAGGCAGAGGGAGGCCCCCAGGTGTTCAGGCCAAGGTGGCTTTACCCAAAACAGTGTGAGAAATGCCTTGGCGGGGGGTAGTCTCTGTGAGCTGTGGAAAGGGGCCATGCAGGTGTACACAGTGGAGAGTAGAGACAGGTGTCACAGGTCTTGGGTGACTTCATGCCCCTCCCTAAATCTGTCTGATTTAGGTTTTATTTGTTTATTTATTTTTGACTGATACTGAGGTTTGAACTCAGAGCCTTGCTCTTGCTAGGCAGGCAGGTGCTCTACCATTTGAGGCACACCCTCAGCCCTTTATTTGCTTTAGTCATTTTTCCTTTAGTGTCTCAATGCTTTTTGTCCTGGGTGATCCTTCTACCTACACTTCCCGAATAGCTGGGAGGCAGGCGGGATTATAGACATGCACCACCATGCCAGTTTTGCATGGAAGTCTTGCTAAATTTTTGGCGGAGAGTCTTGGTTACTTTTTTTTCGCTCAAGACAGCTTCAAACCATGATGCTCCTGTTCTCTGCCTCCCAAGCAGCTGGGATTGCAAGCATGAGCCACTACGCTCAGCCCTTATTTATTTTGTTTTATTTTTTTCAGACAGGGTTTTGCTTTGTAGCCCAGGCTGGCCTTGAACTCTGTATCCCCCTGCTTCAGCCTCCCATGTTCTGGGATTACAAGCATGTACCACCATACCCAGTTATTTACTTATTTTTTTGAGTCATGGTGTCAATATGTAGACAGGCTGACCTGTAACTCAGGATCCTCTTGCCTCAGCCTCCCAAGTGCTGGGATTACAGATGTACATTACCATGCCTGGTTGACTTGTGCATTAGAGAACATGTGGATTTCAGAGATCTGAGATCTATTTCTTGCTCCTTGTTGGACAAGTCAACCATCCTCTCCCATCTTTGATTGGCTTATCCATTAGTCAAAGAGCCTTGATCAAAAAAAAAAACTTCAACAAAACTTTATACATAGCTGGGCACCATAGCTCAAGCCTTGTAATCATAGCCAGTCAGGAGGCAGAGATTGGGAGGGTTGCTGTTCCAGGCCCCGTGTTGACCAATAAAAAGCTGGGTTTGGTGGAGCATTCCTGTAATCCCCACTACAAAGGCAAGCATGAATAGGAGGATCACAGTCCAGACCAGCCCAGGCATAAACTCGACATCCTGTTTCAAAAATAGTGAAAGCAGAAAGGGCTGGAGGCATGACTGAAGTAGAAGAGCACCTGCCTAGCAAGTACAAGGCCCTGAGTTTAATCCCCAGAACCACAAAAAACAAAACAAGACAAAACAAAACACAAGAAACCCAACTTTATTTACAAAAACAGATTCATAAACCAAATGGACCATTGTCTGTGTTCCTCAGCTCTGGGCATGGGGAAACGTGGGACCTCAGGTCTGTTCCTGGTCAGCCCCTGATGTTCTGCCTGGCCTCCTTACCCTGTCTGTGAAATGAGGAAATAGGTCATTACCTGCAGTCCCCACACCATGCTCTCTGGAGCAGTCGCTCTGAGAAGAGACACTGGCTTAAATAGTTTCTTTGCTGCGGGACTTCTCAGGGCCTCTCATATGTGGGCGCACCTTGTGAATAGGATGAAGGATGCAGCCTTTGACAACAGTACTCTTTTTCTAACATCAACTGATACCTTGTGCCACTGCCACTCGGCACACTTTGAGAATTTCCCTGTAGCCTCTCTAAGCCTCAGTTTCCTTCCCTAGACAATGGGGATGATACTTGACAAGAAGGTTAAATAAGGTCATGCCTGGAAAAGGGCCTGGCACGGCGCCTGGCTCAGAGTAAATGCTCAATAAATCCTGGTAGCTATTATTTATAACAAGGTCCTTCCTTTCCAGCCCTGACATTCTGTGCTTCCAACTGCAGTGTGTAATTAAACCGCAAAACATCTGGCTTCCTGAGCACAAAGAACAAGCCTGGAGGAAAGAAAAAGGAGAGAAGGATCCTTCTGGGTTGCGCATTTGTGCCCCTCCTCACTGCCAACGGTCAATCCAAGGATGTAGCAACATGCCAGCCCCTAATGACGGGGACCCATGAGCGTGGTTCCCTGGGTGGCTCAGACACTTGGGCGTGTTTGATGTGTCGTGGACTGGAGGTAAAGTTAGGGCTGCTTTGTGGCTGCTATGGTTTGCCTGTTGTTGGCATGTCCCTCAAGTGTCCGTGTGTTAAACGTTAAAGGCTTTGTTTGCAGTGTGGTGGTGCTGGGAGCTGGTGAACCTTTAAGAGGTGGTGCCCAGTGGAGGTTCTTGGATCATTGAGGGTATGCATCCTTGGTGACTCTTGTGAGAGTGTGGTTATCCAAGGAGCGAACCTGCCCCTCCTGTCACCCACCACCCTCACCAGAGGCCAAACAACGGAGCCTACTGGTTTTGAAATTGGAACCTCCAAAACTGTGAGCTGAAGAAACTTTTTACTTATAAGTTAGCCTGTCTCACATATTTCCTTATGTATATAGAAGGCTAATACAGTGATCAAACCTGTTCTAGACACAGTGGTCCTGGCCACTTTCAGGTATGTGTGACATGCAGGGGGAACAGTACCCAGGAGAGCTGAACTGGAAATGGTAAGAACAGAGCAGGCAAGAAGGGCAGGAAGGGCAAGGACCACAAGGAATAACATTGGCAGTGGCTCAGAGGCTGAGGAGCCAGGGGATCAGCATTGAGAGGCAGTGAGGAGAGTCAGAAGAGGCAGGGGTGCAAGGACACTCAGGGCTCTCTCTAAGTCATTGGGGTGCACAAAATCCATCTAATATTATCATTCCCCCAGATTAAAGATAAAACAATACTTCTCTACCTTTTTCAAAAGTTCAGCCATGAACATGTGGTTATATTTGTGAAAAAGAAGGGACATGGTCCCCTGTGCCGTCATGTCTTGGCATCAGGGAGGACAGATTGGAGGCTGCTGCAATGGATGAGGCCAAAGGTCATGAATGAGTACGGCCACTCACAGGGACAGACCCCAGAGAAGTGAACTGGCATTCAAGCAAATATACGTTCACCCATGTTCATAGCTGCACTATTCGCATTGGCCAACAGATGGAAACAGCACAAATGCTCCTTGTTGCAAGAATGGATAAGCAAAATATAATTTATCCATACAATGGAATAACATTCATAGACAGGAAGAAGGTACTGACCCATGCTACGATATGGCTGAACCTTATTGCTGAACAACTGTTCAGTATTAAAACATTATTTTAAGGGCAATAAGACAGTCACAAAAGGCCACATGCTTACGATGCCGTGTCTTGCTCCAGAAGAAATAGGCAGTGCTTGCTTTGTGTTCCCTAAATATCGCCTGCTTTCTTTTGAGGAATAGTCCTTCCGCATTTCAACCAGCTACAGTGGTGGGTATCATTTATCGTTCCCCTCCCCCAGATATAAGGGGACACACGATTGCAGCTGGGCCAGTCTTGGTCCCGCTTCTGCCCTGATCTTGAGGAGCTGTAAGGGGTGAGCATGTGAACTCTGACAGACTGTTTGGTGACTACCAATGAACCATGACTTTGGAGATTCACACTTTGTTCATCTTTACCACATTGGCTCTGGATTGCCACGTGAATCACTCTGACCAATGGACAGTTGCAAATGCATTGCAGGCAGAGGTTTGACAAATGCTTGATCACTGGGACTGGTCCTCTTAGAACACCCACTTTGGGGACCCAGCTGCCATATAAAGAATCTTTTAAAAGGTCCAGGTCCTTTGCTCCAGCAGTTCCACTTCCAGGAATTTATCCCATGGGTGGTTGTAGCCAGTGACTCATGCCTAAAATGCTAATTACTTGGGAGTCTGAGATTTGGAGGACAGCCTTTAAAGGTCAGTGAACCAGAGCAAAATGGACTGGAGGTGTAGCTCAACTGGTAGAGTGCCTGTATTGCAAGTAAGAAGCCCTGAGGTCAAACCTCAATCCCGTCCTCCCCCAAAAAAGTGGTTGTTGTGAGGGTTGATTTTGATTGTCAAGTTGATTGGGTTGAGAACCACTTAAGAGATAGGTAAGCAATCTCAGGGTGTGTCTGTGAAGGCATTTCCAGAGACGATTGAATCATGAGGGCTCCCATCTCATAAATGGATAATCTCTGGTTGGATTGGTAACATGGTGGCGTTATTGCGAGGTGGTACAAGGCAGGAGGTGGGGCCCCAGATGAGGAAACGGGAAGGGGGTGTGCTCTTGGGGCTACATCTTGCCTTGGTGTCTCCCTATGATGATTCTGCTCTGCTTCCTGTCTGCCATATGTGAGCTGCTCTCTCTGCTTCCTGTCCACCATTAATAAACAGCCTCCCCCTCACATGCTCCCACTGCCATGCTGTGCTGCCTCATCGCAGGCCCAGAAACACAAAGCCAGGGAACCATGGACTGAACCCTCTGAAACTGTGAGCCACAATAAATAATTCTCCCCTTCAATTGTTTGTGTCAGTATTTTGTAACAGTGATACAAAAGTCTAGCTAACATAGTTGTCAAATTGTGTTCCTTGTGAACACTGGGGTTCCACAGAAGTGCTTTGTTGGTTCTCAGAACTGACTTGAATGTCACAGGTGTTAGAACAGATGAAAAAAACTGCAGCCATCACCTAAACACCATAACTAACTTTCTAAACATTGTACATTGAATTTATAAAATATATTTATGCTAGCAAATGACTCAAGTGTTGTTTTTAAGAGTTTTATAAAGTTCCATTTGAAGAAAGTTCCTACTTCTAAAAATAAACAGTACAAAAACTATTGTCAAAAAAAATGATAATCTCCTACCAGAAGGTTTAGCTTCAAAGGAGACTCACTACATATTGTTTATAACACGGGTTAGTAAACCATGGCTGAGGAGGCAAATCTGAATGCCATCTACTTTTGCAAATAAAGTTTTATTGGAACACAGCCAGGTTCATTCCTTTATATATTGTCTGTGGTTGCTTTTGTGGCACAATGACAGAATTAAACAATTTCAACAGAGACCATGGGGCCTGCAAAGGCTAAACTATATTCTACCTTACGGAAAAAGTTTGCCATCTCTTGATTACTAATAATGTAAAAATTGGAACCAACCTGAATGACCAAGGAAAGGAGACTGAACAAATTACAGAGTATCTCTTCAGCAAATGGCATGCAGACCCCCTGTTGAGAAATGATGGGATGGCACAGCTCTCCAGCTAGCTGCACATTGGAACTGCCAGGGGAGTTTTTAGAAAAATCCCCAAATCTAGCCCCACCCCAGATTAATTACATTGACTAGAGGTGGAGCCTAGGCATCAGTGTTTTCAGGAGAATCTAATGCAGAGCCACTGTTACACATGAATATTCAATGGTCCAGAAAGATGGTTGCTATTTATTACTTGTGATGGTTAATCTTGATTGTCAACTTGATTGGATTGAGAAGTTTCTAGGAGATCAGTGAAGCACACTTCTGATGTGTCTCTGGAGGCATTTCCAAAGATAATTAGTATGTGAGAGAGCCACCGAGGGGGTAGGAAGACTTGCCTTGAGTGTGGGTGTCACCATCCGATAGGCTGGGAGACTGGATGGAGCAGAAGCAGGAGAAGCAGAATAGCACAGACTTGCTCTTGGCCTTTCTGCTTCCTGGCGGCTGTAATGTGACAGTCTCCACCACACTCCTGCACCATGATGTTGTGCCTCACTATAGCAATGGAGCCAGCACCATCCGAGAGGCTGGAGGACTGGATGGAACAAAATCACAAGAAGGAGAAAGCCTGCTACCATGTACTCCTGCTGCCATGATGTTCTGCCTCCCCCCAGGACCCATGCTACTGGAGCCAGGTGACCATGGACTGAAGCCTCTGAAACCATGAGCCAAAATAAAGCCTTCCTCCTTCAATTTGTTTTTCTCAGGTATTTTGTCACAGTGACAAAAAACTGATAACGTACTACTATAAAGTGAAGGAAAGCTAATTATCTAAGAGTGTGTACTGTCTGATCCTGTGTTTTGTAAATTTCTACACACATACTCATATATGTAAACAATAAATGCTGAAACATCTGTTGAGTGAGAATGAGGGGTTTTGATTTTATTCTTTTATTTATCTGCATTTTCCGTATGTTCCACCTATGTACTTCTATCTTATAATCACTACCAAAAGATAATGTAGTCCATAGCATAACAAGCTAATTTTTTTGCATTGGGAACAAATACAGAAATTAGTGAATAATCAAACAACATCCCCAGGCCACGGGTGAGCACACTGTGCCCAACAGAAGCTGGTCCCAGCCTCACAGAGACTCAGGGTGCTGCAAGAAAGGCAGGAAATGCAGGCTGTGAAGAGGTTCTAGTCTGCCCTTGTTGCAGGATGGATGGTAGATATGTTATTTGACACACAGTAGGTACTCAATGCCTCAGCCTCCCAAATAGCTAGAACTAGAGTTTGTACCACTGCAACCAGCTTAAATTTTTTTAAAGGCAAAGTACAAAAAGGCAGCTGTCATCAGCTACTTCACTGCCTCCTGGGGAAAGGCAGTGTTGTCCTGACTCATCATCCTGAGGACACTTCTCACAGCGTCAAGCAGCCATCAACCTCTGAGCCTGTGCCTGTCCTTAACAACAGAGCCCACCACCCCTGCCTTCCTGCTTTGAAGCTCCTCCCTGGACTGGCTAGGTTTAGCTACTGATGCACACTGGGGCAACAGGAGCCAGTGCTCCTAACAGCTCACTGTGTGTGTGTGGCATTGGCCAAGGCCATGGTCCAGATCTTAATCTTTCTGTCTATGATATGAAGCTGGGGCCCAGGCCTGTGAGGGCCTGTTTAACTCAGGCTTCCTTTTACTTTGTCCACCCACCTGTAGCTTGGGACCCTGTACCCAGAGCCAGTATCAACCTCCCCATGTGTCCACAGAATGTAGAATGGGGAAAAGGGGTATGGTGGGCACCAGCCCAGGACCATTGACTTCTGCAGAATCCAGAACCAGAAGGACCCCCTCCTGGGGCATGTCACCTGAGGGTTCAATCTGCATAATTCCATTTGAGCTGGTCCAAAGCCAAGGAGATGGTGAGAAACTTCAGGGCACCTCACCCACTCACACACCATGAGCAGGAGGTACCTGGTCACCAGGATGCTTGACCTTGCTCTGATACCTTATGCATTTTCTGGCCTGCATCCTGATCTAGTCACCTGCTCAGGACTCCACTAGGGTTGACCGACTTGTGACACTCCTGTGAGTGAACACTGTCACTGGATTGCTAAGGGTCACATGGCCCTTAATTCCTTGTCACTGCCCTCTGCTCACCTGCCCTTCAGATACTATCATGGTTAAAGATTCAAGCTTAGCACAGAACTTCACACCTTGTAAATGCTGACACAAAGGGCTGAGGGATTGGGAATGGGACCTCTTTCCAGGACCCTCACAAGGGCCCAACTGACTTTCTCCTGATGTGTTATAAGATTTATCTCCAGAAGGCTAAACCGAAATATTCACCATCTGCTATCAACTCCGGCCAGTTTAACACATGAACTGAAGAACAGAGAAAGTCTGTTTAAGAAAGTACTACAGAGACATAGCTAAATCCACATGGTGTCAATCCCTTCTGCTGCCTCCCACCAGCTTTGTGACTTTGGGTGGTTGCTTAATCTGCTGCTAATTTTCTAAGAATGCTGTGAAGGTGAAATGATACCTGCATCCGACACTGTGCGTCCTGCCCCACACTGATGGGGCTCACTCTCCCTTACAAAAATGACCTTTCCAGTGTCCCATTCT
This sequence comes from Castor canadensis, assembly GCF_047511655.1. Lineage (NCBI taxonomy): Eukaryota > Metazoa > Chordata > Mammalia > Rodentia > Castoridae > Castor > Castor canadensis. The sequence goes on along the minus strand of NC_133396.1, from coordinate 22,007,397 downwards.
TGCAGTCACGTGATAATCTGGTTAGCTAAACCTGTGGTGCTGTATCCTCTGATCCTGAAAATCTGAATTTCAGGCAAGGTGGGGGGTCTTCCAAAGACTCTCTTCTTAGAGAGTCACGACCCTCTCGTGCCACCTCCAACTACTCTATTTCAGCCCTTGGATGACAGATTTGGACTGTGACTGTCACCTTGCTGGAGTCAGGACCCCCTTTTAAAAGACCTGGAAGCACAGGATCTCCTGGTACTGAGGGACCAGCACAGTGGAATCAGGCCCAAAGAGACCATGTGCCAAATCCCAGCTCTGTGGGTCATAAAGGGAGTAACGACCACCTCCCAGGCTAGGGACCATAGAAGAAGGAACACTGTGTTGAAGTCCTGCAAACCCCACCCTCCACTCCCACTTCCTGTACATGGGCCGCTTCTTCCCTCTGGTGGCTTCTGGGTGAATTGCACAGCAAGTATCTTCTTGGTCTGAAGATGGGGAAATGGGAGGAGTTTTTTCCTACAGATCAAATTGATGCTGCTGGCTCTCAACTATGCCTGACCCCCACCTCCCTTTCCACAAAATTTGTTTTGTTTTGTTTTTACAGCAAAAACCTTTTATTACTACAACATGTAGTCACTAGAAAATTAGATAGGAGGGCAAAAAATAAAAATGAAACCACCGCATTCCATTCTGCTAAACTCGCCACTGTACTGCTTTTGCATATCCTTTTGGATATTTTTCTACATGTTCATTCAGTTCAATTGTCATCGTTATCAAATCCACAAAATATGTTTTGTGTAATGATAGTAATTATTAATATTTATGCACCTCTCTTTTCTTGGTATTGACATACAAGAAACTGCACGCAGTCATGGAGTACAAAGAAGATAGTAAATATGACCATCACCCCCCCTCAAGTTTCTTGTGCTTCTTGGAGACCCCTCCTCCTATTTTTACCTTTTCCTACTTCTCCATTCTCAAGGAACTACTAATCTGCTCTCTGTCATTATAGATCTATTTGCATTTTCTACTTTTCTATAAATTGAATCATAAAACGTTCAATTACTATAATACATATCTGAGATGATTAGTTTATAAAGAGAAAAGGTTTATTTATATATCTTCTTTTTAAGACAGTGTCATGCTATGTTGCCCAGGATGGCCTGAAACTCATAATCTTCTCACTTCACTCTGCTGAGTGCCAGGATTACAGGCATAAGCCACTGTGCCTAGCAGAAGGTTCTTTTGGCTCACAGTTTTGAAGGTTCCAGTCCACAGTCAGGTAGTTGGCCCTGTTGCTTTTGGGCCTGTGGTGAGGCAGCACATCACAGCAGGAATGTATGGTGGAGCAGACCTGCTCACCTTTTGGCCAGGGAGCAAAAAAGAAAGAAAGACAGGATCTCCAATATCCTTAAAACCTCCCACTAGTCTGTATCCCTTAAAGTTTCCACCACCTCCCAATATCACCAAGCTGGGGACCAAGCCTTTAAGACATGGGTCTTTGAGCAGACAGTTAAGATCCAGACTGTAGCAAGATGCTTCTACACATCTTATCCTATGTCCATGAGAACACACACACACACACACACACACACACACACACAGAGCCCAACAGGTTTAATGGAGGCCCTGCTAGGCACTGTTTCAGAGCACAGACAGGGAGCCTATGACAGAAAAATACTTAGATAAAAGACAAATTAATTATCTCATCAGCTCTTTCCTCTCAGCATGCATGCCAAAGATTCAAACACAATGAAGACCTATTTTCTAATAGCACTGAGGGTGCAGTTTCTTCCTGCTTTTGTGTATCTACTCATGGTTCTGGAGGGAATCACAAACTAGTACAGTATTAGCCCTAGGAGTACATGGAAGCTGAGGGAAAGTTTGCAACATTGCACACTTTTTGTACAATTTGTATATATATGTCTAGCCCTCAGACATAACACAATACTGATTCTTTATCCTGGCAAGGAGTGGCCATTGAATATTAGATTATAGGTTTTAATTTAAAAATAAAAGCAAACAGTTTTTAGTTATGTTTCCAAAAAATTAAAATGAAGTGTTTGGATTTATTAAAATCATTTTGATAAAAAGTTTATATCCATTAATTTCCTATCTATCTGTCTATGTGGGTGTACGGCACTGGCTATTGAACACAGGGCCTTCCACCTGGGTGCTTCACCACTTGAGCCAGCCCTCACAGATACTTTTTAAATTTTAAAAAGAAAATGAACTTTTGGGGAAACATCTCTGAAAAAATTAGTAAAGTGTTTTATGTAAATATATTTTGGTGAAAATACATTAAATTTTCTTGTACTCTCAATATGATTGTTATAATCCTTCAATGTAATTTTTAAATCTTTTTATTTTACTTTTTTTGTGGTGCTGGGGATGAAATTAATGGTCTCTTGTATGCTAGACACGTGCTCTACTGGTGAAAAATCTCCAGTACTAAATCTTGATAATACCAACATAATGACTTTGCTGAAGGGAAGAGAAAATAAATTTCATGGGATACTTTGAACATATATCTTTATTTGATTAATCCTCCCAACATGGTCAGCTCATTGACAAATAAGTCAGACATAAACAATAATAATTAAATTCAAGGTAGGCCTGGTGGTACATGCCTGTAATTCCAGAGCTCAGGGAGCTGAGACAGGAGGATAACGAATTCGAGGCCAGCCTGGGCTACATAGTGAACCCTGTCTCAGAAAAACAAACAAAAAAAAAGAATTAAATTCAGTCATCTTTGACATTTTGCTGGCATTCTGTCTTATACAAACATAGCTTGTTGAACATTTAAACACGTTAACCTTTTAGTGGATTTGAGGATAAGAAGGTATTGTATGTAACAACTCAATAGTTTGATTTATATCTTTTTGGTATTTAGAAAGATGACCTGGGGCCTCCATTTGCCCTCTTTCCCCAAGTCACACATCAAAATTTACCCATGGATCCCAGCTTGGATTTTCCAGTTCTTTGAATGGATTGGAATCCTTCCAGAACGCAGGTTTGTCGTGACTGCGGGGCTGCAGTTGGATGGCTTTGTGGTTCCCCTCCTAGTATGGACATCATCCCCTTGAGGATTTCCAGCGGCCAGGTTAGCAGCACGTGGTCCTGGGCTATGCAGGCCACCCCGCCTGCACGAGGCTGTAACTCTACAGAGATGAGCTTTTCAGGTCATCTGAGGCACCTGTAGAAATTTGGCCATAAATGGTACCTCATAGAAGAGTACCTCAAGGATGACTTCCTTCCAGTGTCTGCCTCCATCCCTGCTCCTGCTGGGTCCAACCCATGATGCTGTGTGCAGTTGCCCTGCTGGGCAGAGAAGTCAAGAGATGTTGAGAGGCAGACACAAGCACTGCTGCTGAGAGACCCTTGTAACTCAGTCACCCATCCTGTAAAACTTTTTTTTTTCTCACTTCCTTTTTGCTACAGAAATTTCTCATACTTCTTTATGACCAATGACATTGAGATGTTTTCACCTTCATGGGCAGGTGACAGGTTGTCATGTCACCATTCTGCAGATGGTTAACCCAGTGCTGACTAATGGGTAGGTCTTGTTTGGTGACATGTGACAGAAACTGAACTCAAATTTTATGCCAGAAAGGACATTTAGTGAGTCTGCAGGAAGTGAAAGGTGTGGGAGTCTAGAGAGGGTGGACTGGGACTGGACTCCAGGCAAGATTCTGCTCCATCTTCATGGAGTAGCCCTCTCCTGTGCTCTGTGTACACTGCTCACAAGGATGGGACACAGACATCCCCTGTCATCTGAGGCAGGTCCCTGTGACTTATAGCTCCCACTCCTTCCTGTGGGGGAATAGTTTCCCTAAGGTGGTCCTGTTTCCAGAAAGAAGGGAGGTGGCAGGCAGAACCTCATCCTGCCCAGTGTTCTCTTTTACACTCGTCACCTCACCTTCCAGCCCCATGTGTCATTTCTGCCTAAAACTTGATCAATTTGCATAGTTCAAACCAGTGTGTTTCTAGGAGAGTGATGATGTCACAGAACAGAGGTTCCAGAAGGCTTTGGTGGCCCACACTTCTGCCTTCTTCAGATAAAGGAAAGGGGTTACTTAAGCAGAGTTGGAGTGTGACTGTTGAGGAATAGGACACCTGGCTCTACAGATCCTCACAGAAGGCCAGGGCCAGCTGAGCCCAGAGAGGGATGGGAAAGAGATAAGCCTCAGAACAGGGTGGGATCACATGCTGGGGTCACTGTTTTATCTGAGGAGGACCTAGGGGGGATCTGTGGGCAGAGCCAGAACTACCTGCTTCCAGAGGCTCAGAGAGCCTCCAGAGTGAGGATGGAGAGGTTGCCAGAGGCATCTACACACTAAACAGCTATTTGCTGTTTGCCTGAAATTCTAATTCAACTGGGAATCCTATCATTTTATTTGCTAAATCTGTCATATCTTAGGTGGGAGGCAGAGAGCAACAAATAATGTTCCCCAGTTGAGAAGACAGAGACCACCTGTGAGGCCACCTGTGAGGCCATCTTGTCCCCACAGAAGCTGCTGGACAGACACCTAGGGGCTGGCAGGGGAACCCAGGCCTCATCCCTCAGCACCACACACCTGGTTTAAGGGGAAAGACACATACCCTGTGACAGAAACAGTCCCAGTCTCTGTTTTCATGCCATTGACCACTTTAAAGAGCACAGACTGTTATTTTATAGATGCTCCTTCTGTTTGGCTCTGTTTCTTCTGGATTAGACACAGGCTAATGTCACACATAAGGAATGCTGTTGCCCTTCTCAGGGTATCATGTCTAGAGCTGCACAATGTCCCTTTGTCCCTCACTGGCAATGTTATTTCTAATTGCAAGATCAAAACACAGTCTGGTTTTCCATGGTATAGCTACCGTTTTCCTCAGGGAACAACTAAGCAACTGTAGGAGACTCTAAGACCAAGTACACATCCAGTTCTTCATCCACCAGCTCGACTGCCCCAGTGAGGATTCTCACTCACACCAGTTTAGGATGCTTACACAATGTTAATGGGTGCAGGGTTTAATTTGGGTTGCAGAGAATGTTCTAAAATTGACTTGCTGCACAACTCTTCAAATAAACTAAAAACTATTGAACTGGACACTTTGAATAAGTTAATTAATGTGAATTATATGTTGTGCACTAGATCTCAATACATCTCATAGGAAAAAATGCTTTTCCACATTTAGCCGTCGAATGCTCTCTTGAGCAGCTCTTATGTCAATATGACTTGGCCTGATCCATACTTTGAGCACTTCCTCAATTTCTGCTACAGGAAGATAACCCAGAATAATTTTATACCTTTTCCTCCTCTTGCCCAGGAATCATCCATATTCCCAAGAGTCCTGGTTCCATTTTGTGGGGAATGTGAAACCAAGATTTGTGCATTTGTGATTTCATTTAATCTTTTTATCACCCCATTAGGAAGTCATTACCATATCTTCATTGTACAGACAATGCCCAGAAAGTTTTAGTACGCTCTCCACGGTTACATCATAGTCCAGCCTTTGAGAGCAGGCAGTGTGAATCTGGAGCCATGGATCTAAACACACTTGTGCACAAACACACACACACACACACAATGTGACAGTGACACTGAAGGTTATTTCTACACCTGGATCACTCTTGCTTTCTGATATGCACCTTTGAATGGAAAAAAATGAGAGAACCTACCACCAGCCCACTAAAGCAAGGTATGTGACTTACAGAAGGTCATGTGTCATGCATCTGGGGTGAGACTGGGGGAGATCAGCACCCAGTGTCTAGCCCATCTAAAAGCACTTGTTCAAATATATATGTACAAATGTCATTGAGGCAGTTGTCACTAATCTGTCTGCCAACCTTACTCCCCAACCCAATACCCCAGTGCTATCTGTATCTGGGCCAATTACAAATGAACCCACATGAGAACCAGATTAGCCTTGGTTTTTAACTATTGAAGTGGGGAAATGGGTATATGGAAGTTCATGAGAGTACTTTCTTCTATTTGTAAATGTTAATCTTTTGTGATCAGAGTATTAATAAAATAATAAATTAAATGAGAGGAAAGAATCAAGGTGGTGAGTGAGAGAGGACATTTGGCTGCTCTCTACAGATCCCCCAGGCTTTCAGAGAAGACCAGCAGGAAAATGTGACAGAACCCACAGGCCCTGCTGGGTGCCCTCTCCCCTCCAAGGATGAACACAGCGTTGCTGTTCTTTGTGGGCAGCTGCCTCCTTGTTGTAAGTGGGGACATGACCATCAGTCAATTGAATTGGCCAAGGTACTTCACCAGGAAGATTTGGATGGGTTTGGAGGCTACTCCCTGAATGACTGTGAGTGCCATTTTCTCTGCCCTGTCCCCTTTCTTCTCCTTTCCTACTCATGCCCAGGCCCCTCCTTCTTTCTCACACATTCCTCTTTCAGAGCCAAGTTCAAAAGGATACCTACCCCCAAGAAACCTTTCCAACACTCAGTAGTCATCCAACAATCACTAACTGAGCACTTATTATGCCCCAAGAATTGTTTTAGCCTCTGAGGATGTAGTTCCTTTGTAATAGTGTTCATATCAAGGGGAGAAGGCAGCAGCAGCACCACCACCACACACACACACACACACAACCACACAAAAATATAAAGTACTTCCTGGTGGAAAAATGCATGAAGAAGAAGGAATCAGGGGTAGTGACAGGTGACACTGTTCTAGATGGGGATGTCAGGGAAGAACTCTTAAGACAGAGACATTGAGCAGTGCTGAATGAAATGACCAACCTGGTCACCCAAAGGTCTACAGGAAGAACATTCCAAGCTGAGGGAACAGCCAGTGCCCAGCCTTCATCCTCTGCATGCAAAGGAGCACTCCCTTTGGCCTGGAATTTGTACATACCTGTCTTGTGACACCTTCTCCCTTTATCCCGCATTGTGAGTTTTCAATATACATATCCTCATTCTTGTCCTACAGACTTTGAAGTGACAGCTGTGTTTGACCCAGTTGAAAGAAAGTCTCTTATTGGTTTTGCACAGGTCCTGACACAGAGTAGGTGCTCAGTAAATGCAGAAAGCACGCATGGACAGCTGGAAGTTGTGAGTGGATGGGGCAAATGGCCTGAATGACATCAGGTGAAGCCCATGGGTGTTTCTAGCCCTGTAGCCCTATCAAGCCTCTTGAGCCTTGTTCCTCCCTTCATACTCCTTCCCTCCCTTTCTCTGCCATCTCCTTTCTCACTCAACTTGGTCCTCCCTAAATCTTGACCCTCTACTTCTGCTCTAAGGGCTGTGCCTGGTTTTCGTGGAAAGCAACTTCAACATATCAAAGGTACATGAAAACGCAGATGGCAGCTTTGATTATGGCATCTTCCAGATCAACAGCCATTACTGGTGTAACGACTACCAGTCACTGGGAAAACTTCTGCCACATGGACTGTCGAGGTCTGGCTAGGGTACCAGGGTGGGAGAGGTGGGAGAGGACACCAGGCTCTTCTCACATGATGTCACTTCCAACCCACATCCTGGGCATTCCCTCCTGGAGTTGTTCAAAGAGTCAGGGAATCCCTTGACTGAACAGAGACTTGACCTGGTGGCTCTAATGTCCATTCTGTTGTTGCAGATATTTTGAGAAGATGAGCAAACTGAGGTTCAAAGAGAACTGATCCAGGCATGGTGATGATGTCTGTAGTACCATACCCTTGTGAGGCTGAAGCAAGAGGATTGCCTGAGTGCAGTAGCTCAAGGCCAGCACTGGCAAAACCACAGGAAGACCCAGTTCCAAAGAGAGAGAAATAGTTGTGGAGGGAAGGGAAGAGGAGGGAGGGGGTGAGAAAGAGAGAGAGAGAGAGAGAGAGAGAGAGAAAACTAAATGTAATTTGTGGCCTTGAAAGCTCAGCTCTAACTATTCAGTAGTACACAGGCTAATGGTCTGACCAAAGGCCAAGTGTGAATTTCTGACCTCAGAGCTGATCCAGGAAACTTGACAGGACCTGTGACTCTGCCCTTTAGCTCTTCCTTCTTACTCTGACTAATGTTCCCTATCTTCTCACCCTGCAAACTTTGGGTGAACCACCATTTACCCTGGCTGGAAGAATAGTAGTGGTCAAGCCCCAATCTCAGTCCTCCTGCCTCCACCAGTCTCCAACAACCACTGTCAGAGTGGCTAATTGGTCCCCTGGGATGGAGGCCTTGTTTATGTGGAAGTGTTCAGGCCTTAGGTGGCAGGTCTTGTGCTGGTAAGCCAGGGTCTTCCTTGTCTTTGGCATCATCCTCTCTATGTCACAGGTGATCTCCTTCCTCCCTTTCAGATGTACTGGACCCCAGCCTTATCTTGGCCATCAAATGTACAAAGAAGATTGTGACTGGATTAGGGGGAATGAGGAACTGGTGAGGAGGACACAGTGGGACTAAGGAAACTATGGCAGAGAAAAGGACAGTAGGCAGGGCCTCATGGATACATCCTTGTAGCAGTCTAGAAAAATGTAGGTAAGTGGAAATGTTGCAGGAAGGCTCAGAGACTGAGAGGACACCAAAGCTTTTGGGAAGCAAATTTATTAAGCAAGCCAGCAGCGACTCAGTGAACTCATGTCTAAAGGGTGAGCACTGAGAACAAAGGGGGCTTTCCTTATATACCATTTAGAGGAGGTAACAGAAATGGGGGGTAGGGGTACAGCTTTCCCCATACATAATCACATGTTATTTCATTGGCTGTTTTAACCTCTGGGGTGAGGTGACCCTCTTCTGATCTCCAGGGTACATTCCCCAACTCCCTCTTCCCTACTGGGTCCACTTCCTGTGATTGAAGTGATTACTGCCAGACATCTTAATTTATGTACTGTTTCTATCTTGTGACCATGTCTCAGAGTCAGTTAGATGAATAGATGCTACCAGAAAGATAATAAAACAGTTTAAAACAGTCATGAGTTTTTAGAGCTCTTTGAGTTCATTTCATAAGCTTAACTTTTGAGAACTTCACAGTGTAAAGCCCATCACTGATAAAGTAATGAAGGGAATGTTCAACACTGTCTATGTAAAATTGAGAGAAGGCAGTCATATTATATTTATTTATTTACTTAACACAGTGCCTTGGGTTACCCCCACACACCCATTTTTTTTAATCTTGAGTAATGCTTTGCCTTGTAATAGATTTTTTTTTCATTTATTCATATGCGCATACAATGTTTGGGTCATTTCTCCGTTCTACCCCCACCCCCACCCTTTCCTTCCCATCCCCTCCCTCTCCCCCTACCCCCTCGCTTCCAGGCAGAAACTGTTCTGCCCTTATCTCTAATTTTGTTGAAGAGAGAGTATAAACAATAATAAGAAGGACAAAGCATTTTTTGCTAGTTGAGATAAGGATAGCTACACAGGGAGATTCCTAGCATTGCTTCCATGTACATATGTGTTACATTCTAAGTTGATTCTTCCCGAACTGACCTTTTCTCTAGTTCCTGATCCCCTTCTCCTATTGGCCTCTGTCACTTTAAAGTTTCTGCATTAGTTCCTTTGCACTGAGGACATCAAATACTATCATGTTTTTTGGGTTCTTACCTGCCCTCAGACCTCCCCTGCATGCTCTTGCCTTATCATGTGACCAAAGTCAAATCACCTTGCTGTATTTGCCCTTGATATAAAGTCCACATATGAAGGAGAACATCCAGTTTTTGGTCTTCTGAGCCTGGCTGACCTTGCTCAGGATGATGTTCTATAGTTCCATCCATTTACTTGCAAATGATAAGATTTCATTCTTCTTCATGGCTGAGTAGAATTCCATTATGTATAAACACCACATTTTCTTAATCCATTCGTCAGTGCTGGGGCATCTTGGCTGCTTCCATAACTTGGCTATTGTGAATAGTGCTGCAATAAACATGGGTGTGCAGGTGCCTCTGGGGTAACCTGTGTCACATTCCTTTGGAGTGGTATTGCTGTATCATATGGCAGATCTGTGTTTAGATTTTTAAGAAGCCTCCAAATTTTTTTCCAGAGTGGTTGTACTAGTTTACATTCCCACCAACAGTGTATGAGGGTTCCTTTTCCCCACATCCTCACCAACACCTGTTGTTAGTGGTGTTGCTGATGATGGCTATTCTAACAGGGGTGAGGTAGAATCTTAGTGTGGTTTTGATTTGCATTTCCTTTATTGCTAGAGATGGTGAGCATTTCTTCATGTGTTGTTTGGCCATTTGAATTTCTTCTTTTAAGAAAGTTCTGTTTAGTTCACTTGCCCATTTCTTTATTGGTTCATTAATTTTGGGAGAGTTTAGTTTTTTGAGTTCCCTATATATTCTGGTTATCAGTCCTTTGTCTGATGTGTAGCTGGCAAATATTTTCTCCCACTCTGTGGGTGGTCTCTTCAGTTTAGAGACCATTTCTTTTGTTGTGCAGAAGCTTGTTAGTTTTATGAAGTCCCATTTGTCTATACTTTCTCTTAGTTGCCGAGTAGCTGCCCACCCACCCGTTGTCATCAGCTTGAGTGTTCTTTTATGCTTTGGCAAGTACACATAGTCTCTCTCTCTCTCCCTTCTTCCTCCTCCTCCTCTTCCTCCTCCTCCTCCTCTTCTCTTCTTCTCTCCTCTCCTTTTTATAAAGGCAGAAAGGAAAATGGTCTTTTAAAGTCAAATCAAGGAAAGGCATAGACACCTTGAGAGACCACCCCCACCACCACCACCACCCAGCCCGAAGCAAAATGTTTGCCAGCAAGAACTTTGGCCAGGTTACCCGAGGTGACAACTTATCTGTAATAACCTGGGACTCAGAGTCCCTGTGAAGCTTCCTGGTTGTCCAGGAAATCTTCACTATTACTCACTGTACAGACTAGCCTTCCCTGTAGCACTGGACACAGTCAGTCATTGTTTCTCTTTCCCTACAGGAAGCTTTAGCTGGTGTACAGAAATCACCAATCCTCTGCTCAGAACTGTGCTTGGTTCTGGGAATGAGAAAAGAATAAGCTATGAGTCCCTCACATAGTTCAGGAGGTTATGAACTGGTAGTAGAGAAAGAAGTGATGTGTAAAATAGTTAGACTTAACACTTAGAGAAATTTGCATTCTCAAAGAAGCTTGTTATTGCAGGTGAGCCTCTAACAGTTTTAGTTGCTTGTAAAATTCATAGAGACATGGGTATTCCTTCATCTAACAGGGATTAGTAGCTTGGAGATGGAGTGCCAAGAACTGGCAAATTACTACTTTGGTTTCAATGGACAGTAAAAGGGATCATTAAGGTAAACCTTCTAGAATTAATTTGACAAACCACACTCTCCTTTCAACATTTTAATCCTAGACTTTAGACAGGATTGAACTAGGTTGTGGGGAGTACATGTAAGAGCCCACCTACTGCTGAGGGTGAGTGGATATATCTGAATTGGCACACCCTCTAGAATTAATAAAACTCATTTCACTCATTTGGATGGTGGAGTCCATAATTTTCTCCAGTGTTTGTGTAGAGTATAATTTTAAAAACGCTAGCTATACTTAGTGATTTATGTGCAGCTCTTACTTGGTATTGAAACTATAGGACACCTCAACTGTTGTGATTCTGGAGTTCAGTTTTTATTTCTCTACATTAAAATTGTAAGGGGAGGGGTCAGGGATGTGGGCTCAGTGGTAGTGTGCTTGCCTAGCATGTGTGAGGCCCTGGGGTTGATCCCCAGCACCACAAAAACAAACCAGAACAAAATCCCAGAGAGGATTTTGATTCAAAATCCTAACAGCTTCAAGAGATTTCTGACACTGGAGAACTGGAAAGTGAAGATCTTGGGGTACCAGTTGAGAAGCCAAGCCTGAAGGTCTTCTGAGCTGTGGAGGTGATACTGCCACCATATGACTGCAGGAATCCTGGAGCTGGCATCAGGGAGGAGACTCTGGATGAGTTGGAAGAAGCTCTGTTCTTGGTGAAAAGGAGAAAGAGCTCTCTTTTTTTCCTTTCTTTCTAAAACTTACTTTTTAGGCACCTCTCAGACCATTCTCTTGCTAAGCTGCTAGAGTTCTGGGTAGAGATCCTATGCCTTACATCACAGGTTTTCCCTTTAGGCGACACCTGACAGTGTTTCAATTTAAAATTGAGAGCAGACTTCCTGCTAGAAGTTTAGGAGGACAAAGGAAGTAATGTTTCTCTAGTTTTTGGTTAAGAACTTGCTTTATGCTAAAATATTTGTTCAAATACAGATCTCTTTGTAGTCGTCAGTTACCTCAGCAAATTCACCATTTAAAGATTTCCATAAACTCTTGTGTAAGTGTTCAATTCTTTGCCTACTCATGAAAGGGCTTGAGCAGAAAAAGAGTCAAGCACGGATACCTAGAAATGGTTCTCCGATTGACACTGAATTTGTTTGTTTGTTTGTTTTTTGGAACCCATGCCCTTGAGTTTTAGGGTTTTAGGTCAGAGGCACAGCTGCTAGTGAATCAGCAGAGCAGGCCCTGTGGCTAATGCACAGATAGGAGCAGAGCATCTGTTCTCCCACCAAACCTTTCTCTGTGTTTGATGCAAGAAGGCAAGGGTCTGTAGGGGGCAGAGAATCCACTTGTCAATTGAAATCTGTGGATGATGTGAGACTTGTGCCAAGTTTCTGTCTTCGATCCCCCTTCTGGTACATCAGAACCTTCCAGAATAGATTGAGGCAGTGAAAATTGACCCTATCAGGATGTAGCTACAACGGAGTCATGCAGCTAAACCCTGGGCTACTTATAATCACAAGGAGAATCATCTCAGAATCATGGGTGTATTTTTATTTTTAAATATAGAACACATATCACTCATATTATTGGGTGCTACCATTATATGCAGGGTGCTTAGAACAAGAAAAATTCTCAGTTGGTCATTATTAATTTTATTTCAAAAAATGGTAAAAGAACTATAGAATACAGACCCACTGAAGAGACAGTAATGCCAGAAGTGAAGACCTACACGAGTTAATTCAAGTATGTGAAGAGGAAAGCTCAAGGGTTCCTTAGCCAGTGTAGCCATGATTGAAAACAGCCAACAGGATTTGGAGGATTTGCCCATGTTTCATTCTTAGCAAATGGGAAACTCTGAAACTGAATTGAATGCGGGGATTTCTGGGGCTTTTCCTAAATGTCCAGCCTTGAGTCTGAGTTCATGTTTGAGGTATGGAGAGCAGGACTGAGGCCTCTGAGTACTAGTACAGTTTTGGACCCAAGAGAGGAGCTAGGCTCCCTCTGCAGTAGTTTGAGAGGCCAGGATGCTTGAACATAAGTCTTTTTTAGAACTCTTCCCAACCAGGATCCCAGGGATTAGGAACAAAGTAAGAACTTCAGCCTTATGCCATTATGTTACAGATGTGAAAACCACTATGCCTTTCAACTTTGTAGGACTGCCTAAATCTCAGTGTCTCCCCATGTCTCAAGGAGAATATTTTGCCTTCCAACGAAGCTTTCTATAAATCAATTATATGAAAGTCCTTAATCAGGGATTACATAGCCAAGGTAATTTCTAGAAGGAAATAGACGTTACTTACTATGTATAGGATGTTTTAAAAGGGGAGGAGCAAAAAGTGTGTTTCGTGCCAGTGGGAACTTAGGGGTTTTTGATCATTTAATTTACCCTGAAGTTGTGAAGTATTTCGTCTTGAAATGGTGGAGACAGTGTGGTTGCCTTCTTGATATGCAGGTGATATGCAGGAATTTTCAGGTGTTGAGGGTTCTTGGTCCACTCTGAGATAGAAATCAAAGTGGACTCAAGCAGCAAAGGTCAGAAAGATTTTTTTGTAGAGAAGGGAAAGTCTGCATGGGGGCATGCAGCGGACCAGGTTGGAAATTGGGTTTTATAGCTTTTTTTTTTTAATTGACCGAGGGCAGAGGTGTCTCTCTGGTGCAAACAGATGTTTCCTGGAAAGGAGAAGTGTCTCCCTGGCTAATTACCACCTTAGGGACCTCCGGCAGTCTGCCCTTCATTCTGAAAAAGTATTCGAATCTTTTCCCATGTAAAATAATGATTTTAGTTCAGTTTAAATGAAACCAGTCAAGGATACTTCACACTTTAGGAGGCCTAAGCTTCCTGTGAAATGAGAAAGAAGTTAGCATTGATTGCAGAAATCTGATTAGAACAGATCCGTCCTTAAATGAGGTGACTTTTGGAATCTGTTCCATTTTAAAACCATCAGCATGTGTCCAGCCCTGTGCAAGTCAAGAGGAATAAACAGGATGAAGCCTGTTCTGGGACTTTACATGCTAGGCTGTAGTGGACAATAAACATACAGTAAAATAGGTTATTGTAAGAAGGGCTCTGAAGGAAGTCAATGCCTGTCCACATGTGCACGGGGTAGACCTCTGAGACGTTGTGATGTCACAGCTAGATTCTCGCTGTGTTGAGCCAAGACGGGGTGGGGATGCCTCCCCAGGCCAATGTAAAGGGCCATCTCAGATTCTAACCCTCTGTGTCAGGCCCAGGACCCCTCCTGCAGACCCCTCCTGATGCTCTGGTAGCCCCAGGTAAGGGAGTGGTGAATCATGAACCATGGAACTGGGAGTTTAGAGGAAATGGCAGCATTGTCTAGTAAATAACTGTAATGTACACTCTTTTGCCTACACCCTAATTAGCCCTGGTTTGCAGGTGAGTTGCTTTTCTTATAGAAGCAGTTCAGCCAGGGGGAGAAGACTATCTCTGGGTGTCAGCTTGGAAGAGGAGAAGCTGCCAGAACTGGACTAGCCCTGAGAATATCCCCAGAGGCCCCACTGTCACACCATACCCAATGGGTTGCTGCCCCTAGGTCTGAGCTCCAACCCCACCTCGCTGTGGGGGAGGGGCCCTGTACAAGGCTTTTGTGCCTCCTCTAAGGGAATGGAGTTTGGGTCCTGTCTCTGTGGGAAAAGGCTCTTCACTGCAGGGCATGGAGCCCAGCTGGGCTGAGTCTTACAAAATGTTCTGCTTCCTAAACAAACGTGTCATGAAAGGGTGGGGCCGGGCAGGCACTGATGACAAGGTAAGCTAGGGAAGAAGCTGCCAGAGGCTTTACTCCCTTGACCCTCGCTTAGTCTACAACATGTCCCTGTTGCATGTCATGTCTATACTAGGTATTTGGGCCCCAAGGCTCCTTTTTATGTCGCTAGAGTTGTGGTTGTTGGTCCAGGGATTTCCCATTCCGAGTAGGACCCAGGACTCGGTCCAGCTGACCTCCGAAGCACCTGGGCCAACTGAGCCCTGGTCCTCACACTCCTTGGACCGCCTTCCTGACATGCGGCAGATGTTTACACCCCCAGAAGACCAGGGGGACTTTGATCATCTAGGGTCATCTGCTCCCTCGCAGGTGTTTGCCCCACCTCATTTATTGACTGACAGTTTGCTTCAGTTCCTAGACCGGGATTCTGGGAGGCAGCCATCTCCAGAGCCAGATCCATTTGCTGTTGCACATCAGGAGCTGAGTGACAAGCTAAACCTGCCTGAGAGACGCCCAGAAGCGGTGCCGATGCCCAATAGGGAACAGAATCAGGCCCCAGCTCTGCCTCCTCTACTTCAAAGTAAGACTCAGACTGTCAGCTTAGATCAGGCTTCAGAGAGCCAAACATTTGATATACCTGTTCCACCTCTTGATCGTCAGATTTCAAAAGTAGCAAAGTTTATTGTTTCACGCTGGAAACTGAAGAAGGATGCTGCTCGACATCAGGGACTTGATGAGACTGTGGCTGGAACTCCACACCAATTTGCAAACCTTCAGCCAGTTCCAGCTCCAGAGGTGACAGTTCAACCTCCAGCTCAGGATCAAGCTGAACAGGATACCTTGCCCAGCGTTACAGGTAAGCCTGTGGATGTGGAAATCACCATAAGTCCAGAGCCTACCCAGGAGGCTGCATCTTCTCCAACTCAGCCTTCAGAGTTTGCTGAAGGGGCAGAACCTTCTCCCAGTGAGAAGGAACAAGCAGCTGAGCCATCTGTGTCTCCTGGGGAGGCTCAGCCTTCTGGAATTCACATGGCTGCTCCAGCCCAGGCCTCAGAGCATGCTGAGGAGTCTGAACCTCCTCTACCCCAGCAGGAAGAACCGGCTCAGTCCTCAGTGTCCTCCGAACAGTCTGAAGCTTTGAAAACCCAGCATGAGACTACAACTCAGAAGCCAGAACCCTGGGAGAAGGATGAACTTTCTCCAATCAATCAAGGGGCTACAGCTCAGCCAGAAGAGCTTCCTGAGGAACCTTCTCCAAGCCAGCAGGAGAGCTCAGTTCCTCCTGTAATGCCCCCTGTGAATACTGAACTTTCACCAATTCAGCCACAACTCCCAACTCAGTCTCCCGAATCCTCTGAGGAGGTTAGTGATCTTCCTCCATTGGGAGATAGCATATCATTTTCACCTCAAGATCTAGAAATAATGTTTAGAAAGCAGCATCCAAATTTGCAAGAAACCACAGTTAACCACGTGGATGAGATTACTGTGACTCCACAGACCACTGTGGAGTTTGAACCCATTCCAGTCCAGCAGGACACCCAAAACCCTACAGATGCCACTGAACAACTTGAATTTTCTCCGACCCAGTCTGGTTCCCCTTCCCAGACTCTAAAATTCCTGGAAAATATCGAATCTTTTCCAGGCCAGCCAGAACCCACAGCTCAGCCTCCTCCAGCCCGACCAGAGCCCATAGCTCTGCCTTCTCCAGCCCAGCCAGAGCCCACAGCTCTGCCTTCACCAGCCCAGCCAGAGCCCACAGCTCAGCCTTCTCTGGCCCAGCCAGAGCCCATAGCTCTGCCTTCTCCAGCCCAGCCACATCCCATGGTTCAGACTTCTCCAGGCCAGCCACAGCCCACAGCTCAACCTCCAGTGCCTTATGAGATGACAGTTCCAATACTAAGTCAGGATGAATCTCAGTATTCAATGTCCAGTGTCACAATTCAACCTTTGGATCTGGAGCTCACCATAACCTCCAAACCCACAACAAAGTTTAAGTATTCTCCACCTGTCAAGAAGACTAGAACTCCTCCTCCAAAGCCCCCTCAAGTGACACTTCCACATCCAGTCCAGGTACAGGCTCAGCATCCAGGTCTGACTGAAGGCACAATTCAACCTGTGGATCTCCAACTTAGCATAACTGTACAACCTATTACTGAAGATGAGCCTTCTCCAGCCATGCAAGAGACCCCAGTTCAGCTTACAGAGCCCCCTATGGAGGTTGTACCTCAATCCCCAGTACAACAGGAGATGACAGTTCCGATACCAGGTCAGGATGAAGTTCAGTACCCAACATCACCCAGCGTCACATTTCAACCTTCAGACCTGGAATTAACCATAACTACAGAAACCACCACAGGAGCTGACCTTTCTCCCGTCGTGCAGGAGACCTCAACTCAGCCTCCAGAGCCACCTGAGCACCCTGAGGTGACACTTCCACATCCAGTCCAGAATCAGGCTCAGCATCCCAACCTGAATGAAGTCACAGTTCAACCTTTAGCTCTAGGAGTTCCCTTAACTTCAGAGTCCAAACAGTCTACTACTCTGAAGAAGACAACAGCTCCTCCCCCAAAGGTGGAGGTGACACTTCCACAAGTCACGGTTAAGACTTTAAAGCTGGAGCTTACCAAATCTTCACAACCTACCACAGAGGTTAAACGTTCATCTATGCAGGAAACCTCAACTCAGCCTCCAAAGCCAGCTGCAGAGACTAAAATTCAGCCTTCAACATCAGGTCAAGATAAGGCTCAGCGTCCAACGTTGGCAGTTACAGAGGCAAATAACACCACAACTCCTCCTCCACAGCACCCTGAGGTGACACCTCCACATTCAGAACAGCTTCAGTCTGGTCTGGAACGTACCACTATTGCACATTCTGTAAATCCCACCACAGAAAGTGCGCTAACTGTGCAAACGGAACCGAATGCCACCCCGTACACCAACATATGTGAGCTCTGTACCTGTCGAGATGAGTCACTGTTGTGTGTTGGTCTCAGCCCAACGCAGAAGCTCCACCGAGTGCCTGTGCCGAAGCCCAACACCTACAAGAAGGTCCTCACCACCCTGTAAGATCCACCTTTCCTCCCTTGTGCTCTGCACTCTGCCTGCATGGCAGCCTTTTCCTCAAGGTCTTCTGGGCCTTCCTCATCTCCCCAACCCACATGGACTGTCTGCTTTTACCTTTTGCTTATCAACTTTTCCTTGTCGGCATTCTCCTTATTACTATGGTTCCCTTCTCTGTTCTTTAATTCACATTTGCCCTTTCTCTTTTTCCATATCCATTTTTATTCAGCTGCTTCATATCATTGCTGAACCTTTGCTCTCCCGGTTTTGTTCCACCCTCTTTACAACTCATTTCTTTAGTGAGGAGTGAGGATACAACAAAGTGATTAAGAATGCATCTGGAACTAGACTACCTGGGTTTCATTTATTAACTTTGCAAGCCTGAGGAAATTATTTAGCTCTGGACTCAGTTTCCTCATCTGTGAAATGGGAATTATGATAATTACCATTTCATAGGATTGTTGTATGATTTAGATGAATGAGTGCATGTAATACTTACCTGAATACCTAGCACATATATGAATGTTAACTATTAATAGTAATATTCAGTCCCTCAGTTATGTCCAAAACTCGTCTTTGTCCTTAGATTTTCTATATATTGTGTCCATTTTGTGCCCAACCCAGGGCTAAGATCTGTAGGAGTCACAGAATTATGGCATTTCCTCCAGAACACGAAAATGATAGATGCAAAGAAAGGGGAAAATGCATAAAAAGGGGAGATGGTATATCATGAAATGCTAAAACAGAATCAGACTCTAGGGGCTGTAATTCTTCAAAATCTGTGACTGCTGGGTTGTGGAGGTTATTGAATACTGTAGGATCAGCTGAAACTTTACCTGGAGCTTAGAAAGTGGCTGTAATTGTTAAATAGACAAAACAAACAAACAAACAAACAAACAAAAACAGCCTTAGCAAATGTATGGCTGCAGAAATAATCAGGCTTTAGTAGAACAGTCTGCCTGCAAAGAATTGGGTGAGGAAGCAATGAAAGATATTATAAAAGACCTTGAATATGAACTGTAGGGGTTTGAAAGTTACAGTGAGATGTGGAGAGTCACTAACCAGTTCCAAGGAAGGAGAGATAAATGATTAAAGCAGGAGGATTTGTTGTTGTTTGGTTTGATTTTGGAGACAAGGTCTTGCTATATATAGCCCAGGCTAGCTTTGAACTCACTCTCCACCTGCCTCAGCCTCCCAAACACTGGGAACAAACCATGATTCAGGAGAATTATTTTAGAATCCCTATATAGAGTGATCTAGAGGGGAGGGTTTAAGTCAAAGAGACCACCTCTAGCAAAGTGTAGAGGTTAAGTAAGAAGGGAGTGAGTCAGAGTTTGTGATGAGAATAGACAGAAAATCCTGGAATTCCCTACATAGAAAGTACACAGAGGATTTAGTGACTGACAAAAGAGTTGGGGCTCAGACTAAAGAGTTGAGAAAAGTCAAACATGACCCCATAGTTTCTGTCCTGTTAGGATATGGGTACCATGTGGAAACACAGCGGTCAGGAAGGAGAGCCAGTTGGAGGGAATTGAGTTCAGTTTTAGGTCCTTTTATTGGTAAGAAATTAGAAAGCTTGTGGTTGAGTGGAAATGTCCACTAGGCAGATGAGCTGGCTTCTTCTCTCCACCTCCAGAGAAAGTGTATGTAAACTGAATAGGAGAGTGTTGCTGAGGGGTAAGGACAGAATTAAAGGTAAATGTTCAGAGGTATCCAGAGTGAAACTGAACATAAGGTATTGAATAGCTTCTTTTTGGCAGAGGCTGGGGTTTGAACTCAGGGCTTCATGTGTACAAAGCAGGTGTTCTACTGCTTGAGCCACATCTCCAGTCCATTTTGCTGTTGTTATTTTGGTGATGGGGTCTCATGAACTATTGACCTGTGCTGACTGAAACCATGATCGTCCTGATCTCAGCTTCCCAAGTAGCTTGGATTAAGGGCATGAGCTACTGGAGCCTGGCTTAACAGCTTCTTTTAATCATGTGTTACCCAAGGACACATTCCCACTTTAAAAAAAAAAAGTCTCAAAAGCTGGGTGAGGTTTAATCGTTTCACTCCTGGGACTGAAACAAGAGGTTCTGAACTTCAAGGCCAGTCTTGACTACATAGCAAGACTCTGTCTCCAAAAAACCAAATGATTGGAGATGTAGCTTCATGGTAGAGCACTTGCCTAGCATTTTCAGGTTGCCTGGGTTCAATCCCCAGCACCTCAAAAGATCACAGAGGTATATAGGTAAAATGTGAAAGTATGCAGCCCTCATACCCTCTATCACCCACTCTTCCATGCCTACCACCCATAAGATAACCCCTGTAACACATCTCTGTGTGTCCTTCCTTCCCTTTCTCCTTTGCATTTTCCCTGATGAGATAATACTTTACTCCTTCTCATATTTGTGCTTTCCCCTATGCAACAGAGAGCTTTCCACAACAGCACGTGAGTTGCTCTCATTTCTACTTGTCCTCACCCTTCAGGGATGCAATTCCTTCTTTCTAAGTGCTCGTCCTTCCTAAGATCACTTAGGCAAAGCTTTGGTGTTACCTAGCAGAGTTCTTTATTCTTATTTGCTAATAATGATAAAAATCTCCCCATTTTCCTGTTGAATTATTTATTATTTTCTCGTTGATTTGTAGGAGTCAGTTTAAACACAAGTGATTTGGGGAAAAATACTTGTATTCGAAGTAATTGACTGGCATTATATAGCCAAGAGATTGGACAGGTGGGAGTTAAGCTTCTGATGAGATGTTTCACCATTTGTGTCACTGGTCCCACATTATTTCTTTATTAATTGTGCAAACTGAAAAACTGGGAGTTCTGGAAGTTAGAAAGCTGGTTGGTTTTCCTGTATTTGAAAATCCAACCACCCCCACCCCGCAGGTTGCATAGATTCTTTCATTTATTCTGCTCATTATTTTCCTACTTATTCAAGGATATAAACTGTTTCTTCACAGAAATTTCCATGGAAACACTATTGATTACATTGATAAAAATACATGGAAAGCATATCGTTGGACTGAGAAACTGTGAGTATTTTCTTTCCAAATATGAATACAAAAACTGCATTGTAAGAGCCTCCTTGGTCCAGAATTTTGAGGTCAGTATCTCTGAGAAAAGGTATTTCCCCTCCACATCCTACATTGACCTCTATTGATGGAAATTATGTAGTTATTTTAAACATTAAATTTCATAGGGCCTGGGGGTTATACTTCAGTGGTAGAGCACTTGTCTTGCATGTTAGCCGAAATGAAAATAAAATATAAACTTTCATGGTTCCTCTTTGAAATAAGTAAGAGGCAATTTAAATTGATTTTCCATTGTACAAGTAATACAAGTGAAATAACAGGTACAGTGAAAACCCTCTTTGTCTTAATTCCCCACTGTTGAGGTAACCACTATGCTGAGTTTGGTATCTATCTTCCCGGATCTTTTCCCGTGTATTTGCCTACATGCATATTTACATACAGCAAATCATTTTATTGCATGATTTTCATCTTCTTTTACATAAATGGTAACATCCTGCCTCTTGATTCTTTCTCTCACTATGTCATGTTTCCTTCCTTCCCTGTACATAGAAGTTTCCCTGTTCATTTAAACTCCTGCATAATATTCCATAATATGGACACAACAAGGTTGACTTCATAATCCCTTATTCTTTTTAGAGCACGTCAGTTTCCCTTGTTGCACTCATAGCTACAGTGAACAACCCGTACATACTTCTTTTGTGAGCATGGACAAGTATTGCTGTACAATTGGGATCTAGGAATGGGATGGGTAAGGTGAAGACTATTGTAGATAGGGAATTTTAATTGCCCTCCAGAAAGTGGTGCCAACGTGCACTCCAGGCAACAGAATATGACATCACTCATTTCCCCATACCTTTCACCACTTGATACTCTCCATCTTTTTGATGAATTCTGATCCAGATGTAACCTTCTTTCTTCCAGAATTCTCAGTGAAAATCACCTGACTGAATTATGTAAGGATTCATTTGAAGGCCTGCTGTCCCTCGAGTATTTGTAAGTTAGTCAGTAGATCACATTTATTTGTGAGTTACTGTCTATGAAAATATGTGAAGGGTTCAAATTAGATAATTTCTAAAATCTCCTCCAGGAAGAAAATTCTGCACTTGTGTAAGTCTGTGTGGGTCTCAGTCCATCTCTGGCATTAAATACTTCCTATACATTTTCAGATTGCTAAAATTATATAGATAAGACAGATGTAAAAAAAAATACTCCACTTACAGCAGAAAACTGGTAATAAGGACCGAAAAACTGTGCTACTCATATGAACCTTGTTTTAAACGTGCTCATATGCCATATAATTCTTGTATTTATATTTAGTCTATAGCCCATGGGGCAAATCTAATCCACAGGTTTTTGTGTAGCTCATAAGTTAAGAATTATTTTACATTTTTAAAGAGCTCATGTGAGTCACTGTTTTGTCACTGTAACCAAATGCCTGATAAAAACCTGAAGGAGCACAGACACATTTTGGCTCAGTTGAGCGGTTTTGGTCTGTACCTGCACTCTCCATTGTTTTGGGGCCTCTAGGAGGCAAAGGTGTGGAGAACAAGGCTGCTAACCTCATGGCAGCCAGGAAGCAGCAAGAGAGAAGAAAGAGGTCTTGGTCAAAGGCATGCTCCTAGCAACCTGCGCCTTCCACCTTAGCCTCACTTTCTAATCGCTCATTCAGCTGTGAGCTTCACAGTGGGTGAATCCATCAATGAAGTCAGTGTCCTGATGATTCAATCACTTCTCAATAATGCCACCAGCTGGTGACCAAGTCTTCAACACGTGAGGCTTTTGGGGGCACTTCCTATCCAAACCATAGAAGGGCTGTAAAACAAAGAAGAGAAACAAAAAAGAATTTGCAACAGAGATTGTGGCCTGCAAAACCTAAAATATTTGCTATCTGGCCTTACCAAAAAGGCTTGAAAAAGTCAGATTAGTAGGATGGAAGGAATTAAAATTGTTTTTGGGAGAAAAACATATAGTCATGTACATTAATTTGAATATTTGTAGCTCAGGGTGTCTTGCCATCATAATCTAAATTAAATTAACATTTTAATATTATCTAGCTGAACAGACAAATTACATAAATAATATTATCAAAATGATCAGGCTACTAGGAGAATAGAGTAGTATTAAGGATTTCAATGCAAAACTTGTTATAGCCATTGGTTGATTTTGTTTTAGTTTGCTTTTGCAGTACTGGGGTTTGAACTCAGGGCTTTCCACTTGCTAGGCAGGCATTTTACCCCTCAGCATGACTCTAGCCCGTGTTATACCCATGATAAAAATAGATAATTGAGGTGGGTGTGGTGGTGCACTCTGGTAATGCCAGCACATGGCAGGTGGACACGGGAGGATCTCAAGTTTTAGGCTAGCCTGTGCCACACAGCAAGACCTGTCTTCAAAAACAGAATAACATTTAAAATGATGCTTCAGTGGTATGCTTAGAAATGTTTACACCTAAGTAAGCATATCAGAAACACACTTAAGCTTTTTTTTTCTTTTCTTTTTTGTAGTCCTTGTCTCACTACCTTTGTCTGGGATGGCTTCAAACTTGAGATCCTCTTGCCTCTAAATCCTAAGTAGCTGGTATTATAACCACACCTGGCTGCCCCTAACTTTTCACTAATTACAAAATAAAAATCTCAGTAACTTTTAGTATTTTTGTCTGTTCAGAGATAAACAAAGTACTATGTTCTTTGCCTTGAAAGCTTGATTTTTATCCTTCATCCATGGGGTGCCATTGTGTGTACTTCATTGAGCTTATTAATGCTTACATTAATTGGCTTACTAATCTAATGAGCTTTTTTCAAATAATTCTCCCTTCAAAAGAAGGAGACTTTTTGGAAGCAGGTATAAAGAGCCTCACATGGTACAAAATGTAGTCCTTTGAATCATCAACCCTTCTAGGCTCTAAGGCACCAACCACTTCTGTATTGGTCTATTGGGGCTCCCCTGCCGTCTGGGCTCCCAAATCCTACTAATACAGTTTGGAGAAAACCAAATGAGATAACTGCTCAGTGGAGTTGGCTTTGTTAGTTCTGCTTTGAAGTACTTTGTAAGCTAATTATATCACATTAGCAGATGCATTAGGCTTCATCTTTTTCAATTTGTACCGATAAAAAGGAGCTAAAATAGAACATGCCATGCACTGTGGTGCCCGGTATGGGAGGCACAAAGATGAGTGAGATAGGATTCCTCCCTGCTAAGAACCATGGGCTCCTAGGGGAAAAATGCATAATCTCCAACCATAATTCAGCAGAGGTGCAGAAGAGGTCAGTCAGGAAGAAATAAACTGCATTCCTTCTAAGTAGTCATTTTTCTTCTCCTACTCACTCCCCAGCTAATCATTGACTTTACAAACATTTGGCTTTACTCAAATATTTGTGTCATTCTCAAACATGCTGGGCAAGGAGGAACAAACAAGACCTAGTTCATGCTTTCAAGGAGGAATGGGATGCAAAAAAAAAAAATTAAACCATAAACCATAGAAACATTAAGAGGTATAAATTGTGTCTAGAGCACAAAAGAGAAGAAAAATATTTCAAACTGGGTCAGGAAAGTTGTTCCCAGAGCAATACTGCTTGAACAGGCCCTTAAAGGGTCACTGGGACTCATCAGAAAGGCATCTTGGGGAGAATATGCAGAGTTTGCAAAAAAGAGAGTGGGAGAAAGGCAAAAGGCAAGAAAGTGCTTGAGGAATGCCATGAGCACCTGCAGAGTAGAAGAGAGGGAGAGTAGGAGATTGTGAGCAGACTATCTAGGACTTTGAATGCCAAGCAAAGGAGTGGAGATGGGAACCACATTATCAGAGCCATGCTCTAAGACAACCTTGAGCCTGCTTCAGCTTGATTCTGGACACTACCCCCACAGTTGCTGATTCAGTAAGTCTGTAGGAGGCTGAGAATTTGCATCCTTGAAAGATCCCAGATGGCAGGTATGGTGGTAAATGCCTGTGATCCCAGCACAGGGGATTCTGAGACAGGAGGATCTCAAGTTCAAACCCAACCTAGGCTAAGAAGAAAGTTCTAGGCCACTGGGTTATATAGTGAGATCTTGTCTCAAAAAATAAAAACAATTCAGGCATAGTGGTACATCCCAATGATCCCAATACTGGGGAGGCTGGGGCAGGAGGATCAAGAGTTCAAGGTCAGCCTGGACTACATACTGAGGCCCTCTCTCTAAAAAAAATAAAAAATAAAAAATAAAAAATTCCCAGCAATGCTGGTCTTTGAGAACCACTTCTGGAGAGTCTATCTGATGACTATTCAGAATTAATCAGAAAGGGAGAGAGTAGAGGTAGAGACACCAATCAGGAGAGTTACACCTGCCCAGTTGAGCAGGGGAACAGGTGAACAGAGAGGGACAAGCTTGAATGGAGGAAGGAGGGGAATTAGCGGTAGTAAAAGATGGGTGTTTTCAAATAAGAATCCAGGTTCATGCTGTTTTTTGTTGTCCCTCCATGGTACACCTGAAGCAGTTGTCTTTTTGGAATATTAAGTCAATATGAAACAAAAAATGAATTTGTATTAACACGATAGGATAATTTTGAATAAGTTCAAAGTCATGTATTAGAGGAGCAACTGCCTTTCAAATGATATGAAAGGGAATCTTTTATTCTGTATTGAACTAATTGACAAAAACAAATCAGGAAGGTATATGTATATGTATCTGTGTGTGTGTGTGTGTGTGTGTGTGTGTGTGACAGAGAGAGAGAAAGAGAGGGAGAATATTCCTTTTAATATTACCATTACACACAGAACTTAAAACCTTTCGCTCAAAATAAGGAATTTGATGAGAATACAAAAGGTCACATAATCCTCCTGCTATCAGGAAAGATTATCTCCGAAATCTCTCAAGATCTACAGTTGTGTGTTTTATTTATGAAAATCACGAAGATGGGATTCTTAGGTGGGAGCAGGATTGGGGCTCTAGAAAGTTCAAATATAAATCCAAAGGTTGAGAGTTTAGAAAAAACTATGTTTTCAATTTCATTGAGTCTAAATTCTATCTATTCATGCTAATTAGATACCTAATAGATAATCAATGCAATGTTTTCCTTTACCTTTCCCAGAGATTTATCCTGCAATAAAATACAGTATATTGAAAGAGGGACATTTGAGTCACTACCTTTTTTGAAGTTTGTGTAAGTTACTTCATTATGCCTGGAATCTTGCTACTCATTTTGAAAGATAATTAAAATTTTGCTAGTAGAAAGTTACTCTAAAATTATATAGCAGGTTCTTTTAGTCTACAGCAAAGATGACTGTGAGGATCATTACAGGTCAGAGTGAATCATTCCACAGCAGTGCTTCTCCATCAGTGTGACTTTACACCCAGGTGACACTTGGTGGCTGGAGATATGCTATTGTCACCTAGTGGGCAGACGATAGGGATGCTGTTAAACATCCTACAGTAGACAAAGAATTGTCCAGCCAAAATGTCAATAGCACTGAAGTTGTGAAACCCTGTTGTAGAGAAATAAAGATCACTTGACACAAGTAATCATTGAGCATTCACTCTTTTGTATCTAATGCACTGCATTTGTAAATATGAAAGAATAAATTATTAAGCCACTATCATCCACAGTGAGATTTCTTTAAGGTACGAGAAAAGTATCGATTTTTTAATTCATCATGATGTTATAATTCATCACTGCCAACAATAAGTGTTCTGAAAGAATATCTTTTTCCTCTCCTTGTCTAGCCTTTTTTTTTTTGTAGAAATCTTGGTTGCAATTTAATCACAGAATTGAATTTTGGAACATTTCAGGCATGGCATGGAATGCAGTTTTTACATGAAGTGTAAGTAGAATAGAAGACAAACATGTTTCAAAACTTATTTATGTCTTTAAAAAAATCTAACATTACTGTTAGATGGGTGTAAGCCCTGTTACAAATTCTGTGAATAGTATGTCTTGATCCATCCCACTTTTTCAAATAAGGAAACCAAGGTACAAGAGGTCAAGAGCCTTGTGTGACTTATATATGACATGCTCTGCTTTCCCGAGCTGATCTTTGTCATGGGAAATGGGGACATCAGGCAAGTAACACTCAAATTAGCAGTGTCATGGCCCCCAGTGGTGCCACTCTGATATGTGAATGGTCCTTGAAGTTCCACTCACAAGCTGAACTCTGATTCCTTCTCACATGCAGAGCTCCTAACTGCTTAAATGTTTGCAATGTATAGCTGCTTACAAAGAGCCAAGTTTAACACAGAATCCTCCAGCAAGCAAATGGGGTGGGTGCTTTCTCAATGTCAGTTTCTTCTAAATGACAAATCAAAAGAATTCCTAAAAACCTGCCACAGAACATTATTTTTCAAGAAAAATATAGTGCTTCAGAGTGGCTCATATGATAAGAGCACCTGCCTAGCAAGTGTGAGGCCCTGAGTTCAAACCCCAGTGCCACAAAAGAGAAAAAAAAAGGTGGTGTTTGTGTTAAGCTATATGGTGAAAAATATTCGTAAAGGAAATACATCGCTCTAGCCTGACTCTATATACTTTTTTCCCTTACTATCTCCAACAAGAAGTATGGGGTTTAATACCTTTTCAGCTAAAAATTCTATGATGTGCTGGGTTCCATACCTCATACCTATAATCCTAGCTACTCACAGCATTAAGTGGGATGATCACAGTACAGTTTATGCCTAGACATAAACATGAGACCTTACTGGAAAAATAACGAAAGTAAAAAGGGTTGGGGATGTGGCTCAAGTCATAGAGCACCTGCCTAGCAAGCACAAGGCCCTGAGTTCAATCCCCACTACCAAAAAAAAATAAATTAATAAGGATAGTAAACATCTAAAAATTCTACGCTGTTCACCAAGCATAGTGGTATACCTCTATAATCCCAACACTTGGGAGACAGAGGCAGAAGGATCTCAAGTTCAAGGTTAACCTGGACTATGTAGGAAGACCCTGTCTCAAAAAAAATCTATGATGTTGAAGAGCTTGAAGGTCATCTGAGACGCCAGATGGACAATTTTTACCTTGAGTCTCCAAACCTGACTTTGGGAAAGGTCATCCACCTGCCTCGTGCATCAGAAATCCAGGTTCCCAAGTTCCTTTCTGGTTGGAGGGAGGGTTGAGATGTGCCTGGAGGTGGATTAACTGTTCTTGCAGATGCTCTTTATCCCTTCACCAATTTGCTGATGCCTATTTGGGGAAAGAACCCTGAGGGTCTTTGCTTTCTAGTCAAAGTAGGGATGGGTGATCAATTAGGAGAGACTCATAAAGGAGGATGCATCTCTAGTTACTGTGTTAATCTTCAGAGGAAAAGGCATTTGTTTCCTGGTGATGAGAAAATCAGAAGAGGTGGGGCATGGCTCAAATAGCACAGTGCCTGCCTAGCAAGCACAAGGCCCTGAGTTCAAACCCCAGTATTGACTGGTACTAGATTTACCCCTGAGTTCCAGGTAATTACAGCCCAGTAAATCTCCTGAGTAAAGCCTCTCTGTTACAGAAAAACATTGGCCCAACAACTTAGCAGCATGTTAGGGCCCAAATCCACCACAAAGGGGAGCCAAAAGCTCATTAGCAAAGCTCCACTCTTCAGATGGTCATAGTAATCATTTCTCTGTTTCAGATGAAATCAGGAAAGAAACACATCACAGAAAACCAGTAGTGGTTGATAATCCTAAATATTAAGTTACTCCCCACCCCCCAACTCTAAAGTGCTTTTCCTTCATTCTCCTACACAGGTCCAGACTGATGTCTTAGTTTTTGAAATGCTTTTAGTTGCTTCATTGGTTCTAACAATACAAACTCCACAATTTTAGAAACTGAAGGATTCTACCAGGTAGAAAGGATATACCTTATTTGGATAGAGCATTTTCACAGGGCTTGTCTGCCTCTTCAGGATTGTGCCATGAACTCAAGCACTAAGAGAGACAAAGAGGGAAATCCAGGCTTTGTCCCTGTTGAACTACTTGTTCCACTATTGAGAATTCTACAAGCAGGAGCGGCCACACTACGAAGGCAAACTGAGCTGCAGTCTCACAAACACCCTGTTGCTTCCTCCCAGACCGCTAGCATTGCTTCCTACAGATAGCTTAGGTGCCTAAAAATTGGCACGCTTCAGGCTGCGGTCATCGCTTTTGATTTGTACTGGAATCCCGGCAGCTTCTCAGGTTGAGAGAGGGCAAATCACTAAAGATGAAAATAACAGCTCGGGTCTGTCCTTTGGGATGATTTAGGTTGGCTGCTTAATTTGTAAAGGTTCAAAGTTTTGAACAATTGCTCAAAACAGCTGTTTGACCTCTCTTCTTCCAGCTGCATCTTATTCTTCACACCTGCGCAGTAAACTGTCTTCTCTTCTTTTGGAAGCTTCGTGATTCTTCCTCTGTTCATAACATTTACATTTATGAGGGGTTTGTTTT
The DNA here is from genome assembly GCF_047511655.1 of Castor canadensis. Taxonomy (NCBI): domain Eukaryota; kingdom Metazoa; phylum Chordata; class Mammalia; order Rodentia; family Castoridae; genus Castor; species Castor canadensis. Next base: position 21,978,116 of record NC_133396.1, on the reverse strand, counting down.
GTTCTTACTTCATCACTTTCACTGATGTCACCATGTGCATGATTTTAAACCTCTAAAGTCTCATGACCATAGGGAAAAGGGAATTAAAAAAAGGAACTATAATTCTCATCGAGGCTTTCCCAGATGAGCATATGAGGTTTATAAAGTTACTTGTAACCAACTTTTATAAAGGGAATATGCTCTAGTAACAGAAAAGTTGTTTTTAAAAAGTCATTTCTATATTAAGTCCAATCAAAGTAAAGTTTAAATTACAGCTATCTTGAACCCCTTTTCTTCATTTAGATTAAAACACAGGCTGTGGATTCAGAACTGAGTTTAAATTCCAGCTTTGCCTATTACTTGCTTGGTGACCTAAGATAAGTTATATAACCTCTGTGCCTCAGTTTCCCCTTTTGTAAATGGGGTAATGATAACATCTATCTCACAAGATTACTGTGAGGATTAAGTGTGAAGTGATAATCACAGACACCTGGCAGCCCAATGGAAACTAGCTGTAATAGTCATTTGTGTGCTCCACAGAAGTTACACTAATGATTCTTGGTTAGTTAATCGAAAGGCAGGTTTTCTTTTCTTCCTATTTCCTTTTTCACTTTTTGTTTTTGTTTGCTTGACTTAAACAATTGAAAAGAAAACCTATCCAGCCTTTTGAAGAAAATATTTATATCAAAAGTGAATTTATACCAGTCACAGTGACACATGCCTGTAGTCAGTTAATGTGAGGCTGATGTAAGAGGACTGCTTGGGCCTAGGAGTTCAAGGCCAGCCTGGGCTACATAGCAAGGCCTTGTATCAAAGGAGTGAGACAAGGAGCGGGGGAGGGAGAAAGGAAGGGAGGGAAAAGAGAGAATAAGTTTATTCATCTCACTGATCTGTAAACAGAATGTTATTTATGCAGCAAACACTTGTTAAATACCTAGTAAATTTCAGGCTCTATGCCAGGCATGGGGATGATAATAAGGTGTGGTCCCTGCTTTAACCTGCAGATAGTTTGGGAGACTGATAGGTAGACAGGTGATTGATTACCTGCAGTGTAACAAAGGCTGTGATGTGACAGAAGGATACAAGTGAGAGTATGGGATGGGAGCATGGCTTTAACCAGTTCAAATCAAGGAATAGGTCCTTTTTCTTCCTTAACTGAGTGAATTAGATCATGAATTGTTTTACATTTCTAAATTGAAAGACAAGCAACCTTATGAATTATGAAGGATGCTGAATATAGTGTTTCCTACAGGGCAGGACTCCCTAGCAGTGTGGTCACGTTTTGAAAGTTCTTTGGCATATTTTTTTCTACTTTTCCCTCTCTTTTCTCCACCTTATTTTTTGGAGACCTGGGTAGATCCCAAAGGAAGGATGTTTATGGATTCTAAAAGTGATTTGTAGGTAAAGACAGAAAATTATTTTAAACCCACAATTTTCATACAAAAACGAATAAAAACTTTTCCTGTATTCTCATACATACTGAGGATGACCATTTTAATTCCATTTCATTTTTCAGAATTCTCAGTTGTAATCCTCTGACAACTGTCGAAGATTCCCATCTTTTTAAATTGCCAGCATTAAAATATCTGTAAGTAGTGCAATAATTTTTGTGAGTCACGAGATGATTTCTGTTCCTGTTTACTTTCATCAAAGGTTAAGCTGTCATTTTAGTTTTAACTAGGTAATTGAAAAAATGTTATTGGCAAAGGAAAGGATTAAAATGAACAATACAGCCAGCCAGGGAAGAACACATAGAGATACTCAACATGTAAACACAGGTAGAAATATCATTTATTCCTCAAAGCAAAGAGTAAAGGATAGAAGTGAAAGCAACATGAAAATGAGAAGGAAGATAATGGTTAGAAAAAAGACTTAGGCTCTGGTCAGTGCCAAAGTCATTAATTTGATGATGCAAACAGTAAACTTAAATTTCTTCAATAAGAGTAATTATCTTAAAAAAAAAAAGAGTAATTATCTTATGTGACAAGGTCGTGAAATGGCTTGTTTCATGGGGAAGTCAAACCTGAACTAATAACATTTCCTTGAAAGGTCTTTTTAAGTACACACTGTCTGTGTTGGGTTCATCATGAATGTGGGCTTTTCTCCCTCAGGGACCTGGGAAAAACACAACTGCGACTTGTGACACTTGAGAACATCCTCCTGATGACTCTTAAGTTGGAAAAACTGTAAGTTAGTTTTTCTTAGATTTATGTATCACTTTAGTGTTCTTTGGCTTGATTAATGTCTTAAATCAGGCTTCTTGAGATGCCATTTCCATGTAATAAAATTCACTTTTTTTTTTTTTGAGGGACTGGGTTTGATCTAAGGGCTTACACCTTGAGCCACTCCACAAGCCCTTTTTTGTGGTGTTTGGTTTCTTATTTATTTATTTATTTATTTTATATAAGGTCTCTCCAACTACTTGTCTGGGCTGGCCTCAAACCTCAGTCCTCCTGATCTCTGCTTACTATGTAGCTAGGGTTACAGGTGTAATCCTTTTTGAGCATTTTATAAATGGAATCATATAGTACTTTGTGTTTGGCTTCTTTTACTTAGCATATTCCACTGGCAGTGTATGAGGGTTACAGGTGCTCCACATTTTCACCTGATCCTTGCATTTCAATTTCTTTTTAAAATTTTAGCTTTTTTTACTAGTAGGTATGTAGAGGTGTCTCATTTTTGTCCTCGTTTCCATTTCTTTAATAGCTGATGATGATGACTGCATTTATGTGCAAATGTCTGCTTTACTGAAGTGTCTGCTCAAATCTGCTCTCATGTTTTAGTTGGATATTTATCTCCTTTCTGAGCTTTAAGAGTGCTTTACATACTCTGGATCCAGGTCCTTTCTCTCAGATATGTGCTTAGTAAATATTTCTCTCTGACTGTGGCTTGTCTTTTCACTCCCCTAAGTGTCTTCTGAAGAGCAGAAGTTTTAAATATTTAAATTTTGATGAACTCTAATGTAGGAAGTTTTTCTTGTACGGTTTGTAGTTATGTGTGTATGTGTGTCTTACCTAAGAAATCTTTGTCTAAGAACTGGTTGTCACTGGGTAAGATGGCTCGCACCTGTAATCCAACATACTTGGGAGGCTGAGAATAGAAGTATGAAGGTTCAAGGCCAAAATTTATTGAGAACCCATCCCAATGAGTAAACCAGGTATTGTGATACATTTCCATAATCCTAGCTACAGCAGAGGATGTATATAGAAGGATCAAGGTCTCAGGCTAGCCCCAGGCAAAAACATGAGACTATCTGAAAAATAACTATTGCAGAAGGGTGGCCCACAGACAAAGAGTAAGCACACCAAGCGGGGAGTCTGCTGGGGTTTAATCTAATGCAATGCTGCCCCTCTCCTGAATTGGGCAGTTTTGGGTGGTCATAGTCTACTCAGTCCAACCCCAAAACAAAATTAAAGCAAAACCCATAGTACCTGAAAAGCTGTTAAAAATGAGAGGGGAGGAGGCTAAGAAGAGTAAAAAATAGGTGATCAAAGAACTTATATTCCTGTTGTAAATATCACAATGAAAGCGCTTTGTACAATTAATTTATGCTTGTGAAAATTAAATGAAAAAACCACACTAGTGACCAAAAAAATCACTGTCTTAACCAGCCATAAAGATTTTCTTCTATGGTTCCTCTCAGAAATTATAGTTACATTAGGTCTATGATCCATTTTGACTTAATTTTAATGTACAGTATGAGGTATTTTATTTTAATTGTTCTGAAAAATATTTCTGTAGGGTCTATCACCACAGTTTATCATACCACTTATAGCAGCTTAAATTGTGGCACCTTCCCTCCAAGATAGCAAGGTTAGTGTAAATTTATATGCTAGAACCAGTCAAGGGGATTGCTCAAGGTTAGTATGGAAAAGGCCCTTCATTTAGCCCTCTGCTCTGATCATTTTTATGAGGACACCTCCTTGCTGAAATCCCCACAATATCAAATCTGTTGGTTTCTGCTCCAGTCTTATCATGCTCAACCTCTCAGAGCACCTGCCAGTTGCTCCCCCACTGTCAGGGAGATGCCTTCCTCTGGATAGCAGAGTCCTCATCTCTAACCAGGCTTCTTAGTTACACAAGGTAGTGGTGTTCTCCCTTGTCCTTCCTCCTTTCCCTTCCCTTCCCTCCCTGCCACCTTCCTTCCTTCCTATTTCTCTTTTTTTGACACAGGGACTTGCTAGGTAACCCAGGCTGCCTTTGTTGTTGTTGTTGTTGTGCTGGGTGGGGGTACTCTGTGGGATTTACAAAGTTCTTACAACGTATCAAATATATCCTACTTGAAATCACCCCCTCCACCGTTCTCCTTTATCCCCTCAAACTGCCCTTCAATTTGCACTCCTCCTGCCTGGCTCCTGAGTGCTGAGATTACAGGAGGCCATCCTCATGCCCTGTTGCTTTTTTCTTGGATGGGAAAAACACTGCCATTCTCTGTGGCCATTTTCACTCTTTAAGTTTTGTGCATACCTCATGCACATTTATAATTATGGTTTTCATGTCTTTGTGTTCTCATTCTAACATACATGCAAGTCTTGAGTTGGTTATGGTTGATTGATTTTTCCCCTCAATGTGGGTCATATTTTCTTGCTTCTTTGCATCCATAGTAATTCTTGGATTCCACACATTATGAATTTGAGTTTGTTGTGTATTATGTATTCCATATTCCTATAAGTATGCTTGATCATGTTTCAGGTGAGGTTATGTTACTCAAAGCAATTTTACCATTTGGGTTCTAACTTTGAAGATTTGTGAAGGGGGACCACAAGGTAACCTTAATCCAGAGTTCATTATTGACAAGTACTAAGGCAAGAGCTTTGAGTACCCAGTGCACCATGATCATGAGGCTTTCTGGTCTGCCCTGTGGGAACAGGCAGTATTGCTATGCCATATCCACTAATCCTTGGTGGTCCTCCTGGCCTTGAGTAGTTTCCTCACACACATGCACTGATTAGTACTTTGTTGTATACTCAACCATCCTTTGACACGGCTCCAGAGTTCTTTCCATGTGTGACTCTTTCCCTCTGGTACTGTGCTCTGAATTATAGTCACCAAGGTTCACCTGGACTCTCAAGTTCCAATTCCTTTTTTTTATTTACATTTGTTGGGCAGTACTGGGGCTTGAACTCAGGGCCTCACACTTGCAAGGCAGACTCTCTCCCACTTGAGCCACTCTGCCAGCCTCAAGTCCATTTCCTTAACTAGGGAGATCATGGGTCTCTGCTTGTGTTCCTTCCCTACCTTGTAACCTGGAAGCTCTCTCAAAGCGGTAAGCTAGTGTTAGTCAGCTTTGCATCACTATGACAAAATACCGGAGAAAACAACTTAGAAGACGAAAGGATTTATTTTTTCGGAGAGGGGGCTCTCAGTTCACGAGGTTTTTGTCTGTGGCTATTGCTGTGGGTCTGTGAGGAAGAACAAATGGTAGTGGGAGCCTGAGACAGAGGCTGCTCACTTAATGGGCAGCTAAGAAAGAGAGTGAGAGAGGGTCCAGGGAGAAAATATGCACTTCAAAGACAGGCCCCTGTGACCTACTTCCTCCACCTAGACCCCATTTCCTAGGAGCCCAATTCAGCTATCCACTTATAAATGGATTAATCCATTAATGAGGTTAACACCCTTCAACACCACCCTATGGGTTATTCCTCATAAGGAAACTATAACAGATAGGGAAATCACAGGGCTGACTTCATTCATTTCCCAGTTCTTGATTGTCTGACATCCAGTGTCTTGAAAACTGTTCTTTCATATAATTATTGTTGTTTTGGTTGTTTTAGGTGGAAGGTTAAATTGCTTCCTGTCACAACATCTTGGCCATAAGCCAATAATATTCTTTAAGTCTGTTTTGTTTTTATTCAGGGGCATTTATGGGCCAGGTGTTATTTCCTTAGTCTAAAACAGTTGATGTCAGGACATTTAAACAGTCTGAGCCAGTTGTCTTGTAAACTGTCCCACACTCTAAATTGTCTTTTCCTCAGGACTAAATTCAGGTGAAACCTTTGATATTCCACATGATTTCAGGTGATCCATGATGCTGTTTAATCACGTGATTAAAGTGGCATCTTCAAGAGCTTCAAGTTATTGTTTGACAATTACTAAATAACCAGTGGAGTAACAATTCGAGATCCAAAAGGATACTACCTTCAAACATCCTTTCACCCAACTGTGCATCAATGAGTATCCTTGTTCAAACCAGTTATTACTTGGTGCTCACAAAATGATGCTTTTCTATCATTCCTTCTACATTTATTAGCTTGCATTATTCTGTTAATGAACAGCACCTCCTTCTGTTTTTTTTTTTTCTTGGGAGGGGTATCACTGTGGGTACAGGATTCTTCTTATGTTGTACCCTATTGTCATCTTTACAGTTCTTGTGTGGGTGATGCTGACATCAAAGCCAGGGTCTACTGGACAAGCTCTCTACCACTGAGCTGCATCCCTAGCCCTCTTTTTCTGTGTGGTGAGATTGCCCAGATTTGCATAATGTGATCTATTGTTTCCTAACCACACAATATGAATTAAGCTATGCTAGGTTTTTTTACTTTTTGGTGGTGCTGGGATTTGAACTCAGGGTCTCATGATTGCTAGACAGGTGCTCTACCACTTGAGCCATACCTCCAGCCCAAGCTATGCTATTTTTAATGCCCAGAATAATTTCTAATATTTGCCACTCCCAATGGGAATTGAGGAAGTGACTCCATAATTTGGGAGTTTATCATAGAAGTCTGCCTCCTTCCTGTGTACTCCCTACCCAGAGTCAGACTTGAGTTTGAGGACAGGCTTCTAACTGATACTATAGACCAATGTCACCCAGTTCTGATCCTTAGCACTCTATTTTAGGCATAAGACACCCACTGCCATGCTGATCCTTCATTGGGCACCTGTCTTCTCTTCCCGTTTATTTTCAATATTCAAGAGCAGCAATTTACATTTGGGCTCCTACCAATCTGTCCAGGTCATGAGCTCCCTCAAGAGTTCTTTCTGCACAGCCTTATGGTAGCCTTGGCCATCCACATCTACCCCTCAGTAAGCCCTTTTACATTAACTTAATTATCTGTGTTTCCCAGCCAAGATGCCCCAGCACAGACGAATGGATTAAGAAAATGTGGTATTTATACACAATGGAATTTTATGCAGCCATGAAGAAGAACGAAATGTTATCATTCGCTGGTAAATGGATGGAATTGGAGAACATCATTCTGAGTGAGGTTAGCCTGGCTCAAAAGACCAAAAATCGTATGTTCTCCCTCATATGTGGACATTAGATCAAGGGCAAACACAACAAGGGGATTGGACAATGAGCACATGATAAAAGCTAGAGCACACAAGGGAGGGGTGAGGATAGGTAAGACACCTAAAAAACTAGCTAGCATTTGTTGCCCTTAACGCAGAGAAACTAAAGCAGATACCTTAAAGCAACTGAGGCCAATAGGAAAAGGGGAACAGGAACTAGAGAAAAAGTTAGATCAAAAAGAATTAACCTAGAAGGTAACACCCACGCACAGGAAATCAATGTGAGTCAATGCCCTGTATAGCTATCCTTATCTCAACCAGCAAAACCCCTTGTTCCTTCCTATTATTGCTTATACTCTCTCTACAACAAAATTAGAGATAAGGGCAAAATAGTTTCTGCTGGGTATTGAGGGGGGGAGCGGGAGGGGGTGGAGTGGGTGGTAAGGGAGGGGGTGGGGGCAGGGGGGAGAAATAAACCAAGCCTTGTATGCACATATGAATAATAAAAGAAAAATGAAAAAAAAAATTATCTGTGTTTCCATTTACAGGATCTTACCTCGGCATATGGCCTGCTGCCTCTGCCAATTTAAATATAATACTGAAGTTGCCTGCAAGACAGTCAAGCTGCATTGTGACAATGAATGTCTGACAAACACCATACAATGTGGTGAGTCTGTTGTCTTATGAAAAAGTTTTACTTTTAATTTTTAATGTTCAGGTTTTTAAGTAGTGATTATAAATTTTTAAATAATGCAATTGCTTTACATTTATTGAATTCACCCAGAGTTAACCTCCCTAAATTTCTGAACGGCTCCTATGCTCAGTGTCAGATTCTTAGTTGTCACATAATTTATTATATGACTCTTCCATTTGGGCAGGGATCTAGAAGAGGCGGGGAATAATATTAATGGTTACACACTGTACTGTGCTCTCAGCTTGGTGCTTTGACATCCAGTGATCACTTATTCATATAGCATCATGCAGTTTGTAAGTTGCTTTTCTACATTGTCTCCAGTGCTCTCTGACCTCTAGGGCAGGTGTAGGTGGGTTTTGCTTGTTTGTTTTTCCAATTTTATAAAACTACTATATGAGTGATGCTCTTTTCTTTGGAGCCTGGGAGTTTCTAATTCTGTAACTAGCAGTTGCTGCCTCACTCTCCTAATGGAGTGAGGGATCTTCATGCTTAGACTGTCCAACTCTGAACTTACTCTCAATCTCAGGCTTTTCTGTCAATTCACAGATCCCTCGGGTGCTTTTGAGGCTTTCTCTGTGTATTTGGTCTTAACATTAGCACTGACTTCATGGCTCTCAAAATATCACTGCTTTGATATCCTGACAGCTTGGAAACAGGGCCCTACAGGTGAAGTGGGGCAAATAAATAGGAGCACTTTGTGACTTATGTGAATCTTGTGTTGCTTGCTTACTTTTCAAAACAATTTTTCACCAATAACATCATTCCCTTCTCCTCAGAGGTGGCAAAACATACTTTTCCATGTCTTTTTACAGTGAGGAAAATAAGATCCCAGGTGTCAAGTGCTTTACCCCATACCGAGTCTTCTGCCCCCAGTTCTTGGCTCTCCATGGGCCCATATTCTTCCTTTGTCATCATCCTCCCCTCCTCCTCTGACCCTCGTTACCACCACAAATACTCTCAATTGTCCTGGAAAAAAAGCCTAACTACACCATGGTCCACTTGACCCTCATCCAGTCAGAAGCTTGGATGGCTCCCAAGTTGGAAGTGTGGGAAATGAAATGAAAGCAGTGCAGTAGTCCTCAACCACTTAGGACCTCAAGACATGTTTCCCCAGGAATGTCTGTTATGCTACAGATTTGTTGCACATTGCACTTAGACATACAGCCAGGCAAACTAAACATTTACTGACCTACATCCCAGCTCCCTGCCCATATTTAAGGAAAGAGCCAGGAATGAGACAGTGTTTGTGTTTTTGTTTTTGTTTGGTGTAGAGCCTTCTTTTATGCAGGTTAGGCTACATGGGGTCAGAGCCCAAGCAAAGGGTGGGTAGGTGGAGGAGGACAGGGCCAGCTGAGGACTTCTTAGCAGAAAGCATGCTCCCTTCATAGGATTGTCCTTCATCATGGTCCTCTGTGATGGTAGCAAGAACACAGTATGGGGAAGGGGAGTTGAGAGAAGAAACCTCGTTGTCCCTCTGGGTCTGAGATAGGACAGTGTGGGATTGTGAATGTGAAGAGAGGTTTGCAGAGCAGGCAAATATTTGTCTTCCAGTCTTCTATTTTATGGAGTATTGGGCAATTGGCTGTCCTAAATAGAGTTCCTGTATTCCACACTATGGAATGTTCTGAGTAGGTTGCTACTTTGTCAAAGATGTCTTTTTCTCTTTTTGTTGCCATTTCAGAGGTTTAACTTAGGGCTTATTTTTCTCCCCTTTAAATGTCACTCAAATATTTGCCTACCTCTACTTACTTTGACTGTCATAAGTGGCAATGAACTGATAAAAAAAAAAAAAAAAAAAAAAACCTTTCCACCAGTCTTCCCTTATCAACAGCAGTCTTTTTTTTTTTTTTTTTGACAGTTGAAGAAGCATCTATAGGGAACACAGAAGGAAAATTCATGAAGGTGTTACAGACCTGAAAGAAGAACACAAACACTGAGCTGACTATTGAAAAAGAAAGCGAATATGAGGACCAAAATGGTGTCAGCTTTTCTGGCTTCATAAATGAGCAGCCAGACTTCAATGATGAAAGTGATCTCATTAGTGCACTAAGTTACATACTGCCATTTTTCACACAGGGAAATCTAGAAGAGATAGAATCAACATGGCTACCATTCATTAAACTGCTTTTGTCCAATATGCGAAATGGAAATAATTCCCCTGGTAATTTGAAAAATTGTATAAGGAGACACAATCCTAAACCTTCTCCAAACAACTCAGCTTACAAAAATAAACTGAACAAGCTCTATTTTCTGGAAAATTTGTTAGGTGCAGAAATTCAGGAAAAAATTGATGAGGTTAAAAAGAAAGAAAAAACAGCCATGTTTATGCAGCCCAGCCTTTTAGGTCCCAAATCTAAACGCCAAATCTTTCAAAGGAAAATGGACACTGCCCAGCCACAAGAAAACAGCCTGGCAGAGTCTGTGAAGAAAAGGCTGCAGAGGGTGAACAGAGTCCTCAAGGGGCCAAAAGGCAAACAGAAAAGGCCCTTCAAGGAAGTGAGGAAACAGAGCATCTGGGGGAAGGAAAGTGCCCCACCTCTTGTGGAGACTATTGCTGCAGAAAGAAGGGATAAGAGACCACCCCTAAGGGAGCTGGAGCAGCTTCACATGGTACAGGAGCCCAGGATATCAGAGGAATTCACCTTCCAAACAGAGCCCTCACTCACAAAAGAACAGAAGGCAACTGTCTCTTCTTTCCTAAGTCCATACTCGGTGGACAGGGCTTTCATGCCCACCATTGCAAAACCACTACCTAAGGTCAGAAATAAAGCAAAAGACTTAACCTACACCATGTTTGTTTTAGAAGAGGCAAGTGCTAGAGTTAGAAACATGGAGGCTTCTAAACCAATCACATATGATCGAAAAAATTACCATCAAACAGGCTCTCATGTGGTTGATAGAATACCCAAGTTGAAAAAGAAAAAGTCACGCTTGAACATGCTGCTTGCACATGGCCCTCAATTCTCTACAGTGAGAAACCTCATAAATTCCCCTTCACGAGGTCCTTTTCATCTTTGCGAGGCCTGAGTTCTCAGAACAACCCTTTTTCAGAATTAAATGCTTTTTTAGAACCTGTTACAGAGGACATGCCTATACAAAAGCAGACTGAAGGAAGTGCTTTTGAAGGAAATGCTCTTATGGCAAACACAGATGAGCCAGAAGATACTCTCTCTGAAGCCACAAACCAGGAGGATGCTGCTGATGGAGGTTCCAGTGTGGGTGCATTTGATGAAATACCAACTGTGAAACAAACCAGTGAGATACACTGGGAATACCCCAGCATGGGCACTGACTCACCCACCAAGCCCATAGATGTCCTTAGCACATCGTTACACCTGGCTGATCTTCTATTGAAGCTAATCCAGCAGCTTTGGCCCCTCATCCCCAACAGTGACGTGAGATCTCTTATGTCTGATATCATTCACAACTTGGAAACTGACTGCGCTGATCCTGATGTGCAGGCAGTCTGTTCTAAGTTCATCCTCAGAACAGGCTACCTGATGAAACTTCTCAGTACACAGCAAGAAGCCAGTACATCCAGAACTGACTGGGATACAGACCAGTGGAAAACAGAGGACTGTATCAGTGACAACACAGAAGTTCAGAGTAAACAGAAGAGGCAGGAATCAAGTGAGGTGAGCAAATCTATAAAACATAAGACCCCGATTTTCCCATCGTTTAGGATATGTCACTGAAGCAGGAAGACCAGTGGCTCTAGTCCAGTGCAAAGTTATGAAGCCAAGACAGTATCACCCACTTTGCTCTTTTGGAGAGTGAAGTGTACCTAAACCAGATAGAATTTAATAGAAAAAATGCAAATTAATAAGGCATGTAGCACACTATATTTGGTGTGTTCTTAAGAACCCACAAGCTCCTCACTGGGGGAATGGGTTTACATAGTTTTCATCCTTACCATCTCTTCATCATCTAACTAAAGTTATTATTTTTTAGCTTACAGAAGGAACACAGGGATACGTCTATAACAACAAACTCAAATTGGCAGTGTCCATGATTATAGCATTAATGATGTTGATCATTATTATCTGTCTCATTAAGGTAAGGACCACAGTTCATTCAGGTTTCCAGAATATGTGTTGTCTTTGTAATAGATTCAGAACCCACAAACTGAGAACCAAAGGCATTTTGCCACTCTCTACAGAAAGGTAATTCCTTGATGGTGTACACGGTGTTCTGGCTGTGGAATAGTATTTCTCTCTGTCAAGCCATTACATGGCACTCTGAATTTGGGTCAATCCTGTGACATCAGTAAGAGGACAGAGTCTAATTTTGTATGTAGGAGTCAGGGACCAGCAGGGGTTAGTTTGTGAAGACCTCTGGGAAGATGATCACTGGCCACTGCACAGGCAGTACCCTCTGCATCTCCCGGTGGCTATGGCCTTTCTTGAAATTTCTATAAACTCCTATACTGTTTTTAACTTGTATGTACAGTTCAATCTGTATTTGTATTTATTTGTGTTTTCATTATTTCCTTTGCCTGCTTAAATAATAAGCTCTGAAAGGACAGGAAGCCTGCAGTGTTTTACCTGCAGTAGAAAGTAATGGCAGTCAAAGGAAGAGAGATAAACATTATGTCAACTCCACAATGAGGAATAACACAATGCAATATTTATTTCAAGTGGCATACAGCGTCCAGCAACAGACAGACGAGGTGTTCCCAAGGAGTGTGTGTGTCTGTGCTGGGAATTAAACCCAGGGCCTTGCACATGCTAACCAGGTGCTACACTGAGCTACACTCCTAGCCTAACACTAGGTGACTTTTGAAATGTCACCTTCTAATATTCTAGTCAGTGGGAGAAAATAAACAAATGGTAATAGAACAGCTGCCTAACTATTTGGGAACAAGTAACAAAACATTTCTACATTTCACCTTAAACAAATATATTTTGGTAAATGTAAAGACAGGGAGAGAGGGAAAAGGAAGGAGGGAGGGAGGAGAGGAGGGAGGGATAGAGAGGGGGGAGAGAGAGAGAGAGAGAGAGAGAGAGAGAGAGAACGCAAATGCAAGCTCTGAGAAAGAAAGGGAGAGAAACTAACTACCAAAGTATTAGGAGAAAACAGGCAATCCTTTTATAGTTTTGTGGTGGAAAGAGCTTTCTAAGCCTGATGCCATGGCTAGGAACCTTGGGTAGATTTGACCACGTTGTCTCTGATGCCTAGCCATCTTAGCATTTATGGATGCTAGGCATAGGGCAAAGAGTTTTCCACAGATCCTCTGATCTAATCCTCACAAAAATCCTGTGAGGAAGATCTCATCAATCCTGTTTTACAAATGGAGGAGATCATTTAAGGCCTCAGTGGAAAACCCAAAGGCAAAACAAACAACAATAACCACAAAAAAAACCACTCCAATTTCCCTGACCATAAACCCTGTACTGTTTATTACCGTGAATTCATTCTCCAGGGGAGGGTTTTTTGGGTTGTTTTTGTTTTTGTTTTGTTGTTATTTATTCATTTGTTTTTGTACTGGGGTTTGAATTCAGAGTCTCACACTTGCTAGGCAAATGCCCAATTTTTGAGATAGGGTCTCAAGTTTTTGTCCAGGCCAGCCTGGGACCATGGTCCTCCAGTCCCTCTGAGTAGCTGGGATTGCAGGCATGAATCACCACGTGCTGCTCTGAGTTTCAGAGTTTTTGTCACATAAATCTTTTACATCTTTGGTTAAATTTATTCTGAGGGACTTTGTTCATCTTTATTGCTAGTGTAAATGGGATCTTTCTTTCAGTTTTCTATTGGTGGTACATAGCAAAGCTATTGAGGTGTGTGGGCTGCCAGCTGCATGCAAGATCCTAAGTTAGGTACTATGGAAGAGAAAAAGAACTAGTAACAAAGTAGAATTCCTGTGTTCAGAAAACGTATCTCACTGAGTAGATAAGACTTAAAATAAATAAAAGGAATGGATAAAGATTTGAAGATAGTAGTCATTGTGGTGGATTATCATGACTGCTTTCTTCCAAAACAGATTTTTTACCACAGTAGAGCAAAAAAGGATGATCAAGAAGGCTCCTCAAGGTAAATATAGGTCTGGTAGTCTTTTAATGAGGATCTGAGAACTAGGGCAGAACTTAGAACTCATCTCTCAACTCTAAGGGAGAACTTAGAACTCACTGGTTTAACAGTGAGGAAACTGTCAGAGGTGTGAAGTATACTCATTTCCCATAGGGTTTTGACTGGCTCCGGCAAAAGTAGTTCCCTAGTCAAGGTGGAGGTAGCCAGGACTTTGCCATCACCAGTCCCTCAAGCAAAAAGGGTAAAGAGTAAGAGGTTTTGGCTGTGCCTGCTCCTGCTGGTGGTGGGCATCAGGCCCAGGCAGAGGCCTTCTTGGAGGCTTTGGGGACTGGGTTGGGAAGTCCCAAGATGTTAGGCTACAGGGCTGGTGAATGATGGAATGAGTCCTTCCTGTAAAGGGGTGGGAAAACTTACCTTATTAGTCCTCCATTTTGTCGGAGACAAGGCTCCCTTTGTGAGCCATTCTGTCTTGACCTTGCCTTGGAACATTTTGGGGTTGTTTGTCCCAACTTCTCCATCTCCAGCACAAGATGGCGCCGTCCCTGCTTCTCTTCCGGGAGTTTACCTTGCCGCCGGTGCGAACGGGCACCCTATCAGAAGTCCTATAGCAGAACCAGCCAACCGGCCTGTACCTCGTCATACCCCTCACTCCCTCAGCACATAAATACCCCTGTGTGAACAATAAAATTTTGCAGCTTGATCAGAACTCCTGTCTTGCTGTCATCCTTCGTGTCTCTTGTCCCTTCATTCTTCCCCTTCTAGGTTCGCTACCCACGCTGATGTGTCCTGCAGGACGGGACACCATTTTACCTTCTCATCCCTACTCTCTCTTTTATCCAAACCTCATAGAGTATTAGCTGGGAGAGACCTTAGACAATAGTTTGTCTCTTCCTTTTATAATAAGGACATGGAGAAGGAGACGGGCAAGATCTTGCCCTGAGGTCACATTGCTAGTGAGTATCAGGAAGGTGGCTCCTTTCAAGCCTGACACTTCTCCATTGATTACACTGTGGTTGGGCTGTGATTACATTTTACATCATGAAATAGTACTCACGTGCCATGAAGTGATAAGGTGGCCACTCTGGCTTAGGGATATGTACAGACCTCTCAATGCCACACGTAAGAAAAATATGGCCCAGAAGCTGCTTGACATGGACTCTTCTGATGAGGATGAGATTTTCAATAAAGATGCAGGGTAAATGGCTGAGGGGTGATTTAAATTCCTAGCTTATGTGGGAGTAAGGAAAAGTTGGGACTTTCACGAGTAAAAGCCTTGCATTGCTTTTCTTGTAGGGAGCTCAGGGAAGTCATCGTAGACACTCCTAGAACTTCAAGAGAAAAAAGCTTGAATTATTCTTTCAAGGAGCACTGTGAAGTCATCATAAAAATTTCAGCACAGAGCCCCAAGGGTGAGAAGAGGGAACTGGCTGAGGTGCTCTCCACTCAGCCCGTACAGTGATACCAATCCTGCTTCAGAAACTGGCAAATTTTTGTTTTCTCATACAGCACTGCTTGTCAAATACTTATTGTCATTAAAATTATAAAATTTCTAACCAATTCTATCCATAAAGGAAGCAATTAAATAGTTAAATACTGTATGTGCAAATAACAAGAATACAGGCAGGAAAAGCAGAACTGATGCTGGACTCCTTTGTGGCAGTCACGCTTCTGCAAGAGGCTGTGTAGGCACTGAAGAGAGCTTCCTGCCATATCTCCCCCTGTGTGATCATCCTCTGGGAATCAGAAAACATATCTTCAAGTGGTGCAGATTTTAAAGTCAAATCCCAGTTATTCTTTTCTTTCCACTGGTTCATCAAGAACCAGTCATTTCTTTTTTTTTTTTTCATTTTTCTTTTATTATTCATATGTGCATACAAGGCTTGGTTCATTTCTCCCCCCTGCCCCCACCCCCTCCCTTACCACCCACTCCGCCCCCTCCCTCTCCGCCCCCAATACCCAGCAGAAACTATTTTGCCCTTATTTCTAATTTTGTTGTAGAGAGAGTATAAGCAATAATAAGAAGGAACAAGGGTTTTTGCTGGTTGAGATAAGGATAGCTATACAGGGCATTGACTCACATTGATTTCCTGTGCGTGGGTGTTACCTTCTAGGTTAATTCTTTTTGATCTAACCTTTTCTCTAGTTCCTGGTCCCCTTTTCCTATTGGCCTCAGTTGCTTTAAGGTATCTGCTTTAGTTTCTCTGCGTTAAGGGCAACAAATGCTAGCTAGTTTTTTAGGTGTCTTACCTATCCTCACCCCTTCCTTGTGTGCTCTCGCTTTTATCATGTGCTCATAGTCCAATCCCCTTGTTGTGTTTGCCCTTGATCTAATGTCCGCATATGAGGGAGAACATACGATTTTTGGTCTTTTGGGCCAGGCTAACCTCACTCAGAATGATGTTCTCCAATTCCATCCATTTACCAGGGAATGAAAACATTTCGAAGAACCAGTCATTTCATTAGATCAAGGGCAAACACAACAAGGGGATTGGATTTTGATCACATGATAAAGCGAGAGCACACTTGGGTGTATGAGGATAGGTAAGACACCCAAAAAACTAGATAGCATTTGTTGCCCTCAATGCAGAGAAACTAATGCAGATACTTTAAAGTGACAGAGGCCAATAGGGGAAGGGAACCAGGAACTAGAGAAAAGGTTAGTTCGAGAAGAATTAATTTAGAAGGTAACACACATGCACAGGAAAGCAATGTAAGTCACCTCCCTGTATAGCTATCCTTATCTCAACTAGCAAAAACCCTTGTTCCTTCCTATTATTGCTTATACTCTCTCTTCAACAAAATTAGAGATAAGGGTAAAATAGTTTCTGCCTGGTAGTGAGGGGGTACAAGGGGAGAGGGAGGGGGCAGGGAGGTAAATGAGGGGTGGGAGGAAGGGGGGAGAAATGACCTAAACATTGTATGCACAAGTGAATAAAAGAAAAAAAAAAGAACCAGTCATTTCCAAGGTGTTTGACCTCCTGCCCCCAGGGGACTGTACACCTTCTAGACCTTCTCACTAAGTGTTGGGGTCACTAGAATATCTAGATTAGTGAACCTACTGCACTGTTTGGTCAGGGCTTGTCTTTTTTTCTCATGCCATCAAACTATTACATGAGTATGTGTCCTGTCTTGGAAGGGTTCTACACATTGACAAATGGGTAGAAAATTGACATTAGTTTGTTTTTCTTTAAAAATCTCAACCTTGCTGGCCACTGATAGCTCATGCCTGTAATCCTAGCTACTCAGAAGGAAGAGATCAAGAGAATTCGATTTGAAGCCAGCCCAAGCAAGTACTTTTAGAGACCCTATCTCAAAAAAACCCTTCACACAGAAAAAGAGCTGGTGGGGTGGCTCAAGGTGTAGGCCCCGAGTTTGAACCCCAGTACCGTGCAAATACACACACACACACACACACACACACACACACACACACAAATCGACCCTTGGATAACTAAGGTACCAGAGAGATAGTATAAGAATGTGCAAGGGCAGTAATTTCCCAAGATTGCCCTCCCTAGCCTTTATTTCCAAAAATAAAGGGGTGGGGCTTCTCCATTCACATGGACTCCTCATCCTCTCCTAACCCCACTGAGGATCCCACATGTGCTGCTCAGCTCCTTCCAGCTCTGCCCTGCTCCAAACCATCTGTTTCCTGCCTTGTCCAATGGGCATGCATAGCTACATGATTGCAAGTGGCCATTTGCAAAGGATACAAGGGGTCCTTCACTCCATGCTCAAAAACAGTTACTAAATCACATTTAGAATGTGTTAAACCCATTTGTGAGAAAAAGTAAATCAGAATAAGCAAAAATAATCTACCTATTTGACCACAAGAAGATGCTGGCATTCCAGTAATATGAGATGAAGAATGATGCCAGCCACAAATGGATGAACAGCCTCAGGTCTCCTGGAGGAACAGTGGGGTTTGGTGGTTAGGGTTCCAAGCAGTGAATGGTCTGTCAGTTCTTCATCTTGCAGGCGAGTCAGCTAATTCTGGGCAGGAGACCCCAATACTCTTGATGCTGCCCAAACTTCCTTCCTGAAAATGAAAACCAGTGTTTCTCCTTGTGTGGTGATAAGTAGCCAAAAAAAATATTTACTGAATTTAATGCACAAGACTAAATAGTAATCATAACAGGAAGCAGCAACAACTACCACTTATGATCAGCTTACTGGTGCCAGGCCCTAGGTGAGACATTTCACAGTCTTTCCTCATTCAGCAACTTTTTTGTTTTTTGCATTTTTTTTGTGTGTGTGTGTGACCTCAGGGCTTCATGCTCAAGAAGCAGGGGCTCTACTGCTTGAGCCGCACCTCCAGTCCACTTTGCTCTGGCTATTTTGGATATGGGGTCTCTCAAACTATTTGTCCATGCTGGCTCAATCCATGATCCTCCCAATCTTAGCCTCCCAAGTAGCTAGGATTACAGGCATGAGCCACTGGTGCCTGGATAGAGGTGTTTCCCTAGTAAGAGTGTTAGACAAAAAGACAGGAGCTAAGAAGAAAGCTACTTTGGGCTTCTCAAAGTCTGAACAGGATTCCAAGCAGCTTTATCTTGGCATATTTGCATTACCTTAAATTTGACACAAAAAGTGAAGTTATTTTTTATGTAATGCTAAATCAAATTTGTACAATTAATTGTACTATTAATTAAAACTCACAAGCATTAGATTCTACATTGTCCAGCTGGTCCTAGATGTGGCAGAATTTCTGCCCAAATCCAAATTTTCTGCCTGGCCAGCCTTTGGTCAGCTGTCTGTCCTCAAGCCAGGCACACACCCCTGGCTGTAAACTGGATGAGGATTGGTGTCTTTGGTTGAGTGGCACTGAATATGGCTGTCTCCATCTTACTGATGGGCAAACTATAGCTCAGAAGACCAGCCCTTAACTGAGACCTGAGTGATGGAGGTGGTCACCAGACCAATGCCACGACAAGAAAACTCTCACTGATCCCAGTGAAACCTGTCAGAGAAATGAGACATTTTTAACAAGATGATGAAATGAGGCAAAATATAATTAGGGCAAAAATTCTTCAGACCAGAGATGTGTCATCATTTCAGTGAAGGAAAAGTTAGGTGGCCCAGAAAGAGTCCATAAAAAGATAAAACTTTAGCTGGGTATGGGTTACATGGGAAACGCTGTGCCTGGTGCTGGAGAAAGAATTGACTAGGACAGAGTCCCTTTTCTCAGGGGGCTCCTAGGCTGGGAGGATTTATACACATCTCAATCCACACTGAGAAGATAGTGTATTGGATGAGACTGTGGCTGTGTATCAAGAAGTGGTCCAGCTCTGGAATGAAGCAGTTATAAGAGATGAAGGGAAATGGAATAAAGTTGATTCTTGACAATAAAGGAGATTTCCTTCCTGACAACAGGAAGGACAGGTGTCTAGACATTGGATAGTACAATGACAAGGAAGCACAAATCCTTGAGGTATGCCTGCATGTGGGCAGTCTGATGTTTCAGAGCATGACATGGAAGCGTGCAAGCTGTAAAAGGCATAAATGCTACAGGCTGCATGGGGGCCAGGGACCCTGATCACAAAGGCACAGGAACCAGAGGTTGAGCTACTGATGGGTTACACAGTGAGAAGACATGATCAAGTAGAGGGAGAGGAGGAGATAACCTGGGGTCTGGACTAAGCAGGAATTGGGAGAAAAATGGAGCTCCAGAGAGGAGGTTCGATTCAGCAGGGGTTTTCTAGCTCAATAGGAACAAGAAAGCTCAGTTGGAAAAATTAGGCTAATGAGGTCATCTCTCCACCAAGCAGCAGCCACAAAGGTAGCATAGATGTTCCCTGCTTCCCTAGTCCTATAAACATACAATACATGCCAAGACAGGCTCCTTCCATACACAAACTCCAGCCTTGGTACCCACAGTCCTGCTAAACCTGGCCTCACTTGCTTCTCTGAAAGCTTGGGAGACAGAGTGTACTGTTATCATTCTGCTTGTAAATACCTCTCCCCCAAAAAGCACCCTAATTTACATTTGCAGCATTCAGTGCAGCTGTCCCCTTTGTGTGACAGTGGACAAGGAATTATATGCCCAGGAAAATCCATGAGTAGTTGGCATGGAGAAGAAAGCTAGCCTTGGATAAAAATCCGCAACCATTGCAAGGGCACCACTAATACACCAGCTCAGAGGGTCTCCAGTCTGTCTGACTCAATCCATGCATCAGAGAATCACATACCTAATGCTGGGTACCAGATCACCCCCAGACTGTGACTTAAAATGACAATAAGCTCCTATTCCTCACAGTGTTTGCAAGTCAACAACTGAGGAGTAGCTATAGCAGTTCCAGCTCTGAGTCTCTCATGAGATTCTCAAGACTTTGGTCAAGGCTGTGGCCATCTGAAGGCTTGACTGAGGCTGGAGGATCCACCTCTAAGGTGGCTCATTCCCTCATGCTGGCAAATTGTGCCAGTTGTCAGATGGAAGCTCCAGTCCTTCCTGTATGGCCCTGTCCACATGCTACTTGACTGAATGTCCTCACATCATGATGGCTGGGCTTCCTCCAGAAACAGAAACACTTTTTATTTTAATGACCAAGCCTCAGATAGCACACAGCATCCCTTGTGCCACACGACATGAACAGAAACTAGTCACTAAATCCAACCTACACTCAAGGAGAGAGGATTTAGACTCTGCCTTTTGAAGAAAGAAGACTCAAAGAATTTGTGAACATGCTTTAATACTGCCTGCACTAGGAAAAAATCTTGTTCTCCACTTCTGACATCAAATGGAGGGGGTGTTGTCACACACCAATATTTTACAATTTTTCTGTGGACAACTGCTGAGTATCCTACAAATCGGCTTAATTTTGCTACTAACTGGAGTTAGTGCCAGACTCCTCAGATTAAGAACTCAGTACTACAAGACTGCCACTACTTCAGATACCAATCTCAAGTCCAGGTTGTCACCCATGCTTCTGACTAACCATTGACCTCAGGTTTGATCACTTGACAGAATGACTCCTGGAGTGCAGTACTTCCTACTGTGGATCTAGTACAAAGGGTGTTTTGTTTTATTTATATTTTGTTATTGTACTGGGGATTGTACCCAGGGCCTCATGCTTGCTAGGCAAGTGCTCTATAACTTGATCCATGCCTCCAGCCCAGAAGGGTATTTTAAAGGGTACAATGAACAGCCATATGAAGAGATAGATAGGGTGAGGTCTGGCTGGGAAAGGTTCCCACGGAGCATGGATTTGGGATACACCACCCTCACAGCATGTGACTTTCTGTGTTTATCAGCCCAGAAGCACTCTGAGTCCCATCTACTAGGGATTTTTTAGGGAGGCTGCATCATGCAGACATGATTGACTGTTAATCTCCACCTCCTCATAGCTCCTCAGAGGCTGAATGCTGGGGTTTCAAGTTTTAAACACCCCCTACCTATGTTGTCTATGTTCTACTTATATCTTATAGGAACTACCAAAAAAGGTAATGTAGTCCATAACATAACAAGCTAAATTTTTTTGCATTGGGAACAAATACAGAAATAAGTAAATAATCAAACAAGGCATCCCCAGGCCACGGTGAGCACACTATGCCCTACAGAGGCTGGTCCTGACCTCACGGAGACCCAGGACTCTGCAAGAAAGGCAGAAACTGCAGGCTGTGGAGAGGTTCAAGTCTGCCCTCTTTGCAGGATGGTAGGTATGTTATCTGGCACACAGTAGGTACTCAAGTGCGTAGTTAGGTGCTTTTTTCTCCCGTAAGTGTTTCTCAGAGTCACATCCGGCAGCCAGTCAGCTTCTGGATTTTTGTTTTCTTTTGGTGATGTTGGTTCTAGGAATGGAAACCAGAGTCTTGCATATGCTAGGCAACTGCCTTACCTCTGAGTTCCATCCCCATTGCTTCTTGCTGCTCTTGATGAGGGAGAAGGATTGGCTTTGCTAAAGATGGGTCTGCCCAAGTTCACCCTCTGCTGTACTCCCTGGTGCTGTCCAATTTGACTTGCAAACTCTGCTTCCTGTCAAATTTTCTTATTGTCTCTTACCTGGGTGTGGTGGTGCACAACTGTAATCCCAGCTACTGGAGAGCCTAAAGCAGGAGGCTGGGGAGTTCCAGACAAGCCTGGGCAGCATAGCAACAACCTGTATCTACTCTCCCCAGATGGTCCCTTCTGCATAAACAAAGTAAGGGCTTTTGTCTTCCTGGGGCTGTTCACTTGGAGGAAAACCATAATAGTAGCTACTGTGTGGGGAGACCCTCCATGTGACTGGGCCTCCATGCTGTGGTTCTCAAGATATGTACAAGGGCCCCCATTCCAGAGGAGAGGTGTGGAGAGGGATGGAGCTCATTTGAGGGCACACGGCTGGCAAGTGCTTGGTGACACAGTGCCTTCTCAGCTACCTCTTCTCCATCATCTATCTCAAAAGGCACAAGTGGCTCAAGTGGTAGAGAAAGTTACCTAGTATGAGGCCCTGAGTTCAAACTCTGGTACCACCAAGGGAAAAAACAAACAAACAAATCAAAAGACAGGTGTTCCCCAGCTGATTCTCAGATGCAGCCACATCTGTGAACCATTGTTATAAAAGCCCTAATTCTCAACCCTGACCATACCTCAGAAGCACCTGGAGCATTCTCAAAATGGCAGGGGTTAGGGGTTGAAGAATGTGAAGGGTAGGAAACTGGGCTCTGTGGCTCATGCCTGTAATTCTAGATACTTGGGAGATAGAGATCAGGAAGATCACTGTTCCAGGCCAGCCCAGGCAATAAAAGGTCATCAGACCTCATTTCAATCAATAGAAAGCTGGGCCTGGTCCTGTGCACCTATCATCCCAGTTACCAGGGAAGTATAAATAGAAGGATTTGGTCCAAGCCATCCAGGCATAAATATAAGACCCTATTCAACAAAATCACTGAAGCAAAGAGGACTGGGAGTATGGCTCAAGTGTTAGAGTGTATGCAGAGTAAGCACAAGGCCCTGAGCACAAAAACTAGCACTGTCCCCCCCCCAAAAAAAGTAGGAAGTCAGGAAGGGATGGGAGGGAGAAATAGTGACTCAAAAGGACATGAAGAACTTCTGGGGTTCTGGAAATGTCCTATTTCTTGAGCTGGTTGCCGGCTACTTAGATCATTGTTGTGAAAACCATTGAACTGTATGCACACTTGTGATCTGCATAGTTTTTATATGTAATGTTATTCTACTATTTAATTTTGTGGGGTTTTGAGACAGGGTTTATGTTGCTCAGGTTGTTGAAAATCCCTAGGCTCAAGCTATGCTCCCACCTCAGCCTCCCAAATAGCTAGGACTAGGGTTTGTGCCACTGCAACCAGCTTACATTTTATTAAAGGCAAAGTACAAAAAGGCAGCTGTCAGTAGCTACTTCACCATCTCCTGGGGAAAGGCAGTGTTGTCCTGACTCATCATCCTGAGGACACTTCTCACAGTGTCAAGCAGCCATCAACCTCTGAGCCTGTGCCTGTCTTTAACAATGGAGCCCACCACCCCTGCCTTCTGCTTTGAAGCTCCTCCCTGGACTGGCTGGGTTTAGCTACTGATGCACACTGGGGCAACAGGAGCCAGTGCTCCTAACAGCTCACTGTGTGTGTGGTCTTGGCAAAGACCATGGTACAGACCTTAGCTTTCTGTCTATGATATGAAGCTGGGGCCCCAGGCCTGTGAGGGCCTGTTTAACTCTGGCTTCCTTTTACTTTGTCCACCCACCTGTAGCTTGGGACCCTGTACCCAGAGCCAGTATCAACCTCCCCATGTGTCCACAGAATGTAGAATGGGGAAAAGGGGTATGGTGGGCACCAGCCCAGGACCATGGCTTCTGCAGAACCCAGAACAAGAGGCACCATCTCCCTGGGGCATCTCACCTGGGAGTTCAAACTGCCTAATTCCAGTTGGGCTGGTCCAAAGCCAAGGAGGAGAGAAACCTCAGGGGACCTCACCCACTCATACAGCATGAGCAAAAGTTACCTAGAAACTGGGATGCTTGACCTTGCTCTGATACCTGGGGGCTTCTTACCCATTTTCTCTGCCTGCACCCTAGTCTAGTCAGGACTCCCTAGGGTTGGCCAACTTGTGACATACTCCTGTGAGTGAACACTGTCACTGGATTGCTAAGGGTCACCCACCCCTTAATTCCTTGTCACTGCCCTCTGCCCACTTGTCCTTCAAATACTATCACTGTTAAAGATTCAACCTTAGCACAGAACTTCACACCTTGTAAATGCTGACACAAAGGGCTGAGGGATTGGGAATGGGACCTCTTTCCAGGACCCTCACAAGGGCCCAACTGACTTTTTTCTGAAGTGTTATAAGATTTATCTCCAGAAGGCTAAACTGAAATTACCCACCACCTGCTATCAACTCCGGCCAGTTTAACACATGAACTGAAGAACAGAGAAAGACAGTCTGTTTAAGGAAGTACTATAGAGTCATAGGTAAGTCACACAGTGTCAATCCCTTCTGCTGCCTCCCACCAGCTTTGTGACTTTGGGTGGTTGCTTAATCTGCTGCTAATTTTCTAAGAATGCTGTGAAGGTGAAATGATACCTGCATCCGACACTGTGCGTCCTGCCCCACACTGATGGGGCTCACTCTCCCTTACAAAAATGACCTTTCCAGTGTCCCATTCTTGCAGTCACGTGATAATCTGGTTAGCTAAACCTGTGGTGCTGTAACCTCTGATCCTGAAAATCTGAATTTCAGGCAAGGTGGGGGGTCTTCCAAAGACTCTCTTCTTAGAGAGTCACGAACCTCTCGTGCCACCTCCAACTACTCTATTTCAGCCCTTGGATGACAGATTTGGACTGTGACTGTCACCTTGCTGGAGTCAGGACCCCCTTTTAAAAGACCTGGAAGCACAGGATCTCCTGGTACTGAGGGACCAGCACAGTGGAATCAGGCCCAAAGAGACCATGTGCCAAATCCCAGCTCTGTGGGTCATAAAGGGAGTAACGACCACCTCCCAGGCTAGGGACCATAGAAGAAGGAACACTGTGTTGAAGTCCTGCAAACCCCACCCTCCACTCCCACTTCCTGTACATGGGCCGCTTCTTCCCTCTGGTGGCTGCTGGGTGAATTGCACAGCAAGTATCTTCTTGGTCTGAAGATGGGGAAATGGGAGGAGCTTTTTTCCTACAGATCAAATTGATGCTGCTGGCTCTCAACTATGCCTGACCCCCACCTCCCTTTCCACAAAATATGTTTTGTGTAATGGTAGTAATTATTAATATTTATGCACCTCTCTTTTCTTGGTATTGACATACAATAAACTTCACACAGTCATAGAGTACCAAGAAGATAGTAAATATGACCATCACCTCCCCTCAAGTTTTCTTGTGCCTCTTGGAGACCCCTCCTCCTATTTTTACCTTTTCCTACTTCTCCATTCTCAAGGAACTACTAATCTGCTCTCTGTCATTATAGATCTATTTGCATTTTCTACTTTTCTATAAATTGAATCATAAAGCTTTCCATTACTATAATACATATCTGAAATGATTAGTTTATAAAGAGAAAAGGTTTATTTATATATCTTCTTTTTAAGACAGTGTCTTACTATGTAGCCCAGGATGGCCTGAAACTCACAATCCTCTCGCTTTACTCTGCTGAATGCCAGGATTACAGGCATAAGCCACTGTGCCTAGCAGAAGGTTCTTTTGGCTCACAGTTTTGAAGGTTCCAGTCCATAGTCAGGTAGTTGGCCCTGTTGCTTTTTGGGTCTGTGGTGAGGCAGCACATCACAGCAGGAATGTATGGTGGAGCAGACCTGCTCACCTTTTGGCCAGGGAACAAAAAAGAAAGAAAGACAGGATCTCCAATATCCTAAAAACCTCCCACTAGTCTGTATCCCTTAAAGTTTCCACCACCTCCCAATATCACCAAGCTGGGGACCAAGCCTTTAAGACATGGGTCTTTGAGCAGACAGTTAAGATCCAGACTGTAGCAAGATGCTTCTACACATCTTATCCTATGTCCATGAGAACACACACACACACACACACACACACACACACAGAGCCCAACAGGTTTAATGGAGGCCCTGCTAGGCACTGTTTCAGAGCACAGACAGGGAGCCTATGACAGAAAAATACTTAGATAAAAGACAAATTAATTAGCTCATCAACTCTTTCCTCTCAGCATGCATGCCAAAGATTCAAACACAATGAAGACCTATTTTCTAATAGCACTGAGGGTGCAGTTTCTTCCTGCTTTTGTGTATCTACTCATGGTTCTGGAGGGAATCACAAACTAGTACAGTATTAGCCCTAGGAGTACATGGAAGCTGAGGGAAAGTTTGCAACATTGCACACTTTTTGTACAATTTGTATATATATGTCTAGCCCTCAGACATAACACAATACTGATTCTTTATCCTGGCAAGGAGTGGCCATTGAATGTTAGATTATACGTTTTTATTTGGAAATAAAAACAAAAAATATTTAGTTATGTTTCCAAAAAATTAAAATGAGGTATTTGGATTAAAATCATTTTGAGAAAAAGTTTATATCCATTAATTTCCTATCTATCTGTCTGTGTGGGTGTACGGCACTGGCTATTAAACTTAGGACCTTGCACCTGGGTGCTTCACTACTTGAGCCAGCCCTCACAGATACTTTTTAAATTTTAAAAAGAAAATGAACTTTTTTGAAAACATCTCTGAAAAAGTTAGTAAAATGTTTTACATAAACATATTTTGGTGAAAATACATTAAATTTTTTAGTGTTCTGAATATGATTGTTATAATCCTTCAATGTAATTTTTAAATCTTTTTTTTTGTTAGTGTTTTTGGTGGTGCTGGGGATGGAACTAATGGTCTCTTGCTACGCAAGTGCTCTACTGGTGAAAAATCTCCAGTGCTAAAATCTTGATAATACCAACATAATGATTTTGCTGAAGGGAAGAGAAAATAAATTTCACGGGATACTTTGAACATATATCTTTATTTGATTAATCCTCCCAACATGGTCAGCTCATTGACAAATAAGTCAGACATAAACAATAATAATTAAATTCAAGGTAGGCCTGGTGGTACATGCCTGTAATTCCAGAGCTCAGGGAGCTGAGACAGGAGGATAACGAATTCGAGGCCAGCCTGGGCTACATAGTGAACCCTGTCTCAGAAAAACAAACAAAAAAAAAAGAATTAAATTCAGTCATCTTTGACATTTTGCTGGCATTCTGTCTTATACAAACATAGCTTGTTGAACATTTAAACACGTTAACCTTCTAGAGGGTTTGAGGATAGAAGGTATTTTATTAAACAACTCATTAGTTTGATTTATATCGTTTTAGTATTTAGAAAGATGACCTGGGCCTCTGTTTGCCCTCTTTCCCCAAGTCACACATCAAAATTTACCCATGGGCCCCAGCTTGGATTTTCCAGTACTTTGAATGGATTGGAATCCTTCCAGAACGCAGGTTTGTCGTGACTGCGGGGCTGCAGTTGGATGGCTTTGTGGTTCCCCTCCTAGTATGGACATCATCCCCTTGAGGATTTCCAGCGGCCAGGTTAGCAGCACGTGGTCCTGGGCTATGCAGGCCACCCCGCCTGCACGAGGCTGTAACTCTACAGAGATGAGCTTTTCAGGTCATCTGAGGCACCTGTAGAAATTTGGCCATAAATGGTACCTCATAGAAGAGTACCTCAAGGATGACTTCCTTCCAGTGTCTGCCTCCATCCCTGCTCCTGCTGGGTCCAACCCATGATGCTGTGTGCAGTTGCCCTGCTGGGCAGAGAAGTCAAGAGATGTTGAGAGGCAGACACAAGCACTGCTGCTGAGAGACCCTTGTAACTCAGTCACCCATTCTGTTTCCAAGGTAGAGTGACCCTCTGTGACAAAACTTTTTTTCTCACTTCCTTTTTGTTACAGAACTTTCTCATACCTCTTTGTGACAAATGATATTGAGATGTTGTCACCTTCATGGGCAGGTAACAGGTTGTCACATCATCATTCTACAGATGGGTAACCCAGTGGTGACTAATGGGCAGGTCTCATTTGGTGACATGTGACAGAAACTGAACTCAAATTTTATGCCAGAAAGGCCATTTAGTGAGTCTCAGAGCTGCAGGAAGGAAAAGGTGTAGGAGTCCTAGAGAGGGCGGACAGGGTCTGGAACCCAGGCAAGCTTCTACTCATTCTTCATGGAGCAGCCACTCCCATGTGCTGTGTCAACTGCTCATGAGGATGGGACACAGACATCCCATGTCATCCGAGGCAGAGCCATGTGACTCACAACTCCCACCAAAACCCTATGGGGAAGGAGTTTCCCCAAGGTGGTCCTGTTCCCAGAGAGAAAGGAGGTGGCAGGCAGAACCTGATCCTGCCCAGTGTTCTCTTTTACACTTGTCACCTCACCTTCCAGGCCCATCTGCTGTTTCTGCCTGAAGCTTGATCAGTTTGCATGGTTTGAACCAGTGTATTTCTAGGAGAGTGATGATGTTACAGAACAGAGGTTCCAGAAGGCTTTGGTGGCCCACACTTCTGCCTTCTTCAGAAAAAAGAGAGTGGTTACTTAAGCAGATTTGGAGTGTAGCTGTTGAGGAAAAGGTTACCTGACTCTACAGATCCTCGCAGAAGGCCAGGCTGGCTAGGCCCAGAGAGAGATTGGAAAGAGATAAGTCTCAGAAGAGGGTGGGATCACATGCTGGGGCCACTGTCTTATCTGAGGGGGACCCAGAGGGGCTCTGTGGGCAGAGTCAGTGCTGCCTACTTCCCGAGGCTCCAAGAACCTCCTGAGCAAGAATGGGGAGGTTGCCAGAGGCATCTACACACTAAACAGCTATTTGCTGTTTGCCTAAAATTCTAATTCAACTGGGAATCATGTCATTTTATTTGCTAAATGTGTCACATCTTAGGTGGGAGGCAGAGAGCAATAAAAGAATGTCCCCCAGTTGAGAAGACAAGAGACCAGCAAGGAAGCAAGCCTGCCAGTGAGGCCATCTTGGCCCTTCCAGAAGCTGCTCCACACCTGTGGGTGGCAGGGGAACCCAGGCCTTATCCCTCAGCACCACACACCTGGTTTAAGGGGAAAGACACATACCCTGTGACAGAAACAGTCCCAGTTTCTGTTTTCATTGCATTGGCCATTTTGAAGAACATAGACTGTTATTTTATAGATGCTCCTTCTGTTTGACTTTGTTTCTTCTGGATTAGACACAGGCTAATGTCACACATAAGGAATGCTGTTGCCCTTCTCAGGGTATCATGTCTAGAGCTGCACAATGTCCCTTTGTCCCTCACTGACAATGTTATTTCTAATTGCAAGGTCAAAACACAGTCTGGTTTTCCATGGTATAGCTACCGTTTTCCTCAGGGAACAACTAAGCAACTGTAGGAGACTCTAAGACCAAGTACACATCCAGTTCTTCATCCACCAGCTCGACTGCCCCAGTGAGGATTCTCACTCACACCAGTTTAGGATGCTTACACAATGTTAATGGGTGCAGGGTTTAATTTGGGTTGCTGAGAATGTTCTAAAATTGACTTCCTGCACAATTCTTCAAATAAAAACTATTAACTATTAACAATTTAAATAAGCTAATGTGAATTATATATTGTGCATTAGATCTCAATACAGCTGATAGGAAAAAGTATTTTTTCACATTTAGCCATCTAATGCCCTCTTGAGCAGCTCTTATGTCCATATGACAAGGCCCAATCCATACTTTGAGCACTTCCTTAATTTCTGCTACAAGAAGATAACCCAGAATTATTTCCTACCTGTTCCTCCTCTTGCCCAGGAATCATCCATATTCCCAAGAGTCCTGATTCCATTTTGTGGGGAATGTGAAACCAAGATATGTGCATTTATGATTTCATTTAATCTTTTTATCACCCCATTAGGAAGTCATTACCATATCTTCATTGTACAGACAATGCCCAGAAAGTTTTAGTATGCTCTCCACGGTTACATCATAGTCCAGCCTTTGAGAGCAGGCAGTGTGAATCTGGAGCCATGGATCTAAACACACTTGTGCACAAACACACACACACACACACAATGTGACAGTGACACTGAAGGTTATTTCTACACCTGGATCACTCTTGCTTTCTGATATGCACCTTTGAATGGAAAAAAATGAGAGAACCTACCACCAGCCCACTAAAGCAAGGTATGTGACTTACAGAAGGTCATGTGTCATGCATCTGGGGTGAGACTGGGGGAGATCAGCACCCAGTGTCTAGCCCATCTAAAAGCACTTGTTCAAATATATATGTACAAATGTCATTGAGGCAGTTGTCACTAATCTGTCTCCCAACCTTACTCTCCAACCCAATATCCCAGTGCTATCTGTATCTGGGCCAATTACAAATGAACCCACATGAGAACCAGATTAGCCTTGGTTTTTAACTATTGAAGCGGGGAAATGGGTATATAGAAGTTCATGAGAGTACTTTCTTCTATTTGTAAATGTTAATTTTTTGTGATCAGAAGTATTAATAAAATAATAAATGAGAGGAAAGACACAGGACTCCTCCAGGTGATAAGTGAGAGAGGACATTTGGCTGCTCTCTACAGATCCCCCGGGCTTTCAGAGAAGACCAGCAGAAAATCTGTGAGACAGAACCCGCAGGCCATGCTGGGCATCCTCTCCCCTCTGAGGATGAACACAGCATTGCTCTTCTCTGTGGCCAGCTGCCTCCTTGTTGTAAATGGGGACATGACCATCACTCGCTATGAATTGGCCAAGATACTTCACCAGGAAGATTTGGATGGAAGGCTACTCCCTGAATGACTGTGAGTGCCATTTCCTCTGTCCCTCCCCCTTCTCCTCCTTTCCTACTCATGCCCAGGCCCCTCCTTTCTCACCCATTCCTCTTACAAAGCCAAGTTCAAAAGAATACCTACCCCAAGAAACCTTTCCCACAGTCAGTAGTCATCCAACAATTATTAACTACACGCTTATAATGCGCCAAGAATTGTTTTAGCCTCTGAGGATGTAGTTCCTTTGTAATAGTGTTCATATCAAGGGGAGAGGGCAGCAGCAGCACCACCACACACACACACACACACACACACACACACACACACACACAACCACACACACACACACACAACCACACAAATATATAAAGTACTTCCTGGTGGAAAAAAATGCATGAAGAAGAAGGAATCAGGGGTAGTGACAGGTGACACTGTCCTAGATGGGGATGTCATCTAGACATTGAACAGTGCTGAATGAAATAAGCAACCTGGTCACCCAAAGGTCTGGAGGAAGAACATTCCAAGCTGAGGGAACAGCCAGTGCACAGCCTTTATCCTCCTGCATGGAAGGGAGCTCTCCCTTTGGCCTGGAATCATGCACACCTGTCTTGAGACACCTTCTCCCTTTATCCTGTATTGCGATTTTCTATATACATATCCTCGTTCTTGTCCTACAGACTTTGAAGTGACAGCTGTATTTGACCCAGTTGAAAGTCCCTTAATGGGTTTTGCATAGGTCCTGACACAGAATAGGTGCTCAGTAAGTGCAGAAATCATGGATGGACAGATGGAAGTTGCTTGAGTGGATGGGGCAGATGGTCTGAATGACACCAGGAGAAGCCAATGCGTGTTTCTAGCTCAATGGCCCTATCAAGCCTCTTGAGCCTTGTTCCCCCCTTCAGATTCCTTCCCTCCCTTTCTCTCTCATCTCCTTTCCCACTCAACTTGGTCCTTCCTAAATCCTGACCTTCTACTTCTTCTCTAAGGGCCATGCCTGGCTTTTGTGGAAAGCAACTTCAACTTATCAACGGTACATGAAAACGCAGATGGCGGCTTTGATTATGGCTTCTTCCAGATCAACAGGCATTACTGGTGTAACGACTACCAGAGTCACTCGGAAAACTTCTGCCACATGGACTGTCGAGGTTTGGCTAAGGTACCAGGGTGGGAGAGGTGGGAGAGGACACCAGGCTCTTCTTACATGATGTCACTTCCAACCCACATCCTGGGCATTCCCTCCTGGAGCTGTTCAAAGAGTCAGGGATTCCCTTGACTGAACAGAGACTTGTCCTGGTGGCTCTAATGTCCATTCAAGTCAGGAGTTACTGCAGATATTTTGAGAAGATGAGCAAACTGAGGTTCAAAGAGAACTGAGCCAGGCATGTGTTTGATGTCTATAGTACCATACCCTTGTGAGGCTAAAGCAGGAGGATTGCCTGATTCCAGTAGTTCAAGGCCAGCACTGGAAACACCACAACAAGGCCCAGTACCAAAGAGAGAGAAATAGTTGTGGAGGGAAGGAAAGGGAGAGAGACGGAGGGAGGGAGGGAGGGGGCTGAGAGAGAGAGAGAGAGAGAGAGAGAGAGAGAGAAACTAATACCAAATGTACTTTGTAGCCTTGAAAATTCAGATCTAACTATTCAGTAGTACTCAGGCTAATGGTCTGACCTAAGGCCATGTATGAATTCCTGACCTCAGAGCTGATCCAGGAAACTTGACAGGACCTGTGACTCTGCCCTTTAGCTCCTCTTTCTTACTCTGACTAATGTACCTGGTTTCTCACTTAAAGAGCTCCCCTCATTAGGCAGGACCCTACCTTGGCTTCTGGGCTAGCTGTTTTGGCATTTCCTCTCCCTAGAATCCCTGAAAACTTTGCGTGAACCACCATCTACCCTGGCCTGGAAGAATAGTTGTGGTCAGGCCCAAATCTCAGTGGTCCTGCCTCCACCCTGGCCACCCCCAGTCTCCAGCAGCCACTATCAGTGTCTAAATGGTCCCCTGGGAGGGAGGCCTTGTTTATGTGGAAGTGCTCAGGCCCTAGGTAGCAGGTCGTGTGCAGATAGAGCCAGGGTCTTCCTTGTCTTTGGCATCATCCTCTCTATGTCACAGGTGCTCTCCTTCCTCCCTTTCAGATGTACTGGACCCCAGGCTTATCTCGGCCATCAAATGCACAAAGAAGATTGTGACTGGATTAGGGGGAATGAAGAACTGATGAGGAGGACACAGTGGGACTAAGGAAACTGTGACAGAGAAAAGGACAGTAGGCAGGGCCTCATGGATACATCCTTGTAGCAGTCTAGAAGAATGCGGGTTAGTGGAAAGACTTGGAACTGAGTTAGAAGGCCTGGTTTTGGTTCTTTCTCTGACATTGTATTGAACAAAACACTTTTGGTTGCAGTAAAAGAAAACAACTTGATCTGGCTGAGGAAAATTTATTTTAGTGGAGGACGAGGCTTTTCACTCAGCCCACTGAGTTCTTGCAGCTAGGCCTCAGCAAGAGCACGGAACCAGGCTAGAAATTTGTAGAAGCTTTCCATGGCAGGTTCCTGTTTCAGTTGGTGCCACTCTGGTCTCTGCAGACTGGCTTCCTCTGCTCCCCAGTTCACAAAAAGATTGGAAATTTTTATAATGAATAGTATTTTTTAAAATAGTGGATTTTGGGGCAGGTACAGTAGTGCATGCCTGCAATTCCAGTTACTTGGGAAAGAGATAGGAAGATTGCAGTTTCAGGCCAGCCTGGACAAAAAAAATTAGTGTAACTCTATCTCAAAAAATAAGCCAGGTATGGTGGTGCATGCCTCTGGTCTCAGCTATGTGAGAGATGGAGACTGGGGACTCAGTTTGAGGCCATCTAGGCAAAAAGTTAGAGACCCTATCTCAACAAACAAGCTGGGTGTGGTGGTTCACACCTGTGTTCCCAGCTACTTGGGAGGTGGAGGTAGGAGGATTGCAGTTTGGAGCTGGCACTGGGCAAACTCACGAAACCCTTTCTGAAAGGTAAACTAAAGCAAAAGGGGCAGAGGGAGTAGCTCAAGTGGTAGAGTGCTTCTCTAGCAAGTGTGAGACCCTGAGTTCAAACCCCAGCACTGCCAAAAAGAAAAAGTGGCTCTTTCGTGGACTTCAGGTTTTGGTGCCAGACCCAATATGGTCACAAGTAGCTGTGCCCTGAAAACCAACAGCTCAAGGACACTGCACTTCATGTTGTCCCTGACCGCTTCACCCCACCCGTTCAAATGTTCGGGGTGGATTTGGGGTCTTGCGTGGTGAACTGTGAGTTCTTTAAAGGCTGGAGGGTCCCTGCTTCTTCTTGGGAGTTGAGGCAAATCACTCCCTTCTTTGGAGCTCCTCTGCTCCATGTGCTTCCTGCACATGGTGACTGCAAGGACAGAAAGCAAATTATTGGATCAACAAATGGGAGAATGCTAGGTAAGACAGGGTGCTTCCAAACTGGGGACACCTCCACCCCAGGACATTTGGCAACAGCTGGAGATTTTGGCTGCCACACGGAGGATGGGTATGCTACTGGCATCTGTAAGCAGAGGCCAGGGAAGCCGTTAAACAGTCTGCCTTACATAGGGCAGTGTGCCAGCAGAGAGTTTTCAGCACCAATTTGTTAATAGTGCTGAGATTGAATTCTGGGTTATTTTAGTGGGGCTGGAGGATTGTAAGGACATTTGAGCCCTATCCTACCCAGGATCTCCATTCCTCAGAGCAAGGAGATGCTGTTCGGTTAAATCAAAATGCACATGGGGTCTGTGATACATTCATTCTCCTCCTTGGCCCAACCCAAAGCCATGGTCGCCAGGTCTGCAAGGAAAGGCAGAGGGCTGTGTCTTAGCAGTGCTCTTTGTGGTTGGTGAGGTGTTGGAGGCAGCGGGAGCCAAGTGAATGTTGGAGGAAGTGGGGTTGGATCCTGGAGATGAGACATGCCGGCCTCTGGATTCCACTTTCCTGGTGTCTGTCACTGGGACTTTCACTGGGGTTTAGGCAAAAGGCAGTGCTGTCCACTGTGGAGTGCACTATCTGTTCATGGAACAAAGTAGAACACTGTAAAAGCAGCGATGGATGAAAAAGCAAGAAAGAGAAGCACACATATAGTATCATTTATTTAAATTAAAATACACATGCAAAAAGCCGATATACATTTTAAGGAGCACAAACATTTTGAAATGGTTGCTCATGGTGTGTGTGTGTGTGTGTGTGTGTGTGTGTGTGTGTGTGTGCGCGCGTGTGCATGCGCGCAAATGAACGAACGAATGAATGAAAAGCCAAGAGCCAGGTCTTGTGGGGATCAGTGAAGCTGCGGAGGATAAAAAGCAGCCCAGGGTAACAGGTGACAGATAGAAGGTGCTAAATAGATGGTAGCGATTACCAAAATAACATGAGTCCTGACTTAGCTATTACGACTAGGACAGCAGGGTATATGAAAGTACATTCTACAGTTCCTTTTTTCTCATCTCTTTCCTCTTCCTCTAATCCTGGAAAGAGTCCAATATTGAATTTCTCTTTTTTATTGAGACAGGGTCTCTTGACGTAGCCCAGGCTGGCCTTGAGCTCATGATCCTCTTGCCTCAGCCTTCCATGCACTCCCATGCTCCACTCCCACCACTGAGTCTTTAAGGACACACTGAGGAAGAATATGGAGCAACTTCCTCAGGAATCAGTTGGGAAGGAGTCCTTGGAAGAGGCTAACAAAAGCAGCCAATCCATGGGGAACTTTCTCATGCTTGGGAAGGAAATAAGAGAGGAAGAAACCAGAGTCCCATTGGGGCCAATGTGGGGAGGGACCGAAGGTGTTCCTGAGGATGGTAGGCATCAGGTACTGAGATCCCACCTTTGTGAGGCCCCTGGCACCTACACTGTGCTGACTGTTGGTGTCCAGCCTGCTGGTGGCTGCTGTCGTACCCTCCCTTTGGATTCCTGGGCATCCTTGAGAACATGAATTTCCCACCACCCAGCTAGCCAGGAAAATGGCATGTGGAAGCCAGAGTCTGACTTGAGCTTGTCTCTAGGGAATCAGATCTGAGCCTGATCCCTTCCAGGGCTGCTGGGAGTCAGGTTGTTGAGATACACAAGATGACCCCGCATCACACACTCACCAGCCAACCCTTGT
The DNA here is from genome assembly GCF_047511655.1 of Castor canadensis. Classification (NCBI taxonomy): domain Eukaryota; kingdom Metazoa; phylum Chordata; class Mammalia; order Rodentia; family Castoridae; genus Castor; species Castor canadensis. The sequence continues at coordinate 21,942,404 of NC_133396.1, read as the reverse complement.
GTTATGAGTTCTTCCTCCAGTCACCAAAGAGTGACTGAGTGGTTTTAGCAGGGAAGATCTGGAATTGTTCTGCTACATTTTCTAACGTTAGTTGGCATCATGAGTGGAGATGGGAGACCCACTTCTAACCATCCAATGAGGAAGAATAAGGAGCATCCGCCAAGGTGGGTGGTGGGAAGGGGTCCTTGGAAGAAGCCAACGAGAGTGGCCAACCCATGGTGGCCTCTCCTATTCACACTTGGGAGGGAAATGAGAGAGGGAGAGACCAGAGTCCCTTGAGGGTTTTCAGGGGAACAAGACATCACTGTTCTTTCTCACTTAGTGAGACCTTTCCTTCTCCCTTCTGTCTTTGAGTGGGAACCTGGATTCTCTGATTATTGAAGGGACACATTTGCCAGTCTGGACATTTAGAATTGTAGGAACTAAACTTTTCAGTGTACACTTAAAGTAGAACTTTCAGAGCACTGTAAACATTTCCAACTGTGTGATCATGATGAAGTCACTAAACCTATAGGTCTTAGGATCCTCCCATGCACAGGATTGAGCAGGTTAAATGAGAAAGTGTTTGCAAAATACCTACTATGCTACAAGCACTCTGATGCAGGTTTTGGATGTGCGCTGGTGATCACTGTAGAGGTGAAGCTGAAAATGTGGCATCCAAACTGATATTAATTCACAAAAGACTGTGTCTGGATTCAAGATGGTGAATCCATTCTTGGGTGAACCCCAAGCCTGTGAGGTGTTGTAGGAGGACTCTATCCAGCCTTGACATTTAGGACACTGAGAACTGTTGTGGATTTCATAAATGGTACTTACCTGGAGCTTCTTGTGGGGTTGGCTTAATTTAGTCTTTTTACCATTTTGTTAATAAAAACAACTTAACTTGAGGAGACTCTATAATTTACATAGTGTTTGTTTTAAAAAATAGATTCCATAGTGTTTTCACACGGATTGTACTGTCTCTGAAATGGGGTGGGAGGTGTGTGAGTGTGGGTGGATTTAACATAAACGATCCAAGTTCAGTCTGCTGCAAACATGGTGAAACATGTCTTTACTGCCCAATAAGAAACCTCCAAAACCCTCAAACCTGGTTTGTTTTTTTCTTTTTAATGACGGCTAAGAGCAAAATGAATTATTCAAAGGCTAGCAATTAAGACTGGCCTGTACACTATAGTTGGAGCTCTGAGACTGTGAGGTCATTTCTGAAGATCTGTTGGCCCTATTCAGGGCGGGAAGTCCATCCTTGGCCCTGATCATGGAAGGAGTAACATCTTGGCTCCAGAATACTGAGAGCTGCCATCTCAGTCCTCAAGGGCAGGATGCAGCTGCATCCCAGCGAATACCTCGTAAGAGGAAAAGGGCTTAGGAGCAGAGAGGCTGGGCTTAAGCATGGACTTGACACCTTGCCCAAGGCACAACCTTGTCTGGGGGGACATGTAGGTTGGGAGGGAGCAAGGAAAATGCAGGGGCTTCACCTTTCTCAGTTGCCCATCCAGCACCATTTTCCCCTTCCTGACCTCCATTTTGTTTGGAAAACTACTACTCCCCGACTCGACTGGGGAGAACATGGCTTTCTCCAGTGATCAATTCTGGTAGGTCTGGGCCAGTGGTTCTCAACATTGGGATTAGAACCATCTGGGGAGGTTTGAAAACATTCAGGTGTTGGAATCCAATTCCAGAAGCCTGCCTTCTCCTTCTCTGAGCTCGTCTTGTCCTTGACTTCCAGGACCCACTCTACAACAACATCAGGGGCTCTGGACTGAGAGAACAATGGCTGAAGCTAATCCAGAGGTGGCAGACTATATTTTCAAATAGTGGTCAATACGATAGCTCCTGACTCTTATTTTACAATGGGACTCTGACACTTCTTAAATAGTGGGACTTCTGCTCCCTCCCTTGGTGGGCTGGTGATAATGGATTACAGAAACAACATTAACTCCCAAGGCTACTTCAAAAGAGGTAACATGGCTTCTGCCTATTTCTTTGGATGCACATTCTTAGCACCTCACTGTCAGGCTGAGGGAAGATGGGGCCTTATGAATACTGTGCACAGGTGTTCAGCCAACAACTTCAGCTATTGTCTGGCAGTGTACACCAATTGCCACACAAGAGAATAAGGAAGTTTTTGAAATGGCAGGCACTGTCTGATTCCAAATGCCTGAGACCCTTAGCAATAGTCATCTTACTAAGTCCAGTCAACCCCTCGAACTGTCAGAAATGATCATGGCATGATTGCTATTGTCTTAAGCTATGGAGTTTTGGGGATATTCCTTATCTGTCAATAGATAACTGGAGCATGCTGTCACTAGTGTCCCCCAGCAGACAATGGATTAGGAATGGGTATGTGATCCAGTGTTGGCCAGTGAGACATGAGGTAAAGTCTGCTGGACAGTGTCTGGGAAAGTTCCTAGGGAAGCCATGGAGGGAGATGGTCCTTCCCTTCCTGCTGATGTTGTTGAGACTTTGATACAATTCTTGGAATTGCTGTTGCCATCTTGCTATCAACCTATGGCTAAAGCCAATTCCAGAAGCACAAGAATGGCAAGAATTTGGTTCTCAAAGACATCATTGAGTCATCGAATTCACTGGTCCTTGAGTCCATGCCTACTCCTGGCTTTTCTGCCGTGAAGAGAATACTTTCATTGATTAAAGTGGTTCAAATCAAACTGTTGCTAGCTGTTGAAAATGTCCCCATTTGCTGCACTGTGTAAACCACAATCTGCCCCTTTGTAAAAAGGGATCTCAAGGCTAGGGTAAGTGAGCAGTGAGGTGTCAGCTACTCCCCAAACTGCTCCTGGTGAGGAGTGGGCAAGACAGGTGGGAAGAAAGTCCTTCCTGGGCCATGAGCAGAGTGAGGGGGTTGGGAGGCAGGGCTGGCTGAGAGGTGCCTGAAGCCACAAGTCTCCTTACCTACCCACAATTCCTATCTGGGTAGAGTAAAGGGACCCCAGCCAGCTGATTGGTAACACTGAGTACCTTCCAGCTGAGAAGCACCTTTCTGTCCTTTGTTTGGCATGAGAATGACGCCTGTGATCTTGAACCTGTTCTTGAACTCCAGGAGTTGGCTGGCCCATGATCTCACCCACACAGCATTATCCAGGGGAACAGAGGCTGGTGTGGGAGCTCCCCTTCTTTCCTCCTCCTGTGACTGAGAAGAGGGTTTGGCTTGGCTTTCCCTGCAAAACCAACAGCTTTTAGAGCTGGAACCAAAGACATTGTTATCCATCGCTCCTCATTACAGGCAGGAGTGAAAAAATGGGGTTCCCGGGAGCCAGTAACACACAGAGCATGGAGCAACAGCCTCATGGGAACTCAGGCCTCTAACGGGGCTACTGCTTCACTGGAACCAGCAGGGAGAGGCCCTGCGTGCCAATTCCCAAGGGCACCCTGCTTGTCCCCCACCCCCAGCCCTGATAAAGAATCTTAGCCCTGGAGACAGAGAACAGGGAGCCTTGGCTGTCACATGTCAGAACACTGAGGCAGGCCAAGGAAGTGTGGCCTGTCCAAGGTCACAAAGCATAGGTGTGGGGAATCCAGAGACCTTAGCTCTGTGGGAATAAATGGCCAAGGCCCCAGTACCTGTCCTGGGAGTAGTGGATCCTGCACGACACCTGCCAGATTCCCATCAGCCCCTCTGCTCACCTGGAACCCAGACAGCATGGGACACCATCTCCTGGGGTGCACAGCCTGGCTGTGGCTCATTAGCCTCCACCATCATGGGGACCATTGGGCCCCGAGTCTCAACTCTCTTATGCCACAGGGAACAGCATCACCCATCATGTCTGGGCTCACACTCATGGAACCAGCTGGATCCCACTCTGTCCCAGCCTATCCTCACCAGAGCACACGCTCATTCAGTGCAATCCACTTGTTCATCTACTTCACCCACTCACTAGTCAGAGTGTCTGTGTTCCAAAGGTTAGTTAATTTCCCCAGTACATATCAGCACAAAAGTGTGTTCACTGAGTGCGATGAAAGTCAAGACTTGGGAGATGCAAACAGGTGTTGTGTGCCCGTTGGGTTGCTGGTCTCAACTAGGTGGGAAGCCTGAGAAGGGAAAAAGCCCCACGTGCTAATTGGCTCAGCTCTCAAGTTGGAACACCATTTCCTCTTCCTTCCTCTGCCCTTTATCCATTGATGAGATTAATTTTAAGTGTCTGGGTCACAGTGTCCATATATTTGGTCCAGTAATTTTTGGATGAGAGTAATACTTAAATTAGTGGACACTGAGAAAAGAAGGTTATTCTCCATAATGTGGGTGGGCCTCATCCAAGTAGCTGAAGACTTGAATAGAACAAAGACAGAGCTCTCTTGAACAAAAAAGATTTCTGCTAGAGAAGTATCTCTGGACTTGAACTTCAAGTCTTCCTTGAGTTTCCAGACTGTTGGATTTGGATTGAACTGGACCAGTCTCCAAAATTGCTTGAGTTAATTTAAAATAAATCTCTCTCTACATAGACATTCTGTTGGTCCTATTTTCTTGGAGAACCCTAAAAGACCACTTTTATTGAGGGAAAAGGAGTTACCCAAGCATGAAGGGGGCTTTCTTCCCACTTTGTCCTCTGGGGACATCACTGATAAGCCTAATGCACACAACATTTGCCCCCAACTTCTCCCCCTCAGATCTCTGCAGCTCTGAAAACAGGCTATTCCTTCATCTGGCAGGGACTGTCATTCACCTATGCACAAGAAGGAGGGTGGAGTGTCAGAGAGGAGCGAGCCAGTGTCAGAACTATTCTTTCTGATAGTTCCTGATCCTGAGCGATTTTAGTCCATAATTTCTGACACTTTGGTTTATTAGTCTACCCCTCCCATTTCTGAAAACAAAAATTCACAAAAGTGTTTTTTATAGTGCTTGAGGAAGCTAAACAAAAAGTGTATTGAGGAAGGGGCCCTGATGGATGATTCTGAACTGAGTTTATACACTTGTATGTTTGATAAAAAATCTTTTGATCCTGGAGAGGCTACAAATAGGTCTTGGTTCTGACATTAATTTGTAGATGACAAGGAAATTGCAATGGTAGCTTGATATTGATACCCATCCCCCCATGAGAGAAGAAAGTGACCCAGGACCCATTCTGAGGACCCAGGCAAAGTTCATGTGCCAAGAGTGATAGCTCCTTGACTGGGCAGCTCAGCCAGGATGGTGCAGGCCCATTCTAAAGATGTCACAGTCAACAATCAACATGCATTTAAGAGTGGATTCTATTTTCCCATGAGCACAAATACAAGCCTGACACAGTGACAGAGGAAGAATATTTTAGAGAGAGAAAAGTGCATCTTAGGAGATAATTACATTGATGAAAACTGGAGCTGAGCATATTTAAACACTTGTCCAGCTTGGAAATGCCACCTAATTGTCTCTGAGCACACCGTTTGATTCCCTCGCTTTGGGGGACACCATAATTTAGATATTATTCTGTAAACAGTAACCACAGAGAATGACTCCAAGGTGTTGAAGGAGTGGGGAGCTGGGCTCTACAGCTGTGATTAGCTTGTAGGCAAGGGTGGAGAGGGCACACGAGAGCAATATGAGCCGAACTATTAAGAGTTGTAGGTGGGTGTGTGGGGAATGGACTTACACAAGAAATCGATCATCTGCAAGATAAGGAGAGAGGACTCAGAAGAATCCAGTGCAGCTGACAACTTGGTCTTGGACTTCCTGCCTCCAGAACCATGAGAAAGTGGTTTTCTGTTGTTTGATCTGCTCATGCTCAGACCATGGTCCTTTATGGCAGTCTGAGCTGACTAAATCAGTTATGTGGTTTCCTGTGGCACTCGCCTGAGCCCTGAGTTGCCCACTGTGCATCAGGACTTCATGGTATTAAGGAGGCCACAACAAAAGCAGCCATGGCAAAAAAAGCAAAGAGAGCACAACACTGTTTTGCTTCTCAGAATCAAATGTACAAGCTGAGCAGCCACCTGGAGAACCGAGGTGGTCACGGCTCGTTTTCCTCCCATGGACTTCAGGGAGGGTGCAGCCGACCTCCCTGCTCAGGTTTTCCACCAGGAAATCAGTGTCAGGTTGCCTGGTCTTCTAGAGGCACCTGATTTGCCTACATATGTCACGTAACTGGGAAGCAGGTGCTCCCCCACATAAGGATTAAATTGGCAAGCCATCAAAGCTCACATTTTCAGGAGGGCAGCTAGATCATTCGAATCTGGCTTGTTTTGACTCGAAATGGCCTAGGTATTGGCAGTTTCTGCCCCAAATCCTGGGCAGCCCCTTTGAAAACTGTATAGACACCTGCCTGCATGATTAGGGCCATCGATGGGGAATATGACCCTTGTCCACAAGGACGGTGTCCCCAGCGTTGGACACAGTGCCTGGCATTATGAACTCAGACCAACCGAATTCTCAAATTCTCATTGTCAGAGTCACTTCTTTGAGTTAAGGCATCAAAGGCCCCTGTTAAATATGTGATCAAGGGACCATATATTTTAAGACAGCTTCAGCCATTAACACCTCTTCGTGACTTCCTCAGCAGGGCTCAGACCCTGGCCCAGGGCAGCTGAATTCGGGAGGGAGGAGAAGTGCAAAGGTCCATAGCCTGAGGAGTGGGGCTACACAGATAGGTGTGTTTTGTGGGGAGAGGTTGGTGACCTAAAAGGACAAAGCATGATGAAAGGAACTGCTGGCTCAATGGTTCTGAGCAAGCCAGACCTCCACATCAGTCACCTCATAGCCTAAACAGGCCCAGTTTGTGAACTGAGGGCCTGGGCAGTTGGCAAGCACTCAAGTCCGACTGTGTCTGTGTCAGGAACTTGGCACCTCAGAGCTGGCCTTGGCTGGGGCCAGGAAGTTGAGAGTGTGGGAACTATATACAGCTGAACACAGGCCTTTCCTAGCAATGGGGTACTGCTGGCTTCCTAGAGCCACAGCTGTGATTGGCACTCAGAAGGCGGGGCTTCATCCATGATCTTGGCCTATCAGCATGTCCCCTGGCTCCAGGCTGTCACACCGTGACCAATAGAGCTACTCTGGGAGAAGTAGGGAGAGGACACAATCAAGTAACAAGGGCTAAGCAGTGGGTGGCCTAGGTCTGCCGACCACAGGCTTGGAGCTCAGGGATGGCAGGGGAAGGGAAAGGGCTGTCCAGCTGTCCACAGTCCAGGCAGGGTGGTAGCTGGGGCTCAGCAGGGAGAAGAGGACATCTGGTCGTAATCCGGGCACTTGAGCAAAGCTGGGTAGTTGCTGTTCATTTGCAGGGAGGCATCACTGGAGATGTCGGAGGGGCTGCGGCCTCGGATCCAGGCATCAGGGTGCAGGAACTGGCCCGAGTAATCAGAACAGTTGCTCAGACGTGGCCGGTAGAATCCGGGGTGTGGCCTGTACATGTCCTCAGCAGTATACCTCTTCATGAACAGGTACACAGACATCACCCCAGCACTCTACAGTGAGAAGGAAGCAAAGACAAGCTCATTGCTGGGGGCCTGCCTGGATTCCCTCAGCTGGGCTCTGCACAGGATACAGCCATGGAGGAGCTCAAATGGGGTGGCCAGTGGATGTGGAGACAGGAGTGGGCCCTGGAGACATCTGGGATGGAAGAGACCCAGGAAGGCTGGAGTGGCACATTCTGGGAATGAAGAGAGATGGAGTGATCGTCTAGGGTGATGTGGAATGCCTCCCTCCTCCCAGTCTGGTTCTTAGCTCCACCTAGCCCACCCTGGCACAGGGCATGGCAGGGTGGGTTACCTCTGTTAAAAGAAAGGAGATGGCAGCAAAGGCAAATGACCAGCCATATTTGTAGTTGAAATAGGTCTCTGCATCCTTGGTCCTGTTGAGCATCTCATCGTTGATGCTGGAGATGTACAGTACCAGGCCCACCACGAGAGAGAGGCCTGGATAAGGGCAGGGGAAGAATGGGACACTCAGGATGGAGGCACAGGGAGTTTGCTGATGTTGGCACCATCAAGAGCAAAGCTACCAGCCTGTCACAATGCATTTATTTTGGAGTTCAAGGTGAGCAGGAGCTTGTCTTCTAAGGACCCTTCTAGACAGCAGATAATTGTAGGTAGGAAAGCTTTCTGTCCAACTAACTTAAGTCTAGTGGTTCTCCCTTTCCTGCCCACACCTGCCAGGCACACACACATGCTTGAGCTCCTTCATTGGGCTTGGGCTGGAACCCCAGCATGTTGTCTTAAAAACTCCTGGGTGACACCAATATGAATCTGAGGTATGAATCCTGAGTTACAAGTGGCTTTGCCTAAGCTGAGAACTAAGGTAAGGCTCAGCAGGGGTGCTAGGGCCTCTAGTCCTTGTCTCTAGTGGCAGCAGTACACAGCACTGTGGTCTACAGTGTGGCCTGGGCTCTGTACAGCCCACCTGGCCAAAGTGTGCAGCTTATTTGAGTCCCTTAGGCAGGAAAGGCAAGGAGAGTTGGTCAAGATCTGGCCAGCATAGAATCAGGGGGCCATGAGGCCCAACCTCCAATTGCCATTGTGCAAATGCCTACCTCAAGCGTCTGGCTCATCAATTAGTAACTGTACTTGAATCAAGACATAATTAATTACTCTGAGATGAGCTGTTCACATTTAATTCCATTCATATTAGTTCGTGAAACTGGGGCATCTCAAAGGATGAATGCTAATGGGAAAAAGGTGCCATTCAAACCTTCCTTGGTATCTAACTCATGTTTGAATCACTGCTGCCCCCAAATGCTATTCTCTGTAGTTATCATTAAAACAACTTTATGTGGCCCAGCTCAATTCTAGATTTCTGATACTGTAACCTACTATGGAAATCTCAGGAGTTTCAATAGCCAATCACCTGGCTATCATGAAGTTCACACAAAGAAAAGTTGAGCGCATAACCCCGAGTCTGTGCCTCTCTGGCCAGGTGGAGAGGTTGGGCTGACGATATTGCAGGTGTTGTTGAATTGATGGATGAAAGGGTGGAAGGATGAAAGAATGGATGGCAGATGGGTTGGTGGGTAGATTGAAAAATAAATGGACAGATGGACAGAAGAAAGAATGTGTGTGTGTGTGTGTGTGTGTGTGTGTGTGTGTATGGGCAAATGGCGGGGTACATGGATGAACAATGGAAGGAAAGAGACAAAAATAATGACTTTTGGGCATCAGGCAGTCTCACTGCCACCTGGTCCCTAAGCTATGTTGACAAGAAAATGTTGGGAGTCAGGTGGTAATCAGAATGCCTGGTGCCCAAGAGGTGTTTCTTTCCATCTACTTATCCATCCATCCATGTATGCATGCACCCATCCAACCATACATCATTCATTCTTCAAGCTACCCACCTATCTTCTACCCTAAGCATCCCTCCTCCTCAGCCTCTTCTCTCTAACCAACCAGTCCAAGGTACACTCTCTTCAAAAGAAAAAAGTCTCCATGAAAGCACAGGTCACTTTGAAGGGAAGAAAGCACTTACCTTTTTATCTGCCATGTTCCTTTCCTGTCTCCCTCCACACACTCACTGTGAGAAACCTCATCCCCATCCGTAGTTTGCACTCCTACTCCCAGGCTAATAGCTCCCAGATCTCTGTGTTTGGCCCAAGTGACCCTATGAGCCCCAGCCTTGACCTCCAGCAGCCTTCTAGACACTTCTTCCAAGACATCACAAAGGCACTTCAAACATGGGATTTCCCACACTAAACTCATGATCTTTGCCCAAAACTGTTCCTTCTGTGGTCCGTAGATCACTGATATGAATGACATCTGCTCAGTGCCCAAGCAAGAAATTAGTACTCGCCCTTGGCTCTCACTGGGAGGTCAGTCCTAGATCCTCTGAGTTTACCTCTCAAATGTCACTTTTTCCTGTTTCATCCACCATCACCCCTAGATTGGGCCACCATCGCTTCTCTCCTGTACTGTTGGAGCAGCCCCTTGCCCAGTCTCTCTGCCTCCTGTCTCACTTCTCTCCCTCCTCTGTTTCCCAGACTGGGTGTTTGAACATCCAACTATGATCATGGTGTTCCTTGGCTCAAGATCCTTCTAAAGTGTCTCATAAAGTCCCAGATCCATAAGGATGCCCAGGGTCTCACTTCTTACCACACTTCTCCTCCATAATGAGTAATGACAATGGTCGGTTCTCCCGTGCTTCTTCCTCTCTCCTCCCTCCAGGCCCCTTTTCCACTCCCACACCCCAGCCTCACTTCTGTGCCTAATTCCTACTCACCCTTCAGTTCACCTTCTCTTGCAGTCTTCCCTGATCAATCCTGTTTGAGTTTCAACCACTTCCCTTGGCCCCCATAGCCGTCCCTGTGGCCCCTTTTCCTGCTGGGTTCCTATTTGCTGTCTACTTGTTTATATCTCTCACTACACTAACCTTCTTGTAGGCAGTGATGCAAGCACCCAGAATATGGCCTGATAGATATGGCTAATGAATGAATGAAGCACAAGCCAGTACCAGTCCTAGAAGACAAGTCCATGTTGAAGGGACGTGGTTGGCCCGGGGTATGGAGTGTGGTTGGTGAGTGAAAGGGGGGTAGCATGCATCTTTTGAGGTAGTTGAAGACTGGGATGAAGGGCCTGTATTCCAAAGGCAGATTATATTTGTTTTTTTATGCCAAAACCTGAAGACACAGCCCCTTCAAACACAGGGGTACTCCTCACCAGTGAGACCTGGTGAGGAAGGGGTGGTGATCTGTGTAGTAAAGAAAGACACTGGTTTCCTATCCCAGCTCTGCCAGGGTGAGCCTGTCAAGCCACCCCGACTCTGGAGCCTCTGTTACTCTTCTAGAAGGTTGTGGATGGGCTCCTAGGCCATGAGAAGTTTTCTCCAGTCCTGACTCAGTTCTGCCAGTGACTAACTCAGCTTGTCCTGTGTTCAGTGCCAGGTGCTGACCTACAGCTGCCACCAGGACTTTTAAAACAGCAGTGCAGGAATTAAACATCAAAAGTCCAGTATGCATGAATAGAAAGCAACAGAATTTACCTGAGAGGATAAAGAAGATGCCAGAGACAAAGGCCAGTATCGTCCGGTGGGGACGGATGTGTCCGATGTTACTCAGGATAAACCCGATGAACATGAAAAAGAGGCTGACCAAAGGGAACGGGGTGGCTGAGCGAATCATTTCTAATTCAGAAGACAAAGGAACAGCCTGTCAGTTTCCAGTGGCCTTACTTGCTGCACCTCATCCTAAGCAGAGTATTCTGGCAGTTTCTACCAATAGGTCCTCAAGGCCCCACCCCTGTGTGAGTCCCAGGCCCATCTCTCACTGAGTGACCTGGAGACCTCCCAGTGCTGGCAGGACTGGAAAGTCTGACTTGAAGTGCCAACATATTTAGGTCTCTGTTTTCTCCTTCAGGCATAAGCCACTTCCCTCCTGGGAGTCTACACTGCCTGCCCATGGTAGTTGATAAGGGTCTGGTCACTTTCTCTTGCTTCCTTGTTCAGGGAAATTTACCAATTCCAAGAGCACAGGGCTACTCTGAGGGGTACACAGGATAGTCGCTGGCCTCTGTCTTCCTCACCTTATGACTACTTAAGGAACTGTTTTGTTGTGTAATAAAGAATTTATCTGGTTTTTGCCCCTGGATCCTGAGAGATAACCTTCAAATAAATCCTTGGAATTTCCCAAGTGACAGGAGTATCTTTGCTATTCATGATGGGCCCCTGACCACGCCTGAGTTTATGCTGACAAGTAACTCAAGATAGGGACTGGAAAGACCAACCATGACATTAGAGGGTTGGGTGTTGAGCTATGTGATATCAGCCTAACCTCTGGGGAGAGAAAGGGGCTGGACACTGAGTCCAATCACAGGTTTAATATTCAATCTCATGCCTATGGAATGAAACCCAGTAAAAACTCTAAATACCAAAGCTGGTCCTTTATAATAAAACAGGAATGGTAAGTACAGCACTTTCCTGAGTTCTATGAGTTGTTCTAGCAAACTATTTTGAGCCCAAGTCATGGGAAGCTTCAAATCTGTAGCCAGTGGGTAAGTGCAGGTGGCCTAGGCACCTCTGAACTTGTGGTTGGCATCTGAAGTAAGGGGAGTCTTGTTAGAGATGGAGACCTTAAATATGTGGAGTCTATTTACCTTGAGTGATTAGTATGGGTCCTCCCTATCCATGGGTCTCACATCCACGGATTCAACCAATTGCAGATTGAAAAATCAAGTTGTTGTTGATGTGCACTAGATAAACAGGCTTTCAATGGTTGTGTCTATGCTAAATATGTGCAGACTTTTTTTCTTGTCATTATTCTGTAAACAATTTAATATGACAACTATTTTCTTTGTGTTAGGAATTATAAGTCATGTAGAGGTGATTTAAAGTATGCGGAAGGATGTGTATTTGTTATGTGCAAATACTACACTGTTTCATATAAGAGATCTGAGCATTCACAAATTTTTGTATCCATGTGGACAGGGGCCTGGAACCAACCCCTCTAAAGTCCCTTATGATACCAAGGCGTGGATCAGATCACAGCATTGCAAGTTCACTCTGGGGATCAGAACCAACTCTAGTGAGGTCAAGGTCATGAAGTCAGTCTTGTTATGGCCAGTTCCCTGGGTTTGAATGTCCTCACACTTACTGAGGTCACAGACTTGGAGACCTGTCTCCACCTCTGGAAAATTAAATCAGCAGAGCAAGCTCTAGTGAACTCAGGCCAGCACAACCAGTAGAGGCCAAGGGCATTAGCTGTTGAGAACATGCCAGTCACCTGACTCCTCCTTCTGCCCTGCTCCTCTCTGTCCAGCCAGGGGCCCAGGTTGGAACATTCAAGACACCTACTTAGAACATTGACCGTGGACTCCGACGTCAGCTGAGAGTTCATGGGCATCACATATTCTATGGTGAAGCAGCGTCCTCGCTCCTCACCTGTGGAGGCAAGAATTACTAGGTTCTTCTTGAACATGGATTAGAGGTTAGTACATTCAAATGGTATTTCCAAATGCTTCTAGGATTTTTGACCTCCTGTGTCTTTACATCTTGGCTATACACAAACCTTAGGGGACCCTGTTCCTGGCTGCTGGCCCACAGCAGGGGAAGGGAACACATCCCTCCTGGGATGGATCCAAGCACCAAGAGTTGCATGAGGAGAGGTCAGCACTGTGAACTCCACTCCGAGCAGAGATGTAGTGCTGTCTTATTGCTTGTAAACAGAGGACCTGATGGTGGTGCATGGCTGACTCAGATTCATGAGTGTAGGTTTCATGGATCACAGTCCCATCTACCTTGGAAACCAGATCCAAGAAAGCAGCTCAAGCTTGGCTTTAGATTTAAGCAGAGATGGATGTTATCCCATCTGTGGCAGTGGGAGATGAGGTCAGACGTGGATGCTGGTCACAAAGCAGACTCAATAAGTGACCAGGAGGCTTGGTGTTCTTCCTGCTAACTCCCATTCATCTGCCAGTCTGTCCCCTGAGGCACTACTACAAACCCAGGGAGGACAGCTGGAAGAACCAAGTCAAGTCTCTTCCCAGTGCACACGTAGGTTACAGTGCCCTACCAAGAAAGGCCCAGTGACCATGCTGTGGATGTCCTGGTCAACGCAGGCTTGCAGTCTTACAGGACACAGGGACACTTTTTTGTATAGGTTGGACCTTGGCCATGATGAAGGCATAAAGGGCAGAGCTCTACAGAGTTCTTGGAGTCGCAATCCCCAAGGTTTCAGAGAAGCCCTATTGAGCTAAAGGGAGGCCCAGACAGGCAGAGTTATTCTTGTATCCTCCTGTGTCCTCCTATACCTGGGAGACCTACAATTGTGTGTTTGTTTGGTTTGGTGGTACTGGGGTTTGAACTGAGGGCCTCACCCTTGCTAGGCAGGCGCCCTTCTTTTGTGATGGATTTTTTCTAGATAGGGTCCCACCAACTATTTGCCTGGACTGGCTTCGAACTGCGATCCTCCTGATCTCTGCCTCCAGAGTAGCTAGGATTACAGGCTTAAGCCACCAGTACCCAGCTTGCAATTGCGTTTTCTCTGTGCCATTTGATGAACGGAGGAACAGAGAAACTGCTATTTCCATTCTGTAAACTAGTAAACACAAGTGAAATTGAATTAGGAAGACACCCTTAACCTGCTCAAATCTCCATTCCTCATTTGTACAGTAGAAATAATAACAAGACTCTGTGAGCATTGTCGGGAAGATTAACAGCTCAAGGGACTCAGGTGAGAGCTTTTTAGACCTGCGGGATGTCATTGTCATCTGTCCTGGGAGGCAGAGTGTGGGGAAGATGGAGCCATATGTCTTTCAGGAAGGAAGCCCCAGGAGATGAGAGGTTTTGACCAAGTGGACATCGTGAACCAGAGCCAGAATTTGGACTAGGGTCCTGGTCACTTCAGGCAGCAGGGCTCAGAGTCCGTGGAGATTGAGATTGTTCCTTACAGCATCTCCTGGCTATCTCTTCCCAGTGAGAAACCTCTTGGGGTAGGTTTTCCCCAGAGGAGGGCTGTTCCCAAGCCTGGGCACCCTTACCTGCGAGGAAGCAGACCCGCCAGAGGCCGGAGTGCAGGGACATCTTGACCTCGGTGCTCTGGTTCTGGGGCAGGGTCACACCCTCTTCCAGGTACAGCCAGTAGTCAGTGCTGACTGCGATACCCAGGAGGCCCAGGCCACAGACAGCAAAGACGCTGCTCAGCAGCGTCAGGGCCTTCCTTCCACAGGCGCTCATCTTCCCGGACACTTACTGGGTGGCAGTAGCTGTGATCCCACTAGGGCAGAATGGGCTCTGAGACAAGAGGGAGGGAAAGTGAGCAGACAGTAGTGGCCACAGCTCCGAGAAAGTCAAGATGAGGGTCAGTAACCAAAGCTAATCCTGACCAGCTCAAGGAATGAATAAATAGCATTAAGCAATTTCCTGAACTCCAGGACACAGTGACGGAGAGGCCACTCTCTCCTTTTGCCCCCCAGGAATTCATGGATTTTTCTTCAGGCCACTGCTAGAGTCCCCTGTCCTAAGTCCTTCTTGCTCTGCACTACTGTCTATTCATTCATCCGTCCATTCATTCATTCAGCAACCCATGTATTAGGACAAGAGATACAAAGATGAACATGACGCCATCTTTGCCCTAAAATAACTGTCCATCTAGCAGAACGAGGGTATCCCCAAATCAGTTAAACACAGCCCAGTGAGGGCTGTGGTAGAGACAGAAGACAGGAAGAAGGGGGGAGAGAACTCTGATGGGTGGGCTTCTCTGTGTTGAGAAGGATTTTGAGGGCCACTGCTCTCTGGTAGCAGCAGGCTCCTGCAGAAGTGGCAGCAGCTTTGGGAAGAGGCAGAGGGGCAGAGAAAGCTTCTTAAGGGTGAGTGGCTTCCTCATGTGACTCTAGTAAGATATGGGACTGGGTCAACACAAGTAAAGAAGCCACACCACAGGCCAAGTTCAAAGGTCCTAAATCCACCTAATCAGAAATGGTCCAACTGGTGCCTGCCCAGAGCACCACATGGTAGGAGTCAGCTCTGAGCCAGAGAGAAGCTGAGATTCTATGCAACATGAGCTATGAGCTTGCCTTCTGGTGTCTCCCAGGGCCAAGCACTGGGCTCAAAGCTCGGAGGGGGACAGTGGGGACTAGGGCAGATGGATGCCCACACCCCAGCTCAGGGCTTCTGAACTCTGGCTGCAATCTAGAATCACCCAGGAGTAGCTAAGAACACCTGATTTCTGGGCACCACTCAGAGAGATTCTGGTCCAGCTGGGCTCCAGCATTTTAAAAATGTTCCCAGGTAATTCTAACACAAAGCCAGAGTTGAGAAGAATTAGTCTTTGCTATTCAAAGTGTAGTCCACGGACCAGCAGCATTGCGACTAGGGCCCCAGACAGGAGCAGGCAGAACCACCTGTAGTAGAGGGTGGGCTTGCCGATAGGGTGTCTAACCCAAGCCAGCCCTGCTTGCAATGTTCCCATACTGTCAACAACTTTCAGTATTACAAAGTCAGACATTTTGAAACAGGATGTTACTGATCTTCAGGAAAGAGGAACAGCAGCACGTGGGGTCCATCAATGCCACCAAGGCATTGTGGTGTCTTATTTTAGCTGAGATCTAGGGCAAAGGTAGATATTAAAACAGCTGAAAAGGTACAGAAGCCAGATTTCTGCAGATGAGCTGGACTCACTGTAGGAGGGGAAGGTGGGGGTGGGATCAGTGCTGTTTGCCAGGAGGGGGCCCTGCTTCCACAGTCCCAGTCCTGCTCTAGCATCTGGCAGAGTTGACGGATCTCCAGAATGAGTCACACACGGGCTTCCTGGAGGCCTGTGTGAGGGCATGTCCAAGTGTGCAAACGTATCATGTCTGCAAGGCTGGAGAGCACAGGAGTTTAAGGCTGTATTGGCTCTGATGAAGAAGGGAGGAATGAAACACCAAGTCATTCGTCACAAAATAGGATGAGAGGTACAACAATAGTTCCATGGACTAGTCTAGAAAAAAGGACTCATGGATAGAAAGCTCAGTAGGTACTACATGTTGCTCTCGAAGAATCACATACCATACCATGGGTTAAGACTGAAAGCTTTGGTTATTCCAAAATTTTCCAAACTTATTTGACCACATTCTGTGAACCCCCCTTTGGAAATCAACCATGCCGTCCCCCCAAAGAATAAGAAGATCTCCTCTGCCCACTCCTCGAAAATGCTGCAACGACAGACAGGACTGTGCTTTGTAAAATCCAAAGGCCGATCCTGGTGTGAAGTAGTACTATTAGGCAACATTGAACTAAGCCCCTGGTTCTTGCCAGTGCAGACAGATCCGAGCTCCTGAAATACGACAGCTGTAGTCTGGTGGAGGCTGAGCAGCCAATTTTAATGTTAAGCTTGGCAGAGAGATGAGAAAGATTCGGGTCTCGGAGATTTGGAGAGAGAAAAGTGGAGAGGAGACTGGATCTGAATCTACAAAAGCAAGACATAAAAGAAGAGGATGACAGTGACCTTGCCTGCCAGACTCTACAACATCAGCCCCTAAAGCCTGGATTGAGTTTAGGAAAATCCCAAGAGTCTTATCCCTTCCTAAAGTATGTAATGGAGTTATGAAACTCCATGTGGGGTAAAAAAGAACAATCTTATTCATTGAAAAATTGTATTTATGCTTTTATACTTATGTCATCATATTTATCAATAAGTAAATAGCATTATTGACTGAGTACTGGTTAACTGCCAGGCACTGTGCAAAGCCCGTTATGTACCATATCTCATCAGGACCTTACAATTACTCCACGAATAGGTAATATTAGCCCCATTTCATGGCTGGTAAAACTGAGGCTTAGATGTGAAGTAGCCTGTAGGGCATCACAAGGTGGGTGGTAAACTTTGGGTTTAAAGCAAGTCTAACTCCCAAGTCTGTGCCCCAACCACACCATTCCCCTGCCAAAGAAATAAATGGGTTCAGTTTGGGTTGAGATGAAGAAGGGACACCCAAAGTAGGTTGGGTAGGGAGTCTAGACACAATCTTTGGATAATTTTCTTTGTAAGTGGCCAGGTATTACATAAGGGCAATTGCTGGGTGTTTTGGGCTTCCTATGGGCTGGGGTGTTGCCAGGTTCATCTTCTGATATCAGTTTCATGGTGGTGGCCTGTGACTCAGCATTTCCAATTCAGAAAACCACCTAGTAGGATGGCAGGACCATTATTTTCCTCAAACCCATACATCAGGCAATCAAGTTCCAGGGAAGAGAAGTACCTGAGATCACCCAGCCTGTTACTTGGAGGGACGAGAGTGTGAAATGCAAACATTTTGAATGCTGATCCAGTGCCTTTCTCTGTACTGCATAGAAAATGATAACAACAAATGCAAATTACTTGCACTGCCCCTTTCTGAAACCACCACCATTATTAACATCTTAGTTCATGGTTGTCCAGTCTTTTTCCTATGTAATTGTGTGTGTGTGTGTGTAGACATGCTCTCCCACCCGATGTCTTCAGGTAGACCCTTTGGAGATGCTCTGGTCAGGAGTGGATTCCTAGTTCCCACATAATTAGGGAGAACTTGTTCAAGTCTCTGATTTTTGCATGGTTGCTTCTCTTTCTCATGAATCACATCCCTCTTCTATTATTTTCACTGCATTTTTCTAGTGAGGGAGGCAGACATTTTTATAAGAGAAGATGTTTATCCTGCAATATTTAATGAACAAAGATGACTGGCAAAACCACACATCTGACATAAGCTCAGTTGTGCATAAAATTCACAGGCTGGGAAGAAATCAACCAAAATGTTGACTGTGGATGCTTCCAGGTAATAAGGCTATGTATATTTTATGTTCTTCATACTTTCTGTGCTCCACAAAGCTTCTAAAAGGACATGTATTATTTCTACCAGAGAAGAAAACTAAACATTAGAGACATTCATCTTCCAACCACAGCCCTCCTAAACACAAATGCCAGGCCCTGGCTAACTCCTGGACTGGAAAGGCCAAAACACTGTATCACCCTTTAGAAGCTGGGGCCCAGGAGCTTAGCAGATTCCAGCTGCTTAAGATGATTACCTGGTATCATTACCTCTAAGTATTAGCTTGTTAATTATCAGGAATTAACAATTGCTAATTAACATCCGTGACTAGCAATTAGGGAGAAATGTCTTGTGGAGATTAAATCACTAATGGCACATTTCCCTGCCCAAGTCAATAATAAAAGGACTTGCTCAGGGGTTCATAGGTGGGTGAGGTTACAGGTGCTGGGAGAACCCAGTGAGGGAACTGTAGGGATGGAGTGGGGATGGGGTTGGATGGTGTTTAAGTGGAGGGAAGGAGAAAGGAAATGGAAGGAAAGTCAGATGCATACACTTGATCTCAGTTTTCTACTGACCCAGTAGTGCTTTAAGGAAGGGTTTGGGGAGCAGGGATTCTTGACAAAGCTTCAGAGTCATCAATAGCAGCTGCTCTGTTGAGCTGGTCCAGTGCCCAAAGAATGAACTGGTGACTACAGGACAGCCCCAGTGGTCCGGTAGTCCTGACTGCTTCCCAGCAGGTTGTCCCTATTATCTTAGGGAGGTTAAAAATGACCACAAATTTTTTTTGACATTCTTCCCAGTGAAAGTTGAGGTCCATGTCTCCTTTCCTTGAGTCTGGACAGTTTTGAGACTGCTTTGACCACTAAAGCATGCAGAAGCAATGTTATAGGACTTGGGGGGGGTCATAAGAAGAGATGTGCCTTCTAATTGGTTCTCTCAGAGCTCACCCACAGGAAGGCAGCCCTCATGTAAGAAGTCTGACTACCCTGAGATCACCATGCTTTGGAGTTGTGCTTCTCAATCTAGTGACATCTGGGCTGGATAATTCTTTGTTG
The DNA here is from genome assembly GCF_047511655.1 of Castor canadensis. Taxonomy (NCBI): domain Eukaryota; kingdom Metazoa; phylum Chordata; class Mammalia; order Rodentia; family Castoridae; genus Castor; species Castor canadensis. The sequence continues at coordinate 21,923,226 of NC_133396.1, read as the reverse complement.
CAGGGTGCTGTCATGTGCAATGCAGGAGGTCTAGCTGCATCCTGACTCCCTAACCACCAGATGTTAATGGCATCCCAGTTGTGACAGACAAAAATGTCCCTCTACAGGCAAAATCATCCCTGGTTGGAACCCACTGCCTTAGAGGCTAGGTATAGGATGCTCCAGCTTACTGATGGCCAGCTGAGCTTCCAGCCAACAGCCAGTATCTGCTGCCAGTCATGGGACTGAACCATCCTGGATGGACGTCCAGCCTGGTCAAGCCTTCAGATGACTGCAGCCCCAGCCAACATCTGACTGCACTCACATGACAAACTCCATGCAATGACTGCCCAGCTGAGTGCTCCCCAATTCCTGAACTCCCTTCAAATCACGGGCAGGACAAAATGGTTGATGTTTTATACCATTATGTTGCAAGCTAATTTGATACACAGCAGAATTTACCAAAATGGCTTCCTTACTCACTTAAGTATCATCTTCTCACTTCCTAAATATGCTATAAATCCAGGGTATGGCTTTCTCCAGAAACTTATTGATGGAGGGACTGAAGGTCCTTGGAATTTAGAGCACATTTGGGGCGTAAAGAGCATCTGGGATCTAGCAAATCTGAGTTGGGGTGCTGGTTCTCTCCTACATATCATCCTGTCATGTCACCACTCTGAACCTCAGTCTTTTCAGCTGGTACACCCACAGAGTGGGAGAAAATATTTGCCAATTATACATCAGACAAAGGACTGATAACCAGAATATACAGGGAACTTAAAAAACTAAATTCTCCCAAAACTAATGAACCAATAAAGAAATGGGCATGTGAACTAAACAGAACTTTCTCAAAAGAAGAAATTCAAATGGCCAGAAAACACATGAAAAAATGCTCACCATCTCTAGCAATAAAGGAAATGCAAATTAAAACCACACTAAGATTCCACCTCACCCCTGTTAGAATAGCCATCATCAGCAACACCACCAACAACAGGTGTTGGCGAGGATGCGGGGAAAAAGGAACCCTTTTACACTGTTGGTGGGAATGTAGACTAGTACAACCACTCTGGAAAAAAATTTGGAGGCTACTTAAAAAGATGGACATCGATCTACCATTTGATCCAGCAATACCACTCTTGGGGATATACCCAAAAGACTGTTACTCCAGAGGCACCTGCACATCCATGTTTATTGCGGCACTATTCACAATAGCCAAGTTATGGAAACAGCCAAGATGTCCCAGCACTGACGAATGGATTAAGAAAATGTGGTATCTATACACAATGGAATTTTATGCAGCCATGAAGAAGAACGAAATGTTATCATTCGCTGGTAAATGGATGGAATTGGAGAACATCATTCTGAGTGAGGTTAGCCTGGCTCAAAAGACCAAAAATCGTATGTTCTCCCTCATATGTGGACATTAGATCAAGGGCAAACACAACAAGGGGATTGAACTATGAGCACATGATAAAAGCGAGAGCACACAAGGGAGGGGTGAGGATAGGTAAGACACCTAAAAAACTAGCTAGCATTTGTTGCCCTTAACGCAGAGAAACTAAAGCAGATACCTTAAAGCAACTGAGGCCAATAGGAAAAGGGGACCAGGAACTAGAGAAAAGGTTAGATCAAAAAGAATTAACCTAGAAGGTAACACCCACACACAGGAAATCAATGTGAGTCAATGCCCTGTATAGCTATCCTTATCTCAACCAGCAAAACCCCTTGTTCCTTCCTATTATTGCTTATACTCTCTCTACAACAAAATTAGAGATAAGGGCAAAATAGTTTCTGCTGGGTATTGAGGGGGGGAGCGGGAGGGGGCGGAGTGGGTGGTAAGGGAGGGGGTGGGGGCAGGGGGGAGAAATGAACCAAGCCTTGTATGCACATATGAATAATAAAAGAAAAAAAAAAAAAAAAAAAAAAAACAAAGGATAACTTCGGAAGTTACTGTGAGGGTTTACGAACATGTAATGAAATAGGGTGGGGCTATCTCTTGCCCTCTGAATACGCTGCTGCAATAAGAAAGTAATACAACTTGATATGCAGAGCAGTAAACATCAGGGCAGATTCAACAAGGTAAATATCCCCCTGAAAAGGGGCCTAGACTGTTTCATCTCTACTGAGCTCAACCAACCTCCCTCTCAGTATGGCAATGGCTTCCCATAGAATTTTTATTTACACCCTTGGAAAATGTCAACCCTCCTGTCTCTTCTCTCCTCTCCCTATCAATCAATTGGTGAGAGTTTAACTTTTCTCATATGAGGAGCCAAGCTGTCCCATATAATGGGATAGAATGTCTTCCTGGTGGACAGAGTGGTATCTCTGTAGACAGACATATGCTATGTGTTTACATAACATACAGCAAACACATCTGGAGTGCTTACTAAGTGTTGAGCACAACAGGTGCTTAGAGGGACTGTGCCATCTGAAGCCTGGAGACATCCTAACCTGGTGTCCCTTGGTTAGAGACACTGTCTTCCAGCACGTGGCCATGAAGTTGCTTGCTGGGGTGCTAGTGAGTGGCCTGTTTTCCCTGCTGGTCCCACCAAGTGCTCTCTGCCACATAGTTGATGCTCTTTGGAGAGTCTGAGCATTGCTGGGCAAGGATTCACTGCCCTTTGATAAACACAAGACCCATGGAGGACGCTTTCTACATTTCAAGATACCTCTGCCCCGAGACTAAGAGCAAAATCACAGCCTGGTCTGCCAGGAGTTCAGGATCTAGAGCTCAGGTACAATCCTGTCACACTGTGTCCCCAAACCAACCACTCCCACTCCTCCTGCAGTGGAAGCCAATGTCTATTAAAACCCCTCCTACCCTTGGTTTGGCAGGAGATTACTGAGTGACCAGTTTCCATAGGGACCAAGGGCCATCATGGAAAACCAGCAATGGTCACTTCTTTTGCCAACTGGAGATAGAGATGACCATGACTTTGCTGAAAATCCAATAAGATGCCATGTTCTCCAACATGACCATGAACAGCTAAGCAAGTAGAAGAGCCACCTGATCAGGTAGCACTAACCAGGACAGGTAACAGTAATGACATCATTAGTATCACTTTCTTTCTAGAATTTTTTCTGTGCATTAAAAATGAGATTATGCTGGCTGAGTGCTTAAATGGTAGAACTCGCTGGTGGAGTGGCTCAAATGGTAGAGTGCCTACTTAAATGGTAGAACTCCTGCCTGGAAAGCATGAAACCCTGAGTTCAAACCCCAGTCTACTCCCTCAAAAACAGGGATCATTTATCATATACCATACTTAGCCTGACTTTATTTTACTTAATATTATCAATATTTTCAGCACTCTTTTCAGTAGCTGCAGAATACATATTCTCTGATTCATGTATACCAAAACCAGTATAGCCATTGCTTACTGTGTTACAGTTAGGCTGTTTCAGAAGTTGTCCCTATTGTAAACAACAATGAATAATCACTCTTACCACTAAATATGCGTGGGCATCTGCAAGTAGTTTTTCAGGATAAATTCCCACAAGTGGAATTTTGAAGGACATGAACTAGTTTAGCACTCTTAGAATATCATGAGAACTGGTTTGGAAGGTTTCAAAGGCATTTCTACCCCTGCTGAGACACAACAAAGGTCACACTACCCAGACACCGAGAGCACCACACTGCTCCATGTCAGAAGAGCTCCTCCTCATCTCCACTGAGGAGTTGGCACCTGGGTCTGCTCAGCTGAGTTCTGCATCAATGAATTTGCTAGAGTAAGACTTTTATGGGACTGATGATGCTCCAGGACGTTCCAGGGCCTCCCAAGTGAGACAAAATGTTCCATACCAGTGCTATAGTTTAGGTCTAAAATGTCTCCCAAAGGCTTGGTCCCCAGGGTGGTGTTATTGGGAGGTAGTAGAGTCTCTAAGAGGTAGGGCTTAGTGGGAGGTCTTTAGGTTCCTGGGGGTGTGGCCTTGAAAGTGATTATGGGACCCTAGTTTCCTACTCTTCCTCCCTCTTTTGCTTCCTGGCCACAAGGTGAACCATGTTCCCACCAGGTGCTGCCTTACCACAGGTCCAAAGGAATGGGGACAACCAGTCATGGACTGAAACCTCCAAAACTGTAGGCCAAAACAAGTCCTTTCTCTTTGTAAGTTGATCATCTCATAATGCTTATTATAGTGATAGGAAGCTGACTAACACATGCAGTGATGTGCAACTTTCTGAGGTGCATCCTTATTATCCATGTAAGACGTAAACTTATGGACACTCAGGTCAAGATCATCTGGAAAAAAAACATTAAAAATAATCCAAGAGCCAGGTGCCTGTGGCTCACGCCTGTAATCCTAGGTACTCAGGGCTCAAAACTAGCCCTGGGCAAATAGTTGGCAAGACCCTTCTCAGAAATACCCAACATACACAAGAAATGGCTGACAGAGTGGCTTAAGTGATAAAGCACCTGCCTAGAAAGTGGGAGGCCCTGAGTTCAAACTCTAATGCTGCAAAATAATAACAACAATAATAATAACACAAGGGTTGAGATAAATGGCTGGACACAAAAATAATATATTAAAAAATCAATAGCTACACACAGATAGTAGGCAGAAAACATAATGCATGGAAGAAAATCCTACCATGTAGCAACAAAAAAGGTAAACTGTTGGAGATAAGCAATGAAATACATGCTCGTGCTACATAAAGACAAAACTATTGACAAATACAAAATAAGGTTGACAAATAAGATATATTGTACTTTAGATAGAAAGACAATGTCATATAATATCTCCCCTAAATTAATATAAGAATTCAGTGCAATGAGTTCTCTTTAAAAAGATGACACAAGATTCTACAGGAAGAAACACTTGCAAATAGCCAGGAAATTTCTTTTAAAGATGAAGATAAATGAGTGGGAAGTATCAGAAATTTATGATGAAACTACAATTTGTGAAAAAAAAATTGGTTCTGATGAAAAAAAAACACCTTTCAATGGGGAATTTTTTTAAAGCCATTTCTGTCTGTGATTAAGGAGCTTGTTAAAAATAGTCATTTCTGACTGTGATTAGCTGGCTTGTATTAGACCAGTCCTCCTGCTGAAAATAACCAGAACAGCTGGATTAGCTGTGAAAAATCTATTTGAGGGTATCAAGAAAACCAAGATTTCAGAGGTCAAGAACTGAAGGTAAAGGAGCTGTGTGTGATAAGCCTGACATGCTGGACAGCTTTTCTACTTGAAGTAAACGTGCCAATTCACACAGAGTATGGGGCTGCGAGGCCGAGCAGAGGGTCCTGCAGAGCCTGCATCAGGATCACAATGCCCAGAGTCAAAAGGAAAGCTCCAGCCTCGCCAAGAAGGACAGATCCTGTAAATTGTCCAAGCTTTTAAACCAGGGACCTGGGAAGAGTCACACTCAGGGAACACTAATAGATCTGCCTTTGTAAAGATCGAACTCCATCTTCAACTCAGCTCCATTTATAAGTGGATGTAGGCTGTCTTCTCCCAGGTAACAGATCTTGGGGAAGATAACACCATTGAGAGATTCTACGGTTTTTTTGTATAAATGCTTAGCATTCAAACAAAAATTACCAGATAAATTCAAGAGGCAGGACTAAGACAAAAAAAGAAATGTCAGATACAGGAATGAGGCAAGTCAGAATATAATACAATGACACTTGTAACTTGCTTAAAGAAAGTAATCGGCAAGTTAGATTTTCACACCCAGCAAAAATATCCCTCAACATTGAAGGCAGCATTTTCAGACAAACACAATCTGAGGAGTGTTGTCATCAGCAGGTTTGTATCAAAAGAAATAGTAATCATATTGTTTGAGCAGAATGATCTGCTACTGAATACAGGATAAAGAAGGAGCAGTGAAAAGGATATAGAGAATTACTTTGAAGACAATGAGCCCCTTTTTTCTATGACTAGCTAAGATCTTCTCTTTGATAAGTTATGAAAACATAACTTATCAAAACTAGTTGGGGAAAGCAAAGTTAACCTAGAAGGAAAACCACAGCCTGAAGAGTACACATCACAAAAAAGGAAAAGATGGAAATAAAATATCTCACTACTATTCTTCTCAAGAAGATGAAAAAAAGAACTTAAATGAAGCACCCTTCCCTTCCTAAAATAGGAGGAAGGAAATAATAAAATAGCAATAAAGTCCACCAATAGAATTGGTGAATCCATTACAAAATGAGAGGGGGCGGGGCGGGCAGGAGGAGGAGAAGGAGGAGGGAGGTGAGAGAGGAGAGAAGAGAGGAGATTCCTTAGGATAGTTCATAGGAGACAGAATTTGGGTTAAAACTAGGCATGTCTGACCCCTAAGTTCAGGCTCCGTTCACTTCTCACTCCCCTGCATTTACCTATGAAATGATAAAGACCAGCCCTCTCTTCTATTTAATCCATAAATTAAAAAGCTTACACCTCCCCTCTTCCAGACACAGAGGTGCGCTCTTGTTCTTGAACAAACCCGTCTGTATCTTGGAGCTTTCTGCCCTTCTGACTGAAGACTCCCCGCATCCCAAGCCTGCCCATCAGCCGTACACTGAGGTACAAACCTTCCCTCTATCCTGTAAAATCACAACTCAGCCATTGGGGCACACCAGGGACCTCAGGAGAAGAAGAGACCCACCAGCCACCCAACACCAGTGCCACAAGAAAAGGAGCCACCACCTCAGCTTCCACTGCAACAGAAATGAGTTTTTATTTTATAGCATTTTCTGAAATGGAAACACCCTTTAGAAAAGGCAGGATTGCATACTTCCTTCTTCCTTTAGAGCAAACACAGTAGCAATGGGGGCTGCAAGTACAAAATTCAGTGACACGAAGTCTTAATTGTTGGCAGTTAAAAGCCTGCTTTTGCCACCACCTCCTCTGCTCACACCTCCAGTAGCTCTGGCTGAGCAGCTAACACTCACTTCCCCTGTGGCTACAGGGTACGATAAAAGCCAGTGAGGAATGGAAAACATTTTGTTACCCCATGGTTTAATATATGTCGACAGGGAAAATGTTCAGACTTGATCTAATTCCGATGACACTGGCCATCTATCAGATCCAGGATCAGGGGCCTGGGGAGACCTTGGGCTGGGTTGTTCAGATTTCCTTAGCATCCTGATTGTGGGTTTGCAGTTCTCTCTCTGTGTACATCTCTGCTTCCATGGGCCAACATTTATTGGACCAGGACACGTGCCAGACACTGTTCTAAGCAATTCACATATACTAATTCACAAAATTCTCCCAACAACACTTTGCAGTGTAATTAAAATGGAGATGATTATGACAACACCTTCTTCATAGAATTCTCAGGATTAAATGAGCTCACACATGTAACAAGCTTAACATAGGACAACAGCCAGCATAATAAGTGCACACAGCTTTTCTTTGTGTTTTAGAGTTTGTTTCTATCAACCTTTTAATTTATTCTTTCTGGCTCTCCTGTGAATTTGAGTTACCACTTGACACCATCTCACTTCCTTTCTCTAATACAGCCCTGTTCCTTCTCCCATCCCCGCCTTGTGCTATTATTGTCAAATACATTATAATTCTAGGGAAACTTAATTTATACACTAAATAATTGTATCTGCATTGTTTTATGTAAGAACTTTTATACCTGTCAGGAGAAGAAATATACAGTGATACTGATTTTTTTTGGTAATTATCTTTATCCATGTTCTTTTTTTTTCTTTAATGAAAATTCAAGTTCATATCTGGTGTCACTTGCTTTCAACCTGAAGAACTTCTTTGTAGCATTTCTTCTTTTCTTTTTTAATCTGGTGTGTCTTTATCCCATCCTCATTGTTGACAGATAGTTTTCGTTGACTGTAAGATTCTTGGTCGATGGTAATTTTTTTTCTCTTTCAGCCCTTTAAACAGGTAGTCTCACTGCCTTCTCAACTCCCATTTGATGAAAATTCAGCATTTTGTCTTATCGGGGGACTCTCTTGTATTGGTGAGTTATTTTTCTCTTGCTTCTTTCAAGATATTCTCTTCGACACTGACTGTGATGTGTCTAGGTGTGGCATGACTCATCTTAACCATGGATATTATCCCCAGGTTACAGAGAAGGGAGGCATAAAGTCACTTTATCCAAGAGCTCCTAACTAGAGAGTGAGAGAGCGGGGATTTGAACTCAGCCATCTGGGCCCATTGTCTGGGCTTAGCTGCCTCTAACTTACATCTCAGCCTGGCTCTTGTGGGACCACAGAACTCAGTTTCCACAGAGTGCTCAGGTCCACACCTTGGAAATGCTCACTTCTGAAAGCAGATTCCAGACCAACAAGTGGAAACTTTGACCCAACTTTTCTCAATATTCTCAGCCTCTTGCCTAAGACAAGAGAGCTGAAGACTTCAGGTTCTTTTCTCCTTAGCTTTTGTATCACCCAGGCGAATGGAAAACCAGGTATTTTCCTTATAAAAGGGTGATTGTGGAGGAGGAGGAAATAGTGCAGAGAGGAAGCTACTGAATGTGTTTTTGCTGGATGCCAAGCTCTCCATCATGGTCAGCTCCCTTCACAATGAGAGTCAATATCTGTGTTTCTGGAGGGAAATCTCTTCTTCTGCTGGTTTTTCCTTCTGGAGAGAGTGGAGAAGGAAGGGTAAGGGAGCCTGGGGAGGAAAACCAGTGTGGCTTTAGAGAAGCTCCAAGCCTGGTGGCTGCCCTCCAGAGAGAAAGGCTGCACACCATGCTGTGCTGCAGAGCAAGGACTTATGAGACAATCAAATGTGGCCTTGCCCCATTAAAAAGCATGGGGACGTACTGCTATAAATACTACTTCCAGCATTGTTCTCCTGCCTCCAGCATATTTTACTGTGAATCAGGATTCTTGTATATAGGACACACAACAAGAATCCCCCTCTCTCCACCGCTCTGCATTCCTGCCCTTCTCCCACATGCCCTAGCCCTGCCCCCCTGGGTTTCCAACGTCATGCGGAGAAGCTGGACAGGTTTCTGGGGGCAGGGAAACGAAACCCTAGAGCCCCAGTTCCAGCCCCCCAAATGCTAGTGCAAAAAGGAAAACAATGTAGCAGCCACTTCAGGGAGAGAGACTTGAAGCAGGTGCCAAGGAGAGAAAAAGCTGAAGAAGGGCTGGTGCATTTCTCTGAGGAGTTAGTTCAATGTGATGCTTTTTGTCCCCCCTGTGACTTTAGATGGGAAGATGTCCAGGCAAACCTCAGGCCCCCAATGGCTTGCAGCATGTACCCATTAGGGAGAAAGCCCAAGCAACATGGGAGGCAGGGCAAGTCCACTGGCTCTTATGGTCCTGGAAGGTGGCCCAATGGCTTTGCCCTTAACTCTTACCCTGAGTCTGTGCCCTGGTGGATGCCTCACGACTCTTGAGAGATGAAATCAGGTGCTTAGACTGTTTTAAAGAGATCATGATCTCTCCTGACTCCATGACAGAGTTAAAGGTCAGAGCCAAGACAAAGGGGATTTCACTCCTCCCTGGGCCCCTGAGGGGAGATGGCTGATGACAATGTGGGGGAAGGCACAGGGGCTGCTGCCCTCTCTCTTTCCCAGCTAGCACCACCACCTCCCAGGCCTCAGAGCTGCTGGGCATCCAAGAGCATCAGTGTGGAAAAGGCAGCACAAGGCCAGATAAGCGTGAAGCTCAGCTGGCTAATACCATCCCTACCGCTTGCTGCTCTGTGCCCAGTCCCATCAGGCTGTCTGATGGGGCCCAGCACACATGTGATACCTCTGCGTTTGATGAGCCAGGGCCCTCAGGCAACTCGTTCAGCCTCTCAGAGTCTCATCAATAATCCAGGAGTGAGTTTCTGTACAGGATTGCTAGGAGAATGACATGACTTAGGTAGGCTATGGCTCCCAGCAAATGACAACCTTCACTCTGGATCCAGAAAGAACATGAAGTTGACCATTGAGGTGCCTAAGCCTAGCTGGGCATAAGGAGATGGCATTTGCAGGGTAGGAGGGAGCAACGAGTGAGGAGGCTTGTATGCTTCCTTTCCATCCAAAACCACTCTCAACAACTGTCCCCCACTGAACAAGACAGAGATTGGGATAGGATGAGGAGGCTAAGAATTTTGCAGGGCCAAGAAGCCCAGAAATTTCCAGAAACTTCCAGAGAGGAAAGTGACTGCTTTCCAATAGGTCAGGTGAGGAATTTAGAGGAGAAAAGGGAATGGTGTGTCCCAGACCTCTCCCTGGAGCCCGTGGCCTGGCAGGATGGACAGGACACAACCCTTACCCCAGTGGTCCCTAATCCCTGCTTCCCATTGGTATCACCCAGAAAGTCTTAAAGTAATCCCAGTGCTAGATTGCTTCCTGAAATCATTTCATCCCACCATGGGGATGGGCTAGGACCCCCCCATAGTTTTTAAATTCCATTGAGAACCTGGGGCCCTCACAAGTCTGGAGATGTATAGATCCTACACTTCTGATTTAATTTCAGTTCAACTTGAACTATATTTGGCTTTTCTTTTTGGCAGTACTGGGGATTGAACTAAGGGCCTTGTGCTTGTTGGGCAGATGATTTACCATTTGAGCCAAACCTCCAGTTCTTAACTTGAACTAGAATTCAGCTATCTAATATGACAGCTGCTGGGCATTTGTGACTCTTGATCACCTGAAACTTGGTGAGTCCAAATTGAGAAGTGCAGGAAGTATGAAATACACACCAGGTTTCTATGGCTTGGTATGACAAAAGAATGTAAAATATCTCATAAATGACTTTTTAAATTATATTATGTGACTCATATTCCACTTTGATTGTACGGTACTGGTTTAGAGACCAGCCAATAAAGACAAATGTGTTTTTTATGGTTCTTCTATTCGTAAGTTTGTTTCATTTGATTTTGACAATAATTTACTTTACTTCGTGATTCCATTTATATAACATTCATGAAATGACAAAAATAAAGAAATGGAGAACAGATGAGTTGTTAGGGACAGGAGCAGGGAGGGAAGATGGAGAGAGCCCAAGTGTGGCCAGAAAGGGCAAGATGAGGTACCCTTATGGTGAGAAAGCATTCTGTATCTTGATTGTCTCAATGTCAAAATCCTGGTGGGAATACTGGGCTATAATTTTGCAAGATGTTACCACTGGGGAAAGGGTACATGGAATCTGTATATTTATTACAACCATAGATGAATCTACAATTTTCTCAAAATAAAAGATTTAATTAGAAAGCAATCACTTCTGAGACAGTAACTTTTCTACTTCGCTGGCAGAAACCCTCCTGCAAAGCAATTTGGTTGAGTTGTAAGCATTTTCTTTTCTCTTGGTTCCAACATTTGTACTTCTGGGAATTGCTGCCAAGAACATAAATATAAATGTAAGTGTAAAATATGCCAAGATATTTATTTACTGTTGTTTATAATAAAAATGCTCAACTCCACCAAAATGACTTTCTGCAGAAAGGTTGAGCATTATTAAGTGGCTACATAATAGCCACTTGAGAGGATGAGTAATGCTGGTAAGATAACGTTAAACAAAAAATGTGATCCAATATATCAATATTTTGTTTGCTAATTTGTAAAAAATAGCTTTTTAATACTTTAACATGAAAGTATTAACAGTGGTTGTTTTGACAGTAGCATTACAGATGAACTCGCTTATCCTCTCTACTGTTTCTTCCCCCTGATTTTGTTTAATTATTCAAAACTTTTTGTTCAAATGACACAGTGATCATTTCCCTTTTTTTTGTCAGCTGTTGCTGAGAGACATGCCCAACCAGGGAAGAGGGCAGCTGTCTGACCACCCCCAACTGATTGAACGAGGTGGTGTAACATAGAGTCCTTAGTCACTTGTAGGCATGGCTGGGACAGGGCTTATAGGACTGGGGTCATTTATGGGCAGATGTAGGGCCCCATTGCTGCCCCCAAAGCCACACTGAGAACCATTGCCTGCTGGATGGTAGAAAGAACCTGAAACATCACATATATGGGAACTCTGGTAAGATAGTTAGGCTTTCTCCTCCTCTTTGGGTAAAGACAGAAAGTGGTGACAGTGAAGTCTCTGTGCACAGGGTGGTTGAGGGAGGAAATGGCAAGGGGTTACAGTGACCTTGAAGGTGTGTTTTATTTAACTAGGTAAGAGCCAAACTGTCTTCCTAGGTAGTTGTACCATCTTGCTTTATATCCTCACCAGCATTGGTAGTGTCAGATTTCTTCATTTTGATCATGGTGTGAATAAAAGTTAACTGTAACCTGCATTTCCATGATACTAGTTACAAAGAATATGCTTTTGAGGCCTAGTCATATGGCTGTTTCCTTTTCTATGGAATGCCTGTTCATGATTTTTCACTGTTTTTTCATATTGGTTCATCTTTTTTTTTTATTAATTTGTACAAGCTTTCAAAATAGCCCAGATATTACTCTTGTCATATTTATGTGTGGAAATATTTTCTGTTCAGTATACATTCTCTTCACTTTATTTATGGCATCTTTTGAGGGGTTCTTTAAATTTAATATATTTGAATGTATGGTGCTATCACTGACCTTTGTGTGCTTATCTTGCATCTATTAACTTTGTTGAATTTGATTCTTGTGGATTTTCTGTGTGGATGACCCACTAGTCTGTGTATAACAGCTTCGTAGCTCATCCCAATTCTTCTACTTCCTATTTTTTTTTTCTCATCTTGGTGCACTGTTTAGGAGCTTTGGAACGTGAAAGGGATGACGTTAATATACTTGCCTGATTTGGAAAGGAATGATTCTAACACTTACCATTGAGTGTGTGTGTACTTGCTGAAAACATGGCCTCTCAGATTTTTTGTTTGGTTTGGTTTATTTTGTAATCGTGTTGATTTTTACCATTTTTTCTGCATTCATCCAGAAGATATGTTTATTTTCCCTCCTTTAAGCTATTAATAGGAGGTAAGTTATGTTAATAGATTTTCTAATGTTAAACCATTATTTTTGGCAGTACTGGGGTTTGAACTCAGGGCCTTGCACTTGCTAGGCAGGCGCTCTTGCTTGAGCTCCTCCCTCAGCCCTTTTTCCATTGGTTATTTTTGAGAAGGGGTCTTGCTATTTGCCTGGCCTGGCCTGGACCACAATCCTCTTATTTGTGCTTCCCACATAGCTGGGATGACAGGTGTGCATCACCACACTCAGCTTTTCATTGGTTGAGATAGGGCCTTGCAGATTTTTTGCCTGGACTGGCCTCAAACTGTGATCTTCCTGATCTCTGCCTCCTGAGTAGCTAGGATTACAGAAGTAAGCCACAGTGCCCAGATGCTCTCATTTTAATATGGTTTCTAATCCTTTTATCTCCATAATTATTTTAAATAATTATTGGGCTTACTTCTTAAGACTTTTAATACTAATTTCTCCATTGCTGTCTGTGTGCCAACTTGCCTCAAGGTAAACCATGCCTTTGTGTGATTTGTAATTTTTTTAAAAAAGCAAAGTCTCAGATGTAGCCTAAGCTGACTTCAAACTCATGATCTTCCTCCCTCAGACTCCCCAGTGCTGAGATGTGCCACCATATGTGGCCGCTGTGTAATTTTTATTATGAGTTCATGGCTTTTCCCCACTGTGGAAATCCTAGGTCCTCTGAGTCCCGGAAGAGTCTCTGAAAAGTGGTCTTGAATTTTATTCATCTGGGTGAGCAAGGGGTCCCATTAATCCAAGACCTATTTTTACATTAATTTCTTAGCTCAGGAGTCTCCTCTTAAAATTTGGACTCTGCACCTATGGGTCACTCAGTCTTTGCCTTTTGGTTCCTTTTCCCTCCAGAGTGTCTGGACTGAGTTAACCATCCTGGAAACTTCTTGGGCTGAGAGTTGGCAAGGTTTTAGCTTCTCATGCATGGAGGAGTCATAGTGTCAGTTTCTGAACTTGCTAGGGCCCAAGGCCACATCCTCCTGTCTTCGAGTTGACATTAAAATTCCACACCTGAGCTCCTATGGCCCAAAGTGGGATTGACTATTCCCTAGCACCCTTTGGTGTCTACTCAAGGCTCTGATTGAGTCCCCAGATGCGCCTTCCTTGTAAGAAAGCTATGTGTTTTAAGACCTCCTAGGAGCTGGTGGTTGGATGGTTACGTGGTTGTGTGTGAGCTGGGCTTACTATGATGCCCAAACTAGAAGTTTCCAATGCAGTACATACTTTTCATCCCCTTCTCTTTCCTAGGGGTGGTAGCAGGCAGCTCTGTCACCCTCATCCTACGTTATGGGGCTGGGGGAGAAGGATGACCCCTCCTCCTTCTTTTCTGCATTTCCTACATGCTACAATGAGCACAAATGATTTCTCCAGTCAGGAGTGTGTGTGTGAACTTTAAAATAAAAAATATTTAATTTTCATTAATTTTAAATTTAATTTATAAATTACAAGGGCCAGGGGCATGGCTCCAGTGGTAGAGCACCTACCTAGCCATTACAGGGCCTTGAGTTCAAACCCCAGTACTGACAAAAAAAAAAAATCAACAAAAGATGACCTACATATAACTACAGTCAAATTCATGGGTTCCTACATCAATAGATTCAACCAACCAGTTTTTTTTAAATTGTTTCTGTACTGAATATGTACAGACTTTTTCTTGTCATTATTCTGTAAATAGTAAAGTATAATAATTTACATAGCATTTACACTATATGAGGTATTATCAGTAGTCTTGAGATGTTATAAAGTACCCAGGAGTGAGTGTATATGTTAGATATTAATACTATGCCATTTTATATGAGAGACTTATGCATTCTTGGATTTAGGTATCCTTGGGGGTCCTGGAACCAATCCCCAGAAACCAAGGGACAACTCTATATATTCTTTAAGCCAGAGCAGCTCCACGGCAGAGGAAGCTGACAGTGAGTTTCCTCTCCTCTCTCTGGGATGACCCCTCTACTTCCTGGGGCACAAGCCAGCCTGCCCCAGGCTTTGTGCTCTATTTTTATTTTCCTATTTAACTGTGTCCTATATATTCTGCTACGTGGAGTGTGCAGCTCAGCAATTCAATAGACAACTGACCTCAGTTTGCAAATGCCCAGGTCATCTGGAGCTCTGCAGGCCATTCATGGGGTCCTCAAGCCCCTCCCCCAATGTTGAAGAGCAAGGATGGAGACAGACTCCCAAAAAGAGTCACAGGATGGAATATATCGACCGTAGAAAGGTCTCCCAGGAAGACAATGGACCTTGGGCAAAGTCTGCTTGTAGTTACTCTCAGCAACTGAGGGCCTGACAAGGCTGTCCACTTGTTTTCTTATGATCAGTTTTCGTTTAGACTGGCTTGGAGCTGTCCTGGGACTCACCTCCTCAAAGAATAGCTTTTTGAGATTTTTTTTTTTCCCCATGCTGGGAACTGAACCCTGGGCTTTGCACATGCTAGGCAAGTGCTCTGCCACTGAACCACATTGCTAGTCCAAAATAGGGGGGTTAATTACTCTTCCTTATCTTCTTTCTCAGTTATTTCATTTCTACACCTTTACCATGATCTAAACTGTATCTTCTGACCATGTGACGTACTCCTCATAGGTTACCCGTGCAGAGCCCTTCAAAAGCACAGTGAGTCATCAGGCAGAGGGGAAACCACATAACATTGTTTGTTGATTGATTGCATTGACCTTGACCCTTGTTTTCTCAAAAGCTTTCATAAGGGTTTGTGACCTCACTGACTCCTTTGACCAAGCCTACAGAGATGACACAATGGGAGCCACAATCCATTTTATAAGCGAGAAGTCAGAAGCTGAGAGAGGTGCCCTGCCCCAGGAAGCAAGGGCAGAATTTGAACTTGTGTCTTTTTGGGTTGTGGTCCTCTGCCTATGTTCGTGCCATTCAACCAACAGAGGCACGGACTTTCCTAGGCAGTCCCCAGAACAGAATCCCAGGGCCAGTCAGCCAGAAAGTAATTCCCAGGATACAGGGTTGGGGGCACCCCAAGCTCTCTGCCATCACCCCATGTTGGATCTGCTGTCCCCAGGGTGGGGACAGGGTGAGACCTGAGACCGCTGCCTCCCCACATTCTTGCTGCTTCCCTGGTTCCCACCCTTCCTTCCTGGATCTCCTCCATCTAGCCAGCTCACAGCTGCCTCCCCAACCCGCCTGTGCCCAGCAAGGCTGTCCAGGCACCTCAGATGATGAATGGCCTCGTTCTGCCTGTAGGCAACAACGCGTTCATCAGGAGGGAGACAGGCGCTCCCATCTGGAGGGAAGAGTGGGAAGGAAGGAAATCAATAAGGGAGAATGATGGCTCTATACCATACCTCCCTGCTTTATTTCCCTCTGTACTGGCAGGGGGAAAAAACGTTGGCTGTGGTTTTGATATTAATTGATCTTGAAGCTGGGTGAACCCAGCAGTGCTCCATTAATGGCCAGCCATTGCCTGTGGGCACAGGGCTGACAATGAGCTCTCAATCAATGTGCAGGACCCGCCAGTGTCTGACTCCATATCTTGCCTTCTTCCTGCCCCCAGAGCTGGGGCCTGCAACAGGGTCCCCGTGCAGGTTCCAGGACCAGGGGAGGGAGAGGGAATGGGAAAGGAAGTCAGAGGAGGGAAACGGGTCACTACTATGACCCCTCACCAGGTACTCTTTGAAATACCTTCAAAGCCGAACTGAAATCCAAGTGGTGCGCATCGCATTATCAGTCACTAACACGTTAGTCCGAGCCTTATCTTCAATGAGGATAGTCACAGCACCTGTTTTAGGGACACGGTGAGGCGTGTATGAGGTGATTCATGCTCAGAGACCAGCCTGGCACTGGG
Organism: Castor canadensis; assembly: GCF_047511655.1. NCBI lineage: Eukaryota > Metazoa > Chordata > Mammalia > Rodentia > Castoridae > Castor > Castor canadensis. The sequence continues at coordinate 21,906,635 of NC_133396.1, read as the reverse complement.
GACCATGTTTGGCACTGTCAGCTGCTATTTAGGTGGAGCTCTGGCCTTGGCCCCCAATCCTCCAACTGTTTACCAGCTGTGTGCTCTTGCCTGGCAACTGTCAGGCCCTCCATTTTCTCTCCTGGGCGCCTTCCTTGATATTCCCAGGTGAGATAATATTTGGGATAATATTCCATTCCTTGGAAAGGTGCTAAGATGGTGAGACACGGTGGCATATATGGAGCTCGGCACAGGTGCCTGGCACATAGTGGTAGCTCCCCTTCAGCTTCTAGAAGTTTCTGGTGGAAACAGATTAAAGAGAGAACATTGGGACACCCGGAAATGGAGTGACATCCTTAGGAATGTTTCAGAGAGGGCAGCATGTGGCTGTGCAGGGTCTGATCGCCAATGCGGAGTTCAGAGCTGGGGAACAGAGGTGTGGATGCCAGGACCAGCCCCTATGCTCAGAGAACTGAGTTCCCAGGGTTGCTAACACCCCCAACCTAGAGCCCTTTCCTTTGTCTTCAAGGAGGGACAATCAATGTCTCCAGACTTCTAGGTTAGAAGCACCTAGTCAGGGCAAGTTTCTACTTGGCTCTGTCTCAAGAAGTTACAAAAGCCAAGGGTTCCTCACTCAAGTTCACTCTGCGTTCAAATCCCACCTCCCTCACCTACCAGTTGAGTGCCCTTGGGTAAAACACTTCATGTCTCTGTACCTTACTTTCTGCATCTATAAAGGGGTGATAAAAATAGAACCTCCTTCATGGAGTTGTGTGCCCATCAAACTAGTCTAGTGCCCAGGACTGCATAGCACAGAAGAATCCAAAGTCAGGCTTGCTCTGATTACAACTGCATGGTATTCGTCTATCAGCACACATCTGTGATGGAACCAGGATGGGCATGAGGTTGCCCTGCAGACAGTGGTGACTGCAGGTGGGTAAGATTCCTGCTATTAATGCTCTCCCCCACTGAAGCCAAAAGGGGGCTCCAATGATCCCCCCTCATAACTGCCATGGCTGGGAAGGGCTCTTCTCAGAACACAGGTCCCGGACCCTGGCCTGGGGCTCAGGCAGCAACTCAATACAGCAGGTAAAGGAAGAATGGGTGTGTACTGGGGACCACTATCCTCAATGTATCTGAGGTCAAGCATCTGACCCAGGCAAGGAGGGCAGTGGGAAAAGCCCAGTGGCTGTGAATCTGCCCTGATCAGGCAGAGTTCCAAGTGTGCCTCCCTCTCAGTCCTCCCCATGACTCTTGGAGAGCCACCTTGACATTCTCCATTTCCCAGGGAGAAACTGAGGCTCAGGCAGGTCTGAGGCCTAGGGGCACTCAGGGAGTAACTGACCTGAAGGCATACAGACAGTGCATGGGCTCTGGCCTGACTTCTGTGACCAAACAGCTCATTGTGGCTCCTTAACACCCCCTGGCCAGGAGTCATGTCAAAGAAAGTCAGGCTCTGCTGGTTTAGATCTAGGGAAAGGGTCGAGAGCCAACCCCTGCAAAGCCCCTGTGTTTCTCTAGGAAACAGTTCCCCTCTAGGAAATCAGCCCTGTTGACCACACCACTCTCACGCACCCCAGGGCGTGTCTCCATTAGAGACATGCCTGTGTCCCAGAAGGATACAGTGGCTTTGGCACCATGCGTGTGCCTGCCCAGGGCACCTGGCTTCCTCCTCCTGCTGAGGCCTTCTCAGTTCTGAAACCAAGGAGACTTCACGAGAAGTCACCTCCTCCTAAGGCTCTGGCTGGGAGTGGGGAGTGGAGCCCATGGGGAAGGGACTGATGCTCCTTTGAGCCTTAAGCCTCAGACCTGGCCTCACAAGAGCCTCAAAAACCATGATGGTGGTTAAGTGTGCAGAGTCCCCGAGCTCAAACTCTTGCTTTGCCACCAAGCATCTATGTGGCCTTGGGAAAGTTGCTAAACTGCTCTGAGCCACCATGCGCTTGCTCATCTGTGAAATGGGTAACATGATTTCAAAAAGTTTTCAAAAACTAATAAATTTTGGCAGGGATGTGGGGAAATTGGAACCATCATACTTTGCTGGTAAGAATGTAAAGTGGTGTAGCCATGGTGGAAAACAGTTTGGTGGGGTTCACTAAGTTACACGTGGAGTTATCATGTGATCCAGCAATTCCATCGTAGGGAAATAACCCAACAGAAGCGAAAGCAGGTGTTCAAACAAATACTTGCACCCCGATGTTCACAGAAGTGTTACCCATAGTCATCAAAAGGTGGAAAGAAATGGAGTGCCCTCCAGATAATGAACGGATAAACACTGTGGTCAGTCCATGCAGTGGAGTATTAGTCAGCCATGGAAAGGAATGCAATACAGACCCATGCTATCACATGGAGGAGCCTTGAAAACACTCAGGTGAGAGTCAGACCCCAAAGGCCATATGTTTGTTGTATGATTCCACTGATATGAAATAGCCCTGAAAAGCAAAGCCACGGGGACAGAGAGCAGATTAGTGGCTGTCAGGACCTCAGGGAGGGGGGGGATGTAACTGCTGCTTAATGGGGTGCATTTCTTGTTGGGTGATGGAGTGTTTGAGATAATGGTGATGACCAAATGACACTGAATTAAACTTTCAGATGGCTAAAATGGTAGGCTTTCTGTGGGTTGTACCACAACAGGAACCTTTAAAGACTGCATGAAAAGATCATGATTCACCCCCATTTCAGGGGTGCACTCCACACATGTAGTGTAGAACCAACGCGGAGGAGGAGGACGCATGGGGATCAGAGATGGGAAGCAAAGCACTCAGCGTAGGACGTGATATATCGTAGCTGCTCAGTAAACTACAGCTTCCTCCCATTACCCTTTATGCTGCAGAACTCGCCTCTTGGCAATACTGCCCTGCAGCGCTGGGATGTGGGAGAGTCAGGTCTTCAAGATCTTGAAGCTGGACGCCATGGATCAATAGACCCACTGCCTCCCAGAGCAGGCGGAGGCCAGACTAGCACTTCCATGAAGGGTGCTCATTTCAGTGACCCAGAAGCAAGTGCTGTTCAACAAGCAGTCTGTAGAGGCTGCTCAACTGCCCTGGTCCAGTAGGGTGACTGAAAGGCTCAGCTGCTGCTGGCGGTGCTAAGGGCAAGGTGGCTGCTACAGTGAGCTGGAGAAGCCACCCCAGCACAAATAAAACCCCCAACTGGGAACATCTGGGAAGGTTTTCTGGAGTAGACAGCTCCCATGCTAAGTCCCTTATATCACCTGGTTCCCATCTGGAGAATAGTTCTTGTCTTAGATGAAGGGAAGGACAAGAGAATTTTGGAAGAATCAGACCCTATGCTAGGCATTTTGGTTACATTTTTCTTTTACAAATTACAAGAGTTCAGAAAATACAATGGACCTTTTGGGTTCAAATCTTGGCTCTACCACATTTGATCTGGGTGACTTGGGACCAGATACCTAACCCCTCTGTGTCTCTGAAAGCAGACACGATGACATGGTGTATCTCCAAAGGCTTGCACAGGAAGCTTACCAGACTTCACGTAACAAGCACCCAGTAAGTGCTAACTCCTCTTACGGAATCACCAGGGACCTGTGCTTCCAAGGGGGACTGTCTCTAGGAGGGACAGTACAGACTGTTGCCCAGTTCCCCACCCTGGACACCAGAGAATATGGGGAACCCCACAGGCTCTCTCACCCATGTCCTGCCTGGCTGTGTATCCATGCCACGCTGCAGGGGTGGGTTCCCCTGCAGGGGTGCAGTTGTCCCTCTGTGGCTTTAACACCCCCCCAACACCAGAGAGTGATTCCTTATTCCAGCATCTCTCCCCTACCAGGCCAGGCCGGCTGCTGGCTCCCTTCCATGCACAAGCAGCGCCTCCACCCCCACCACCGTGTGCCAGCCGCCTCTGAGTCAATGCATCCATCATCTTCATTCCGTGAAGATCATGGAGGCCCAGATTCCAGGACTGCCCCTGGCAGCCTCCTCATGGGCCCATGAGCACTGGGGAGTGCAGGAAACCCCACACTAGCCCACACCACAACACAGGGAGAAGTTGCTCCTGGTAACTTCTCATTCTTGTCGATTCAGATTTGCTCTGGAATGGTAGAGACGGGTCTCATTTCTGAAGCATTCTGTCATAAACAGAAACAGCTGCGATCACCAGCACATGTCTGGGGCTTCTAACCTGCTCCCCCTTTTCACCTGAGCTACTCTAAGCAGAAGGGGCTCATAGACTTGAGCCCTGAAGACACCTAGGTTCAAATCTGGCTTGCCACTTACTAAGTGGGTGACCAGAGGCAGTTGCTCAACCTCTCTAAGCACCAGGCTCCGTATCTGTATGGTTTCCTTCATTTGCAGCAACGATAAAAACAAAGCCACCAAAACCTCTTCAATGACAACGACAGTGCTGTCATCATCTCTATTTTTACCAATGAAAAATGCTGAGCGAGAATGAGCAAGATCTTAGTCAAGGTCTCTGGATAGTGAGTCCAGAAGGCTGGACACAAACTCTCCGTCACCATCCTACTGCTTTGTCCCACTCTGCTGGTGAGCTACTCCCCGACCCTAGAAGCAAGTTTCCATAGAAACCAGCTCATCCCACTGGGCAGTAATTGCCCCTGCCCCAAGCACACTCTTCCATCCTGGGGATGGGATCCATCTGCAGAGAAGCCATCTCCCACCCAGGAAAAGGGGCTCTATAGCCACAGTTATCAGGAAGATTGTGACTACCATGAGCTGTTTGTCTTTTCCCAACTGACTCTGGTATTTTTAAAGTGTCTGTTTCCACTGGGGATCCATGTGCCACTTGAACACCGTGGACCTGCCTGATGGGTTAATTGAGACTCTCTGACTTCGAGGCTTAGAGGTCCTGGGGTGACAGTGTTGGGAACAAAGCTGGTGTCAGCAACCCCTGCTCAACCACACGGACCTTTCAATTTGATTCAAGCTTAGCTCCCAGGAGAGGACAAGGCAGCATCATTAGTGGGAGGTGGCAGGCTGGCCCTGACAACCCAGGGAGACACAGCCTCAGAAAGCCTCCCCCAGGCCCTCTGAGCTGCAGTTAACTTCCTTCACCTCCTGGGATACTGGCCCGACCTCGCTAGAAGGCCCTACAGCAGCTCAGAAAAATCATGTGCAAGAGCTGTGACTGGGAGGAGCAGGAGATCCGCCTGCCCTCTGGCATCCCATAGCACACATCAGGGACAGACAGGCAGCACGTAAGCACCGAGAGTTACCCCAACCCCCTTCCCCCCAAAAAAAAAAAACCAACAGAGGTACAGAGAGATTTTGACTAGTTGTCTAAGACCACACACAGCTAGTGAGGGACTGAGCTAGGATGTGAACTCAGATCTGCGTCGTTCCCAGGCAGTGTAAGACAGAGTGCGGGCTGCCCAAGTTCATGTCCCAACTGCAAAACCTAAATTCTGTCACCCTTCTTGGCCTTGCTCTTCCTCATTGAAAGATGGAGTAAAGAAATCATACTTAGAGGAAGACTGTGAATGTGTGTAAAAAAAGCACCTACCAGGTCGTGAGTGCTCAGGGAATCCCCTTTATATTCAGAGAGAGAGTCATGGCCTTCAGTGACAGACTGGGGCCATCAGAAAACCCAATCAACTGCCCCTACCCAGCCATAGACACCTCCTCCTCAACTTTCTTCTCCCATGCTTGGCTTGGCAGGTCCTTCTCCAGGGCTCTCTCTGCTGAAATGTCACCTGCTCAGTGAGCCCTTTCTCGAATCTCCTTTTGAAAATGGCAGCCCTCACTGTCTAAACTCTGACCCTTGCCCTCTTTCTAGCATTTTCAACATGTAGCCAACTATAAATTTTACTTCTTTAGCATACTTATTATTCTGCAGCTCTCTCTTTAGTTGCTCCTCAGGGAACAGGATTGATTTTTTTTTCTGTTTTATTCTTAGCTATATCTTCAGGGGTTCTCAACACCAGGCCATTTTATTCCCTAGGGGCTATCTGGCAATGTCTTGGGACAGTTTTGGTTGTTACAACTGGCTGGGTATTGGGGTGGATGCTACTGGTATGGAATAGGTGGTGACCAGGAACATTACTGAACACCCTAAATGTACAGAACAGCCTCCCTGCCACCAAATGCAAGAACAGCCAGCCCCACGTGTCAATGGTACCCCCATTGTATCTCCGTTCCTTACGGCAGCAGTTGGCACATGTATAAGAGGTGTTTAATAAATGCTTGCTATGGAAGAACAAAGAGATGCTGTCATCACTGTCATCATCACTATGATTTAAGAATAGGCATGGTCAAGAACAATCCTTAAGAACTGTCTCTTGAGAACTGATGGCCAATAGGTCATACTGGTGGCCTGACGCCTCTCTCCTCTGGTCTGGGCTCTGCCCTCCAGAGCACCCAGAGCAGGCTGTAAACTGTTCATCACTGGGCCATAAGGAGCCAGGACCAGTCCACATTGCCAGTTCCCCCTGGAGCACAAGGGATGCTAACCTACGTCTCCCCCAATGTGCCTGGCCCATGGGCTGCTTCTGCAGGGACTCCCCACCCTCACCCTCAATACCCTCCCACTCAGAACTTCCATGAACCATTCAGGGGACCCCCAAGGGATCCCTGCACTTCCAGCCTCACTCAGTGCAGGCGCCTTCCAGTCAGGGTGAACTAGGCTGTTTTTGCTTCTTTCCAGAAAGGTGATAGGGAAGAGGGACATGGGTGTCAGGGAAACACAGGAATGGGGATACTTCCTTCTTCTGCTGACCTAATAAATTGCCACTGACAATCTTAAATAGCCTAGCTGACAGCCTAGGCTCCAAATGCAAAAAACACCTCCCTTAGAACAGTGGACCCCCTTCCAGGGCCCTGTGCTGGGCATGGGGAGGAAGCAGCACGGAAGGAAAGGGAAGAATGCAGCAGCCCTGCCCCTGCCAGCGCCAGCTAACATCTGCCTCCTCAGCAGGTGCCTCCCCCACATGTCCACCCAGATTGGGGTTGAGGTTCGCCACTTTCCTGCCTGCTGCCTGCCTGAATGGTGAGACCTGCTAAGTACCATCTTCTCTGGCCTGCCTCCCAGCTTCCTCTTTTCTCCCCTCTGCTCTTCTGTTCTCTCTGTTTCCTCTCAAAGGTCTCAAAAGCTTCTAAACAAGTCATTGCTGCTAAGGCTTAGTAGCAGACATAGTGGGTACAAGACCATGAGTCAAAGGAATGAGTCTCTCGTGTGGAATATTAGGCATCAGACAGCTAGGTTTTGGGAGAAAGGATGATATTTGGAAGGCAGGGGCTTTCCTGGTGCCCCACAGTCACAGGTAGCTGGCTACAAGTCTGCCCAAAACCCAGGATAGGATGACAGAGTGGGTATGTGCCCAGCAACCACAACCACCTGGAAATGGTCCAGGAGGCTGCATGGGGCAGGCCCAGGATGTCGTAGCCTGCCAGAGACAGGACTTGGTGGAGGCTAGGTTACAACTCCTTCAGCCCCACTTTCTGGGACTCCCTGCAAGTCACCTCCTCAAATGGGGCTGGGGCTGGAGGAAGCAAAGGCACAACAAGCAGTCCTGGCCACCTCTAGTAAACCAGACACTGTCACCTGTGATCTTACTTTGTTCACAGAGAGGGAGACTCTGACTTTAAGCTGTTCTGTGACTTGGCCGATGTCACACAGTTAGTTGGTGACCTAGCTGGGTTTGAAGCCTACATTTTACACCACAACCTAAGACCAGCCTCTTCCAGCCAAGCAAGTGTGAACAATTCAGCCAACCTTTCCCTTGAGCCCCTCCCCAGCCTAAGTCCCTAAGCCCTGATTCTAAACACAAGCCTGACCATGGCTGGGCTCCACGCACCCACCCATTGTCTAATGGAGCCAGATACAGCCCACCAGGATGCCAGGGTCTTCACATCACCAACATCCCATCTTCAGCAGGGCCACTTTCCTTCCTTCTGTTAAAACATGTGTGGACAAGTGTTCCTCAGTACACGCAGCCTGCTTGCACCTACTGCCTTCCATACAACAAGAGGGGATGGGATTTTAGGGTGGGGATATGCCAAGCACAAACACAGACCTCACCATTTCTAAGCACCCAAGGACCTGGCCCTGGGACAAAACACCTGCAGCTACCTCCAGGTGCCTCAGCAGAGAAGTCAGAGCTAGGGCTTCCCAGGCAGGCAGGAGACACCAGCACCAGGGGGTGGCTATGGCATTAGCAGAGAGGGGCAAGCCACCTGTCACCAAGACATCTGTGGTCCTGAGATGCCCTGAAACCAGGACATTGGATGCAGGCCAGAGTCCCATGTCTCCCCCCCCCCCCCACCTTCCAGGGCAACCCAGGCTGTTCATTCATCAAGCCCTGGTGTTTGTGGAGAGAGGCACAAGCTCTAGATGGCTGAGAGGGACCCCATCTTGTGTTCCCTGGGATGGAGATAGAGCAAGAAGCCAGCTCTAGTGACAGCCTGAGTGTGTTGGGGATCCTGTCCTGGATCCTGCTCTCTGGGCACTGAAAATCCAGTGCAAAGAGGGGAGTCCCTTCCTTTTTCTGAACAAGGGCTCCCTCATCCATTAAAGGGGACATCGGTGTGACCAGCAGGGTCAGGTGAGAGCATGTGGCTGTGCTCAGCAATTACAGTCTCAGCCTCTTTGCTCCTCAGTCAGATACTGGGGAATTGCTTTCAAATCCCTTTCAATCCCAGGAAGGGATAATTCGATTTCCGTTTAAAAATTTGTAGCAAGCTGCATCTTCATCAATTGCTAAATTAGCATGAGGGCAAAGAGATCAAGTAATTAATCTAAGGTCCTTTGGCATGACTGGGGAAATATTTTTGGTGTGCGCCTGGGAGGCTGAAGTCTCCCAACCAGTATCTGCCTCGGGGTCGCCATCGCCTCTGCGCTTCTCCTTCTATCCCCTCGCAAAGCCCATTCCTCCTACCTACCCACCCGCCTTGGGCATCCTCGTCACCACGGCCAGGTAGGAGTAGTCCTGAGCAGCCAGATGTCTTCGGGCAAACGGACGCGCGACTCGCAGGGGTAGTGAGGTCACCCGACAGGCTGTGATACTCGGGGAGTTCGACCCGTGTGGACCGATCGCCCAGCTCAACAGGTGTTGGTGGGTTTTCTGTTACTGCCGCTCAAGTCCGTCCGGGGAAAATCTGGCCTCAGCTTCAGAATGGGCAAACAGCCCAAACCATCTGCAAAGTAGGGGCGTCTCCGCCTCCCTCCCCTACCCACTCCCCACATCATCATCACACACACACACACACACACACACACACACACACACACACACACACACACACACACACACACACACACACACACACACACCCCTGCACCTTCCAGGACGCGCACACTAGCCCTGCCCTTGGCTACGCGTAAAGACGCGCGGTGGCCCAGGCACCGCTGGAGATCGTCCCCTCCCCCGGGCCCCCAGAAAAGAAGAGCGGGTCTCTCCTGGGCTCTCTTACCTCGCCCGAGCGGCCGTGACCTCCAGCCTGGGTCGAATGTCCCTCACCAGCTACGCGCACTGGGCGAAGGTACCGCAGGCTGCCCGGCGCCCGCCCCGTCAGGTCCGCCCGAGCCGCCAAGCCAGTGACCGTTGCCGCCGCCGCCGCCACCGCTCTAGTCCCGGGCCCGGAGAGGGAGGGGCAGGCGGGGTGGGGCTTGGGGCGGGGCTTGGGGTGGCACTTCCCCCTTCCCGCGGCTCCAAGAAGCTATGCGTGGCTTTGGGACCCCGCGGACACTGCGTTCCACTGCGAAAGGTGAGACCTTGGGGTGCGAGTTGCAGGTGAAGAGTGGGGGGCTGGGGTGGGAGAAGGGAGGCTTTCCAGGCTACACGGGCGTGGCCGAGAACATCTGCCTTGAGTTAGACTTACCTTCCAGTGCTAGCTGTCGTTGCTGCTGTTAATAACCGTGATGAGGAGGATGATAACAAGACAGCTAATATTTAATGAGCACCGGCAAAGCGTTTTGCACGTCCCAAGTCATTTAACCCTCACAACAATCCCATTCCACAGATGAGACGTAGTGATGAGCTTGAGGACTCACACCTGGAGAAGGCAGAGCCAGGACGGCAGCTCGGGTCTGTCTGGTTCCAAGATCTGTGCTTTTAAAGCCCTACCTACTATGGTCTTTTTTTTTTTTTTTCCTGTGTGGCATTAAGAAGAAAAATAAAATAAAATAAAAATTGCCCCTCTACTCAGTGCTGGTGGCTCAAGTCTGTAATCCTAGCTTCTTGGTAGGCAGAGATTGGGAGGATCACAATTCTACTCAGCCTCAGGAAAAAGTTCACGAGATCCCATCTCAACAGCAAAAGCTGGATGCAGAGGTGCGTGCCTATCATCCCAGCTGGTGGGGCAGGGGAGAGCATAAATAGGAGAATTGTAGTCCAGGCACAAATGCAAGACCCTATCTCAAAAATAACCATAGCAAAAAGGACTAGAAGTGTGGCTCAAGTGGTATAGCACCTGTCTAGCAGGAGTGTAATCCTTGAGTTCAAACCCAAGTACTGCCAAAATAAAAATTTGCCCCTCTAAACTAAATAATGGAAATACATGCAATCCACGGTGGATCTACCATTTTTGAATTCCTTCTCTTCACAGCTTCTCTGCCTCCTTTATTCTCTGAGCACTGGTGGTGCAAGAGTGCTCAGTGCACATTTGTCAATGGATGACTAATGTGAAAGCTGCAGCTGGCGTGGAGGGCTCTCTGGCCAGGTTGGCTGGTAGAACCCAGGGACTCACTCTTCCTGGCTGCAATATTTTTCCATCTCCACTGATCTGAAATGCCTTTGTCTGTGCTCTGTCTGCTGTAAGTGGGAAGAAACTCAGCAAGCACAGAAGGTCTGGGACGCTCCTACAGGCCACACAGTGGTCAGAAATGCAGAACATGTAGGTCTGGAAACAAAAGTAGGTGTCCAAATACTGAAAAAAAGCAGTGAATATATTTGCTACATGCTGTAAACCAGCAGCCTGACAGAAGGGTCTAGTGGCTAAGATCTGACTTGGGCATCATGGTTGCACATGGCCACATGCAACTGGAACAACTGGAGGTTTGAGGGGAGGATGTCATCAGGTTTCCATTCATAGCATTTTAGACCTAGAAAATTCCTAACTTTGTCTCTCCCCCATGCCAAGGAGTGCTCCTATGAATTCCCTGATGGAGAGGCCTCTTGCCACTGACTGGTGTCCATATATCTCAAATTCTCAGCTTTCCATTTCTCCCAAATGTATTTGTTTATTCCTTCTGTTTGGTTTGTCCTCTTCTCCACTTGGAAGGCTCTTATACATCCTTCAAGACCTTATTCAGTTTGCTCCCTCTGACCCAAGAATTAATTTAGTCTTCCTCCTCTGAGCCCCACAAGCCTCTTTGTCCAGCTCTCACCAGTATGGCAATGATCAGTTTACTGTTTTCTCTTAACTATTCCATGAGCTCCTTAAAGGCAGCAGGCCTGCACTGTGGCTCAAGTGGTAGAGCACCTGCCTAGCAAGTGCTGAGGTCCTGAGTTCGAACTCATGTACACATAGCAGGCTTTCTGGAAGTTGCTTTCCATCCTCAGTCCTCAGCTCTCATTGTGAGAGTGAATAGAAGTTCACGAGGGGACAAAAGGCTGGGAGGGAGCTTGGAGCAGAGGGAGTGGCCAACATAGCCAGGTATGAGAATGGAGGTAGGGGGAGAGGTCAAGTGCAGGAAAAAGAGCTGCAGACACACAAGGACTAGTGTGAAAGGCTTTCTGGTCCTTTAGGGAATCTGGACCTCAGGCCCAGAGCAGGGGTCCAGGAAGGGAAGGAGGCGTCCACGTCTGTAGCTTCAGCTCAGCTGAGGCCCACTCAGATAATGAGACAGGCCAGGCCAGGACGGTGGGGGTGGGAGTCCCGCTTGGGGCTGTCTATACAGTGGGCTGGGAACATTCACTGCAGACATAATGGGAAAATGCTGTAGGTGTAAAAGCCAACAGCCGTGCTGGGGGACTTGGGAACTCCAGGCCTGATGAATAATGGAGCAGCCTCCCTCCCTGAGCCTCTTTTTCTAGTCTTTCAATAATTCATGCATTCCCCATTGGTTGAGGAGTTTCATAAAACACCCATTTTCCAGGGCTGATCTGAGCAGCTCTGATGGCTTCATGTGTTAGGTTTTAATTAGAAATCCACACCCACGTGTGCTTGTCGGCCTTGTAGACTGAGCCTCGTGTAGTTGAATGCCTTGTTCCAGGGAGGAGAAGGAAAGGCCTTCCTGCTAGCCACCTTCTCCTGGTCCCTGGGGGTGGGGGGGTAGTGACAGGTGTCACTTCCAGGTGGAAGCTCTTCCACCCTGTTCTCTGGGAGTGTGGAGACAGGTGACAAGATGTCTTCTGGCACTCTGAATTTCTATGTGATCATGAGGAGAAGAATGTCCTTGGTGACCTGTGATAGATGTGTCACAAGCAAGAAAAAGAATGTTTGAGTTGGTGCCATGGCTCACATCTGTAATCCTGGCTATGGAGGCTGAGATCAGGAGGATTGCAGTTCCAGGCCAGCCTGGGCAAATAGTTTGCAAGACCCTATCTCAACCAATAAAAGTTTGGTGTGGTGATCGCCTGTCATCCCATCTATATCAAAAGCATAGTTAGGAGGACTGTGGTCTAGGTGCCTGTGCATAAATGAAAAACACCTGAAGCAAGAAGGGCTGGGAACATGGCTTAAGTCATAAGGCACCTACCTAGCAAGTGCGAGGCCCTGAGTTCAAGCCCTAGTACTGCCAAAAAAAAGCAAATTTGTTGTTTGAAGCCACTGTGATTCAGAAGGCTGTTTGTTACCTCCACAGAGCATGACCTGTCTCATCTCTTCCTTCCTCCCACACCTTCTAGAACACTCTGGGCTGTGCATTTGGAAGTAATCGGCCTGCACTCTTAGTGCAGTGAGGACATGGCCTAGGGAACCAAACTCCGGGTCTCAGAGGTGGTCGGTACAAATGTAGGACAATCAATGTGGACAGATGAAGGCATCTTCAGCATTATCAGCAATCGAGGTCAAGTTGGCAGTGGGTGTGATGTGAGAGCATGCAGGTGTGTATAGGAGGAGCAAGGGGAGAAGGAAGAGGGAGGCGATGGGGGGTGGGGAATGGAGGGCAGGCAGAACAGGGCAAGGCCAGAGCAAGAGAAACTGAGCTCCGAGTAGAGCTCCCTACACAGGGCTGATTGATAGCACTGCTGATACCTAGTATATGGTACCTCTGCATTCTAAGCGCTGTCCACATGCTGATGCATTTGGTTCTCCTGACAACCCTATGAGCTAGAACACCCCACTTCCAGATGCAGAATGGAGGTTTAAAGAGGCAATTGGTCCAAGAAATGGCCAGATTTTAGCACTTAGGGAGCAAGGCAAGTCAGGCTCCATCTGCCTGGCATCACCCATGCTGAGAGCCCAGGAGCGGGTCACAGCAGGGAGACAAGGAGCCATGCAGAGCCACACAGTCCAGGGACTTGGTAAACAGGGAGGGCTGGGTCAACAGGCGACTTGTCAGGAGGCCGAGGAATTGTTGGACTTCAAGAAGCAAGAGCCTGATTCTCCATTCTTCCTCATGGGGGAGGCTGGGCCACCACATGGCACTTCCTGTCTGGGTGGGACCTGGGAGGTGGAGCTGTGATTTTGGATGCATTCAACCTCCTACCTTTGGGTGAGGTTGTTTGCTCATCTGTTCTTCCTCACCCAGGGAGTCAGCCCTGTGAGTTTCCCTCTTTTTTCCTGGACTTGACTTTGTTGGGACAGACATGGGGGTGGGGGGCGAACAGAGACACTGGCTGTACTGCCGCCTGCTCTCACTCACGCAGACATTGCTGTGTCCTCCTTTTTCTATCATCTCTCTCGCAGCCGGAGCCCACTCCCAGCTCCCAGCCAGCACCCCTGTCCTCTCTGCAGCTCACTAAGTGCCTTGTTGAAGTTCCAGTTGTGACAGGCAAAGAACTGATTTCTTTTTTTTTTTTTCAGCAGGAACTCGATCTCCCTTATTGTCCACACAGCAGAGTGTGAAACCTGGGAGCGTTAACACTGCTGCCTGTGTCCCTGCTGGGTGACTGAGCCGTGGCTTGTGTTCTTAGCGGCCATTCTCCAAGCTGCCCTCCCTGCTCCCCTAGGGCCAGTTGTTCAGCCTCTGTTCCCATACTTTGTCCCCTTGGTAACTAGATTATTGCTTCTAAACCTAAGGCAGTTCCAAGGTTAGGAGCCCATCTACAAAATAAAGACACCTCTCGATTTTGACTGCTGAGAAAGTTACAGGAAATGACATCGAGCAAAGGCCCTGGATGGAGCTGTGACATCAGGGCCAGGGAAGAAAGAAACCTTGTCAGGGAGTGCGTGAGGGTGATCCGGGGATATGGCATTCCAACAGGTCAGCCCCTGGACAGCTCCTGCAGGGCTAAGGAACAAGGCCATTGGTTCCTGGTTCCCTTTGCAAGGGGTGTGTGCAGCCTCCTAAGCTCCAGACTTTTCCTTGTTCCCCACTGAATCCTGTAAAGCTTTTCTGGTGATTCGCACCCTTGGCCCAGGAAGACACCAACCTCATCTGCTAAAATAATCCATGTCGACATCAGCATGGGTCCACATGCACTAATTATAGGGCCAGGTGACTCGTACAGGGTCTCCGAGAATGTCTGGAGGTCTGGCAGATCAGAAGGGTGAGTGTGGTCATAAACTCTGAAGGCTTGTTGATAGCTCCACGTGGAGAAGTCAGCTCACCTAAAATGGGGTCAAGTAGTGGCCACCTTCTCAGGGCAAACTGCTGCAGGGCAGACTTCACAGTGTGGTGGGGGGAGGGCCCTGCAGGGTGGGGCTGGCGATGGGAGTGAGGAGAAAGGGAGGTATTTATCCATGTATTTCAGAACAAAGAAAGCAGAGCCAGTCTCCTGCCACCTCCCCATTACCTGGCTCCTGGGATGCCAGGAAATAGCATTTAAATAGCCATTTCCTAGCTTTGAAGTGAGGGAGAAAGGCTTTGAAATACCTGAGTGAAAGACCTGGTTTGCTAGGCGGGTGGCATCTGGGGAGCTAAGTGCACCATGAGGAGCCAGAAGGGGAGGGGACCAGATGTACCCCCAGACATGCCAGGGTCTACAGCCGTAGTCTGCTTAAGGGACCCACAGTTCCCACCCCATCCATTTTATAGCATCCGGGGATTTGGGCATCCTTGGGGGTCTTGGAACAAATCACCGAAGGACACCAAGGGACAGCGTAGAATGTTTTTGGGTCTGGCACCTTACACTTGGCATGAGGGTTTTGAGGTCTGGCCATGGTGGAACATGCACCCATCCTTCACTTCTTATGGCTGTGGATATTTTGTCGTGTACCTAGGCTATAATTTGTTCATCAGTCACCCATTGAGAGGCATTTTTCTTGTTCCACCTTTGGGCTGTTGAGAGTGGGGCTGCTAGGAACAAGGCTGACATGCATTTGTTTGAATACCTGTTTTTAATTCTACCAGTCGTGGAGTTCCCCTCTCTGGAGTGGAATTGCTACATCACGTGGTAACTGGATGTTTAACTTTTAGAGGAATTGACAAGTCTGTGTTTCTCAGTGGTGACACCATTTTATATTCCCCCTAGCCCTGTGTGAAGGTTTCAATTCCTCACATCCTCCCCAACATGTATTGTCCCCTTTCTTGGATGGTGGCTGTCCCAGTGGGCATGGAGAGCATGACGACGATCTGGTCGCGCAGGTGTCCAAGGGTAAGAGGTGCTTAAACTGCTTTTGCTGAGAAGCACTGACTCCTCCCTTGGAGTCGGGATTAACTGAACACGGAGAAAAGCTTGGCATGCCTGCCTCCATTTTGTACCTGTTGTCCTTTGCTCCGGGACATTTTCTCCTGCAGCTACCTTGGTATCAAGGAAGGACAGATGATCAACAACATCTTTATGACAAGGGACCAAAACTACCTTTGAGGAATGGCAAAGCCTTATGGACAGACCACCTCTCAAAATGAGGACAATTACCTATAATGATGAGGCTGCACCCTGCAGCAGGAGTTGGGAACCAGATCGCTCTCCTCAAATGATGACAGCCCTACCAATCCCAGAACCCTCAAAAAACAGGGACTGAGATAGCGACCAACCAGGTCACACCTATGACTGGAACTGTTTATCCATGCATACCTTTATCTCCTGCCCTAATTCTTTGTCTATTTAAAACTGAAGCTTATGTCTGTACCCTGAAGATGGCTGAAGATGGGCTGAGAGCTCACTCTGCCTCTTCCCACGGCCTGTCCCGAGCTGTGGCATAAACCTCCTTTCTCTGCCTTCACCATTACTGTCTCTTTATGTGGCGTTTAGGGGCGGTGTGGTCAGACCTGGCATGTGGCAACAACCCAGGAGTTTGGGCCTGGGGTCCAAAACTCCGGTTTCATAAGCAGATGGTTAGTGCTGGAGAGAATGGGGGTGGGGAATGAGCACAGCTGGAGCTGAAAGCCCCAGCAATGTGGCTTTGC
Organism: Castor canadensis; assembly: GCF_047511655.1. Taxonomy (NCBI): domain Eukaryota; kingdom Metazoa; phylum Chordata; class Mammalia; order Rodentia; family Castoridae; genus Castor; species Castor canadensis. Next base: position 21,890,288 of record NC_133396.1, on the reverse strand, counting down.
CGCCAGCTGCAGCTGTCCTTCAAGGCAAGCACAGATCTGCAGAGTTCATCTGAGCTTGGTTCTAGGAGGTGGGACTCCCTCCAGGCAGGACAAATAGTCCCGTCAGAAAATGGGCCTACCTTAGGTTATCTGCATGTCTCTAGCTTCTGGGAACGTTTATTAGGAATGACCAACCCCCCCGCCTTCCAGCCATCACTTGTAAAGACCTTAGATTCTGCTCCAGGGTGGGGTTAGAAAATATCCCCATTTTCTCCACCACTGCCATCTGCTGGCCAATGCCTAAAATTGCCTGGCAGAGTTTCTGTATTTGGGTAATTTAGTGCAGACTGTTTCTTCCCCCTTTGAAGACAATGCTAATCACTGATGGCCAGAGGTCAAAGGTCAAGACTGCCTGCAGCTGGGGAGAGGCTGGCCCAGGAGCTCCACCCTCTCCCAACACTCCCCAAGAAGCACTGACTCTGCACACCTGGTTGAGAAAAATCTCCCCAAAGGTTCATAGCGTGTGCTTTGGGGTAATAGGTCTAAGATTAAATGCCGTCTCTTTCTGTCACGACTTTGGGAAGTTACTGGATCCCTCTAAGTTTGGGATTCATCATTTGACAATGGGCAGCTGCAGCCCATCACACCCACCTCAAGGGATTGCAAACATCCAAAGTGCAAAAGTAGCCAATGAATTGGGCATGGTGGTGTATAGCTGTAATCCAAGCTAAATGGGAGGCAGAGGTAGAAGGATTGTGGTCTGAGACTAGTCCAGGCCAAAAGTACATGACCCTATCTCAAAAAACAAACTGGGCATGGTGGTGCATGCCAGTAATTCCAGTTAAAGTGGAAGACAGAATAAGGAGGATTGTAGTCTGAGGCCAGTCAGGACAAAAGTGCAAGACCTATCTGAAAATAAGCTAAAGCAAAAAGGGCTGGAGTGCAGCTCAGGTTGGTCGAGCACCTGCCTGGCAAGCACAAGACCCTGAGTTCAAACCCCAGCACTACCAAAAAGAAAAAGCCATGTTCAACTCTAAACCCTGTGGGAAGGGGTTGTGTTTCTAGATCATTCATGGTCATCTACTAAAGTGCCAGGGACTTCCTGTGAAAGCAGGTGGCCGCAGGAGCGCACAGGAGCACAGGGAGAAAATAGGGCTTCTGGGCACCATGTTATACCTGGTAGTGGGTAACCTGAGTGTGCAGGACCCCTTGATGGGTGCAGGAGGTTGGGTGGTGGGAAGTAGGGGGCATCCTAGCCCAAGGGGATAATCAGGGATGCTGGCTTCTCTTTTTGGGGTGCCTTCTGCTTGATCATCTGGTGTCTCCCCCAAACCTCACGCACACTGGTATCGGCAGGGGGTAAACTCAGAGGACCCGAGCTTTGTCCTCTAACTTCCCCTTTTTCTCCGGAGACCTCCAACCTTCCCTATGGGAGGAGGTGACAGTCCCTGGTCCTTAGATTGTAGGACAAACCCCCGTGCCTCGCTCTTGCCATGGTTTCTCAACTTGAGAGCTATTGACACTTTGTTGAGGGTGGGGCTACCCATGCAAAACAGCTCAGCAGCATCTCTGGTCTTTCCCCACTGCATGTCAGGAGCGTCTCCTCCGCAGCCGAGAACCCAAAATGCTTCCAGTCATTGACAGATGTCCTCCAGGGAGCAAAATCAGCCCTGGTTGAGAATTATTGGGCTGTGTGTTAACAGACATTTTTCTGCAGAAAGCAGAAGGGGTGGGCTGTGTCCCTACCAAGGGGTAGGCTGTGCCCCCTATGCCTGCCATAAGTCCTGAGGGATTTCTCCACCAGCAAAAGAAACAGTTACATGAGAGCAAAGTGTCTCAGCACAGCAAGACTTTGTTTTCTCCCATAGTCCACGTGGTCTGTGGTCATACGAGGCAGTGGCTTCTACCATGGCTTTGACCCAATCCTTGTGAAGTTACAGCTGAGTCACTGTTGTGCGAAAGAAATGGTCATCTCCCTTCAGGCCATGTGAGCGATTTCATGGGAGAATCTAGGTCATCCATCACCCCGTTCATATGCGTAAATTAAGGCCAGCGGGATTCCCCCATGGGCTCGTGCACGGGCACTCCGGAAGCTGAATACTGAGCTGGGATTCATTCGTTCATTCATTATATCCAGGATGAGTGTCAGGGGTACCACATTTCTGGCCAGTGCACTGTCCCCTACACTGGCTCTCCAGCGCCACAGAGGCCATGCTGGTTGGGAGACACCAATGTTCTTCTTCCATGCAGACCACAGCTCCTGGGTGTCACAGCAGAGGTTCCTGAAAGTATTGTCCATGGAGGTGTCCTCCATGGGGCCCTCTCTCTGCTTACACCCATTAGCAGCTGCCTTGTCTGTAACCAGAGTTCTAGGCCAGAGGCCCAACTCTGGGGTTCCAGCCACTCATCCCAATATTCCAAATAAAGACATGAGTACTAAGGGCAGAGATTTTTCAAGGCACTGATGGTCACAGGACGAGGTAAAGTAAGCACTTCAGCCCATCTTGAGGGTACAGACTCGAGCTTCAGGTTTAATAGAGGAAGAACTGGGGCGGGGAGAGCAGTGTTGGTAAACAGTAGACATCCGGGTCACAGGTGTGGTCAGTTGATCATCACCCCAGGATTGGTGACAAAGTCATTGTTGCTTGGGGGAGGCGGGGGCAGTCTCCACTCCTGTCACAGGACATTTACTCATCAGTCCTATCCTTATTGGGTTCCAAGATTCCTTGGACTCTGTCTGCACCGTGACTGCAGAGAGACAGTGCAGAGCCAGGGATGCAGATTCAAAATGGAGGCAAAGAGGTTGTGGTTTTCTCCTGCTTTTAGTTACGCCTGGGCATTCGCAGGTCCAAGTGTAGTCACTGCTTTTAGAAGAAACGGTTTCTAAGAAGTCATTACAGGCTCTGTGTCCCTCTCTGAGGCTGGCAAACCCGTTAGCTGTCCACGTGAGTTTTGGCTCCCCTCCCCCACAACAGTGCTGGCCTGAAGGCCTTCCTGGAAGTGGAGAGGGATGCGATTAGGTCAGCGGTCCAGAAATGAGTGATTTTGCTCCCTAGGGGACATTTGGTGAGATCTGAAGACATTTGGGAGGGAATTCTCTCTGGCCTCTAGAAGGTAGAGAGCAGGGGCGCTGCTAACCATCCTACAGTGCCTGGTTCCTCCCCTCAACAGAGGAACACAGCCCAAAATGGCAATACAGCCCAAACCCTAGAATAAAGTGTGAGTCACAGGCTTGGTGTGGCGGAGGGGCAGCTTCCAAAAGGTGACGTGAGATGGGGGTGGGGCAGATTGCTGGGTGACCTACAGCTGCTTCGAAGGATCCTGGTTGAGGTCCTTGGTCCTGGCAGAATTAACAGCTCTCTCTTTTACTTACACTTATGTCCTGGCTTGGACAAGTAGTTAGACAGTCACCCTATTGTTAGGTGCAAGCAACAGTCACTCTCTATAGAGAGGCCAAAGCTCCCATGTGAGGGACAGAGTTCTGCCCCTTTCAAATCAAAGGAAGCTGGGGACAGGTGAGTGTCAGGTGCCCAGGGATGGGGACAGGAACCTTCCCAGACACAGAAATCACAAACCATCTACCCAAACTTGCAAAACGATTACGCAGTGTTTTTCAGCCTAATACAATTTCCTGTGTCTCCTCTCTGGCCTTTAATCTCCTCTCTGTCATTGTCGTTGGTTTATTGTGCTTTGTTCTGCTTTGTTTTGCTGTAAATTGTTGTCGCTGCAGCTGTGGGTTTCTGGGCAATGGTCCCTGGGTGAGGATCTCTGGAGAAGCCACACAGGAAGACGCTGTCTCAGACTGAAGAAGTGTCGGAGTCCTTCCACATTGACCGGTCCCCCACCCTGCCCAGGCAATTCCCATGGGACTTGAGGAGGCCAAGATCAGATTCTAGGAGTCCTCACCAGGTCTCAAGTGTCACAGGCTTGGCCTAAACCAGCCTTCAACAAGGAAAAGGAATTGCCATGACTGACTTATCCACTGAGCGTCCATTTCCCTGGGGCCTTGAATCAGGGTTCTCCAAGCAAAGAAGAGCAGGAATGACTGGCCACAGACATCCAGGCTATCTCCAGTGAACTGGTAAGTAAATATGCCACGGTTTGGTTTTATTATGTAGCCCAGGCTGGGCTTGAACTCAAAATCCTTCTGGTTCCACCTTCCAAGTACTGAGATTACAGATGACTGTACCATGCCTGGCTGATGTGTCAGTTATAATATGTCAATTCCATATGACATCTCCTTGATGACAGGGTGGGCTGAGGTGGCCATTTTTTTGTGCCAAACAGCCTACTTCTGCCAGCCACAGCTGAATGGACCAGAAGTGGGAACCTGACCTGGACAGTCAATCCATAGGCCTGCCAGTGCTCAATGACATGGCCTGACAGAAAAGCACACCTAGTCATCAGATTCCCTCTAAGAAGAAGAACAAAGGGAGACCCACTAACCAATGCTCAAGAAAGCTAAAAGCATGAGCAGAGACTAAGGGGAGGGGGCCAGGGGAAGGTGTGGTGGGTTGGAGTTCTGAAGAAGAGTCAGGCCTGAGAGGTGCATCCGTACATGCGCTTTTGAAATGACACAGTCAGGGTGATATGGAACAGAGCAGTGGTTGCCAGGGTTGGGGGAGTGAGGAGGGTGTAGGGGGTGGGCAGGTGGGAGTGTGGTGCAGTGGGGAGGGGTGGGGAGGGCTCCGGTGGGGTGGGGGGAGCCCAAACCAGCTACGTTTTGGATAGAACAGTTGCATATCCTGATTAGGGTGGGGGTGACATGGGTCTACACCTCGACAGCATTGTCCTGTGTCACTGTCCTGCCTCTGCTTACGTGCTATGGTTATGCAAGATGTCACTGGGGAAACCCTGATGAGGAGTACACCGGAACAGTCTGCACTATTTTTACAAAAAGAGCAGTTGAGAAGCTTAAATGAGTGACTGTAAAAACTGGATCCACTCAAGTCCAAAGATTTCCAGTGCCAGCCCCTGGCTGGGTCCATCTGTGTTTACTGCAACTCAAACAGCCAAGCAGAATCAACTCCTGCTGCCTAGGTCTTTATGTGCAGTTTTGGTTATTTCCCTAAAAAAAAAAAAAAAAAAAAAAAATTTCCCCAAGAACAGTAGCTGTGTGCCAGCACAGTTGTAAGGCTCTTGGTGCGACATACCAAGTTGCCATGCAAAATTATTACACCCATTTATATTCCCACCCACAGGGGATGAGAGCTCTGGTTTCCCCAACTCTTACCAAAATTGGGTTTAAATCTTTAAAGAGACCTTTTAACCTTTGCCAAGCTGACAGATGAAACATGGGCTCTCAGTGTTCTGGTTCCTCCAGGAATTCAAAATTCTTTTCTTGGACCAAGTGGGCCATCATGGTTGCTTCCCAGTACATGGGGTTGAGTTTCCCCACTGGTCACCTTCGTGAAGTTGCATTTCAATATGTGCCTCATAGTTGACATAGATCACTAAAGACAGGCCACGTGAGACTAGCTTCTGCATTGATTGCTGTGATAAAATCATTCCCGAAAAGTTTCTTTTGGAATTCCGTTCTAGGAAAGGCTTTCTCTCCCGGGGGGACAGGTGTGCTTCCTCATTTCTTGGAACCCAAACCATATATTTGATCATTGTGGTTCCCACCTCATTTGGTTGCTAGGAAATGCAAAACCAAGTTTGAGGCTCAATGACAGTAATTTTATTGACCCTTGTGGAAAATAGATGTTTTTATTGTCTTTGGTCCTGATGTTCTATTTCTATTTAATTATTTGTTTGAAGTGTTTTACTTGCAAATCACTTCAAATCCTGTAGAAAGAGGCAGAAGACAAAAATGGTCTTGACCGTGTGCTCTGATAACTGTTGTAACCCTAACACGATAGTCAGTCCTGGTACAGAGTATATGTGCTCACATAAATGTTTGTTGAATGAATGAATGAATGAAGGCACTTCACAACAAACCATTAAAGAACAGCATAACACTGAAAAGAAACATTAGCTAATAGTTGACCTGGGAGCAAGAAAATGTCACTGTGGAAAAGGTTTTAGGAAGTGAAACAGGAAACAAGCACCAAGAATTTTCGCAAATGTTCACCAGGATTTCTAGGCATCAAAGTGAGGAAATGAAACAAAAGGCACTCCAAATTTCAGGAGCAAAGGAGTTCCTCACCGAATTGTTAAAAATAATCTATAAACTGGGGCCGGGTACAGTGGCTTATGCCTGTAGTCTTAGGTATGTGGGCGGCAGAGATACAGAGGATGGAGGGTTGAGGCCAGCCTGGGCAAAAAGTTAGTGAGACCCTATCTCAATCAATAAGCTGAGTGTGGTGGTGCATTCCTAGCATCCCAGCTAGTTAGAAAATAGGAGGATTGTGGTCCATGCCGGTCTGGGCAAAAGCAGGAGACCTTATTTGAAAAATAAAGCAGAAAGAGCGAGGGGCATGGTTCTTGAGCTATGGTGGGTAGGGTGCTAGGTAGGGTGACTGCCTAGCAAATGTGAGGCCCTGAGTTCAAACCCCAGCGCCACACAAAAAATAAAAAAATTGGAAAAATCTGAAAAATTTAATGACATGGAAACTACTAAGAAAATACTGACAATCGGTACACTGGAAAGTAGCAGCCGTTTCAAGAATTCAGCCAAAGAAAAGGAGAGGTGGATTCCCCGCTCTGTTGTTTCTGAACACACTTTGACATTATGTTTGGAAAGCTCTAAAATGGTTCCGAGCCACTGACTGGGAATTCAACTTTTCGGAATTTACGCAGAGGAAATGCAAATGTCTCACAGAACTTTTCTTGGCTAGCTCTGTCGTTCTAGCGCCAGCTCCTAGTTGGGGCTCAATGGATTTTTTTTTTTTTGAGTGAATAAATGAAATACTGGCCAAGGGTGTAAAGATACAAAGATAAAGGTAATCACTGCAATGTTGTTCATGATAATTTTTTTTAAAAATAAGACTAATTTAAGTGTTGGGACGTGCACACCAAAAGTAAATCATGGATTGGGGTGAATTGAAATGGAATAGTATGCAGCCCTCAAATGCAATTCTGTGGGGTGATCTGTATTCGTGGTGGAATCTTTCTTTTTTCAGCGCTGGGGGAGTCGAATGCTTGCTGGGAAAGTGCTGCCCCATTGCCCCATGGTGGAATCTTAACTGGTGTCCACCGAATGACTTACACTCATTCTTTCAGTCATCCGCCAGTATTCTCTTTTCTCTGTGAAACAGTCCCCTTGACAGGTCAAACACTTTATTTCCTTCAAATTCCTAGTTCCTCATATTCCCATGTTATTTTGCTCCGTCTCTGCCAATTCCCCAAACTTTTGATGCTTGCTGTACAAGTACTCCTTAACCGACAAAGGGGTTTCATTCCAAGAAAGCCACTAGAAATGGAAAGCAGCAGTTGAAGGCATTTCCTGTGCCTGAGCTACTGACTGTCACAGCTTGGTCACACGATGCACTGTAGAGGGTCAGGTGTCTCCTCATGGTCTCAGGCTGCCTGGGAACTGTGGCTGCGCCCACACCATGGGTCACTCGTCCTGCATGTCCGCCACCAGCCTGGGAAAGGATTAGACTTAGAAGTCTGCCCCATGTCAGCCCCATCTCAGCCCTGCTGTTCCTCCCTCAGCTGCCTGGACACGAATTTCATTCTGAGAAGTCCCCTCCCCGCTAGACGATGCTCGCCTGGGATGGTTTTTGACTCCTGGGAAAGAGCTGGCAATTCGAGGGCTGCCTGTAGTGGAGGGCGGGCCCCAGAACCAGCCAGCCACGCCTGTAGCTCCGTTCCTCCTTCTGGGCCTCTCCAGGCAAGAGTCAGCCAGGTGGGGGCGGCTGCAAGGTACCTGCTGGGTTCTGAGAACTTCGGTGCTATTTTTGTCTCCTCCCACACGCAGACAGTGAAAAAAAAAAGTCAGGAGAAGGAGGGTGAGGGTTCCAGTTACAGAAGGGCATGTAGTCTCCCAGGCACTGAGTCAGCCAAGAGAAGAAAATGCCCCCCGGTAATGGTGTGAGGTTAGACGGAGCCAGGAACATAGAGAAGATGCCTGGGTGTGCGCGGGGGGGTCTGGTCCTACGCCCCTTCCCATGGCCGCATCTTTGATCCCCCAAGGTCAAGAAGATCAGAGAGACCTGGGTCCCAGCTCCACTGGGCTGCTTAGTTCTGTGTCTGGCAGTCAGTTCCTTGGTGTGGGCCTTGCTTTTCCCATCTGTATCATGTGAACAATGACCTCTGTCCCAAGGGTGCTGAGAGGATTAAATGACAGGACTGTGTTCAGATTGTGCACTGGCTACCCTCCTGTAGGCTGGCTCCTGCTTGTCTGTGATTCCCTCTTTCCACCTCTCTTCCATCGGACTGCAGCCTCCTTGTCCCCTCCAGGAAGCATCTGGCACAGTTCACAGCTGGGCTCTCAGTGCCTGGCGTTCGCGCCTCTGGGTACTGGTGTGTCACCTCTTCGGAATTCTCTTTGCTCTTCTGTAAAATGAACAGGTAAACAGGCACCTGAGGCCTTCAAATAATTGCATCTGAAGTCACCGAAGAGTGCCCCAGTGATAATCACTGAGTGAGTGTGTGTGTGCGTGTGCTTGTGTGCGTGCATGCGTATCATGAACTTGGACTCCGTTTTATACGTTTGGTTTTTGCCACTTTTACCTGTGTCTGTTGAGTCCTTGAGCTACAGCTAGCTCTTCTCATGCCTAGAATAGGCCTGCCTGCAAAATACTGATTGAATTTTCTTTTCTTTTCTTCTTTTAAGGAATCTAGGAGAGCCATCCAGTTCTGCTTTCTTAGAGCCAAAAGCACTTCTTGTACACACCCTGTAAGTGATGTCCTGCTACCGAAATGCTCGCTCTCGGGATGGGGACAGAGTGCGAAAACAGATGGCTTTGTCTGTGTGCCTTACCATGTTAGCTGAAGCCCAGTTTCACCCCCAGAGCACAAGAAAGGCCAGAGAGAAAGCTCTGGACGTTAAACAATCACTCAGGTGTAATGGGCAGACATTGCCTCTAGATTTTGGGCTAAAGGAAGAGATTGAGAACGTGGGTTTTTAGGCATTGCTCAGGAGACGGTTTTAAGGCTTAAGTTGTGCTCGTGTGTATATCTTGTCTCCTTAGTTTGTGACTAGGCCAGGACAAGACCGTGGCCTAGTCTTGGTTTCTGCAAGGCCTTGTTAGGCTCCCAGCAGTCTTGGGATCCATTCCTTCATCCACTCATTCAACAGTCTTTGGAGCCCCTACTCTGTGTTCTTGTTGCTGGGATCCACAGCAAGCAGGCCGGGCAGGCTTGCACCTCTGCTAGAGCTCACGTCGGGCAGGAGAGAACTCATGTATCTGCAAAGCAAGTCAGCCTTTCAGAGCTCACCCTCCCAACCTTTGAAACAGAAGCCAGACCCAGGGCACGTGAGGCTGGCAGGCCATGGGCAAGTCTGTGATGGGAAGCCAAGCAGATCAAACAAGTCCTGTCAGCTGCTCTACAGGCTGGGCCATGAGAAGTTCAGGGTGACCTCAGGGTAGGACAACAGGGGACATGGAGCAAAGTAGAAGAGGGACTGAGAGTAGGTTTTAGAATAGGGCTTTCTGCAGCAGCATCACGGACTTTGGGCGAGGTGACACTTTGTGGTGGGTACTGTCCTATGCACCATGACACCGCGAGATGTTTATCGGCAATCCTGGCCTCTACCCACCAGATGTCAGTAGAATATCCTGTAGCTGTAGCTGTGTTAACTAAAAATCTGTCGAGATATTGTCGAATGCCCTTAGGGGTGAGGGCAAAATGCCCCCCCAGTTGAAAACTCTGATTTCCAGGGACTCAACAGTCCCTGCTGAAGGACCGGGGGTGAGTGGGCAGAGGTGGGCATGAAGGGAGAGACCAGTACGGGTAGAAGGACTAGAGTGTTAGCTTCTACTCTGGTGACATATGATACCCTGGAAGGACAATTTTTTACCACTTGGCATTCAGGTTGGCCCCTTGGCCTTTGTGGGGCTGGTGATCTTGCCTGTGCCTCTAAGGCCACCTCTGGGGTAAACCTTGGTGGACTAACTCAGGCCCTTCCAGCCACTGGCTGCTTTTGGGTATGCTGTTCTGGGCAGCATGAGCCCAGGGGCTCCATCCTGCCTTGCAGGAGAAATGGACTCAAAGCAGCACACTTAGTGGAAGCTGAGGACGTGCTACAAAGCCACCATACACTACTCTTCACGTCACCACTCTGTTGGACAATGGAGGAACAGCCACAATCTACAGATAAACGTAAAGCCAACCTGCTCAGAGGAAGTTCAGCCCAGGAGCCAGACACGACCCTGCTGGCAGGGGTTTGTAACCAGCTGCAGTGGTTCACGTCGTGGTGAGCGCAAAGTCAAGAAACAAGAGTGGAGAGATTTATCACCGGCCTCAGGTAAGGAGATCACGTGAGTCATTTTCAAAGCGATGCTGAACAGAGAAAGCACTGGGATTTTATTTGGGGAGCCCCTACACATCCATGGAGGGAGCACATGGCGGGGTAGGGGCAGCACATACCCGAGCAGGCTCAGTTTAAGCTCATGATTTAAGAAGGAAAGATGGCAGACCTGTTCTTGGGGCATGCTGAGCTCACGGTCCATGGAGCACATGGTTTAAATGAGGACGGGAATGGTCCTGGGTCATAAATGTAGCTGAAAATAGGGCCCTTTTTTTTTTTTTTTTTGGTGGTACTAAGACTTGAACTCAGGGTCTCACACTTGCTAGGCAGGTGCTCTTACTGCTTGGGCCACTCCGCCAGCCCTTTTTTTGTGTTTTGCTTTTTGTATTTGGTGGGACTCGGGTTTGAACTCAAGGCTTCGTGCTCGCCAAGCAGATGCTCTATGGCTTGAGCCACTCCTGCAACCATGGAAGGGCACGTTGAAGGTGTGTTAATATAGGAGTTTGCTGATAAAGGTGCCTGCCTTGCTTAGTGGTTAACAGTTGTGACCGGAGGACCTTAGGAGCAGAACAGTAACCCAGGTGATGCTAACACTCTGGTAATCTACTCAGTGGGCTGAGAGCATGGCCTTGAGCAATGAGAGCCCAGGAAAGGCAAGTTTGGTCACAGAGTGTGTTTGAAAGGGCAGGCCCAGGGGCTGCGGGTGGGGAGGGAAGTGAATGCCACTGGGATACAGCCGTGAGGGTGGGGGCTGAGCAGCCCCTAAGGAGGAGGTGAGGAAATGAACAGACTTGGCCAAGGTTGATCCTTGGCTTTTAGAAATTGTGTTTTGTTTTTATGATTTTGAGGCTAATCTTTCATGCGTATGACACCTGAAAACACTGGGCATTTTTGAATGTTCCACATTTAACGTTTTCTCCCAGTTTTTACCCATGAATAAATACCAGATGGGGGGGCTGTGGACACAAAGTGGCACAGTCCTGAAGCTGAGTCCATAGCTTAGTGGGCAGGATGTGTGAAAACTATCTATTTCTGTGGGAAAAATCCTCAAAACTTGGCTGAAGTCCTTCTGGAACTCCCCATTCCAGGGGAAGGAGACCATCCATGCTTGGATGACATCCTCGTCAGTTGCTGCGTGTCCCCTGAAGTTTGGGGGGTGCGAGAATGTAGGCAGGGGCCACACTTCTCTTTCTCATCACTGTGTTCCCAGGACCAGGCATGACTGCTGCCCAGGGCAGGAGACTGATGAACGGTTGATGAATGAATGAAGGAAGGACCTGCCTCTACTTTATCGCAGTTACTGTTTGGATTCTGATTCAAACTATTGTTTTAATGTTTTATTTTTTGATAAAATAAAACAGGCTGACCCCAAATTCACCACCCTCCTGCCTCAGCTTCCCAAGTGCTAGGATTATAGGTGTGTGCCACAATGCTTTCTGAAGCATGTAGTTTTTAAAGAAAAAAAAAATGTGACTTTAAATCGAGAGCCATGCCTGAAACAGGGGAAAAGAAAGTACTGTACAGAATGTGTCCAGAGTCAAATGCTATTAAATGAACACCTCATCAAAAAATAACTGCAGGCCGCAAAGGGATGCCAAGGAGACCAAGCATACTGAGGAATGGTCATTACCTTTATTCATACACACTTGCTTCCAAACTACAATTAATGTGTCTAACAATGCAGATCATGCAAACGAAGATCAGAAGTCATACAAATCGAGGAAAGCGATGCAGTAATGTATACATCCGTTTCACCTGCTGGGAAACCAAATGCTATGTGACAGCTCCACGGCCCTTCCATTGTCAGTAGATGCTTCCACGGAAGGAAAAAACCAACCTCTATTTCTTCCTCCATACACATTTGGGATCTTGGTTGATGTTTTTCAATTACAGACTGAAACATGGCCTTCACAAAACAAAACAAAAAAAATCACGTAGAAAAGCATTTTCAAATGTTTCTGACCATCTATAAAAGATATTCTGAAAGACCTTAACAATAAGGATGTGAGTTCAAGTTTAGAAAACCCTTAGACTCAAAATAGTACCTGCCTTCATGTATGATGTTGAACAATTCACTAAACCCCTCAAGAAAAGCATGGCATCCTTCCAGGAAGAATATTAACAAAGGTCTACAAACCACCACAGAACTAGACGCTCCTGAAGGTGAGCATAGACGTAGACAAAGTTTAATCAGAAAGTGCAAAGCTGCCTTTTGTCTTATTTTAGAAATTAGAAAAAAAAGGTTCCTATAAAGTGGACTGGATACCCATTTTCTGTAAAGAAGCATCCCCTCTACTCCCATACATGGTAACTGTGAAACAGATGCAGTAGGCACATTTGCTGCAGCTGCTTGTTTCTTGGGATGTTGAAGTATCTCCGAATTGCCCAGTGGGCAGAATCCTTATGGGGCATCTCTGAATTTTCACCAAACGTAAGTGACCTGGGGACTAGAGGGGACTGGGGACAGAGCTAAGGAAGTGCCCCCTCTTCCTGCCAAAATATTACAGAGCCTCACAGAGTAAGGAAAGGGGTGCTACAGACCCCTGAGAATGCTTTCCTAGGGCCGCATCGGGTAGTAGGCCACCTTTCCTATAGCTGGAAATCACTAAGCCTTAGGCAGTTGCCCCCAGTGACTATTAAAAACAGAGCATCAGCGCCATAGATTCTCTGTACCCCACCAGTAGAGGAACATCTGCAGTGGGAATGCAGGTGGGGGTGCTCTAGCTGACCCAAGAATCCTTCTATAGGCTCCATGAGATTGCAGTTTTATGAAAGTGTCAGAGCTTCATTTTAAAAACTCATTTTAAAAGAATTATTAAAGTTCTCTATAAAAAAGTACAAATAGTCCAGTATGGTCAGTTGTTCTATTGGAATTGACAAATTAATTTCTTCCTTTAGATTAAGAAAAGTCTTTGGAACTTGTGGGCTTAAGTGTAGGGTCATTTAAGGCTATTTGATGACTGAGTGTGTCCTATGTGGTTACTGACACCTGATCATACAGATGAGAGGCACAGGGTCAGAGTTCTGCATGCTTATAACCCTCCCAGAGTTCCAACATCAAAGGATTGTGGTTGTCACCATTTCCAGGTAACTGCCTCATCCATATATAACTCAGGAAAATGTTTCCAATTTTCTAGATTTTTTTTAGAAAAAATCTAGTCGAGGCATTCCCTCGACTCACCACATTGGCCCTAATGGGTTATGACACGCAAGTCGACAGTCCAGCGTTTTTCATAAATGGTAGCTCAAACAGCTCAAGGAAAATGATTTTTAAAAATAGTTCCCAGTGCTCCTTGTCAAGTTAATGTGAAGCTACTAATAACAGGATGCCCTTTTCCTCCCTTCACACTGTCATGCCTATCACGGTCCCGTAACTCTCAAGCTCGTCATTCTTTTCTAGCCTCTGGCTCAGGGTCCATCTCTGACCAGTGGGGAAACAGGTCCTCCTACCACTGCGGGGCTAGGAAGAGACAGGAAGCAGTGTGATGTGTGCACACGACACGTAGGTGACTTCATAAGACCAAGGTGAGAAAATGACTGTCAGATGGCGTTAACTTTCTGAGGCTTTTAAAACCCTAAGACTCACTTTCCCTCCCTCTTACATATTGAGAAAACAAAGCCCGGCAACCCCCCCCCCCCATTTCTCCTGCTAATAGAAGCAGGTGGGAACTCTCTTTGCAACTTCTCCATCCATTCTCAGCTCCATACTCCTGGCAGGAAGGCACAGAGAAGAAAGGATGATTCTTTTCACTTCAGGGTTCCAGAGAACTGTGAGCCAGTTCAAGTTAGGGAGGGACACAGGGCTATCATGACTGCTGAGGATGCCGTTGACATTTGGGGGTATTTTCTGAGGAGCAACAGACTGTGTCCCTGGCAGAAACCACACTGTTGAAGACCAATAGATGTTAACTTCATTGGCACCAGCAACCTCCAAAGCACAGCCTCTGGAGAAACTGCAGCTCCCTCTCCCTCAGGCGTGTCTTTCCAGATACACTCAAACCCTACTCATCTCTGACTTGTCTGCCTTCAGCCTCCACCAACATCTCCCTGCTTGACATGACAATGGGTGGCTTTCTTGGGGTCAACACCCTTAACCAGCAAGTCACCACACTCTGCTAAGGGCTTTTGCTCACAGAGGTGTTCAACAACCCATAGCTAGGTTTGTTGATCTTGGCCTGTGATAATCTTTCAACCAACAATCTCAGCTAAGCTTCCATACAGGTGTTGACCCCTGGTTTTCTATCAGAATTCTTAATGAAAGGCTAATACATCCCATAAGGAAAGGCAGACAGGGATTCAGTATTAACTTAAACTAGGCCACAGATTAAGAGTCAGACATGGTGAGGAGCAAACACATCGGTTCCTGGGGTTTCTCATATGCCTTTTGAATTACTTTCTGCCTGGAGATGAGCCTCTTATTAACCCCCGAGGGCTGCACCTGGCAGGACATGCCAGCTCTTTCCATTCAGAACAAGCACTGGGTGACTTCAGATGCAATGGCAAAAGCAGGGCTGCCAGCCCACTGGCCTGCAGCCTTGGAGGGAAGCTTTGCCACTGAGTAGTGGCCACCTTCTAAGGGAAAATAATGCAAAATAACTTCAATGGCCTTAAGCCTGATGAGTCTTATGGAGACTCGGTTTGTGCTAGATTCTCTTCCTCGGGCCCTGGCAATGCAGGCAGTGATCAGGGGCAGGTACTTCCTAGAGTCCCCCAGGGAAGCAATCCTTCAAGGTGTCCTTCTGCTGCCAGTCTCCAACACAGTTGCTCAAGCTCAAAAAGTAGACCTTTCCCTGCCACTCCATTCCACATAGGGTCTTGGAAGAGGGACAATGCCATAGAATTTGGTCAATTGACTGTGTATTCACATAAGTTTGCCTTTTCAGCAGTGATGGTCTTGGGTTGCTCAGATCTTTAAAGCATTTGTTGGTATCTAAATGTAACGCTGAGCAATACAGAAAACAGGCTACATGGTGAACACTACTCCTGGTCCCAAGTTTTACCATTTTCTCCTCAAGTTTGTTCCTCAGGCTGCTGTTTCTTAGGCAGGGTGATGGTGCCATGTCAGGGTCCTTTCTTTGAAAAATGTTGTCCGACATTCTCTAAGAACACAAGCCAGCTGACAGCTTGAATGCATTTCCTAGAGAAGTAGGAATAACTTGGAACTCTGTGTTGGCTGTTCCAAGGAGAAAAACAAGCCTACTTCTCGTTTAAAACAAGCAGGCATCTGGACACACTAGGACACATGGCACTAGTCCTTTGTGCTCCTTTCTGAGGCTTTCCTCATCTTGTGGGGCGCAGGTGCAGCCCAGCACTATTAATGCTCCCCCTCGGGCAAGGAACTGGCCCTCTTATCTCCTAGGCCCATTCTACAAACCAGTTCCTTTACTGGTCAGCCCAAATGTGATGTCCTGATGAGGTTGCATCTTCAGAATGTGCACTGACGAGCAGTACTTTAGGAATTGTTGAGTGAGGACCATTTTTAAGTTTAGAACTCTAGGGTCCATTAAGTGTGCTTTTTTTCTGGTCTGTTTATTCTCTACTTCACCTTTCCTTCCAATCAGGGGTTTCCAGTAACACTTACATGTCTCTCCTCAGAGACCCTTTATGGTTGTATGTTCAGGAAAACAGCCAGAGAGTAATAACAAGAAGCGTTTAGCTGAGAGATGCTTTTGGGAGGAAATAGAGTAGCTTTCTATGAGAACTGATAGGAACCTTCGTTTTGACTTGTTCTTTATGCTGCAGAAGCCTGGCTCTTCTGAGGACCTTGCATTGGACCTTGCAAAGAAGTACTCTTTGCAAGACTGGAATAGCCAATTCTAGCAACAGTTGGAAGAAAATATGTTGCTTTTGAAAAGAATCTGTGGTTACTGCAGGAGATGGCTGTGCTCAGAGGCTGACGCACAGTTTGTCTCATTAAGTCTGTGTGTGCTGGAGCAAACAGTGTGTCATTCTGGGGCAGCAAGACGGATTGCACGCTTCTGCTGTGTCCAGGTACACAGAACAAGAAGGGAGTCTCTCATCCCTCACATCCCTAGATAGAGACTCCATAGTCACAAGCTGAAAGGAAGAACACACACACACACAGACACACACACCCCACACACACTCACACATTTCAGCCCAGGTGCCCTAACAATGCCACATGCACACAAACATACCAGTCATACTAAAGTCAACACTTCCTGCTGCCCCCAAGAGGAAGAGTGGTGGAGGAACCCAAAGAGAGGATGACATTAAGAAGCTAAGAGCATTTCATCTCAAAAAAATTCCCCACAAACAAAACTTTAGTTTGCAGGTAGAATCAAAAATATATATATATACATATATATATGTGTGTGTGTGTGTGTATATATACACACACATATACATACATATAGTAAAAGCCTAATTAAAACATGTAAAGTAGCCATTCATTTTTGAAATTAGATCTACATTAGAAAATTAATATATCTGATACAGTGCTAATGTGCAGGGAAGGAGGGGAGGAGAAAGCACAAATAATTAAGTTAAAACTTAATCATAAAAAGCAGACTGGAAACATGAATCTCTACAAATATAGCACAGTTGTGTCTTATAAAATTATAATACTCTTTATAGTTGATACAATTATATCAATAATATAGATTCATTTGTTTTTAAGATTTATTATAAACATGCAAACTCCATTGCATGATGCATTTGCAAAACATATTAAAATCTTTCTAGCAAGAATTGCTAATAAGCATCCAGGTATGTTGATTCTACAGCTCCAGGTGTGTCATTCAACAGGAACTGGAAATGGGAACCCAAACCATATTAGTTTTCATCCCTAAATGGATGTCAAAGGGTAGAGAAAGGACAGAAAAATCAACCAATGGGGATTGGTGCTTGAGTTGATACTTTGATTAAGTTACTGTACATCATACTTTCATAAATGACGCTGCAGCTTATTAAATAAATAAGTACAAAAGGGGGTGGGGTGTACACTTCAGCTTCTTAGAAAGGGTAACAACATAGGTAGCAAAATATTGTGTGTGGGGGGGGTTGGCTAACAACACTCGTGATTAGTGGCATGATTACTGATGGCACCCTGGATCGAAGAATAATCTCCCAGAGATTAAAATGAACATACATACATGCTGGTTTATCCTGGATCTGTTCACATGCTTGTTAGCAACATCTGTAGACAATTTGGCCTCTTTAAAAGAATGCAAATATCAAGACAGTTATCAACCAAGTATGGTAACAGATGATAGATTTACCCAACAGTCATCTGCAGTTCTCTTTCTTTCTTAAACTGCTGGACTGTGGCTGAGTTATGAAGATGGGAACAGTGATTAGGTTCATCCTGGTCTCTCAGATTCTAGGGACGGTTTCCATTGAAGCAGACAACAGATGCATTGTTTATCTTGAAGCCTTTCCCACCCCCAATCACTCTTTGCTCACTCTCTGGGCTCCCCATTCTTTGATTCCAAAGACATCTTGGGTGAAGATGTTTCCAGCCCATTGGGCTAGGATAGGTTCACTTTTAACTTCTCTGGTTGGGGGATCCTGATGGTGAAAATCCATAGATGGAGGGTGTGGAGAATATATCAAATCGTACCGAAAAAGGGGTTAGAGTCTCTTTGCTTTCTAGGAAGGGTTAACCTATAGCCAGATGTGACAGCTATGTAATTAAACTGGACACTGTACATTATGTCATCTTCCACTAAGATAATGTTCTTGGTTGTAAGAGGGAGATCCTGAAAAGTTGATCACATGTGAACTAATTACCCTACAATTTTCAGGCCTCCATGTGGAACAAGACACAAGGCCCTGGTCTTAAAATTTTAGGGTTAAGGATCATTTCCCATTGCTGGGGAGGCTGGGGGATGGGGAAGCATTTGCTCTCATTAGTGAGTTTCATATTGCACTCTGCAAGATCGGATGCACAAATTGTGGGTTGACATATGAGAACCCTTCAAAATCAGACTGGTCTATGTTAGCGATGACCAGCTGATCTGGCGGTGTTAAGACAGGTTGCCCTCGTGTGAAGAATTTGTCAAAGTTTTCAGCTCCTTTGCCACACTGTGGAAAAAAAAGAAAAAGGAAAGTTCAGTAAATGTTATGAAATGCAGGGGGTTCTGAAAGCACTTGGTGGAGAGGGATGTGCTTGAGGAAACAGCTTGGTTAGGCAGGAAGAATCTTGGGAGAACTTGCATGCCTGCTGGAATCAGAAGCCTGCACAGCAAACAATGCAGGTACTCGATTATAAAGATTTGCATATCCTCAAATGAGAACTCTGGATGAAAATGCAGTTTGGGCAGTAAGGTAGCAACAAGAGACAGCCTTTCTTATTTCACTTTCGCCTCATTGAGCAAGCGGAGGTATGAGCATGAATATTGTGTGCACAGGGCCATCAGGCGTGGTTCCATGTTGAAAAGGCCAGGATGTTGGTTAGGACAGCAGGCACCCATAAACTGAGAGAATGAGGTACTTCCTACATCTGGTCTTTGCAACAATATCTGTAATAAAGCAAAGCTGTATATTTTTGTCATCAACAGGGATGTTCTAGGAACTCCAGTCCTTAAACTAATCTTTAAGCCACATGGGATAGGTGTGGTGTCAGGGGTGGGAGACATGCTCCAGGTTCCAGCCAGAATGCTGCACATCTAGACAGCTGCTGAAGTGGCAGACAGGTCAACATGGGGTTCATTTGCAGGCGGTCTGAGGCTGGAAGAGGTGTGCACAGGTGCCATGGGAGAAGCTGAGGAGGGAGAATAAAGCCTGCTATCTGTTTTGAATGTTACTCTGTTCCAGGGTCCACAGGAAACTGTGCAAATGGGGGCTTCCAGGAGAACTGCCCTCTGATTGTATCAGAAACACAGTGCATAGTTGTTTAAGCAGCATTGCTTGGGAGTCTGACTCAACTTGGGGGAAAGGGGTGTCCTCCTCACTTTTCCAGCCACCTAGAAGGTTTGTGGCATATCAAAGTCTCTGGGACCCCAGGTGACTCTGAAACAGGGAGAGCTAGGAGTTTTGCTGGTGTTACCAATAATGATTTTGAACATGTTACAAATTATTGCCCTTTTACCTGCCGGTAGCAGAATATGGGCAACATAACTTCTGAGTTAGCATAAATTTAACCTACTCAGGCATTCTTGGATCTGTAACAGAGGACAGCTCTTAATAAACTGTGAAGGGAGGTCCACCCAATTCTCTCATCTGTAAAGTGAGAGAATTATTATACCTCCCTCTCAGGCTTATGTTATGAAGAGCAAATGTGAGGTTTTACCTGGGACTCAGTCACGGTTCAATACACATTACTGATTTTTTTTCTTAGTAAGACCAGTTCAGTCTCAAGGGGCTGTATTTTCTCACCTCCCTTCTCTATCTTCTAGAAGACTTTCTAGAGAATCATTTCATCATAATTTTCCTACCTCTTTACATGAAATAAAACTTGCTCCAAGTACCTATTGAGGTGGAGAGTATGTCCTAAATTCAAAATGAGGTTTTTGTAAGTACCTATTGAGGTGGAGAGTATGTCCTAAATTCAAAATGAGGTTTTTGTAAGTAACAGCTTTCCTTTCTGGAGTTATTTTCATTTTAGTAAGCAACCATCCACTCAGAACCCAAGGACACTTCACAGTGCAATGACAGGGGTATGTGTGGGATGTGTGCAGTGGAGGAATGTGGTGAGGTTGTTTGGGGGCCTTTTAAGTCACTCTATGGAGGCCATACAGACCAGGAGGCCTATGTCCCATAGATGGAACAGCAAAGCTTTTTCCACGCTCACACGCCATGTTTTCATGATGCTTTTCTTTGGAAGAGCACAAAGCGCTTCAGAGCAGAGGTCAGCAGAGGCAGAGTCTGCAAGTTACATCACCCCACATGCACAGGCTATTCTGGACTATTGAAAAAGGCTCTTCAAGAAGGAAATAAGGGCACACTGCTTCTTCCCAGGACTTAATTGGGAGTCTGTATTTGATTCATCAGTTAGATAAACAAATGGATACCAGTTTCTGCTGGAGTACAACACTCAGATACTGCTATGACAATGGAAGCAGCTAAAGAAATAGCCCTCCTTTCCCTATACCAGTTGTTAATATTTTGCCCCCGAGGGGGGCTCACTTTCTATTGTTAGGATTTGGGTAAAGGGTGCTACTGGCATCCAGTAGGTAGAGACCAGGGATGCTGCTAAAAATTCTAAAATGCACAGGACAGCCCCTTCCCCACAATGAATTAATTATTAGCTAAGAATGTCAATGGTGCTGCTGTTGAGAAACCCTGGGATATATCCAGATTGTAATGTGAGGCTGAGTTGGTCCTAAGGTCAAATGTAAGGACCAAATAAAGGAAATAAAGCAGGAAAAG
Source organism: Castor canadensis (assembly GCF_047511655.1). Classification (NCBI taxonomy): domain Eukaryota; kingdom Metazoa; phylum Chordata; class Mammalia; order Rodentia; family Castoridae; genus Castor; species Castor canadensis. Next base: position 21,869,617 of record NC_133396.1, on the reverse strand, counting down.
TCATACGTGAGAGTAGAGAATGGAGAAGCTACAGAAGCTCAAAGCAAAAACAGTGTAAGCAAGTGCTACAGCCTTGGGAGAGTGGTCTCTGAGGAAAATGCCCCCTTGAGAACCTGATGAATTGATCCTCTGTGATGTGCTCAGAGGTTGGAATATGTGCTTCCTTTATAAGACATCACTGGCTTCTCTTGATACTCACTAACCATGCAAAGAAGAGCAATTAGGCATGTCTGGGAAAAGACAATGAATGTGAGTCCCTACAAGGAAGAGCCAAGCTAGCTAAGGAAAAATGTCCTGTCTGCCCTGTCTGGACATCTATACACATATGGTAGATTTATTGAACTGTTCTGTGAAAAGATTGCACAGGTGTGACCCTTTCCTTTGAATACTGTCTTTATGGTATTACAAATCAGTTTCCAAAACCCATGAATTACTGCCAAAGAAAAATCAAAAGAAAACTAAAAGGAGATTTCTCAAAGTTTAAAAAGGGAACTACAAGCCATTAACACTGAGAAGCATGGGGATGGACACTTAAGATCAAATTCTACAGCTGTGTCCCAAGAAGGGTTATTCTTAAGGGTTTCCACTGCTTATAAAGCCAAGTATTGTAATAAATGGGGGCACAAAACCTCTTGGGTTGAAGCCTCATGCCATGACAGTGCTGATGACTGCAGCTCTAAGGGGAAATCAGAGCCCAGATCAGTCTAATCGCTGCTCTGTGATCATAATGAATGGTAATGCGACCGTTGGTCTCAAAACTGCTCACCACAGAAACACCTTCCTCTTCTTTCTCACTCTAAATCTCCTTGGAATTTTCCCTGACAGAGAGAGAGAGTGAGAGAGAGAGAGAGAGAAAGAGAATGAGAATGAAATTACATTTTAACAAAGGAAAGCTTTTCTTAAACTGGTTCACTTAGGTGGAGAGACTAGAGGCAAGGGCAGGCCAAGGGCACAGAGTGAAACCTGAACCACTGAAGCCCAGTCACACCAGCCACAGGACAAAAAGGGGTCAGGAGTGCATCTCAGCAAGAAATGAGGAAGACAGCCCTGGGAAAATTGGAGGCTGAATCTGAGGATCACATTTGATCCAAGCCTCAAAATGTTGCTTTATATTTATGATCTCTGGAGGGAGATCATACCAGAAGGAAGAGCCTCCTTCTCTCAACAAAGGTGCCTGGGGAAGCATGACGACTTTACCACAAGTTTGGTATTGTAAAAATAAAACCAATTATTTTTCCATCAGAGAGGGTCTCTTGATGTTTTAAAAATGAACCCTTGGCACCTCTCATCAAAATCAGGCCCGGAAATAGACAATTTCCTTTAGATAAAATTGGACTACTTGTGGAGTTCTGCAATAGTCCCGTTACCACGTGCAGTACCTACAGTACAGGATCATGAAAAGTAGAGCTCCCTGGAGCCTTGAGGAAAAGACAAACAATGGATTCATCAAGCCACTGAATTCTCAATGCACAAAAAAGTTTGTCTGCTGCCGACAGTCCAAACTTACAACCATCAGCTTGATGGGTAGTGAGCCTCAGGTGCCATCTTGTTGCTGAGTAGGGAGCAAGAAGAGGAACAGAGACAAAAGGGTTATGGGGATACCTAACAGTACCCGTGGATGAGCAAGACAGTGAGTGACACATGAAGCTAATCCAACTGCAGACATCCTCCCAACATTTCTCAGGGATGAAGCAGGAAGGTTATTACCACAGCCACTGAAGGACAGCCTCCATGACAGTCTCAGGATTCTAGGCATAAGCAGCCTGTAAGCAAAACCCTTGGGCTGGAAGTGCATAGTCTTCTCCTCTAAAGACCGCCCGTACCTCTCACCAATGAAGGCTTCTGCCAGCTGGGATGTATTGCTCAGGGCAAATAGAAGGGAAGAGGGCAACAGCAGGCAGTCCAGACCTGATGGGATCAGTGTATGAGCCCAGGCAAGCACCCCTGGTCTCCCTGAGACCACATGGTGTGTCAACACTGGAAGGAAAGCAGGGGACACAGTGGAGCAAAGGACCAAACCAGAGATCAAAAGTCCCTAGGTATAGATTTGGGAAGATCAATGCATCTCTCCATAAAGGCAAAATGGGGATGTGACCTTCCAAGGCTGTTGTGAGGACCAAGGGAACCAGCGGGTGTGAGATCCTTATAAACAATATGGCATGATATCGAACTAAGGCATAACATGCGTAGCAGTTACCCAGAGTGTAAAAGGCATGCAATCAACATTTGAAGGATGAACGAATGTTAGTAATCTACCTCCTCTTCCTTATTTTGGAAATAAAGAATTAACTCCTTTGTCGTTTTTGATATTCCTACCCATTTGGTAAACTTACCAATTAATAAAATGAACTCAGGAGAAATCAGGCAGGGTAGAGATGTTGCAAAGCATGGAATGATGCCCACTCTAGGTGGATGCTGAGTTGTAATGTTCCCCATTGTCTACCTATGTAGCAAGCAGCCCACACCAAGCCCTGGTGTTTTGTGAGAGGGCACAAGGAGAACTGTGCTGCAGAGCTTGGCTTCTCACCTGTGGTTATTACCTGTGAGAGGCCAGTAGGCATGAACAAAATGCATGTGGTTCTCAAGCCTGCCCTTTGGCTCAATGTCTCAGTCATGTGGAATATAACCTCACCATCATGAGAAGCCCCAAAATAATGGCCATTAGAAAGCAAGACAAAATGCAGACAAAATGCAGAAGAGTGGGTAGAATGCAGAACTACTAAAGCACAAAGGAGTTTTGCAAAAGTACAGAAGAAGGAAACAGAAAGGTGGGGAAGGTCCCTCACAGTAACTAGCTATGGCAGGGTGTCCTTGGTTTAAGGGAACCCTCACATGTTTCAATTTCCAGTGTGTGGGGAATCCACAGAATTGTGCTATAGTGGGTGTGTCAGTGAGATCACCCTTGTCTACATAGTTCCCTGATTTATGATTGTATAAACTATTTTAGTTTAAGTTAAATAACCAACAGCAGAAACCAGCTGGCACACTCTGCCTTGCACTCCCTCGGGGTAAGGTCCACACTACAGAACCCTCCAGTGAGGGCTTTTGGTTATGGCTCTGCCCCTCCCATGAAGACCAGCATGCTTGGGGAATGGTCTCTGTGCAGCACCAACGCAAGCAGGAGCACTTGGTTAAGGATTAAAAAGTGAGATTAGTTTGCTCATTTAATCACCCAAGTTTCTGGAAACGTGCTCACCGAAGGCCTGGATGCCCACTGAAGCCAGTGCATTTTGGTACAGAAAGTCTGGAGAATAAGAACGGATAGAGGAGAGGATTTTTGGAGAACAGTCAGTTCCTGGCCTTGGAACTCAAGAACTGGGAATGGCTATGTGAAGAATGCCATGAACCCATGAGCTGATGGGAAATGTTTATGGGAAAGATGTAAGATGCAAAACATGTACAACCCTCTAACCTCATTTATGCACATGCGTCTTTTTTTTTTTTTTTTGGCACTAGGAATTGAACTCAGGGCCTTGTGAATGCTAGACAAATGCTCTACTACTTAAACTACACCCCCCAGCCCTTATGTATATGTTTATACACGCATTTAACTTTCTGGAAGGTTACAGAAAAGATGGGGGAGGGGGAGATAACATTCCTTTTATATCTTTCTCTATGCTTCGCATATAGAGATAATGTTTTAGTGATAATGATTGTTTTAAAAGGATTGGGACTTCCTGTCAACATTCCTTGTGGTGAGGGATGGGAGAAGGGCTTTGTTTTGGACACAAAACACATTCGTCTCACTTACTGTCTTTATAGCCTTGTGTCAGAAATGGCCAATGCTGTTCAGAGGGAGGCTGACTTTATGCGTAAGTTTAAAATAGACCCAAGATATAAGCCCACAATGAGTGCATTCTTGCAGTATGAGAGACATGCATATACGAGGGGAAAGTTCTGGCTTATCATGAGCAGTTTTCTATGGAATGAAAACATGCACTCCATTTGGCCTTTCTTTGCATCGATGGCTGGCTTTAGAGGATTTAAGGTTTCATTTTCAAGAGCAGTGATAGTTTCAAGACTATTATCGTCAGGGAGCCTCACTTCACACAATAGGAACTTGTCAGTTCACTTGACTTGAGGTAGGCAGGGTCTGTATTTATGCCATCCCTTATCATGGAAGCTCTGAGGTTTGCAGTAATGCTACTTTTAAAATATTGATTATTATCTACAATGCCTCATGCCTTCCAATTTCTCTTCCAAGTGGAAAAGTATTTGGAAGAGTAATTATCAAAAACTAGGAAAAATTGCATGCTTCTAATTCACTAAGTAAAAGATGCTGTCCTAGACTAGTTTAAAGGCGTAAATCAAACCCAAATATGCGGTGATATGATTTGTTCTCATCTCCGAGGCTGGTTAGTGTTTTTATATTATCAACAAAGCTCCCCTAGTCTTGAGAATCTCAATTTTAATTAGTATCACTGTTACCGGCTCAGGGGAAAGGCGAAGAGAATGAATCTGCCTATTGCTCAAGAGAACTGATTAGATCTGCCCACGGGATTCTATCAGTTAGAAAGGTAGTCTCTGCAGGGCCCCTCCTCCTTCACCTGGATTGCTGCTGCTCTGTAGAAGTAACTTTACAGAGTCATTATTAAAAGAACAGTGTACTGTGAGATGTCCTTATGTTTAGCAAATATGCAGAGAATTTAAGTGTAAAGAGGCATTACATCGGCAACTTATTCTCAAATGGCTCAGAGAAGTGTATGTGTGTGTCTATACACATGGGCTCAGAAAGAGAGTAGAAAAAGAAGAACGCAAGCCTGGTAAAATGTTAATGTTTAGGGAATGTTGAGTAGGGAGCATAGAAATTCCTTATACTATTTCCCCAACTCTTTTACAAGTCTGAAACTAAAATAATTTCAAAGTGGTTTTTTAGAAAAGAACTGCACCAACTTTGATAATGAGACCATCATTAAACTCAAGTTAATGGCACTGTGAAATGAGGAATTCATAGTAACTGGGAAAGGCTCCGGACTGTGCCTTCCCCCGAAGAGGGTACCTGCGTTTGTTCTCAGTGTTCTTCTCTTTGGTTCTTTTTTTGTGTGGGGGACTGGGGTTTGAATTCAGGGCCTCACATTTGCTAGGCAGGCTCTCTGCCACTTACTTGAGCCACTCCACCAGCCCTCTCTTTGGTTCTTGATGCAAAGATGGCGGTGTCCTGATGAAAATCATTCTATTTTTCTCCTCTCTCCTTGATGTAACCCTCCCAAGGAGGGTCACCTATGAAAGACAGCCCATTTTCAAAATGCTCTGCTTGCCTGGGACTCTGGAATGTTTCTAGCTGTTAATGTTATGGATTAATTTCTCCTCTCTAATAACCATTAACATTCAGTGACTGTTTCTGGTTTGCCTGTGAACTAACCATTCTGTTCCTCGGTGCCAACGGATAGACTTAAAAAATGAAAAATCAATTAACTTTACACTTTCAGTATCTGTATAAGCTGCCAGTCATCCCAGGCAGGATGATGGAAATTTGAAGACAGCTCTTGGTCATTTTACTCACATAAATAATAAACCAGGAACAAAGTCTTCAAAAGTCAAAGTGACAATGATTGGAACCTTGGAGTTTTCATTTTCCAGGCAAAACAGAAAGGAAGAGCTGTCCTGCTCATGGCAAGTGTCAGGTGGCCAAGCAGGCTGGCTGTATTGCCCTTTGCATGGTACCTCCTTGGCTATCTGACACTATGGGAGGCAACTGGACACTCCCATTTCTCCTTCTGTAACTGAACATGAATCAGAGGTGACATCTCTTTTACAACAGCATTTTCTTACATGGAGCCTTCCAAATATTGATGGGCTTCCTTTCAGTGACTCAGGTTTGCTGCAGGGAGCATCAGGTAAAAGCTGAACTGATGCACCTTGTCTGTGGAGCAGGGTCCTCTATGTTGTTTCTTTGAGATAATCCCTAACCCAGCTCACACTGCATTTCTCAGAAAGAATCTGGAGAGACAATCACATGGCAGTTCTATCTCCAGGACAGGACAGGACAGGACAGGATAGCACAGCTGGTTGGTCTTTGCTTTTGTTTTACAAAATAAACCAGCACATGAAAAACTCTACCCTGCCAAGACATCCATCTGTTTTCCAGAAAAATCATCTATCTTTACAATAGCACATAGTGACCTTTTGGGGACAGATATGGCTTTGTCCAGTACTGGTCCCTTCCACTATGAGCCACTACAGGACAGGTTCTTTTCTTGCTTCTGAGCCTTCAGATTTGTCAGGCAAGGTGGCCAAGGTCCTGCATACTGGATGTGTCCATCTCTCCCTGCTCTGCTCTCCTGAATGAATGACTCACACAGAATCCATGGCACAGGCTGTGCACTGCAGGTCCTCACCTTAGTATCACTGGGAGACAGAGAGTCCTGTGCGGACTCCTGATGGATCACAGCACTGTTAAGTGTCATTTTGTGCATTTTTTTGCATGGCACTTGGGTCTAAAGGTTAACTTTACCAATGTCACTTTGGTAGCCAGAAAGATGATAAGCAGGTTGCATACTGTGGGAACCCTAATTCTTCTGGATAAGCCCAGTGGCTGTTCAGAAATAGAATACCTCTACCCTCTTGCAAGAGGTCAGTAATTCTGGAATAATCCTGTTTTAGAGGTTCAAAATAAAAATGAAAATGAAAATGATAGACTCCTGATTCTGCAAGCACAGTTTACATCTCTAGAAGCAGCCAGCCAATAACTGAGAGCCCTGAAGTTCTTCAGCTGGTATTTTACAATAAGCAAAGGCTTGATCCCATGAGAACCAGGATCAGTGTGTGTGAGAACATCTAGTAGTCAGTCCTTAACCCTGTAAATCTCAGGGAAACTGATTCACCAGCACTTGCTAGACATCCACCAGGTAAACTTCACCAAAGTCATCAGCCAAGGTGGTGAAGCCACTCACAGGTGGGGCCCTTAGTCACGTAAGGAAGTGAGAGGCTCTGGAAGGCTCAGGATATTTTTCCAGCAGAGGCAGTGAGGCCGATGTTACTCATCCCTCTTTGCAGTAACAAAACCACTCGGCTCTGTGATTTTTTTATCTATAGACTCTTCTGGCTTCTCAGAAGCTCTGGATTAGGGAACTCTACTTTGCTGAGGAAGCTGGGAAGCCACAGCACTTTCTCCCTGCTGCCTGTGTTCACCACAGTGCATTTGCAGCTTGGATTGAGGTTGCTTTCCTGTTTCACTCATGTCCTGTTTAACCACTGAGTTGTTCTTGGCCTGGTATTTCCACTCCAGCATGGGGCCTCATGACACAGTGACATCATAGGTGCCCTTGCATGAAACGGCCCTCATTTGAGATTAGGAGGCAGCTCTACTCTATGCCCATGGTGTGGAAGGACTAGGAAAAACAGCTCCTGGTGGCTCTTTGCTGCCCTCCCAGGGACCAGAACTCCCCCCGCTTCTTGCTTTGTCCTTGACTTTCTTCTGTTTTGTCACAAAACAAAATGTCTAACCCCACTTGCTTCTGACTTCTTCTGCCATTTGTGTCTCCCCTGTGGCTCATCACCTGCCCTCTGCGTTCTTTCTGGCCCCTTCCTCCTTGGGTACAGGTTCTTCGGCAGAAGAGTCTCACTGTGGGCAGATGACGAACTTGCTCCCTTCTCTGGGCAGGGCTCTCTCCCAAGCATTGCGTCCACATAAAACCTCCAGCTTTAAGGTCTTTGTCCAGGAGTTCTGCTTCTGTTTGTGAGTTTGGGGGTTGTTTCTTCACAGTTAAATACAATTTATTCTTCCTTTTAATTTTAACCAACACTCAGTCAAAACAAATAACAACACTTCAGGAATAAAAAAAAATAAGCAAATACTGTTCTTGCCTCAGCTGCCTGCCATGGGAACCACTTTGCTTCCAGTGACTCCTGTGGCCCCCAGGGAACAGCTCATTTTCTTGTCTGGCTGACTGTCAACCCTGGCTTTCCCTACATATGAGTTTAGGGACAAGTACCTATGACAAGTGGGAGACTCTGAAAACAAGCATTTTCTTCTGAAAGCAAGGTAAAAATAAATAGAGAAAAGTGTGTTTTATGATTTGCTTTGCTGTGCCTCATCTATTTCTGGAAAGCAACTTACAAGTAATTTTACTTTTCTCAACCCTTAAAGCAGGGTCCATGTGTGTCTTTGTGTTGTTCCCGTGTTTAAGATGCTATTGCCTGCTTTCACATTTTTAATTTGAGCAGACAAAAAAAGACAAAAGGCAGAAGGGAACAAAGAAAGCCCCTGACAGAAGTTTGTGCTGAGGCATCTATCTGCAGTGCCATTTAACATTATGCCTGCCCCTCCCCAAACCATACAGCCAGGTTCTGTACCCTGAAGAAGAGGACCCTCCGAGAATGCCCAGGTCTCGGGCTAGGTGAGGAGAGGTGGGGTGGTGGATACTGAAGGCCTTTTTGAAAGGATGATTCAAAAGGAAGTCAACTGACCTGATCAGTTTTTAGTTTGTCTTCATTCTGTGCTAAAATTATTTTAGAAAAATAAAGTTCAGTGGGCTCACCACCCATTTCTATTCTAGGAGCAGAGGACACATAGGCACATCTGAGGAAGGTGCTGCTCTGAGAACAAAGCTGTGTATTACCCAGTCAGTAACTCTGCTACCCCAGGGACCCTTGGCCTGTTCATCTGGATATCTGTCAGAGAATGAATTGGCTGAACCAGCAGGGAGGAGGTCGGAATCTTAAAGGATGCTCACTTTAGAGACACAAATATTAAGAAGGCACACATTAGTCACTTACAACTATCAGAACCAGTTGTAAGACTGTCACTGAGATAGTCGTGGTGCAGTGGGAAAGGACCAGACTGTGTTTCTGGTTCCACCATCTATCAGCTATGCATCTTCCAAAAAGTTGCTGGTCTCCCTGTGCCTTACTTTTCTCAACAGCAAACTTGGGACAACAATACCCACCTCATAAGGGTGTTGGGAAGATTAAGTGAATTAATATTGGTAGAGCACTGAGAATAGGGCCTGTCACAAAGTGTTTGTTAAATAAATTAGAAGAAAGTGGGAATCACATAGCAAGAGTCTGAATAAAGCGGGTGAAGATTTAAGATATGCTTCAGGCTCCCTCTGGAGCAAGACAGATCCAGGAAAGCTGGAGACAGACATGAGGCCCAAGTCCTGCCAGGAGGACAGCTCTGTGGGGTATGGTATTCCCAGGTCCAGTGCCCAGCACAGACCTAATCTGGTCTCTAATGGTCTGGAGCACTCTGTGGCTGTCCTGTTGAGGGTGAGAAGCATGCAGGGTCCCTGCATGTGTCCTTACTCTGCAAAGTCAGCAGGAATGATGGCTGCTTAGACTCTAGGATTGAATACAGTCCTGAGCTGGTACCTGGCCATTTCTTCTCCCTCCTGAGGCTAGGCTCTCGAGAAAAGGGGTGGGAGGGCCACGCCTACAATTGGAGAGACAGAGCAGACCTACAGACTGCTCTTTAGGACTCACCACTTTGGGCTTGAATGGGGGCTGGATCTCTCTGTTCTCCAGTTTTTCCCAGTCAATCCTCCGGAAGAAGGCATGTTCTCTCACATCCCTCTCTCCCTCAGGCCCACAGCCCAGCCGCTTGGCTGGGTGTTTGGTCATCAGCTAGAAAATGAAGAAATAGAGAAGGTTGGATAATACTGGCTTCCCAGAGACAATGCTTTCCCTTGGCCTGGCTGAGCCTCCAGCCCTGGAGGTGGGGCTGCCTGGACAGTGTCAGGCATGATCAGGACACTCACCAAGAAACTCACATATACTGTGACAAGTGTGGCCTTTCTACGATGATTTCATGATAAGGAAAGGAGGAGCAATCTGAACCCAAATGGAATAAGAAGAATTCTTATTCTGTTTTAGACCTATCACTCTACCTGTGGATCTGATTTTTTTTTTTAAAGCACATGATCATTAAAAATTGTGAGTGCTGGAAGTGTTGCAGGCCAGCATCACACAGAATGCTGTAACAGGCCTTAGATGCCTGTTTATTGCCTGGACCAAAATATTATCAAAAGATTCATGGGTTAGGAAAATCCATGCTGTAATATGGAAGGCAACTAGTTAAATTCAACATGCCCGGTGCAGAACATAGAGGCAAACACTGACTGAGTTCTTTGAAGGCAAAAATCAGTTCTCCTTGCCCTTAGCCATCTGTCAGCTTCCTTACCCTTGAAACACCTGTGTGACAAGTGCTTCACAAACTGTTGAATACAAAATGCTAAAAAGTACGTTGCATTCCATCTTAGTAAGTCTGATAATAAATTTATAACCTAAATCTTGATCATTAAAAACTATTTAAGTCGTGACCAGAAATTCCATTCCTAGGCACTTCCTTAAAAGAACTGTATTTGTATGTTCACCGAAATACAGGATTCAGAAAGTTCATAGCAGTTCCATTTGTAACAGCCTCAGGCCAAAGTAGAAAGAAATGGATGAATGGACTGCAGTATGCCCCCACTGTGAATACCACCCAAAGATATGAAAGAAGGAGCCACACCACACCTAGTAATGTGCTCTCATTACAACTGTAATGTTAGTGAAAAAAGTCAGGTCCACAGGCACATGGTGATTCCATCTGTGCAAAGTGCACAACGGGTAAGGCTAATCCATGTAGCTAGAAGTGGAGGTACTGATTATCTCAGTGGTGCAGTAGCAACTATAAAGTGAGATGGGAGGGGGTTTCTGCAGTTATGTTTCTTGACCAGGGAGCAATTTCATGGTGTATTTGTTTCGTGAAAATTCATTCATCTATACATTGATGGTTTGTGCCCATTTCTGAATGTATATCTCAAAAACAGAGAAATGAACAAAGAACTAGGTCATGCCAAGTGGGGTGACAGAGGAGAAGGAGCATATGTGATTACGTCTGGCGGCCCACCACAATTTCGTGAAATGGACTGGGAATGGAAGCATATTATGATGTGTCACAACTTGAGTCTATTCTCCAGCCTTCACCTGTCCCACTATGCCCTTCATGTCACCAAGCTCTAGCCCTCCATGACCAAAAGGCAGCAGCACGCATGTGTGGTATTTCTGCATCTCTCTTAGAACTGTGGAAAAGCCCGTAACCCCAGCACTTGGGAGGCTGAGGCAGAAAAAAAAACGCAAATTCAAGGCCAACCTGAGCTACAGAGTGAGATCCTGTCTTAAAAAGAAAAAGAAAAAAAAAAAAAAAAAAAAAAGGAATATCCCCCATCAGCCCTCTTGGTCCGTCCATGACTATAAAAGGAGTCCAATCTACTTACTCCTTTGCAGATGGACACGGCCTCCTTGGACAAGGATTTGGGATAGGAAACGTTGTGCTCCATTATAGACTGAAACAATTCGTCTTCATCTTCGCCATCAAATGGAGGCTATTCCAGATCAGAGAAAGACAGGAAACTATTTAGGAGAAATAATTTATTCACATGGCACCTGAATATCGGATTCAGCAAGGACAAAAGGACCAGGTTGCTTGGCACACTGCTGGTGGCAAGGTTAGCTAAGTTAACTTAGGGTTTATTTGATTATCTTTAATTAGGCAGGTGACTGTGTGTATTCATTTTTAACTCTGTCCCTTTAATTACTTTGCCCTGAGCAATCCAAAGCAATTTTTATGGAAAATGTTTTTGGGTAATGTTTTTAATGATTTGCAAATAAATTATAATTAATCCATTAATCTTATAATTATGTGCTAACAATCTAATTATGAACAAGTTAGGTCACAGATGGCTTTGTGTTCAGAGGTTGGGGTGAAGGTAGAGAATGCATAATGCCTTTATTTGGATGAAGGAAATCTCAGAACTCGGACAAAGAGGACATCTCCTGACCCAGGAGCTCACACCTGGCCTTCTGACCCAACAAGGAGCAAGCATCTACATGTGCAGTGATGAGGCATAGCTTCCACAGACATGTCCTTATCCCTTCTACTGAGTTCACAATCACCACACTGAGAAAAGGAGGTATTGTGGCACCATGGGACATCATGGCTTTGAAGTCAGGTGGCTATGGATCAGAATTCTAGTTCTATAATGTCTTAGCTGGAGGTCCACAGATAAGTGGCTTACCTGTTACCACACCATTTGCTACCATGGGGTTTCTGTGTGTCCTACCCAGTAAGAGCTGAAGGAAGGGCACTGGGCAGTTATTATTAAGGCAGAGGAGCCTCTTGGAGGACTGTGAGGAGTCCCAGGAGCCAAGGGTAAGCTCAAGGTGTGCTTCAAGGTTTTCTTCAAGCACACAGGAAGAAAATTCTTATGGGAAATTCTTTAATGTCTTTCTTTGGCACAGCTGACCTTAAGCTTAGTACAGAAAAGGCAAATCAAGGGGTAGCACTGACAGAGAGCCCTGACACACACAACAGGGGCTGGTGTAGGGTCAGGGAATAGGAGTCACACACCCCAAAAGAAAGATGGCAACTCTATAAAATCTCTGCCTGTGTACTAGGTATGGGAAAGTAGAGGGTTGGCTGACTAGTGCCACAATATTTTTTTTGTCTTGAAATATAAATAAGCGGACCTCTTTTCCAGTTGTAAGTGCCTGGTGTGAAGAATGTATAATTTGGCGATGGTGTGCAGGTGGGTGAGAACTAAAATTAGCCTGCTTGTGAACTAGTCAGAACAAGGCAGGGACAGCGGCCACTGCATGGTGCCACAGACAGAAGGAACATGGCCCCTAAGGGGCCACACAGCAGGTTAACTAGGGAGTGCCAGCAGCAGATGGCCACCTATGTCACCTTCATCTCAAGAGAGCAAAACAGGATAGGCCAGGGGTGGGAGTAGGGTGAGTCTGGCCAAGAGCTACAGTGGCAGCCAGGCCTCTTGTCCATCCCAATGTGTCTTCTTGGCCTGATATTATGCACTCTACTTCTTCTTGACACCTCTTATATGACACCCACACAACATCTCATTTTCCCTGACAAGTGATCCAGAAGTGTGGCCAAGCTTTTGCTGAGATTTCAGAACTAAAACAAACATGGTGTGGGTTCTGCTCCAGCTGTGACCTGTACCCCTCTATGAGCTAGGTGAGGCCAAAGCACTTTGAACCCTCAGAGGTCACATCCTCTATGGCATGCAGAAGCTCTGCTCCCAGATCACCAAGTGACACCTCATAATGTGATCTCCTAGGGTCTCTAGAATCAGCCACATACTTTGCAGGTCTTACACTCCTTATCAAACATATCAATTTCAACATTGTAGATTGGGGTGTGTGGCTCAAGTGGCCGATCACTTGCCTATCAAGAGGGCCTGAATTCAAACTCCAGAACTACTCCCTGCCCCCAAATTCAAGATAGTGGCAGCAGAGCATTAAATCACATTCATAGCTCTTCTGAGCTCTGGCTGGTGTGACTGTACAGGCCCATGAAGATGGTCATGAGTTCTAGAACAGGAATGAGCCATAGACAATTCCTGCCAAGTGCTAAGAGAAGCTCCAAAGTCACTCCGGTGAGTCTTCCCCAGGAATCCTTATCAGAGTATGAGTAGGTCAATGCAGGTGCAGCCTTTCCTCCCCTCCAAATAGCATGAAGACCATGCACTGCTGGGTGGACATTCTGGGCAGGACCCTGGCCTGTCACTGTGCCTGAATCTCTCAAGGCACAGAGCCAGCCTTACAGGTGAGCTGCCCCCCACGTGGCTAATTTCTGACATGGAAATTGTCGTATTAGGGATTAGGCTCTGTCTACATGGGTCCAAGGAGGACTTTTATCATCAACTCTTCTTGGTGCCCACAAGGGCAGGACTTCCACTCAGATCTTGGTCAGAGCCAGTCAGAAGCCCCCACCCATTGTGAGAGAACCAGGAAGTACAATCCTACCACGTGCCAGGAAGTATTTGGTGAATAGTAGCAATGATCATACATTCAGAAGAGCTCCCTAGAGTTCTGTTTTCAATTAAAATTTTGTAATATTTTTGGGGGAAGAATGAACCTCATGAAAATAGCATACATAACATTCCCTTCACCTACACAAAAAAATTGCTCTTATTTTTATGTGGATTCTTGGGCTTTCAAGAATCCACAGTGGAGTTCACTGTCTTCCACTGACTGTTGCAAACATATTTTTTCAGTAGCCACCAGTGTTCTCATTCAGAGCCAAGTGCCACTGAGGGGACCTCACCACAGGTGACGCACTTGTCCATGGGCACATTAGCAAATGCTCACCATGCTGCATTCTAATCGCCAATACACATAAACATCTCTATGCAAATAATTTTTTTCTAATATGAATTACTTCTTAAGAGTAATGTCTCATGTGTGGGATTATGTTCTTGTTAAGTCTCTCCAGCTCACCCCAGGAGCCTTCTTACAGGTAATTGCCTACTCTCAAGCCTTGGTGTGGAAGGCAGGTCAGTGATGACAGGTTATAATTATATTCATTTTCCTTTCTAGTAATGCCAACTACTTAGCCTGGGGACAACAGTGGGTAATGTGTTGCCCAGGTGCTTAGTACATGACCATTTTAGATTGTTTTTCCCCCATTCCCAAGGTTATTTTTTAATTTCTACAAATCTGAACATAATGTTCCAAGCCAAGCTACATATTCACAAGTCTCGCGTTTGCATAGAAAGGTTCTGAACGGATTGTACCCTCATCTCACTTTTGCAATATGTAATTTGTGGATTTGAAGCAGGCAAAGTAGGGTGACAGCCCATATTGTACACAGTGATTCCTAAATCACTTCCTAATAAGCAGTGGTTAGAACTCTGCCATATTTATTTGCAGGTCATTAAGACCCGGGATGGGAAAGGGAATGGGGCAGTTCACACAACAGGGACCATTCAGGTGAAGTTCAATTACTGAGATAAAGTACCCATTACTGATTCATCAGGAATGAAGACAATACGTAAATAACCCTGGCAGAAAAGGCCATAAAGAGGAGAGGGCTGATCCCTTTATGACGAGTACCATGAGAACTCAGAGCTGCAATATGCTCATCTGAGTGCTGGGTAAGTACTATTTATGTCTTCAAAGCAATTGTACTTGTCAAATAATCCAGGAAGACTCAGGCTCTTTATATGTTTATACTTAATGACCCCCTTGGCTGCTGACAATAAATAAACCAAATGAGAAGAAGATTGTAATAAACTATTTTTTCTGCTCAACTTCAGCCCTCTGTGGTTAAGGAGGAAAAATTTAGACCACAACCCCACCAACAACTTCATAATTAATCTTTCTATTCAATAACAGCACCTATTCTTTTCCCTGGATCCCTGAGGTCTCCTGAGGGGCTGTGGGCATTTGGGTTACATGGTGGAGCCTTCATTATCGTTTTTGGGCTGAGTTACAGATCTACTAGGAATTCATGTAAATTGGCATCGAGGAGGCAGCAAGGAAGAGGAAGGAGGGGTTATGAATGGTACCGTGCTATGTATGCAGGTGGCAAGGTGAAGACTTAGGGGATCAAAGGCTGTTACCTGTGCCCACCACTGCACCATCGTGCTGCACGCCTGTCAGCTTTGCTTCCTCAAGACTATCACCATTCTCAGTAGAGATTACGAAGACTTCTAGGGATACATACAAGGCAAGCTAACTGACTCTGAGAAGTGGGTGGAAAATCACGGAATCATTCCAAAATGTTTATGGGACCCTAGGTGTGTGGGGGAGCAGGGGCCTGGCTCTGCAGAGGACATGGGCAAGGTGAGGAGACTCTTCAGGAAAGCTTAGGCATGTCTCAGGGCCAGTGTGCAAATAAGGCCTGAGGCAGGTAGAAATTCAGAATAGAACCTCCTTCCTGCTTCCTGGAGTGGGCTTCCCTGAGCTACGTTTAGGGAATGCAGCCAGGAAGGCTAAAGGGGAAGGCTGCCAGGTGCCAGGGAGGGAGGAGGGAGAGGGAGGACTTTGCTGTAGACTGAGTTCTCAAACCTCAGTCTTCTACTGGCCAGTAAAGAGCGACAGGATACATGCTATCTCTTGTGAAGGGCAAGGTTTTGCCCAGCTGATTTCACTTGCTGGTGTATGCAAATAGGACTCTTAATGAAGGCAGAGTTTGTTTTCTGGGCTTAAGAGTTGAGCACTCAAGTAGGATCAAGGAGGGGAACCTGGCTCCTTGTTCCTTTATGAAGGGAGCTGGTAATTCACAGTAAATTTTATTGTCAAAGTTTTAAGGAGTGGGAAATGAACTTCAGGAGCAGGCAACCTGTGTTTGCCCAGTTGGGTCTCACTGACAGCAACTGCATATAACCTGCTTTTCCCAGTTTGTACACTGAGATAGTCAGCCTAAGAAGAATGCCTAGATTGAGGGGGAAACCTAAATAAATACACAAACAAACCATTCTTTTATGTTAATCAAGTCTTAACACCACTGAGAAATGATGGCCAAACATAGGCTAGGATCTTAAATCCTTGCACATCTAGTGACTGTTTTAGTACCTAAGGAATATGAGATATAATGACAGATACAGAGAAGAGGTCACCAATGACTTCCCATCCCAGAGTGAAAGCCAGTGGTCTTGCAATGACCCCTATGCTCACATGGCCACAGGATCTCTTCCTCTCTGACCTCAGGCCTCCTACTCCCACTAGCTCACTGTGCTCCAGCCACATGGGTGGAGTCCCCTTCATTTCTTAAACAAGGCCACACATTCTCACCTCAGGGCCTTTGCACTTGCTGTTCCTTCTGCCTGGAATGTTCTTCCTCCATACACACACACACACACACACACACACACACCACACACACTCCCTTTTGGATTTAACTTTATCCTCTATATGAGGCCCTTCTTGACCATCCTAGCTAAAATTTCAACCCTCCTCTAACACTTTTCTTTTTCCTGCTTAATTTTTTTCCTCTTAGCTTATCATTAACATGTCATATATTTCTTTATCTAACCAGTCTATTGTCGCTTTCCTTCTCTAAGCCATAAGCTTCATGACGACAAGGATTTTTGTCTGTTTTGTTCACTATTATTGCTTGGCACACAGTGATCATTCAATAAATAAATAAACAAATGAGTTGTTGGATGCAAGAAGTCAGAAATGAGACTCTGCTTCCAGGAACACAGATTTCTTTGGTGGTGTTTCTGTTCTTAGCATAGTGTTTCTATCCATTCTCTTTTACTAGGGTTTTGGCTATGGAGGTCAAAGTCCTCAGCACTAATACTTGTGTTCTGGGAACTATAAAAAGCTGCCTTTTTTAGGTTTAAAGGCAGACACCTGCTAGGTGCTTACCAAACCTGCTTCTCCTGGCCGAACTCTCAGAAAAGCTCTGCTGCCCACCCCTTAACTTTGCAGCTAAGTGGAATGATACATTCCACCTCCAGACCTGGTCCTAAAACCGTCTCTGTAACTGTCCTCTTGCTCTCTCTTCATTGCTGAAATGAGGAGGGTTCAGTGTAGGAACCCAAGATTGTCAAAGATGGTGCAGCCAATGAGTGGGAGGAAGCTGTCCTTGACTAACTGGGTGGACCGGTCTTGCCCCCAACCCCCACCATAGGATTGTCACATTAGGCAATAATTATCATTATCATAATAATGATTAGGCTCTCCGATATCATAAGCCAAACCTAATTTGTCTTTTCTTAACTGGCAGTTCAGCCTTGCTGGATTTTTGTGAAAATTACAGTGAATTGCAAAGAGTGAGACAGAAGGGGAGGAAGGGAGCCATTAAAACATTCCCAAGTCTAACAGTCTTCATTCTTAAATGATAATACCAGTACACACCAGGGCAGCGGCTGAAGCAATCTTTGTAGATGAACTTGCAGGAAACTGTAGCCTAAATCCACTTCTCAGATGCTGAAAAGCCATAGCAGCCATTGCGGTCACCAATATGCTTGGAGCATAAAGTGACAGCTACCGTCTAAACTCCAGGCTCCAGCTTTCCAGCTGGGAGTTGTTTATGACCAGAAGACAATTTCCATAAATATTGAATGTAACCACTCTCAAGGGGGATTTCTCCCTCTTTCCCTGGTCAGGGAGGTCAGACCAACATCAGCCACGTGACACTGTCAGGACCTGTTATCACTACCTGAGCAAGGGAGAAGTGGTCACATGAAACATGAAAATGTGATGACACGTTACCTGTCCGGCTAGCATTTCATACAACAGGACACCGTACGCCCACCAGTCCACAGATTTTCCGTACGGCTGGTAAGCAATTATCTGTGGGGAAATAAAAGCATCAATTATATTTAATGGTAAACAATTATATTTAATGGTAAATCAAATAGTCCCTGTTAGAGCAGGTAAATCAAGCAGGTGTTTGGGCAGATAAACACTCAGTGCATTCAAATGAGGTAGTGGTAAGATCAATCTCTGGTTTATAACACTTTTCTTTTTTTTTTTCAGTACTGGGGTTTGAACTCAGGGCTAAACACTTGCTAAGCATGTGCTCTACTACTTAAGCCATGTCTCCAGCCCCCCAAAATACTAAAGCTTGGAAATGACCACTGAGTTTCTCTAGTGTATTGGAGGGGTTTTGTATACTTTTTCCCCCTGATTTCTACAACTAGGGAAGAGGACCCTTCAAATTGGACACACTGTCCACATCTTGTTTCACAAATCCTTTTCTGGATCCACACGGAGATGCTTCAGCACTGCCTGAAGACAGATTTCATAATCTACATTGATAAAAAATACTTACTTAGATGCTGAGATGGATTTGACTTTTGGAAAACAACAGAGAGGTCACTTAGAGTTAAGGTCTGATACATAAAGGGACGAAACCATGTAACTGAGTTTTGCTAAAGGTCATAGGATGACAATGATGATGGATTGGTAATGAAGGATAGGAGGAAGAATGACTAAAGTAAAAATTCCAGTTTTTTATGTTGCCTACAGAGGTACAATGATATATACTCAGTCTTGAATAGCTGAAGTTTTAAGATGTTGTGAAAAAGGCATAAAATGCAATATTTGGATCTTGTTTGATTCAAACAATTGAGTTGTCTGGAGACAACTGGGAAAAAATAACATACAGTCTTCATAACAAGTGATATATTTTAAGGGATTGTTATTAATTTTGATAGGTGACACAATAGTATGGTGACTAGTTCAGGTGCTTTTCCAGTTAGGGATGAGTATATGTATGGATGACCTGTATAGGAGATGAGTATTTATGGGTGAAATGACATGATGTCTCTAAGTTTAAAAAAAAAAAGGCTTCTATAAAAGAGGTGGTGGAGAATAGAGGAAATGAGTTGGTAAAATGCTGCTGATGCTGGGTGACAGGTCCTCGGGGACCTCATTCTACTCTTCCTTCTACCTTTGTGGCTCTCAGAATCAGCAGAATAATTGTCTCACCTCCCCTTGCAAAAGAGAGTAGTACTGATTTCAATTTTTAAATTTGGCATGGCTTATTAAAACACTGGTTCCATTAACTCTCTGGAGGGCAGACTCATGCATCATACCCTGGGATTCCAGGCAAAGACATTCTGACAGGCGCTCAGCATAACCATTCTGCGGCTTATGTATGACTTTGACTTTGAAATAGTGTAGGATTTTTTTAATGACCCAGAATGTCTAATTAAATACCCTGGGACATAAGAAAGCTTTCTGCATGACTGCCCACCCCCATTTCTTTAATGTATTACGAATAGTGCACCAGAAAGAGTAAGAAATATGAGTCTTTATAGTTTACCTAGCTGTGGGTACCCACAAAGGGACACCTGTTTGGATTTGGCAGCTTGACCAGGAAATGATAATTATAGGAACCCAGAAGGAGGCCTGAATTTCTTTTTACTACATTTGTTCTTTTCTGCAAACTTAGAAAATAAATATACACTTATAGTCTCTAATCTATATTGAGAGATGACATATGTCATTCCACCTCCTAGACAGGAAATTATTAAATCAAAGGACTTGCATATTTTTATAAGCTTTGATACAATGGAAAATTCTCCTGTCAAACACATTGGGATGAATTTATAGCTCTATCTGATGCCAGTTTCATGTTTAGTACCCTAGGGAAAATCACTCTTTTAAAAGACAATCTTGTTTTATTTTTTAATTGCATAAGCCATGCATGTTCGTTAAAGAAAATTCAAAGGGAAAAAACCCTAAAGGAGTAAAATTGCTTATTACCTCCCTACCTGGCAATATTGATAATGTTATTGCCATATAAAAACTTTCCCATCTTCTTTCAGGTAGAATATGTAGGCATATACATACATACATACATATATATATATATACATACATACATATATATATATATATTTGGCTGCACTGGGGTTTGAAATCAGTGCCTCATACTTGAAAGGCAGGCACTCTACCACTTGAGCCACTTCACCAGCCCTTTTTTATGTTGGTTATTTTTGTGATAGGTCTCATGAACTATTTGCCCGGGTTGGCTTCAAACCACGATCCTCCTGATCTCTGCCTCCTGAATAGCTAGGATTACAGGTGTGAGCCACTGACACCTGGCCTTCCTTTCTTACCTGAAAAATCACTTTCATCCCATACTAAATGATTAGCCCTGGCCTCTTCCTTTTCCCAGGCAATTCTCCCATGGAGCCACCTCATACCACAAGACCGCCCCAGAACGGTAATGAAACAGGCAGTTACTTGTTGAAAGGCTCTACCCTGATAAATGATAAATTCTCTGGAGGTAGGATCTATATACATCTCAGCAATCTGGCATCCAGTAAATGCCTGAACATAAACAGGGTTCCAGAAGATAGCACAGTATTGACCAGATAAGGAGCCACACAGGGCACTTAACAGAAGCTGTATCCTTTGAGTCACCAATAATCCTATAGTGTGGATCCAGTCTCTCTGTTTACACATGAAAAAGCTGAGGCTAAGGAGGATTAAGCAAGCTGTTCCAGGTATGCTAAGTAGTTAAGTGGCAGAGCAAGAATTTGCCTTGAGGATAGCTTGCTTGGACTCTGTTGGCTATCGCTGCTGTACAGACTCAGCTGGGACTGACTGCCGAGGCCCTAATTAGAACTCACTCTCTGATGGGAGACACCCGGAGGCCCAGTTATGAAAGAAAAGTGGTGAGTCTGCATTCTAGCACTGGCATCTTCCTTGCACAAGTTTTTCCTAGAGTTAGAACATTTAAACACCATGTCTGATGACTTAATCAGAAAGAAGGCTAATCCGAGGATTACCCTTTGGTGTTTGTAGGAAACAGGTGGACAGCTGGAAGGCTTGGCTGATCCATGCCAGCACCAGCTGCAATCACTGTATTATTGTTTTTTTCACAGAACAGAAAATGAAGCATGACTAAACCATATAAACACAGAATGACTATATAATTTCCCAACTGCCTAGTTACAAAATTCTGGAAGTTAATAAGTGGCAAGACAAGTGTTTAAATGGAGGCTTTCCTAGTCTCATATGCTACTTTGAAACACTCTATCAGTTATATCATATCATCAGATGGGAGACATTAGCACAGCATATGTTTAATAACTCTTTAATGAATAGTGAGTAAATAGATGAGTGGATGGGTGAATGAATGGACAAATGAATTTACATAGATTTGGATCTGTTTATTCTCTTCCCGTCTGTTTCTGTAGTAATTCTCTGTCTCCTTCACCTGGATGACAAAAGCCTGTGCCCACTAGAAATGTGGACACCTAAGTGGAAATACGATGTGCTCCCAAGGATAGAAGCAATCTACCCATGGGAAACTTGCTCATCCAGAAAGATGGAGGTGAGAAGGGTAGGGAACGAATGAGTGAATGAAATGGACTTTGAAAACTGTAGAGTGCTATGCAAACATAAAGAACTATCATAGTTTTGACCAAATGACAAGTCCCTTCCCTTAATCTTAGTGGGAAATCTGTAATTAGTCAAAGTAGAAAATACCATTTTCAAAAAGTCTTAAATCAAAGGATGAATAAACCTATCTTTCTTCTTTGAAGTGTCACAGGACCCAATGTCTTGGTTTAGGATTATTCTCTAGAAAGATACCTTAAGGAAATGTGACAAGGTCCCACAAACACAGTTCTTATCTCACACACCTTGCCCCCATCAAGCAAGCATTTAACTTATAAAATCCAAGAAAGAGACATCTGTGATGCCAGGTGGGGAATATGGTTCCCTCTAAGCCCACACTTGGAGATGAGAAAAAGCTGTTCAACAAGCAACATTGTTTTCAAGATACTCCAGGGGTTGGGAGTTTGAGGGGTATGGAAGAATGCTAAAGAAGAAATCCATAGGAAAAAAATAAGTTTTTTTTTTTTTTTTACACAGGGTATTGCTATCTATTCCAGGCTGGCTTTGAACTCATGATCCTCCTGTATCAGCCTGTCAGTGCTGAGATTACAATGTACATCACCACACCCAGCTAAGAAACAACATTTTCACTTGGTGATGAGACACTAACATACTTCTATAACAAATCAATCCAAAGCAAAATATCAAATGCAGGAAAATTAAGACCTTAGTTGTACTGCCATTAGGAAAGGCCCATTTTAATTGAATTGTCTTGTCCTTTCTTCAGTCCCTCAATATAAAAAACCAAAAAACAAGACCTGATTCATACAATGGATTCCCAATAGAAACCAACACAGATAAGGCCATTACTTTGAGAACAGTGTTGGTACAAACTTTGCTTATCCATTCCCTACTTAGTACATGATTAGCACATTTAATCTGTACCCTTCAGCAAAGAATCCATGAACACTGATTGACTAAATCCTCAAAGTCATTGCTCGCCTCTCTCCCAATGGGGTGAATAATTTCACTTCTGTTTCAGTGATGTAAAGCCTAGGTTAGGTTAGGGTAGGCCTAGAGGCTAAACTTACCAAACAGCCCATGTGTTTTCCTGCATTTCCCAGCCTCCTTTGCTTTTGGGCCATGTGACTACTTGGGGCCAATGGGCGGTGAAACGAAGTGATGTTTCACTTCCAGGTCAAGGCAGTTAAAAGCCCACTTGCCTCCTCCCACTGTGATTCTGGACACTGTGTGCTCCAGATGACTTAGTTGCAAGATGGAGGAAGGCTGCCTGATCTGTATGAGCAAATATTCATGGTGGAAAGCCACTGAGACTTCAGAGATTGCTGTGGCAGCTGGAGTTCTTCATTCTACTAATAACTCCTTCCTCCATGAGAGCAAACCACAATTCTTAATCAAGTAGCTGAACAACAGAAATTTTCTTTGGGAGAGTAAGAGTTTACTTGCTGAGCACTTAACTATCTGTGAGATGCTCTATACGCATTCTCTCGTGCCATCTGATGGGGCAGAAATTATTACTGTCATTTTATAGGTGAGAAAACAGATTCAGGAAGTCAAGGGACTTGCCCAAAGCCAATCTGTAAGTGATCTTTGCAACTAGCATATTTGTTTGAAAGATGCAATTGTATTGCTTTCAAATACATCCATATTAATGAAAGGATGCTTAAGATTAGAATAAATTGGTGATTTGAAATCATCATTTCAAATTGCCAACAAATATCTGAGCAGTCTTATTCACCAGACCTCTCTGCTTTGGTGGTGTGAAATTACACTTGACTTTGGAAACTGTCAGAGGTGCAGAAGCCCTATTTCTGGTCAGAATGAGTCACAAATCCTAACAGCTAGAGCCACGTGAAGAGGTTTCCCCTCCTCAACCCCTCCAGTTCTACAAATTGCTCTTCATTTTTTATTTCTACAACATTAAGCTCCTATGACCCTGCTGATAACACCCTCTCCTTTCTCCAAGACTTATAAAAACAGAACACCAAGTGCCAAGGGCTCTTTTTCCCCAGTGACTGCATTGTCAGCTCACTGAGCTGCCTGCTCAGCCACTGGATAGAGATTACAAAGTCACTCTGAACACAGCAGTGGCTTCAACTGTAATAATAGGATGGCATTTAAAATGTAGCTGGACCATTTCTTCTCAGAGTTTATGATCGTCACCTTTGGCTTACAATGGGGTGAAATGGGAGGTTCTAAAGATCGCAGTTACAGGGTGTAGGGTGCAACCTCCCCACTGCAAATTCCTTTTTAACAATAAAGCCTATTTTCCCCCAGTGATCAGATAGTATTAATAAGTATCTCTAGCTAACCCAAACCCCAGGGTACTAGGAATCAGTGTGAGAGAGCCCTACCAGAAGATGAATGTTCAGATACACTGGAGGTGGGGTATTGGTTATGCTGTTCCTTTTGAGCTGCCTAAGTCACACTGCCCAATGTGGCGAGTGCTATTAGCCACATGTAGTTACTAAGAATTGAGTGTAAAATACCTATCAGAGTTTGAAGACTTGATATGAAAAATGCTAAATAGCTCATTAATAATTTTTTATTTTGGATCTATTGAGTTGAATAAAATATACTATTAAAATTAATTTCATTTGTTTCTTTTGCAATTTTTAAAAAACATGGCTGCCAAGTGTGGTTTTGGCTTACATTTACCTTTACTGGGTAGGGTTGGTCTAGACCTTCCAAGTTCTATCAATTCCTACAACACACTTTGGTTCTCTGGCTCTCATCAGGGAGCCAGCTTGGGTTGAGGACAAGTTTTACAGAGCACAGAATGGAGTGATGAGAGTCTCTTGAGTCTGTCTCCACTGCGGGACAACCCCAGTTGACTCTAGCACCTGTGGGCCCAATGGGGGCTTCCTGCCAAGTCTGGGATGCCTGATATCCTGAAGCCCCAGGCAAGGGGCTGCCCTGGCAATATGGCTTACCATAGTGGAACAACTCACAAAAGGAGAGGCAGACTTGGCAAGAAGGGCTAGAAGTGGCAGATTTTCCTCCAGCACATGGGAGGCTGAACTTTGGCTTTGACGACTGACCCCGACAGGGCTACTGTCATTCAGTTCCCCAACTATTTGTCAATATAATC
Source organism: Castor canadensis (assembly GCF_047511655.1). Lineage (NCBI taxonomy): Eukaryota > Metazoa > Chordata > Mammalia > Rodentia > Castoridae > Castor > Castor canadensis. The sequence continues at coordinate 21,844,974 of NC_133396.1, read as the reverse complement.
ACTATGACTATATTTACATGAGTCAATTGCTTGGGGGGATGTCAGGATGTTACAAATGGCTGCCATCTGGTCAAAGTGAAATATGAGTGAGCTTTCTTCCAGCCTGGGCACAAGACCACGGCATGAAAGGGACCAGGGGCCAGTTTCTCATTTCTTATTAGGCCAGGGACTATAGCCGCTGGAAGGCCATTGCTCCAGGGCCACCCAGCCTTTTCCCCTCTGTTAGGGTAACATGCTCAAAGGTCTCCCAGAGAGGAGGGAGATTCAGATACCTTCTGACTTCTGACAACTCAGGCCTGGGAGAGCTTGGGGTCAGCATGAAAGCATTTTAGATGCTCCTAGCAATAACAATGGCTGTAACCAACATCAACCATCCTTGACATTTGCCATGTGCTGGGCTCTTCACCTCTCTTAATTCACTTAGCCCTTGTAAGGCCCATTTCAAAGATGAGGAAATGAGGAAGAGTAAGGTTAAGTAGCTTGCTTAAGATTACATAGTTAGTAAGTGGTAAGACTAGGATTCATCTATGGTTGTCCAGATGGCTTTGGTGTCAACACTTTTAATCATTTTTTCCACTTTAAAGGTCTTAACCCTGTGTGGTTTCCTAGATAGCTTGGGTGACAGCTGACCCAGTGAAGGTGACTCTTGCAGAAAAGAGACCCAAATGTTTAACAGGAGCCAAACAGCCAGGATGCCCACCTCTCTTAGAACTGTGGCTTTGAAGGCTTTGTCTGGAAGGACCCAGTGACATGATAGGGTGTGAATGACAGTGGCCTTGTTGGTCTTTCTTCATGAACTTGAACCAGGCTCCATTCTTCACTTTCAAGTTATATGTACTCATCAAACCTTCAGCCCACTCTTAAATAAATCACCTGACCACAAAAGAGGGTGTTTCTCAAGTCATCACTACAAAATACATAAAATACGTTCAAGTCCTTTTATTCTCAGAGAAACAAAAAATATTTCCTTCTTTTTTCAAAAATAAAGCCATTTTATTTTGATGGAAAATTTATGGTTGTTATAAAAAAAAAACCACTGTAAATTCTAGAGGATAAAACACAGGACCCAGAGACCTTCTTTGTGCATATGATTAAAAAAAAAACAACTGTCTGACATCTCCAAATAGTCCCATTGGGAAGCAAGAAGATGGCCCTGTCTAACTGTTTTCTAGATTGTTCTGTTTGGACAGCTGTGACCTTTCCTTGGCCTCTGGGGCACATAACTATAGGGCTATGCAGCATATGGAGCCCCTGTCTTGTTATATTAAAACTGCTTATCTATCTCACTCAACCCCAGATTCATCCCTGCAGAGGCTGGGCCGCCTACCTCTGCACACGGCAGGGTAGACACCTCAGAAGGTTGTGTTGGAGGAATGAGTGGATCGAATCCACCCAAACTCCTTAGATGCCAACCTGCTTCTTAGATGCAAAATTTAGGGGCCCTTTATATTGCTTGAGTTGCTAAGACCAGAGAGGTGTCTTTAGATTCTGAAAAGGACCCTAAGGATCAGAGTGGTACAATGGTTTGCTTGCTGGGTTCATGAGTGGCAAGTTCAGAAGGCAGAAGCCTCAGGTCTCCTGGGGGTGTTCCCTTCTGCAGCATAAGACTAATTCTCAGTCAACTACAACTACCTACTACAATAGGTAAGGCTGAGGTTCCCCAACCCCTAATCAAGGTGCTTACCAACCAAACTCCATCCAGATGGCATAGCCAAGCCTAGAGCATCCAATGGGAAGCACACTGTGCTAAGAGAGCTCCAAGAACAACTGCAGGAGACCAGCTGTGCCACTCAGGAGCTGTACACCCTTGGGCATGTTGCTTAGTCTCTCTGAGCTTCCATTTCCTCAGCTTTAACAGGGATACATACAACTCATACTGCCTAACATCAGAAATAAGAACCAGCCTTAAGTCAGGGCAGATAGATGGAAGTTATTCAAAGTAATAAACTAAACCTAACTCACAGGAGGACAGAGGAAACATTCTGTGTGAGAGGTAGTACTAAAAAGATATATTAGAATTCCAAGATGGCGGCTAGAGGGAGGAAGCAGAAAGCGACCCTCCTATAGTGAAATCTTAGAGAGACGCTGGAGACACACTTTGCAGGCAAAAACACTGAGAAGAGGCAAAACTTTGACCCCTCCACACCTCCAGCCGGCGCAGAGAATCTCCACTTCACATTAAACGGAGAAACCAGGAGGGCCCCCGGGCCGCCAGTCACCCGCGCCCAGATGGCTTGGGAAGAAGCGGACAAGTTTTGTTCTACTTTATGCGTCCCCTTTGATGAGACAACTACAGAACAACATCTGAGGCACCATCTCCAGGATTGGAGGCTGAGACGGACACCAAAATGATTAAGACTATAACTTCATTGCATTTGAACTTGGAGGGTTTTTCTTTTTATTTTCTATTTTTCATTTTGTTTTATTTTATTTTATTTATATATATATATATTTTTTTCTTTCATTTACTTATTTTTTATTTTTATTCTTATCTTTATTCTTTTTATTTTTTATTTTCAATCCTCTCTCTGCCGAGATCTCTAAAGCCTGTTCAACTTACTGTCAATTAGTACACTAACGCTCCCTGTTTATATCTTTGAAACTGTTTGTTTGATTCTTTGTTTTGATTTTTCCTACTTGTTTGTTTATTTGTTTTTCCCTTTTTAACTTCTTTGCTTTCCATCTCCTCTCACCCTTCCATTCTAAATATCACCATTGTTATTATTACAAGCTAGAAAATACTTAATTGCACATAGTAAAGGGACAGTAACAATACCAAGGGCAATGACAGGAAGACAGAAAAAACAGGGAAACCAGTTTCTCCACAGCAAAAAATTAGTACAGGAACCAGAGGGAAATGAAGAAAACAGATACTCAGATCCAGACTCCAACAAAATGAAGATAAACTATGCCAAAGGACCCAATGAAGCCCACAAGAATAATTTAAAAGAAGACATACTACAGGTACTCAAAGAGATGATACTGGATATGGTCAACCAAAATGTACAGGAGACACTCAAGAAATTCTAAGACAACAAAAATAGAGAATTTGAAAAAGCACAAGAAGAAATAAAAGAAACCATAGAAGCACTGTATAAACACCAAAGTGAAACAGAGAACATGATTAATAAAGAGATAAATGAACTCAGGACAAAAATAACAACATTAAAGAGGAAACCACCCAGGATATGGAAAACCTCAGAAAAAAGAACAAAACAGAACTGCAAAACAAAACGGAAGGCCAATCCAGCAGAATAGAACAAACAGAAGACAGAATTGCAGAACTTGAAGATGAAATGGTAATTAAAGGAAAAACCGAAGAACTATTAATTAAACAATTCAAGACCTGTGAAAAGAAAATGCAAAAACTCACTGGCTCCATCAAAAGACCAAACTTGAGAATCATGGGCATCGAAGAAGGAGAAGAGGTGCAAGCAAAGGGAATGCGTAATATATTCAACAAAGTAATAACAGAAAATTTCCCAAATCTAGAGAAATCTATTCCCATACAGATGCAAGAGGCCTCCAAGGACACCAAACAGACCAGATCAAAATAGAACTACTCCATGGCATATCATCATTAAAACCACAAGTTCAGAAAGTAGGGAAAGAATATTGAAGGCTGTAAGAGAGAAAAAACAAATAACATACAAAGGTAAACCCATCAAAATCACAGCAGACTTCTCAACAGAAACATTAAAAGCAAGAAGAGCCTGGGGTGAGATCTTCTGGGCACTGAATGAAAATAACGTCAACCCCAGGATACTCTACCCAGCAAAACTATCATTCAAAATAGATGGAGCAATAAAAGTCTTCCATGATAAGCAGAAACTAAAACAATATGTGACCACAAAGCCACCACTACAAAAGATTCTTCAAGGGATTTTGCACACAGAAAGTGAAACCCAACATAACCATGAAAAGACAGGCAGCACCAAACCACAGGAAAAGAAAAAGCAAGAAAGTAGAGAGTAACCTCAACTTAGGTACACACAATCAAACCTTCAAACAACTAAGACAACTAAATGACAGGAATCACCACATACCTATCAGTACTAACACTTAATGTTAACGGACTTAATTCACCCATCAAAAGGCACCGCTTGACGAAATGGATTAAAAGGGAAGATCCAACAATTTGTTGCTTACAGGAGACCCATCTCACTGACAGAAATAAGCATAGGCTTAGGATGAAGGGCTGGAAGATTTACCAAGCCAATGGCCCCCGAAAACAGGCAGGAGTAGCAATACTTATCTCTGACAAAGTAGACTTCAAACCTACATTGATCAAATGACATAAAGAAGGACATTCCATACTAATAAAGGGGAAATAGACCAAAAGGAAATAATAATTATCAACCTGTATGCACCCAATGTCAATGCACCCAATTTCATCAAACATACCCTGAAAGACCTAAAAGCATATATTAACTCCAACACGGTGGTTGTGGGAGACTTTAACACCCGATTATCATTAATAGATAGGTCATCCAAACAAAAAAATCAATAAAGAAATCCAAGATCTAAAATATACAATAGATCAAATGGACCTAGTTGATGTTTACAGAACATTTCATCCAACTTCTACACAATATACATTCTTCTCAGCAGCCCACGGAACCTTCTCCAAAACAGATCATATCCTAGGGCACAAAGCAAGCCTCAGCAAATATAAGAAAATAGAAATTATACCATGCATACTATCTGATCACAATGCAGTAAAACTAGAACTCAACAACAAAAGTAAACACAAAAAACATGCAAACAGTTGGAAACTAAATAACTCATTACTTAATGAACAATGGGTCATTGATGAAATAAAAGAGGAAATTAAAAAGTTCCTGGGAGTCAATGAAAATGAAAACACAACCTACCGGAACCTATGGGACATAGAAAAGGCAGTCCTGAGAGGAAAGTTTATAGCCATGAGTGCATATATTAAAAAGATTGAAAGATCCCAAATCAATGACCTAATGATACATCTCAAACTCCTAGAAAAGCAAGACCAAGCAAATCCCAAAACAAATAGGAGAGAAATAATAAAAATAAGAGCTGAAATCAATGAACTAGAAACCAAAACAACCATACAAAGAATTAATAAAACAAAAAGTTGGTTCTTTGAAAAAATAAACAAGATTGACAGACCCCTGGCAAACCTGACTAAAATGAGGAGAGAAAAAACCCAAATGAGTAGAATCAGGAATGCAAAAGGGGAGATAACAAAAAACACCATGGAAGTCCAGGAAATCATTTGAACCTATATTCAAATAAATTTGAAAATCTTAAAGAAATGGACAGATTTCTAGATACATATGATCATCCAAAACTGAACCAAGAAGAAATTAATCACCTGAATAGATCTATAACACAAAATGAAATTGAAGTAGCAATCAAGAGTCTCCCCAAAAAGAAAAGTTCAGGACCTGATGGATTCTCTGCTGAATTCTATCAGACCTTTAAAGAAGAACTGATACCAACCCTCCTTAAACTGTTCCACGAAATAGAAAGGGAAGGAAAACTGCCTAACACATTTTATGAAGCCAGTATTACACTTATCCCAAAACCAGGCAAAGACACCTCCAAAAAGGAGAACTATAGGCCAATCTCCTTAATGAACATTGATGCAAAAATCCTCAATAAAATAATGGCAAACCGAATTCAACAACACATCAAAAAGATTATTCACCACGACCAAGTAGGCTTCATCCCAGGAATGCAGGGGTGGTTCAACATACAAAAATCAATAAATGTAATAAACCACATTAACAGAAGCAAAGACAAAAACCACCTGATCATCTCAATAGATGCAGAAAAAGCCTTTGATAAGATCCAACACCATTTCATGATAAAAGCTCCAAGAAAACTAGGAATAGAAGGAAAATACCTCAACATTATAAAAGCTATGTATGACAAACCTATAGCCAGCATTATACTTAATGGAGAAAAATGAAACCATTCCCTCTAAAATCAGGAACTAGACAAGGACGCCCACTATCTCCACTCCTATTCAACATAGTACTGGAATTCCTAGCCAGAGCAATTAGGCAAGAAGAAGGAATAAAAGGAATACAAATAGGTAAAGAAACTGTCAAAATATCCCTATTTGCAGATGACATGATCCTATACCTTAAAGACCCAAAAAACTCTACTCAGAAGCTTCTAGACATCATCAATAGCTACAGCAAGGTAGCAGGATATAAAATCAACATAGAAAAATCATTAGCATTTCTATACATTAATAATGAGCAAACTGAAAAAGAATGTATGAAAACAATTCCATTTACAATAGCCTCAAAAAAATCAAATACTTAGGCGTAAACCTAACAAAAGATGTGAATGACCTCTACAAGGAAAACTATACACTTCTGAAGAAAGAGATTGAGGAAGACTATAGAAAGTGGAGAGATCTCCCATGCTCATGGATTGGTAGAATCAACATAGTAAAAATGTCGATCCTCCCCAAAATAATCTACATGTTTAATGCAATTCCCATCAAAATTCCAATGACATTCATTAAAGAGATTGAAAAATCTACTGTTAAATTTATATGGAAACACAAGAGGCCACAAATAGCCAAGGCAATACTCAGTCAAAAGAACAATGCAGGAGGTATCACGATACCTGACTTCAAACTATATTACAAAGCAATAACGATAAAAACAGCATGGTACTGGCATAAAAACAGACATGAAGACCAGTGGAACAGAATAGAAGACCCAGATATGAAGCCACACAACTATAACCAACTTGTCTTTGACAAAGGTTCTAAAAATATAGGATGGAGAAATAACAGCCTCTTCAACAAAAACTGCTGGGAAAACTGGTTAGCAGTCTGCAAAAAACTGAAACTAGATCCACGTATATCACCCTATACCAAGATTAACTCAAAATGGATCAAGGATCTTAATATCAGACCCCAAACTCTAAAGTTGATACGGGAAAGAGTAGGAACTACTCTGGAGTTAGTAGGTATAGGTAAGAACTTTCTCAATGAAACTCCAAACAGCACAGCAACTAGAGATAGCATAGATAAATGGGACCTCATAAAACTAAAAAGCTTCTGTTCATCAAAAGAAATGGTCTCTAAAATGAAGAGAACACCCACAGAGTGGGAGAAAATATTTGCCAGCTACACATCAGACAAAGGACTGATAACCAGAATATACAGGGAACTTAAAAAACTAAATTCTCCCAAAACTAATGAACCAATAAAGAAATGGGCAGGTGAACTAAACAGAACTTTCTCAAAAGAAGAAATTCAAATGGCCAAAACACATGAAAAAATGCTCACCATCTCTAGCAATAAAGGAAATGCAAATTAAAACCACACTAAGATTCCACCTCACCCCTGTTAGAATAGCCATCATTAACAACACCACGAACAACAGGTGTTGGCGAGGATTCGGGGGAAAAAGGAACCCTCTTACACTGTTGGTGGGAATGTAAACTAGTACAACCACTCTGGAAAAAAATTTGGAGGCTACTTAAAAAGCTAAACATTGATCTACCATTTGATCCAGCAATACCACTCTTGGGGATATACCCAAAAGACTGTGACACAGGTTACTCCAGAGGCACCTGCACACCCATGTTTATTGCAGCACTATTCACAATAGCCAAGTATGGAAACAGCCAAGATGCCCCACCACTGACGAATGGATCAAGAAAATGTGGTATCTCTACACAATGGAATTTTATGCAGCCAGGAAGAAGAACAAAATCTTATCATTTGCTGGTAAATGGATGGAATTGGAGAACATCATTCTGAGCGAGGTTAGCCTGGCCCAAAAGATCAAAAATCGTATGTTCTCCCTCATATGCAGACATTAGATCAAGGGCAAACACAACAAGGGGATTGGACTTTGAGCACATGATAAAAGTGAGAGCACACAAGGAAGGGGTGAGGATAGGTAAAGACACCTAAAAAATTAGCTAGTATTTGTTGCCCTTAATGTAGAGAAACTAAAGCAGATACCTTAAAAGCAACTGAGGCCAATAGGAAAAGGGGACCAGGAACTAGAGAAAAGGTTAGATAAAAAAGAATTAACCTAGAAGGTAACACCCACGCACAGGAAATCAATGTGAGTCAACTCCCTGTATAGCTATCCTTATCTCAACTAGCAAAAACCCTTGTTCCTTCCTATTATTGCTTATACTCTCTCTTGAACAAAATTAGAGATAAGGGCAAAATAGTTTCTGCCGGGTATTGAGGCGGGGGAGAGGGAGGGGGCGGAGTGGGTGGTAAGGGAGGGGGTAGGGGCAGAGGGGAGAAATGACCCAAGCGTTGTATGCACATATGAATAATAAAACAATAAAAAAAAGAAGATATATTAAACACTCTGAAGTGACTACTGACACTTAGAAATTCTCAGTCAACACTGACCCTTCCATTCATTCCTTCAGCAAGTATTAGTTGTATGTGTCAGACATGGTTCTCAGAACAGGGTACAGACTGAATAAAACAGACACAAAATCTTCCTCTTGCAATTACATTTTTACCACAGCAGCAAAATCACAGGCTTCTCTTTTTTCTCATGGTGTCAGAATACACTCCCAACTCCTTCGTTCTCTAGCACTCACCATTTGGTTCATGTGTATGGGGTGGACACTCTGCTAGACATCAGGGATTATGAATCTGATTGTGGAGACAGGCATGGAATGGATAAATACATGAAAATGTGATATCTAAGATCAAGAATAATGGTATGTCACATAAGAAATATCTGCAATATTTGAAATCTTTGGAAGAGACATATTACATAAGGATAAAGAGTATTATCCAAGATGAAACCTTGGAAAGTTCAGAGTCCAAACTAGTTATTTCTATTTAGACAAGAATCATGGTTCTATCTAGGATTGGAGAGGTTAGAAATGACTTCTCTAATGGCAAAAATAAAAATGCTTCAAGATCTATTCCCAGAAGGCACTCTTCTTCCCTGGTTAATCACTTTGCACCATAGAAATGGAAAGCAATCAGCAAGACAACCCAAGACTGCCTCCCCTCAAAGGGTCAGAAGATGATTAAACAGTACAAGAAGCGCCCTGGAATTACTAACACTGGCTTCAAATAGCAATTAATTCTTTTTACACATTGTTTGGTTCAATTTGCTAATATTCTGTTGAGAGTTTTTGTGTCTATATTCATAAGCGATACTGGTCTGTGATTTTCTTTTCTTCTCGTTGCAATTTTAACAGTTTCTGCCTGTATAGATGAGCACTCTGTTGTTAGGTTCATACACGTTATGTCTTCTTAGAGAACTGATCCTTTCTTCATCATGTAATGCTCCTCTTTGTCCCCAATAACTCCTTTCTCTGGGGTCTGCTTTGTCTGAAATTAATATAGCTATTCCTGCTTTCTTTTGATTGGTGTTAGTATGTCTTCGTCCATCCATTTACTTTTATTCTATGTGTCACTATAGTCAAAATGGTTTCCATACAGACAACATACAGTTAGGTTTTGGTTTTTGATCCACTTTGACAATCACTGTGTTTTACTTGTTGCATTTAGATCACTGATCTTCAAGGTGATTGCTGATAGAATTTGATTAACAGCTATCAGGTTTCTTACTACTTTCTATTTCTTTTGTCTTTTTTGGTGGTAGTGGGGTTTGAACTCAGGGTCTCACATTTGCTAGGCAGGTGCTCTACCACTTGAGCCACTCTGCCTCCTGTTTTCTACTTCTTGGCCTGGTTCTTTGTTCCTGTTTTGGTCTTCTGCTCTTTTTCTGCTTCTTGTGGTTTTACTGAGCATTTTATATGATTCCACCTTCTTTCCTCTCTTAGCATATCTGTTACACTTCTTTTATGTTTTTATTTTTTAGTGGTTGTCCTAGATTTTTTAATATATACTTAAAACTAATTCAAGTTCATTTAAAAGATAACATTATACCACTGTGTGTGTGTGTGTGTGTGTGTGTGTGTGTGTGTGTATAAAGAATCCATTGAAACTATCACTTTGAATAAACTGTTTTGTGAGATTAAGAATAAGAGGTAGGTCAAGTTAATTACATGCAAAACTCAGTGCTGAAAATTATACTTTGAGGAAGAAATGATGATTATTCCCACTTTTCAAATGCTGTTTCACATTCTTAAAAGAGCAAAGCTATAGTCAGAGTTACTATGGCGTGATAAGGATAAAGCCTAAAGTCACACAGCAGTCTTCTCTTCAGGAGTGATTATTAAGACATGAGTTGGTCTGGAATCAAATGCGTTGCCATGTATCCTCTGACCTCTCTCCAAGGGGTTTCCAAATTCAAACTTAGCGCCCTGGTCACTGGTCTCTCTGAGGATGGCCAATGCCAGGCACCCATCTGTGGGAACTGCCCCAGGCCTTCCTGTTGAACCCAGGTTGCTGTTCACAGTGTTTCTTGTACATCAGGACAAAGTAACTATTTGTGCAGCAAAGGAATGAACTGACAGTTAGCAATACATTTTGTGCCTATAAGACCATTCTTAGCTGGAATAAAAGATTTTCCAGAGCCCTGAGGTCTCACAGTTTAGTGGGTCTTTATGCATGTGTTTGGTTACAGAGCAATAAGAAACACACCCAGGTGACAATCAGCCATCCATAGTGTTAGGGCAATAGGTCTGCACTTGGAGGCTGGTGGGGAGGGTCCTGGCTCTGCTACTTGTCATCTCTGAGCCTTGGGCAGGTTAGGTCTCCTCTCCAAATTTCCTTTTCCCAGAATGTAAAACAGGGATAATACAACATGTCTCAGAGGACTATTGTAAGAATTCAACAAGACAACAGGCGTAAGTGCAGGGTCCACACCAGGAAATGAATACATGTCAGTAATATCTCTCAAAATATCTACCTTCTCTTTGCATAGCTCAGGCAAATTTTACAGAGAAAGAAAAGCTCAAAAATCCCTGGCCCGTTTTTATGGGATTCAAACAATTCTCTAAGTGAAGAGCCAATTAATACAGGCCTCAGAATACTGGGGGGATAAATTTATTAGAACATTATCAGGGCTCTGAAAACAAGCTGTGGCCCATGAGAGCAGCTGGTAGGGTAGTGTGGGGTGATGAGTTCTCTGGGCAGCATCTGAGCCGGAAGTTGCAGTTTGTTTCTCCCAGGGCAACAGCCACTGCAGGGAGAAAATGCTCGGCCCTGTGTTCAAAGCCCAGATCTCCCTTGCATTGGGGCCTTGGGAAAAATAAAATATCTCTGTGCCTGAGTTTCATCATCTGGAAAGCTGAATTGACCTAAGGATTAAATAAAGCAAACGAGATGCTCAGCTTAGCCCAGGATGCAGTAGGTATTCACAGAGGGGCAGTTATCCACCAGGACCTGGTTCTTTCTGGAGGCAACTGGAAGGAGGTGCTGAGGAGAGAGGAAGGGGGTGCAGCTGGACAACAGCTCAGAAAGTGCCAAGGGTTGCAGAGAACAGGGCTGAGTCGATTGGGCTCTGAGGCTAGGGGAATTACGAGACCATTTAGAGCCACAGGCAGGCAATAAAAAAATATGAGATCATATAACCTACACAATTCCAAGAAAAGATCGGAGGAGAATTATACAATTTAAGGAAGACCCCAAGGAAAACCTAGCTTTAGCTCTTTAAATATTTCTCCGAGGGAAACTGCGGCTTCATTTTCTTTTCAGTGCTGGAGCCATTGGACCGTGACCCTTCAGAGAAGGAAATTGGCCTTTGATAGCAAAGAGGGCCAAGCTGGGTTTATCATTCTCTTTCTTTAATCAAGTGCTTTTCTTGGCTCCAGCCTCTGCTACCGGGTATGGGGCCCATGGTCCAGGCAGCTGCTCTCATAGGGCTTTTCTTTTTCTGCATTTCATTTCTCCCCTTCTGTTTGGCAAACACTAATTTACTGCCTGACTGCCTGTCTGTGTGGACAGTGTGAGTTATTTTCTCATCAAGTTTTAGATCCTCTTTGATTGTCTGTCTCTCTCCACAGCCCTTTTGCTCGGGCCAGGGAAAGTCTCTGGGATGCCAAGGCTGGGAGTAATGTGGGCTGTCTAGAGCCCTGGGCTGATGTCAGACACTCAGGTCCCCAGTTCATTGGCCTCTTTGGTGGCCACACTGTGACAGCTTGGGATCACCCTTCCAGTTCTGGAGTTCCCAATCCTGTCAATTCCAAAGCCTTTTCTTTGGTCCTAACACCGTAAGTGTGCCTGGAAGGCTGTGCATGCTGCAACTCCCAAATTTACACTGTGAGTTTGGCACTGCCCAGATCCTGAAGGAAGAGCACGGCAGTGAACAAAAGATGGCAATGCAGCCCTTGGGGAGCTTGGTGCAATAGGGAGATAAATCCAGGAGGATATGCTGGTCCATCAGAAGAGAACGAGGGACAGGTGCTGGGTGGGGCTGGAGGTCTGCAGGTTTAAATAAGGTCACCAGGACAGAGGACTTCCTCAAAGTGGGACGTGAGGGCTTGAAGGAGGTAAAGGATGAAGCCCTGCTGACGCCTGGAGTAGGACCTCCCAGGCAAAAAGAAGAAAAAGCCTGGAAGATGGGGTGAGTATGGCAAATGTGAGGAGTGGAATAGAAGCCAGCACAGTGGGTCTGGAGATTGTGTAGAAGGTGAAGGAGGAGACAGGGCAGGGAGGGAATGGGGGCATGTCTCAATCTGTTTCCTCTTCCTATACCAACATACCAGAGGCTAGGAAATGTGTAACCAGAATAGGTTTATGAAGCTCACAGTTTTGGGGGTTCAATAGTAGGGTACCAACATCTGCTCAGCTGTGATGAGGGCCCCCTTGGCTTTGTCACAGGGTGGATGGCATCAAGGCTGGGGTGTGTGTGAGGGAGAAGGCACATGGGGAGACAGGAAGTCAGACAGCAGGGAGGGGCCTCACTTGTTCTCTTATAACAACTCTGTTGGGAACCAACTAGAGTTCCACAAGAACTATGTTGGAGGGCAGCACTCCCGATGATCTTATCACCTTGCATGGGTTCTACCTCTTAAATGTTCCATCAACTCTCATCAACACATGACCCCTTGAAAGATGTACCGCATCTAAACCATAGGGACTTGGGGCCACTGTAAAGACATGGCTTCTCCACCTGGCCATATCCCAGATTTCCTGGAGTCTCACTTGCCCCTCACCTTCTTTCTGCACCAGGGGTGGGGGGTCTCTTCCTCATGTCTCCCCATTCTTGTTCTTTTATGGAATTTGGTTTTCTTGTATTCACATATTTTCATTCCTATTCTGTCTCCTCTCTTTCCCTCACCCTCCATGGGCATTTTCCATTTGACCTGGAAATATACTCATTTCTTCAGCTGATGTGCTGCTTCCTTCACCCTACTTTCCTTGACAGTGACTTTCCCCCTCCTCTCCTTCCATTTCCCAAAGGTCCCCCAAAAAAGGATCCTGCCTGACTGCAGATGCTTGCTTTCAACTCCATGCAGTCATAGCTACCAGCACTACTCTTTCAGGGGACTTCTGGCCCGCAACTCTTTGACCAATGAGGTCCCAGCCACCTCTGAGTTCATGAATGCTTGCCTTCCTTAGAGTCCAGGGTTACAGCTCTCTGTTCTTCTATGGCTCTGCACATCCTTTATTTTTTTGTTTTTCCCTCCTGGCCCTAACATGTGGTGTAAACATTTCTTTCACTGTATGTTAGAGCTACTTAGAATTACTGGGTGAGTTTCACATAAAATGCAGCATCACAAGACTAGCCATCCCATAGGGCTGGGATATAGAAACCATGCCTTAGTGACAGGTCTCCTGCTCCCTGGACTCATCCAATCCCCAACCTTCACAGGACTTTGCCCATCTGTTCCCAGGCAGTGGGCTGCAGGGCAGTCAACCACACCTGAAAGTTTTTCCCCTGCAGATTTTAGCCATGTTGGAGGTGCTGTCTGCCATTGCCAAGGGGAACACGGTCTCATCCACATCTTTAAATCCACGTCTCTCCTGGATTGCACTCATCCCTTTCTAATTCCTCAAGGTGGAGAGATCTCCCCAGGCTTCCCTTTCCTTCTTTTTTCTTTTTTTTTTAAGTTTTAGCAAGGATTTATTTTAGTAAAACAGGATGAAGTAAAGAGAAACAGTGAAAGGGAAGTAGAAACATCTGCTTCATAGGCAGATTGGAGTGAAGAATACTCAAAATGGTGGTTTCTGTCTGGGAGATTTCATGTTGAATTCCTACCTAGACACCTGGTCATGTCTCCTAGCAACCCCTAATCATTTTGCTAAGTTTCCAAGCACAGATAATGGGTTTAGGGTAGGCCTATCATCCCAAACATGGCTAAAATGGTTCTTATCATTACTTCTACTCAAAACACAGGGACAGCAGGTATAACTTTAGGGCATCCAGTTTGCCAGATAAGCCCTTTTATTTTCTCTCTACTTATTCAAAGAATTTACAACTTTTTAACGTTTAAAAGGAGAAGGGAAGGTAATTGGAGACCAGAGTGACACTCTGATTTTTTAGTTTTTTTCTTTCTGGCTGTTTTAATTCCTGAGTCTGGTCCTTTTGATATATTTTTCTTAATGATTTTTTAATTTCCCTGTCAACTCATCTATCTATCCTGCCTTGAATGGACTCCACTTTGGAATTTTGCACAATAAGGCTTTGACAACTTGTTTTGTTATGTTCTGAGGATGCAGAAGCTCCCTTTTCTGATCAAGCACCCCCAGGCCTGCAATAGGGCCTGGCACGTGGTATGTACTAGAAGAATTTGCTGACTAATCATTGTCACCTGCTGGATGGGAGTTTGTGTGCTGGTGGCTCACCCTGGGATTCTAAGGGACTTGCCCAGCTTTAACAGCCATAACTCATTCCAAATCACTATATCTCTGACCAGGTCTCAATCCCAAGTTCCAGGTCATATTGACGGAAGTTCAGCTTCTCCTAAGAGATACCAAAGAAAAGATGATGTATAGTAGAGTGCTCATTTTTAACTGCCTTTTCCTCCTATAACTCTGGAGACAATGCAATTTATGAAAAGAATGTATGGGTGCTGGGGTTAGAATGTCTTGGGTCTAGATCCATCTTTGCCTGTGATCAGCTGTGTGACCTTGGGCAAATCACAGAACCTCTGTTCATGTGTTACATATGACAAGAAGATGATGTTCCCAGAGGGCTTGGTACAGAGTAGACAGTCAGCACACCATGGATGAAGTCCTTTGCCTGTGGTCTAGCACCGTCCCCGCCTTAGCAAGGCTGTAAGGACAACCATGTATGGCACATTATAAACAAGCCTCACTCCCATGGCAGCAGGTTCCCAGAGGGACCTGGCCAGAAGCAACACTTTCCTTCCAGGAAAGGAGAGGAAAATGTTAGTATTGGAGTCTAATTCTTGGCTGCCTTGAGCTATGTGACTTGTGACCAGGTCTAACACCACTGAAATAACACCCTTTTAGGGGATCAGGGGCTAACTCCACAGGAAACTTTTTTCAGCTCTCTCAAGAACTCTCCAGACCCTGAAGCATCATCCTTGCTATGTCCAAGCTAAGAAGGCCCTTTGTGTCAGCTTCAGTAATCACTTTTTGATTGCGCCCTTTCTGTGGGGCGTTCATCTCTGTTCCCAAGTCACATCTGTGAGTGACATTTCTTACTCATTATGGACATGCTACAGCCTTAATTGATTTCAAAGTTTTTGAACAAATAGCCATAAATATTTAAGCCTCTGCTCTGCCTATTAGGGAAAATGTCATCTAAGGTAATTATTTCACCTCTGCCTGACAGGAAGATTTACACAGAGCATAGAATTATTTTAACCTGCAAGCAAATTCCAAAAACCTTGAACCTACTTGGTCTTTTCTTATACTGCAAGTATTCTTGAGATCAAATATGTCAAATTCCTGAATACTAGGAGGAAAAATGCTGACCAAAGGTGAAACAACTTACAGGTATCATTGATTGATTTCACAGAGCAGTGAAGCTGTGTTTTCAATGAGAGTCAACTGAAAGCTGAACATAGCTTGTGGCTCCTGCTTGTTTGCAGGAATGTTACCTTATCTAAACTGTGAGACTGGAGGGGAGGGAGACTGTCAGATGTTTTTGTAGCACAATGCTTGGAAGCACAATGCTTGGCACAGTGAGCTCACAGAATGCAGTCTGTGTCTGGCAAGGTGGTACACACCTGTAGTCTCAGCACTTAGGAGGCTGAGGCAGTAGGATCATGAGTTTGAGGCCAGCCTGGGCTACATCAAAAAGCCAAGGCTGTATCAAAAAGTTAATAATCAATCCAAAAATAAATGGAACACAGTCTGTACACATGAGTCTCTTAGGTTTGAGCAGTTTAGTGAGTGGCACAAATGTCTAGAGATGACGTGAACTTGGGGTTGAAGCCTAATTCTGACATTTCTTAGTAATATGGCCTTAGATGTATTACTGCCAATTCAGTCAGCTCAATGGAAGCAGGGCCCAGTGCTACTCCCTCATGGGGTTTGCCATGAGGACTAAATGAAGGAAAGAATATATGGTGTTTAATAGACAATAAATAGAGGCCACTCTTTTTATTATTGCTGGTTCGGAGAAGAATGAACCCTTTAGAAACCAGGGCATTTAGAGTGACAGTATATAAATCTCTGTGTATGAAGAGGCCCAAAGTTACTGAGATATGCTTGGAGTATGTTTAAATGTACCAGGTAGAGAAGGGGGGGAGACCATCCAACATACAGTGCCATCAAAATGAGTGTGACAGATTAAATAATGACCCCTCTCCCCCTAAAGATGTCTATGTCCTTGTCCTTATAACCTATGAATGTTATCTTTATATAATAAGAGGGACTTTGCAGGTATAAGTTGAGGATTTTGAGATGGGGAGATGTTCCTAGATTATCTTGGGAGGGTGGTCTCATGGTAATCACAAGGGAATTTGTGGGAGAAGAGAGAGGCTGTAGGGTTGCAGTTGGAAGACAGGGAGACTGGAAGATGCTATGCTGCATGGAAGGTAGAAGAAGGTACCATTTGCCAAGGAATACAGGCAGCCTCTAGAAGCTGAAGAAGATGAGGACATAGTGTCTTCCTAGAGCTTCCAGAAGGAACCAGACCTGCCAACAGTTTGACTGATTTTGGACTTCTGACCTCCAGGGCTTTGTGTTAAGTTTGTGTTTTAAGCTGCTAAATTTGTGGTTATTTGTTATAGTGGCAATAGGAAATTCATACAAGGACCAATACTGAACAACAAAAAGCTCAAGTCACTCAAACAGACAATCCTTAATTATATGGAAAATTCCATCTCTGTGGGACACTGTCTTCCCTGGTAATATCAGATAGTTGAGGTATTACTGACTACAAGAAGCTATCTGTTTGGTCAGCAGAGACCGGGTCTTAACAGACATGAAGCTCAAAGCCACCTTTATGCCTAAACGTGCTGCCATTCTCTGTCATGGAGCTTTTACAACATCTGGTGGGTTGTTACCTAGAGCCTGCCCAGCTCATAATTACAGCCTGCTCAACACCTGTCAGCCAGTCGAAGGCTTCAGAATATAAAAGGCTGTATTCTTTTAACTGCACCATTTCTTATTCTTCACTTTTGAAAATTATGACTATTGAAGTTCACATTATACCTAGAGGTACGAATGAGTGGGCTCTTTCAGAAAAGCTAGTAAGTTGTATATCAAGATAACATGTCACCTCTGGTCATGTCATTCAGAATTTACACTTCTAAGTGAAGTGTGTTTCCAGGATATCTAGCAATACAACAAAAAAAGCTCTTAAGAAAGTAACAAAAGTCAGTCTCCCCTTTGGAATAATGACTGCTGCTGACAGTCACTCTAGGTACAAATAATGAGGCTCTACTAGGACCAAGGTTATATTGGGCTGTTTAGTTCTCATAGCAGTTCTTACATGGAAGGTATTATCCCTAACTTGCCACTGAAGAAAGGATGTATATATAGAGAGAGGTTAAAGAAACTCACTTGAGTTCCCATAGCCTATAAATAATAGAGTCAGGCTTAGAGCTTACTTCAGGGTGGCTTCTGGGCTTATCTTTTCCACTACTCCTGTTGTGTGTGAGATAAATGCATGAACAGTATATTGAACAGACATGGGATACTCCATTAACAGCTAACAGGAGGGTTCTATGAGGAGCTGAGGTCAGCCCAACTTTGAGTTTCCTGCTTCCCACAGTGCTGGAGCACAGATGGGAAAGATTTCTGCATCCATGGGGCAGTGCATGGGCAGAAAGCAAAATACAACGGCCCAGGATATAATGATTCTACCATTGACATGTGGGAAGCTTCATGAATCAGGAAGAGAATTCTTCAATATGTTTTATATCAAAAACAGTATGGACTCCTGTAAACATACAAACCATGATACCATTTTGCTCATAAGCACACAATATATTCTTCTTTGGTTAGACATAATGAACAACACATAGTTTGGTGCATTAGGTCACACTGATGATGCTAAAAAGCTATAGGGGCAACAGTGTCTCTTCCATTATTTTGACTATGGCCATGTAAGAAATACATTTTGCCATACAACTGTCCTCACAGGTACATAGAAAACAAAAGTTCTGTGAAATAAGACACAGCCTTATATATGTGATGAGCTCTCCAATTTTCGTTTTATATTTGAGTCTCTTTTGTCTAGTTTAATCTACTTGGGATCATGATCCCCACACTGACTTAGCAATTCACTAACGACCCATACTCCATGTGGGGGCTGCATTTACACCTCGAAAGTGCTGGTCTGTAAAACAAGAACTGGGGATCCTTACCTCCGGGGCAATATAATCGGGAGTCCCACAGAAAGTCCTGGTGGTGACTCCATCCATCATGTGTTCCTTGCACATCCCAAAGTCAGCGATTTTGATATGTCCTTCTGAATCCAGCATGACGTTATCTAACTTCAGATCCCTGAAACGAACAGGTCAGCGTCAGAGCCCTTTCCATGACATGACACAGTTTGCTCTGAAGCTGGTGAACTAGAAAGATGCCATCTCATCCCTGAAGAGTGGGGATCAGGAAATATTGTCTTTATCTCTCCAGCACCTAATGTAGAGCCTGGGATATGGTAGGTATTTACTGACAGAATGACTAAATGGCTGAACTAGTGATTCTCCATCTTGGCTGTGGCTGCAAATCCAAAGATTCCAATTTATCTAGTTCAGGAGATTCCGGTCATTTGACTTATTAATATCCTGCATAGAAGGGATGAGGGAGTAGAGACACATAGTCAGGTTTGCAAAATTATGGGTTTAGAGCCACCTTACAAGTCCCTTCGTCCTGTATGCACCAATATCCTTTTACCTACTCTTCAATTACTACTAGAAAACACTCTTCTTTCTCTGGCACCAGACTTTCATTACAGCTAACAGCCAAAAGAATTTAATAGTTTTTCCCCTGCCTTTCCCCAGTTCCCCATGTTCTTTTCCTGCTGAGCATCTATAACAGCAATTCAGTTTCTAAGGCTCCCTGACCTCTGTTCCAAATAAAAGGCAGAGGAAGAAGCTGCCGGTAGACAGAAAAGCGTGGCTTCTTATGGAAAGGAGAAATGAGATACAAAATCTAGAGATCAGAAGGTGCCTCTGGTTTGCCTTGAGGCTACAGAGAAAGTTGGGTCCCAGCAGGTTGATGTTCCCTGGGGGTTATCAACTCCATATCTGAAGTCTCTGTCACAGAATTACATGCCCACAGAGGCCTGGCAAACCTCTCCACTGTGCTACTGCTGAAAAAGCTTCCATACACACCTGTAAATGATTCCTCTTTTATGAAGAAAGAATAACCCAATGGAGATCTCTGCTGCATAGAATCTGCAAAAGAAAATGTGCTTCAGGTTTCTGGCTTGTTTGTTTTGATCTTTAAGTCACTTTTAGCCTCAAGTTCAGGCATCAGAGAGGCAGAAGAGTGTGAGACCCCAAGGCTTTCTGAGATCAGCATCACCCTCCACATTTCTTCCATTTCTCCCTCTCTCTACCATTTCATTACCCACCCACTCAAGAGTGGCACAGTTAATAAAGTCAGTGAAACATGTTTGTTTTTCTTGCATGGGGAAGGTAGTGCAGGTTATTTCCTGCCTACCAAGTAATTTCTAAAAAAATCATTTAAGGAGTGGATACCTGTTGAACTGTCAGGACTATGGCATATGGTAGAACAGAGAAAATTTCCATTTTCCTACTCATGGACAGAATACATTGGTGTTTGAAAACACACTTACTCCCTAGAAGACAAACTATAGTGCACATTTTATCTAGTTTATTCATAGCCTGAGTGCTGCACTAAATGGGAAACAGACTATGATTCATGCTTGAGTTTGCCCTTTTAAATAATTCATAATAAAAAAGCAATTACTACCATCGCTTCAAAATCATTAATAGGTTAATATTTGGAACTCAGATTAAATGCAGAATGATGTTTTAAAATGTGCATAGCATTTAGGTATCTTTGAAGTCTGAGGAGTCACAAGTCAACGCCTGGGCAAATACACTCAGGAGGCTTAAAATCCACACAATGTCTCCCCAAGCGGAGAATGGAGAAAAGAAATCCCGGATGATGAAGTACAAGCTTGTAGGGAGGCTGTGGCTGGAGAGGCTGGGATGTGGGGCAGGATTGTGGGTGGTTTTTACATTATTTTTTAACTGTTCTACAGCACAAATGCAATGAAAGGGTACTGGTTGAGGCCACTGCTCTTTCTAGCTCTGATCTATCAAGCTTTATTTTACAATGCAGGCATCTTAATGTTCTATAGCTCACAATGTTAAAGGAGGGGATAAGGGCCAGCATTTCTAAAAATACTTTTACCTTTTAGTAAAAATAAACACAGAAAAATCTCCCTTTACATTCTTTAAGCCTACTACCAAAGAGCTCCCTGTTCTGCCTTCAATTAATCTTTCCTAGGGCAGATAGATTATCCCACAAAGGCCAGAAGTAATTCTGATTTATTTTTTTAGGTTGCATATTGGCCAGAATCCTATTCATATTTGCTAACTTGATTAACCAAGGAGCATGCCCACTATGCATCCTCATTTAGAGAAATAAACTGGCCACCTGCTTAGGCTTGCTTCCCTTGAGTTTCCCGAGACTTCCTGGCCACTAAGAAACAGGATGATGGTTCAAGCATCAAAGTTCCCTTCCCTCCCCTGGGGAGGAGGCCCTCCATCTTCAATCCTGTATCAACTTCCCAATGAGACATGGGAATCAAGTCTCCCTGAAGCTCCTTTCCTCTGCCCTCTTCCTTAGCTGCCCTCCACACAGGCTCTTCATTGAGAATCCCTGTCTCCTCCCTCCTCATCTCCTACCATCTCTCATATATTCTGAGTCTCCAGCCAACTATGGACTTACCATTGCATATTCTCACATCCTTGTCTTGGAATTGTCCTCCCCCACCTCTGGGTTGCGCATTCCCTAAAGAAGTGCTACTACAATCACTCTGGAAAAAAATTTGGAGGCTACTTAAAAAGCTGGACATCAATCTACCATTTGATCCAGCAATACCACTCTTGGGGATATACCCAAAAGACTGTTACTCCAGAGGCACCTGCACACCCATGTTTATTGCGGCACTATTCACAATAGCCAAGTTATGGAAACAGCCAAGATGCCCCACCACTGACGAATGGATTAAGAAAATGTGGTATCTATACACAATGGAATTTTATGCAGCCATGAAGAAGAATGAAATGTTATCATTCGCTGGTAAATGGATGGAATTGGAGAACATCATTCTGAGTGAGGTTAGCCTGGCCCAAAAGACCAAAAATCGTATGTTCTCCCTCATATGTGGACATTAGATCAAGGGCAAACACAACAAGGGGATTGGATATTGAGCACATGATAAAAGCGAGAGCACACAAGGAAGGGGTGAGGATAGGTAAGACACCTAAAAAACTAGCTAGCATTTGTTGCCCTTAATGCAGAGAAACTAAAGCAGATACCTTAAAGCAACTGAGGCCAATAGGAAAAGGGGAACAGGTACTAGAGAAAAGGTTAGATCAAAAAGAATTAACCTAGAAGGTAACACACACGCACAGGAAATCAATGCGAGTCATCTCCCTGTATAGCTATCCTTATCTCAACCAGCAAAAACCCTTGTTCCTTCCTATTATAGCTTATACTCTCTGTACAACAAAATTAGAGATAAGGGCAAAATAGTTTCTCCTGGGTATTGAGGGGGTGGGGGGGAAGAGGGAGGGGGGGAGTGGGTGGTAAGGGAGGGGGTGGGGGCAGGGGGGAGAAATGACCCAAGCGTTGTATGCACATATGAATAATAAAAGAAAAATGAAAAAAAAAAGAAGTGCTACTAGCTTGAGTGGTATCCTGTGTACACCTCTGAAGTTACAGCAATGCATTGTAATTGTTGGGTGACTTCTCCAAGGTCAGGTTAGCATATGGGCTCCCTGAGGGCTAGAGAGTCTCATTCCTTTCACACTCCCAATGCCTGGTGCATTGTGGGTGTACAGTCACCATTTGTTCAATAAATGGGTGAAGGACTCCATCCATGAGGGTGGAACTGGGTGACGAGAGGATATACCAGCATCTCCATTTACTGGAAACAGAACGAAAACATGTATGGCCAGAACCCCTGGAAAGTCATAGCACTCAACTCCAAATGAGCAGAGCCACCCTGGGATATTTCATCCAACTGGGAGTACTGGGTTGACGGAATTACAGGACTTAAAATGAAGATTACTCACACTGCTTGTGGCTCCTTAAATTTTCCTACTTGCTGAATGTGGTACATAAGGTCCCCACCATTGACGTATTCCATGACGAAGTATAGCCGGTCCTGCAGACCAAGGTATACAGGTGAGTAGGCCTGCTCCCCCGGCACAGCAACTCTGTTTGCTTTCCATAAATAGAACTGGGCTGCAGTGGCAGAGCTCTGTTTGGAGCTCTTCACAATTTTTTCCCCAGCAAAAGTAATTGACACACACTACTGCGTGGAGGAAGAACAAAGTCATTCCATTGCTTATTCTAGGAATAGCCTCAAACATCCTTCTCTGTTTTCATACACATAACATATTTCTAAGCTGGGAGGAGGGTGGGGAGAATCCACATAGGTCAATCATTTCATTTTGGCTGGGTGTGGTGGCACATGCTTATAATCTTAGCTACTTGAGAGGCAGAGGTAGGAGGATGGAAGTTTGAGGCCAGCCTGGAGAACAAAACAAAACAAGCTAAAAGCTAAAGGGTCAGGGACATGGCTCAAATGGTAGTGTGCCTGCCCAGCAAGAGCTAGGCTTGAGTTTAATACCAAGTATCGCAAAACAAAAACAAAAACAACACAAAACAAAAGTGCTTCTTTATGGTCCAAACGTGTAAAAGCTGGCTGTCAATGTCTAGGAGGCCTGCCATACTAGTACAGTCACATGTTTAAATGGATGTTTCTGAAAACACGTCTGGGGTTAGGTTGAGTTTGTAAATTATACACACTTAATGATACTCACTGGGTCAGGGAGAGGGAAGACCATGAACAGAGAGGCTAATAAAATGGTCTTCTGCATCCATAATGTGCCCAAATATTGCTTTTGTACATTCTCTGTCACCATTTCATTAAGTGCTCCCCTCAAGAAGGGCATACATCGCAGAGACAAATAAGCGTGCTTATTTAAAAGGACATTGTGTTAGGCCAGATGGGAGAGATTGAGAACTTTAACATGAAATAACTAACAGCACAGCACACAGTGGTAAAAGCTGACCTCTGTTCTCTCCTAAAAAATATCTCTGTTTCATAAAGGCGATTAAACATTAATGTGCAGTATGGGGAGGAAAAGATGCTGAAGCTGATGGCAACGGCCAGAAATAGCACTGGGAGCTTCACTTCAGCTTCTCTGTCAGGAACTTTAATTTCAGCTTCATTTCTTTGCTTTGTAGCTTTCTGGAGGTTGGTCAGTGTAGGCTGGGTTTTGGACTTGGGGCTGGGCTTGGCTCTCTTTCTTCCTTGCTGTTCAGCTCTCCTTGCACTCCTGGGTTCAGGAGTTTGGGAGCTGCAGAGAGCAGGCACAAGCGACCGGTGCAAGGCTGACACACAGTGGCCGGCATCAGCTCTGCAGCCTCAACCAAGAACCTTGACACCCAGTGGAGCAGCACGGCCATTTTGACAGTCTACCAGGCAAAGGCATGGAGGGCGCCTCCCAAGATTTTTTGTAGAAAGGCATAAAACACAAAGCCAGTTTTCGACTATCAGGCAGCTGAAAATAGTAATAATTACAACTGTGACAATGATAGCAGCTGATTATTGCACCATGTTTAAAAGGGACTCTTTCTAGGTGGGAAAGCCTGTCTGGCAATGTCTCACTATGGAGGTTACCCTTCCCTTCCTCTTCACTTTCCCCTCCCTTCCTTTCTTTTTTCTTTCCCTCCCCACTTCTTTCTTTCTTTGTGTTGTGTTAAGAGCACTCAAACACTTGAGCTATGACCCAGGTCCTTTTGTTTTCATTGTGTATTTGAGACAGAATCTTCCTAACTTTGTCCAGGGCTGGCCTTGAAATCTTTCTGCATCTGCCTCTGAGTAGCTGGGACTACAGACGTCCACCACCATGCCCAGCTTAAATATTTAGATTTCTGTGGGACACTTGCAAGCCCCACAACTGTGATCAGTGCTTTTGATTGTTTTTTTTTTTTTAGTTTGACTTTGTGACAGGGTTAGCAAACTTGCCCCAATAAAGGCTTTGTTTTTTTGCAACTACTCAACTTTGCCTTTATATCAGGAAAGCAGCCACAGGTGACAGGTAAATGAATGAATGAAACTTTGTCCCTAGAAAACTATTTCTGGATGCTGAAATGTAAGTTTCATCTAATTTTCACATGTGGGGAAATATTATCTTTTGGCTTTATTTTTTGTGACATTTCTTAGAGCTCATGGGCTGTACAAAACAGATCACAGTTTCCAGCTCCTGCTGTGTGTCATTAAACAAGAACATGCTCTTCTATGAAATCGAGTCTTCTAATGTTCCAATGTCAGGCTTGGCAGCTGAAGCAGTGGTCTTAAAAAGGCAGGACTGTGAGTTATTCTATTGCTTCTGTATCTCCCAAGTCTTAGCACAGTGCCTGTCATGATACAGCCATGGACACTGAGGCTACCCACGGGAATTGGTTCCCAGACCCCTGAGGATAGCAAAGTCATCTGATGTTCAAGCCCCTTATATGAAAGGGCATAGGTAGTATTTGCATGTGACCTGTGTGCATCTGCTAGGCACCCTGAATCATCTCTAGGTTACTTATAATACCTAATACAATGGGATGTAAATAATTGTCTTACTATGTTGTTCAGGGAATAACAATAAGAAATAAGTCTGTACATGTTAGTATGGACGCAGTTTTTCCTAATGTTTTTGACTCATGATTGGTGGAATTTATAAATGCAGAACCCAAGAACACAGAGGGCTAATTATTAATGTTTGCTGAATTAAGTGGAACGAATGTCATGTCTCTAACCAAAAGGTATCACTGAGAGGGGACACCCCAAATCTACCATTGTTGGAAGGGTCAGAGCTGACCCCATCCCCTCTGCTTGGCATGCTGCTGTCTTTCCCCAGGGAGGCTGAAACTCTGTGGTTTGGTTGCTGCCTGAGGGCAGGATGGTGCTGCACCACAGAAATGGCCCAGGGTCCTTACCACCGTCTGGAAGCAGGAGTGCAGCTGTGTCAGGAATGGGGGCTTGTCCAGCAGGGCCAGAACCCGCTTTTCCACCATGGTGCACTCTACATCATCATCCTGAATCACCACATCCTTCTTCAGGATTTTGATTGCATACAGTTCTTCTGTTCCCTTACGGTCAGCAAGCATAACCTGGGAACAGACCAAGAACAAGGTGAACATTTCCAGGTAGACATCTGGTCCTGGGGGTTGGGGTGGGAGCGGGGTAGGGCTGGGATGGAACCAGGCCAGATGATAGTTCTGAGATAGTTCATGGAAATCTATAAATGTGTGACAGAGAAGTATTAAACAACTTTGCTATGGTTTGAAAATGAGTACTGTTTCCCAAGGAGCCATGTGATACAGTCTAGGAGACAGTCTAGATAGGAGGTGGGGCTTCGTGGAGATCTGTAGGTGTGTGATTGTAGGACCCCAGTTTCTCCCTCTTTTCTCTTTGTTTCCTGGCTGTTGAAGTGAATGGTTTGTTCTGCCACAAATTCCTGCCATGATGTGTTGCCTACCCAAAGGCTCAAAGCAATGCAGCTCCTTAATCAGGAGCTGGAACCTCCAAGAGCCAAAATAAACCTTTCCTCTTTAAAAATGAATTGTCTCAAGTATCTCATTATAGTGATGGAAAGCTGACTAACACAAGGTTCACATACAATTTTGAAATATTGCATGCCACCACAAATTAAATTCCTCCAGCATTTGTCTACCCTTCTAAATGGTCAAGATTTATACTCTGTGCAGGCTACTGCAACCAGGGTGCTATTTTGGCTACTAAAGGGAATATTCAACATTCTCTATCAGGATTAGTCTGGAATTATCCATCTTTTCTGGGAACATTCTTTGGGTAAAATATGACTGACCTTTGTGAACCCAGATGAAGAAAAAGGCATAGTTGAAATCAATTCCTGGATCTGTCGGGAGATTTGGGACCACAGAGGACAACAGACCCATATTACGCAGATGGCTAGTTGACCCTATTACAGTATCTCTTAATGAGCACATTGGCTTAGGATAAGTTCACATTTGATTTTCAGTTGTGAAAATTCTTCATTTGATCAACCATTTGGAGCATCTGCACACTGAACATTGGGAAATGGTTACACCCATGAACTTACTATAGCTCTTTGGATGTAGTTGTTTTTAATGAAGTGACACAGGAAATAGTAGAGGATGTACACGACAGGAGGGATCTAAACCTCAGGGAGAACTACATGGATCCAATGTCTTGACTAAGCCCCTACCCTTCTTACCTTCCCAAAACTCCCCTTCCCCAGCACCATGAGGAAATTGAAATCCGTGAGGTTCACTCTGTCAAGGTTGTTGGAAGGCTGCTTCCTGTCTTCCAAGGGGCTGATCACTTTATTACCAGCAGGGCCGAGCTTGGCTTTCTAAACAAGCACAAACATGAAAAGCCATCAATCATTTTTCTAAGGGAAGAGTGACAGCAAACAAAACATCGTAAGTAAAATTGAAGCCAGCAGGGGAGGTGGGATGGGCGAGAAAAGGAATTTGAGAGTGAGGAATTAATATTTGTTTGTGTCTAAGTGGCTAGCCTCATTCTAAGAGAAAGCTTTGCAAAGCAGCAAAAACTTGCCCTCCTCTACTCTTTCCCTAGTTAGGACAGCACTGTATAGTTAACTGAGTCAGGTCATGGGAATCTGCCAAGGACAGATGGATTCTAACTTCTGGGGAAAAGCAGTGCTTTGAGACTGTTAACATAATCAAGGAAATCAACTGTGAGGTTGTTTTTCTTATTTGCAGATTTTCCAGTTTAAAATTAATCCACTTAAATGAAACTTGCACCCAGGTAAAAAGGAGAACTCCTCTGGAGAGGATCTACTTAAGCTGTGAGGATGACTTATTGCTGCTTTCAAATGCACAGCAGGAAGAAGAGGGTTTTTGTTTTAAGTCAAGTAGAGCTCATGAAAACACACAGTGATGTGCATGGAGATCTGGTTTCATATGAAACACACTGTGTCCTTGGAGCCCGAGGACACCTGGGAAATGACGTCTGAGCTACCAGAAGGAATTCTTACACACTAGACTCATACCTCATGAAGGCCAAGGAGGGAACCACACTGTTTGACTCATGGACTGTCACTGCCAATGGGGAAAAGTAAGAGGGCTTCGCAGAAAAGGGAAGGCAAATGGGCCCATGGGAATGAACGTCTTATTGGTTCTTGAGGAAGCCCATGGAGGAACTGGAGAAGCCTAGAGTGTGTGCACAAACCCATCACCTCCCGGATCTGCATTCTGAATGTCTTCCTGACAGCAAGAGAGCTGATGACAGGGCCTGACTCCTGGGGACTAGCAGAACCTCCATAGCCACAGCCCTGATCTCAAGGGCAAGGACTCTTGCTTTGGATTCACTCTTCATAAGAGGTGCACACACCTCCCTAGGTGCAGCAGGCCTGACTAAGCATGACTCTGAGCTCAGGAGGTGTCAGAATATCACTCAAGTCAACACCTCATGGTTATGTGACCAAGAAAATGGTGAAGGAAGTAAGGAAGGTATCCAAGGGGCTTTGCTATGGACCAAAGCACTGGCAAGACTGGTTTCTACTTTTTGCTTTGAAGCAAAAGTGCCAGCACCATCTCTCCCCCATGTATCAAAAATTCTGCTTAAGTGTGTGTTGTGCCAATTCAGAGCATGCACTCAAGTCCTGAGATGTGGTCCTACATGAATGACCCTATACAAACAATACTATACAAATCTCTAGGGGAAGATAGGGGATCTGCAGGATTTTTTTCTTTCACAGCAGACAAGGCTTCTGAGCAATCATCTGGTACCCTAGAATCTCAGCAACCCTCATTCTATAATTACACAGTGAGCCACTTTGCAACAACTCTGTTAGGGAGACTCTGCCTTAGTCAAATGAACCTCTGTTATCATCTCTGGATTCCCAACTCTAACACAGTGCTTGGCACTTTGGTTGAATGTGCCCATCAGGTGCTATGCTATTGGGCAAGGCTCATTTTCCTCCAGTAAAAATAACTCACTTGTATAGGATCAAATCCCATGACTTGAGTGCATGCTCTGTCATGCTCACTTAAGCAAAGCCTTTAAAACACAGTGGGAAGAGATGGCACTGGCTAAAAGTTTTGAATATGGTTGTGCTTGTGGGAAAGTTCAAACTTTCCCATGGAAGGATTGGTAATCAAATCTACAAAACCACTGGCAAAAGACTATCAGGACAAACCGATTTGTTTTAAAGAGCACACAGGCACAGGAGTCATACAAAACATGAAATTCAGAGATGGACCAGATGGTTGAGGCTTAGATACCCTCTTCATGGGAGACAGGGACGTGGAAGGTTCATGCAATTTTAGAAGAGTAAATGATTTTTAGGGGAGAGAATGAGCCCAGAGAAAAGACAATGGCCTGGGACAAAGTTCTTCTGGGCTCTGGGTAGGATGGTTGTTTACATGGAGGGAACGTGGAGCCACTGGGAACATGGAAGACCTATGGAGATAAGACATGACTGACCTTTGCTGAGGATAGAAGGGATTTTAAGGCAGACTTGTTTGAAAGAGCCAGACTCAATTATTCAGGCTACACGAGGGCCCCTCAACCAACCTAGGCCTCCAAACAACTTGGATGACTCCAAGTTGAGAAATTTTCTGATCTGTGTCTAAACTTAAAAGGACCATCAGGAAGTCCACATTTGAGATGAGAATACCGGCTATGCCACTCTTCCGCTCTTCTGTATTAGAAGAAAAATTTTTCAGAAAGAGGCATAGAGATTACTTTTATTTTCTACTTCACAGGCACATCTGAAAATCCCACACTTACTCATGGTTCTGAGTTCTGGACACAACTGAAAGGTATCTTCACCTGGGGGAGTTGCTACTCATAGTAGGGGCAATGAAGATCTGGCCTCCACCTGCAGCACGGGCTCTGAGCAGCCATTCTGGGTTTAGTCGGCATTCTTGCACAGAATGTGTAAGTGTTCCCTTCGGTGGTCCTTCCTCAACATAATAGACAGGGAACATGGGCTGATGCAGGCCATGGGCTCCCACAATAGCTATGGAGGCCTTTTACCTATGATGCATCTCTCACCTTCATTCAGGACCATAACCTAACATTGTGAGTTCTGTGCTATGACCTCTGTGTAGTTAGGGACAAAACTTTGCCCAGGGTCAGCCTAAGACAAAAGCATTTTGCATTGAGTACTTCTGAGCTGAACTGCAGTATCATATTGAACTCTGGTCTGAGATCAAGCCACGAAGCTCAGGAAGAATGGTGGGGGAGGGAGACTCCTGCTCTTAGAAGGCGAAGGTGAACAGAGGTAGGCACTGGCTTCCTGAAGGCAGGGTGGAGTTTTCTGTGGCTGGCAGGGCAGGAAGTTGGTCAGGAAGGGGAGAAGCCAGTGTGCAGGGTTCTGAGAAGGCCAAGCTGGCCAAGCTAACTGCATGTGTGGCAGAGGGCTGACTGCTCAGTGGCCTGGTCCAGAGGGTGGGAATGAATTGCTCCCCAGCCCAAGCCAGTCCTGAGGTAAGAGTGACCCTGACATCCTCATGCAGCTGTCCCCACCCAGACTGGCATTTCCCATGGTTTCTCTGAGAAGAGCTTGCTTCCTGCACTATTTCCACACTGCTGCCCGAAGACCGTGGGGCTGGAGGACATGGAGCCAACTCCACTAAGTTTTCAAAAGCAGCCTTTTCTGCAATAGGAAACTCCATGGCATCACAACCCCAGTGGTCTGAGCCTGACTTTGTGCAAGCCCCACTGGCAAATGAAGTCTAATAAGTAACAGGGTTGGAGAAGATGCCACTGAATACCTAGCGACTGTCGCTGCCATGACAAACACTGGGGATAACCACATAGGACTCCAAGGTTGGGTCACCCGCCAGGGACAGATGCTGTGGATGGCCTTGACCTCTAGTCCATGAATTGGCTCTCCGTGAAGACAGCTGTTACTCTCCTTTATGGCACCTCAGGCTTGTCCTCAATAGCATGAAGCACCTGCTAAATCTTTACAGGTGTGTTTGTAAATGCCTCTTGCAATCACCATCCTAGGTCATGCTCAATCTACCTTCAAGTTACATCCAACATCACTCTTTTCTCATGCCCCATCCAGTGGTACCCCTGCCCTAGCCTCCTAGATGGTCTCCCTGTTCACCCCACCCTGCACGCTGTTTGCTGGAGGAGTCTATCCTGTTCTGGTCTTCCTGGCTTCCCATCTGATGGGGAGACAAAGACCGAATCCTTTAAAGGATAATGTCAAAAGGAGAACTCAGCTTCCTGCTCTTTCTGCCTAATCCTACCACTGCCTCAGCCTTGGTTCTAGCTAGCCTCATTCTGATGCTCCTCATTTTCCTCCTGCCTTGGTCTTGGTCTCACTCTCCCTCTTTTGATACATTCACCTCTGCTCAAACCTAGGGTTCAGAGTGGTCTTCCCATAGACCCTTTACCTCCCCAATCCCTTCATTCCCCCCCGCCCCAACCATGTGTTACCCCTGACTGCAGGTCTGAGAGGGCAGAGACCCAGCTGTTCTGTTTAGCCTCAGACTCCAGCTCCAGTCCCCCCTCAGGCTTCCTGGAATGGCCAACCTTGGTAGACATAGCACTGTACCCAAAGCCCCAAGCTTGCAGCTCTATATACCTGTGGACAGCTGAGGCTGTCTAGGGGTTTTCTTTGGGCCATTCCTGCACAGTGAACCTGAGGGCCCTGGAGTTACTGCCCCTTCAGGCAGCCATTCCTGCAGTCAGTTGGAGATGGAACTCTAGCCTGGTAACTCATCCTGAGTCATCTCCCTTCCCTTTCCTGGGAGGAAATCCCTTTCCTGGGGGTTTCCCTGATGAGATATTCCTCCTATGAGAGGCTCTGCCTACCCCAAGTCCAGCTGGGATCCTATTCTCCACACTGTGTCTGGGGACCATTTCCCCTGTGAACCTGTTCTCAACTCCTATGGCTGAGTCAGCTTCTGGGGACCCTAAACAAACAGATCCACCTTCCTGGACTTATCGATCTGTCCTCCTTACTAGACTTGCTGCCTTAGAAGATAAGGAGCATCATGTCTTTCTTAATCTTGCGTCTTAACAAAGCACTATGCTAGGAACCTAATTAGAACTCACAAACTCTCTTTTATTCATTCACTCACATAAGACTCATCAAGTGCTAGAACAGAATCTGCAGAGGCCAACTTGTAGCTAGCACTGGGAGGCCAATGACAAACTTTAATACAGAAAAGCAGTTGTTATCAGGTAGGTGACTGCAGATAATCATGCCTGGACTCTACACCCTGTGTATTCACATGTAACCTGAACTCTTTTCCTCAAGCCATTACTGCTAATGGCTTGGTAGTGCTGGGTCAGCTACCAAGTACACAGAGGGCATTCCAGACTATAGGGAGGTTGGCTGCACAGTGACCCTCTCCAGAGGCCATGCTGGCTGAGTTAGCTAGGCCAACAAGTAAAAACCATGCCCTTGGAAGGGTTCTGAAGGAATATTCCATGGATGAGAAGTCTTGTTTGCTCAAAGCCCAGCGGGGGTTGGCCCGAGAAGCACCAATAAGCCTGAGCCTATCATTTCTTTCTCTGTTTTTAATGGGTTGTTTGGAAACTGTTCCCCCCCCCTCCCCCCACCACACACACACCCAGCAGGATGGGGAGATCTGCCCTTCCTCGTTTGCATATTGTTGACATAACTTGGTTGTCATGAATGTAATTCAGACTTCACTAGGAGTGCAAATAAAATCAATGTATCTAGGGATAAAGCTAAAGTCCACAGCCTAACTGTAGAAACCCGAGGAGGCATAATAAAGAGAGAGCTGATATCCTTTACTATAGCAAACACAAACATGGCCCTGCTGGAGGCAGAGCAAATAGGATTCAAACTGCAGGGGCTGGAAAGCAGAAAGTGTCCTGAGGATGAATACTCAGGGAAGAGCGCTCCTGGGGCTGTTGATTTAAGTAGGTATTAGCCCAGCAGAAAAATCCCGTGCTCATTTTACAGTCTATCTTACTCATTTCCGAGTTATGTACAGAAGGTAAAGGAGGATCAGGCTCTGAGCAGCAGTCAGGGGCCGGGACATATGGCTTTCAGCTCCTCCACCCCTGCAGTGGGTGCGATGCTTTTCTTTCAAGCGTGGGTAAACTAGCAGTGGAGTTGGACTCCTCCTTTCTCTTTTTCTCACTAGAGACTGAACCCAGGGACTCTTGTGTGCTAGGTACACTCTACCACTGAGCTGTTCACCCAGCCTCCCTTTTCTCTCTTTTTTTGCACCCACTTGCTCTTCTGTTTTCTGTCATGAGTCAAAAAAGTGTGAGCCCTCATCAGAGATCAAACCCGTCAGCATCATGCTTTTCAACCTCCAGAGGTATGAGCTAACCAAACCCATCTGTCTTCTTTACAAATTACCTGGTCTCAGGTGTTCTGTTACTGTAACAGTAAACAGACTAAGCCTCCCTCTGACCCACCGGGCTGTGTGGCTTTGCAGGTGCCTCTCTGAGAGACAAGCCTGTCCCCATCCTCTAAGGGAGGGTCTTGGCTCTGGCCATTTGCCTTGATTTCCAAAGTACCTACTGTAGCCTCCTGAGGGGCTGGTGAAGGAAAAGACCTTGACTTATTAAAGTGCCACAGACATTTTAACAGAAGAAAAAGGCTACTTGGACATGTAATATTGTAAAACAGAATATAGTGCCTTTAAATGCTAAAGTTTTAAAAACAAGCACAGCATGTTTTATAGGCTATAAGTAAACAAACTGGAATCCAGATTTTTAGGTTCCTCCAACAATGGCACCTTGGCATTTGGTCAAGTCTGGCTTCATGATGCTTCTTGGATCACCAGGCTGTGAGACCAGACAAATGTTCTTTCCCCATGGGAAAATAATAAGCAACCAGTTATGTGTCTCATTTTGTACTACAGATAAGAGTCTTGGGATATCAACAGTTTGCAGTCCTTGATGGTGCTCAGAGCTCAAGGAACTGGTGTGGCGGCATTCCGTGAGTGCTGAGTTGAATATCGCAAACCCAAATCCTCGAAGCAGGTTGGGTTGAAGCATGGAGCATGGGTCTGAGGAGCTGGCCCTGTGTAATGTGAGGGGCTCCCCACACTGAGCTCAGCCTCAGAAGGATTTCAAGTTAAAATTGAGATGAGGCTGTTCTAGATGATTTACATTACACATCTGTGAGAGACTGGATAATGGGACACACTCACTTTCCATTGTCTTTTTTTTTTTTTTTGAGGGTCAGTACTTGGGCTTGAACTTAGGACCTTGTACTTTCTATCACTGGAGCCACATCTCTACCCGCCCCCCCCCCTTTTTTTTTTATTTTTTTGCTTTAGTTATTTTTCAGGTAGGGTCTTGTGTTTTTGCCCTGGTGTGATCCTCCTACCTACAGCCTTCTGTGTAGCTAGAATAACAGGTGCACATCATCACACTTGGCTTGCTGGCTGAGATGGGGTCTCATTAACTTTTTGCCCAGGTTGGCCTTGAACCATGATCCTCCTGACCTCCACCTCCCAAGGAGCTGGATCACAGGTGTGAGTCACCATGCCCAGCCTTCAAATGGTTCAACTTAGATACTTTGCCATGTTTGAATTGGGTATAATGAATATACACCAGCTCTGCTATGTAGGAAAACAAACAGATCAAAAAAGACCCAAGGGAAGTGTGCTGTCATCAATCGCCAGCTCTCATAAGACAGACTCAACTGGGAATCCTGACAAGAGGTGCTGATTTATCTTCAGTGTGAATCCAAGTTCAAAGCTCCATCTTCAGTAAG
The DNA here is from genome assembly GCF_047511655.1 of Castor canadensis. Classification (NCBI taxonomy): domain Eukaryota; kingdom Metazoa; phylum Chordata; class Mammalia; order Rodentia; family Castoridae; genus Castor; species Castor canadensis. The sequence goes on along the minus strand of NC_133396.1, from coordinate 21,810,738 downwards.
AATGCAGAGTCTGAATATAACTGTGAGTCTCCCAGGTGTCTATTTCATAATCACGGGACCTTTGGTGCCCTCTGAAGTATGGGTTAAGGTTCAACTCCACTCCACTTCAAGGGTGTTTGTTCTCACTTATTTTGTGAATGCTTCCTAGCATTACTGAAAATACAGTTTTGATGAATATCTTTATCAGAGATCTTTGCAGTGTGATAAATCTATTGTGTTGAATTTGACAATAATAGAAGGGTCATTCTGCCTCTAAGCCTCTTAGGGTAGACAAGCCAACAATGACCAACCATGGGAGCAAATAAATCATTTTTTTGGTTTGTTTTTTGCATTGTGAAAATGTTCTGCATTCAGGGCGTATCTGAACAACCCTGACTGATGGTGTTTCAGGGCTACTCCATACACTAGCGTATGGTTCACAGAAGTAGCTCTGTTACTATAACCAAAGCCCTTGGCATAGCACCTTACCTCTACATACCTTATTTATCTGCACCCACTGTAATGTTAAGAGAGATCAAGTGCTTCATGAGAAAACCATGAAGGGACTGGGAAAGGTTAAAATAGTGCTACTCAGTGTGCATTACAATCTCCTAGGTAGTACAGTGGAGGAAATAAGATGCCCACTGTCCACTCACTGCCTAACTCATTTTTTCATCTGCTGCCTGAGGGCCTTTGCACTTTCTGCCTTCTCTAACACTATAGATACAACCTCCTTCCTTCCTGTCTCTGTTCAAGTGATACTTTACCCCTGACCCGAGGCTCCCCAACTTGCCCTGTAAATGACTTTGTCAGTCATCCATTCCTGTGGTGTGTCCTCCTCCCATTTGTCTAGCTGACTCTTCTACTTTCCTTTACTTGTTTGTTATCCTTCCTCCTTTCACAGAAGGAAGGAGCACAGGGACCTTGGGTGTTTCATTCACTGGTCCCTCTAGCTCCATGTCTGAGTGTGGTTGGTCTTAAATGCTCTCAGAGTGAATGAAGAGGATATGGGAAAGGCAATTAGTTTCATGTAACATTTTTTAAAAGGCAGAGTTACTGCTTTTAAATAATTTCTACAATGCTGCTTCTTATAGTAAAAGTAACTGTTCATTTTAGAATATTTAACAGGCATAAATAAGTTGAAAAAAGAAAAGAAAAATTTAAATATGTATAGTTTTATCACCTAGAGATAATCATTGTTAACATTTTGGTAGATATTCTTCAGTAATACTTTATTTTCATGCCTTACTATTTGACGTATAAAGAATTACATTGTTAGAACCTATTTTCCCTGCATTTGCTGTGAGCTTCTTTTTATATTGTAAGTGCTCTTCTTCTTCATGATTTCAGTAACTACATAATAAATGCCACCACACAGTTCTGGTGTAGTTTATGTAACCCTTCCCCTATTGTTGGACACCTAAGCTGTTTCCAGTTTTCAGTAGCATGCAGATGAACAAGTTTTAGTTTAAATCTGAACGTGATCCTTAGACTCTGAAGGACAGTTTCCTAGATATGGAATTAGCAAGTCAGAAGGTTATGGATATTGCAAGTGACATCACTGCCCAACTGCACAAGGACAGATGTTTTAATCCAACCGCAGAAAGCCAACAATATGAAAAGGAAACCCAAAGAGCTGGGACATCCTAATTTCCATGTGACTTTTAAGTCATATGTCAAATTTTGCAGTTGACATTTCTAACGGTATTCTTTTTCACATTTGGCTTTGCTACGTGTTTTATATTCAGATGTCAAAATAAAAACACATCTTTACATCTATAATGTGGGGAACAGCTTTGAAAGGTGTTATGGTCTGAATGTTTGCATCTTCCCCAAATTCACATGTTGTAATCCTAACCCCCAAGGTGATGGTGTCAGGAAGTGGGGCTCTGGGGAGGTGATCAGGCCATGAGGGCTCCACTCCAATTAATGGGATTAGTGAGAAACCTTAGAAAAGGGGTCAGAGAAAGAAACCCCTCACCCTTTCCACCATTGTGAGGGCACAGCAACAAGGTGTCATCTAGAAACCAGAAAGCAGGCCCTCATCAGACACTATCTATGCCTTAATCTTGAAGTTCCATCTTCTAGAACTGTAAAAAATAAATTTATGTTGTTTGTGAGCCACTGGGGTTATGGGATTTTATTTTAGCAGCCAGAAAGGACTGACAGAAGGAAAATTAACCTGTGTGGAAAGTTAGACAGCAACCTCAGGGCAAGTCCACCCCCAATCTCCCACAAGTCACTTTGCTTCCTTCTGATGGATTTTTTGTTGTTGTTGTTGTTCTGTTTTGTTTAGTTTTTTGGCTGCACAAATTTGCAGCTGCAAACCTGGACTTAGGAAACTGGAGGACTCTTCCCACAGAACTGTGAACACCTGATAACTAGAATTTTCCTCCAAAAGTTGGGAATCACAGGTGAACAGCAAATTCCTTCTAAGACCCACAGACTATCAGCTCTAGAATGGTCCTTGGGGAGGTCTGACCTACCTAGAATGCAGATGAAGATACTGAGGTCCAAAGAGCTAACTCTACCCCTTCAGCTGCCAGTGGAGTCATGGCAGTGCTGGGGAAGAAGGCAGGGGTGGCACTTTCTCCTCTGCATCTGAACCGTAGTTGGAATTCACTGCTCTTCCTCCTACATCAGTAAACTCTTGCTGTTAAACATTTTTGGCTTTGCAGGCAAATATTGTCTCTGTTGTAGCTATCCAGCTCTGCTGTTTTGGCATGAAAACTACATGAATGAGTGAATGTGTGGCTGTGTCCCAATAAAATATGGATAAAAACAGGCTGTGACTGGGACTGGCTTGTGGCCTGCAGTCTGCTTACTCTTGCCCTTTGTCTATCACGCAGATTCTCAAATCATTTGTCTTCACTTGCGTTTGAACTTAAATAAAATGTCAATATCTCCTTGCCAACCTATCAGAACAGCAACAGTTAAGAACCTCAAGCAAATTACTGAATCAAAATTACTATTCAGTCTCTTCCTCGATGCTAGCTATGCTGACTAGTATGGGAAAAGGAAGTTTTGTAGCCAAACAAGGTGGTAAGCACTTATTCAGTAGAGAAAAAATTTAAGGGAAACACATTAAGTCATTTTCATAATGAGAAATATTTTTATGGACACATCCACTTAGTCTGTTGGCACTGTTAAAATGAAGTTACAGGAAGTCAGCAGGCCTCCGTTGTCATGGCAACTGAGCCACACTCCAAGAAGAAATGTGGGGACAGGGACCTATTAGCACTTTGCTTGGTTTGGAAAACACAAAGTGCTTGGTTCTTTTCCTACCAAATATTATACACTTCTAGTATCCTGGTGTTTTTTTTTTTTTTTTTTTTTTTGCAGCCAATCTGTTCCCCCCTCTATTTGTCAGATTTGTTCACTGATTTTGACACATCTGTTACTGGCTAATCTTGAAGAATTACTATTTGTCTCACAGGCTAAGCACATCCTGGGAAGGCTGTTGCCCTTAGTTCTCCCAAAATGCTAAAAGTACAGACCTACATGAGGATATTGTTTTTGAGGCTCTCAAACAACCTACCCTTTGTGAGTAAAATCTGCAAAAATTTTTTTTTACATCTGCAAAAATGCAGTCTCTCTCCCACAAGGGGGCTCACAAAAGGCTGACTGTGAGTAGACATGGCTGTGACCTATTGTTTGACTTTCGGGGGGCATTTAATAATCCAGTCTTCCTTCCTTCCTTTCATCCATACATCCTTCCTTTCCTTCCCCCCTCCCTTCCTCTTTTCATCGCTCCCTCCCTTCCTTCCCATTCTTTCTTTTTTCTTGGCAATACTGGGGTTTGGACTCAGGGCCAGGCCTGAGTGCTAGGCAGGCTCTCTATCACTTGAGCCACAACCCTGGCCCTTTTGCTTCTACTGTTTCTCAGACACCAGCCCCTCTTATTAATTTTCTGAATCCTATTCCTTTTCCTGGTGTGAAGGCCTTTGGGATCCACACCACACTGGCTTTGCAGGTTGGCGGTGCCAGAGTCAGGAGTCACACAAACTCACAGATACTATCAAAGTAAATGGTTCTCCAGACTGTCCACAATATTGTCTGGAAGTGAGAAATTCCCCACTATTACGAAAGGAGAGGTACTGGGCAAGAGTAGACCAGAGGACTACCCAAACCTAGAGAAGCCCTTGACTTCGCGCTTTTTGTGCACCTCGATGATCATTAAAAGAAAGGAGCATTTGGGGGCACAACGAGGAGAGATCCAGGCAGGAGTTTGCAGCTGTCTTCTGTGTGAGGGCGCAGGGAATCTTTCATTTGCAAATCTCTACTGCCCTCTTGTGGTACTTTTTTCTGGAGTGATTGCATCTGAACTAGATCTTTTCATAGAAATTCACCCAAGATTCTCTAGTGTGACTTACAACAGTGAAATATTTGTGCAAGAAGGTACAAACAAGGCACAAATTACATCTTCTTACAAACCTTTACAGGACTGATTTAAATCACAAACATGAGAACTAAGCCTTTGCAAAAAGCCAATGGAAGTACATAATGAGTACGATTCTAGAAGTGGGTTTTAGAATTGCCCCATGCTTTATTCACAGAAAACTACGAAAACTTGAACATTTCTAGACCTCTCTGTGTCTCCTGAGTCTTCCCAAACCCTCAACTCTGCCCAGACTCTACAAGTCATAGATCCAAGAAGGGAGCAGAGGGGATATGGAGGAAGTGAGGGCCATAAGTGGTCCTGAGGTGGGCTGAAAGGGCCATCACGTCTATCTTAGAGGTATAAGCAAAGAACAACCTGTAAAATAATGAGAAATAACGGCATTCACATGAGAGCAGAATTTAATGAAAAAGGCACTACTGGGGAAATTCGACTGAGCTAAATGAGCACAGGACACCAGCTCCTGAAGTTAATAATAATAATTAAAAAAAAAAACCAAACCACCCAAGCTATAACTGGCAATAAAGCCTAGATCACCACAGAAGAAGGCTCCAGAAACTCTCTCCATAGCTGTGCGGCTACTGCAGGAAAGATGAATAGGACCACTCGCTCAGTCCCTACAAAGGGGCTTGACCCTCATCAGCATGGAGGTTTTATGCTGAATACATCTGCTCAACTCTCAATTTAAAAGTTCCATAATTAGGACCAAGCATTTTAACTGCCATTAAATTTAGCAGTTTCCATAATTGTTGATTTCACCCTATCTCCATACAGCTTTTTTTTAAAAAATGGCACTTGTTAGAGTTGTGCCTTTTGCAAAACATCTCCCTTGCAATGAAGCCCCTCTTCTGGTGCTCACCATGCATAGAGGCCCTGGATTCAATCCACTTCTACTAATGCCACTGTCCTAGTCCAGCACCATTAATCCTAGATAGAAATTCCAGGAAATGTGGGACTGGCAACAATGGATCACTCACTCCAGAGGAAGGTGCCATGTGTGAAGTCACTCCTATAATCCTGGGAGGGCCACATGTTGAGGACCTGAGGCCTTCAGTCATCAGCCATGGAAGTGTGCCATCTTGGAAGCAGTTTGAGCACTAGTTGAGACTTCAGATGACTACAGCCCCGTGTGAGTCTTGGTTGCAATTTCATGAGAGACCCTGAGCCAGAACTACACAGCTAAGTGACACATATCTATATTCCTGATTCTTAGAAACTGTGAGATAATAAATGTTTATTGTTGTAAGTTGCCAACAACAGGGACCTGACTACAGCTCTGTGGGATACCTGTTTCTAACTGCACAGTTTGAGACTGTTTTCTGGCTCTGTGGCAATCAGCTCATGGGAAACTGGGGCACCCAGAGTGGAGGAGAGCTTTGGAGCTGGAGTCTACCAGGTGTGGAATGCCAGCTTGGGTATTGTTAGCTTCTCCATGGCCTCAGTTTTCCTCATCCGTTAAAAATACATGGGAGCTCCTGCAGTGATGGGGAGCTCAGTAGCTGGTAGCTGCTGCCAGTGAGGAATCTAGCACAGCCTTGGACCACTCCCAGCTGTCAGCATCAGAAGAGACCTCTCTCCTCAAGGAAGGAGCTGAGGGGAAGAGATGAAGTCATGGGCAGGAAGGTGCTCACAGAGGGGCAGGGTTTCCAGCTATTGTCAGGGAGTCTGATGGACATGGCTAAGCAGATCACAGGGTTTGCCTGTCAGAGCTGGTCTATGGCAGAAGAGGACTTTGAAGAGGAGCTTTAGGGGAGGGTATGAGGGCAAGATTGGGGGTGGGAGTGCTGCCTGTCTCCATTAGTGGGCACAGGTTTGAAGGCATGAGGTGGGGCCAGAGGCACATTTCCTTTCCACATGGTTTACACATCCTAGCACTTGGCTACTCCAGGTCTGGAAGTGTCGGGGACCATGGAAGGCACAGGTATAGGAACACCATGTTGTAAGCAGCAGAGGGGAGTTGGCTGAGATGCAAGTAGCTCAAGGGCAGAGAGAGAGAAAGGTGTGCAGACACATGGCTTCACCCTACACTGAACATTCCTTGGGGTTTCCTGTCTGTGACTGGTGGGCCTTGGAAATAGATGAGGGTTTGAGTTAACAGGCCAGGAAAAAGCCAGAGAAATCTTAACTAATGCAATTACTGTGATTTCCATGGGTCCCCATAGTTTTCTGGGTGGGGCCTGTAGAAATGTGGGTTACAAAAGGAATGTCCCTATTAAGAAATGATACCATAGCTGCATGCTCCCCCCATCCCTGCCCTCCAAAACCATCATTTCTGTGCAAATCTGGCTGCCTACCCGGGGCCATTGCTGAGTCGTAGAAAGAATCATTCCTGCTTGTTTCTTTCTAGCCTGTCAGCAGAGAGAAATGGTCTCTGGGGGCCAGCCATGGACTGATTACTGACAAGTCTATTTTCAGAAAAAGCCACATGGTAAAGATTAGCTCATGGCCAAATGAGCAATGCCACGCTGAAAAGAGGTGTGAGTGATGGCACTCCATTTTCACTGCCCATGTCAGGGCACATCTCCAATACACAGGTGACATTTCCTTTCTCAGACAGGACAATCTGTGTTTCTTGTCCTAGGACACACAATAAGAGGCACAGGAAACATCAAAAACGGGCACCAACACAAAGCACATCAGAAAGGAGGGTAAGTGGCTGCTACCTCTCACCTGTTCTTGCATTCAGCATGGCCTCGCTTCACTGTTTCAGGGGGGAAAAGTGGGGCAAACACAGTCCTATCTGATGTTTGTACCTAATGTACAACCAAGGTCTCCCACCTTGCAGCCTGAGTGGTTCAGGAAGCACAATGAAAGGACGGCTTTCACTTGGCCATGGCTCCTCAGGAAACTGACACACAGAGATGCCTCAGCTAGGGAAGACTCCGTAAATCCTACTTCCTGGGGTAGGACGCAGGGAGAATCCCAAGAATAATCCCAGCAAACAGGAGTATAGCCAGGATTTTTCTATTTATTCCTTTAATCCTCCCAACAACTCTATGAGGTTGGTACTTTTGCCATTTCCACTTTAGAGCTGAAGAACTGAGGTAGGAGGTGAGGATAATGGCCCAAGGTAACACAGCAAGGCAATGGTGGTGCTGGGTTTGGACCCAGCAGTGTGGCACTTGTACCATCATTGCTCCATGCTGCTTCCAGGAGAGGACAAGGTGAGAGGGCACTGCCCAGCAGGTGGAGGTAGAGGGACAATCTTTAGAAAGTGGGGACACCCTCCCACCACCTCCCCTCACCCCTGCCCAGGAAGAACCATAGTTTACCTGACTGGAGGGGACTTACAGAGGTAACATCCTAATTTTCCTTCTTTCTCTCTCTTTATTTTCCTTTGCAGCCACATCTGTGTTTCATGCCAGTATCCAGCTTTTCTACATGCTATGCCCTATAATTTGTATATTATTTCTTCCTGGAATAACAAAGTTTCTAACATAGGAACAAGGACAAAGACACATTGCTCACACACATCACATCACACAGGCAAACGAGGTCTAGGTCACACTTAGAGGTCGAGAACTCAAGTGTGAGTTCATTTAATCTGAGTAGGGGTGTCACCAGGCTATGACAGGTGATTTATTTGCTTGTAAACGGGAACTCTCTGTACCTGCTAAAGTGATCTAGCAGTGTCTATTTAGTCTGAGGATGCAGGATGGTTTATTCTGAGTGAAGGAATTGCCAGTGGCTCAGTGTACTGAAGTGTGGCCGATTTGTAAAAACGTTTCTCCAAAGAACCACAGCATTTTGAGATGGGGGTTTAGACCACGGGCAGCAGAAACAGAATTCTCACAAGGCAGACAAGTTCACATGCAGTGGTCGCCATGCTCAGCAAGGGTTGTGTAACTTCAAGAAATAGTCTTCACTTTCTCATTTCCGCTCTTTACTGTTCACTAATCTCTTGAGGGTCCCTCCAAGGGATACTCCTAGAGATCAGAAAGTCTAAAAAGGTTATCTATTAGATGCTTTTTATTTTTAAGGCAGTGTCTTTAAAAGAGATATCATTTTAGCCTTACTATTCTTCACCCAAGTGTTTGAGTGTTTAAATTTCCTAGTTTGAAAAGGGGAACAGGTACTAGAGAAAAGGTTAGATCAAAAAGAATTAACCTAGAAGGTAACACCCACGCACAGGAAATCAATGTGAGTCAATGCCCTGTATAGCTATCCTTATCTCAACCAGCAAAAACCCTTGTTCCTTCCTATTATTGCTTATACTCTCTACAGCAAAATTAGAAAGAAGGGCAAAATAGTTTCTGCTGGGTATTGGGGCGGGGGAAGAGGGAGGGGATGGAGTGGGTGGTAAGGGAGGGGGTGGGGGAAGGGGGGAGAAATGAACCAAGCCTTGTATGCACATATGAATAATAAAAGAAAAATGAAAAAAAAAAATAAAATAAAAATTAAAAAAAATTTGGTGTTGGGGATTGAAAAAAAATAAATTTCCTAGTTTGTTCTAATATGAATATTCTGTTACAATCTGCTTTTAATGATTAACAAAGACAATACATTGAGAGCATAGCTGGTACAGAGACCTAACCAGTTCTCTAGAAGAGAGAGATGCTGTCAGAAGTGACAATAATAGATCAGGTTTTTAAACTAATTTACATGCAAGTTGCAAAATTCCACTGGATATTCTGGTATAGAATGGTTGATTAGGTTGAGACAACTGAGTTGGGGAAAAACTAAAACATGAGAAAAAAAATGAAACACAGTGAGAAGTATGAAGCCAGGCATTAAGGGCATCAGAAACATCTGAGGATTTCTGCTCACAATGTATTACACTACATCTAAACCCACTCATGTAGTGTAAGTACACCATGTTGTTTGCATGCTAATGCAGATGTATGCCTATATAAAATTGGAAATGAGTCTTAATATGTGATTAAAATGTCTCCATTAACAAAAAGGAAAATGAGTGTTCAGTTTAAAGATGCACTCTTTCTGTTCATTTGATGCTTTCAAAATAGTTGAGCTTATCTTTAACCACAGGTAAGAAGCTTCCATATTTTCTTGGTCGGTTTTTAAACAAACCTAAAATGAAGCAAGGAGGGGAGACCCAAGCGTTTTCCTCACCAGAGGGCCATGGCACATAGACAGTGTGAGATTCAAGCTGCCAGAACACACAGTGCATCCTTAAGGGTGGAGAACAGGCTGGTGTCTGAGGCTCTGCAGCCACAAAAACCAAGGTGAACATTTTTGTGGTTGGCAAGGTGGAAGGGGAGAGAGTGGAAAAGAACTACCTTTAAGAAGTAGACATGACATCCCTAAAAAAGACAGGAGAAGGAGAGAAACTGATAGGTTAGTAGGGGAAATGCTACATATGTGAACATAGTTAGAACCAAGAGAAAAACAGGCATCAAGCACAATATGCCACAGGTTTCACTTACAACACAGAGGCACAAGGGACAGGCAGTTACCCTGAAACATGGCAGGGCTGGGGAACAGGGAGGAAGACCAACCTTTGGATGAGAACTACTCTGGCCCCCTAGCAAGTCTGATCTGCCCCTTGGAAAGGTAGAAAATTCAGTCTTATTGTTTGAACAGTGAAAGCCCTGGAACCAAGCCACCTGGGACCAAGACACTTCTCTTTCCTTCTTGGTGGCATTTATGTGAGTAGACATGGTCTTACATCAAACAGCTCCACTGTATTTATGGACGTGTAGTGCTAGGCGCCAATCCACATGATGGAATAATGGAGTATTTAGTTAATCCACATGTCTGAGGTAGCTGGGCCCCCAAAATTTTACACATTGGTTTGCCATTAAGAAACTGGAATAAAACCAAACCCACTTACTCGGATCAAGATTTGTTTTCTTCTTGATGATTCAGAAGGCTCTTCAGTATCTTGAAGTGCCTGAGATTACCAGTGAAACATAAACTGGGGTGCACAGGTTAACCAGTGCTAGTTAACTAAATAAATGCAAGTCACCAGGTATTGTGTGTTGAGGCCTATTCTTTTTATCTCTCCACTCCTGTCCAATAAAACGCATTATGACTGGGTAACTTTACTTTCTCAAATTCTAATATGTTGACACCATCTTATTTATTTTTTTGGTGGTACTGGGGTTTGAACTAAGGGCTTTGTATTTGCTAGGCAGGTGCTTTATCATTGAGTCATGCCTCTAACCTTAGTTGATACCACCTTGACCAAGAACTCTATACAAGGAGTCATGAAAGGAATCCTACAGGCTCATAAGCAGAAAAAGTGCCAGAGACCAGCTTTCTAGACCCAAATCCCACTGTCTGAATGGGCCACAGCAGCCCTGAGCCAAATGGAGGAGATTTGTCCACTAAAATGGGAAAGTGGTCAAATTATGAATTTCAAATCTCTTTTAACAGGTACAGATAGATTATCTTGTATTACCTCTTATAATTATGGTTCTTTAAAAGTCAATAATCACAAATCTATTTATACTTGTTCTCAAAATAGGCTGTTTAATTCTAATCCCCAAAGTTCTATTTTCAGCTAGATGTACATCAAGATTAAAGAGAACTAATAACAGCCACAAATATGTTTATATTGGGATCCTGGTGTTAGAAAGAATCATTGAGGGAGTTTCATCTGGCCTTTCCCCTGTGCCTTTCTTATAGGGTCACTCAACCTTTGCCTGGATACCTCTAGGTATAGGGTAGTCTGAATTGGCTGAGATGGAAATTCCTGGCTTCAACTTCCTTCTGTAACAGGTTGCCTGCTTCCACAGGAAGACAAAAACCCTCACGCAGAGACATTCCAATACAATTGCTGTGCTACTTCAAGTCTTCCAGTAGCCCTGGGAAGTTATTGTTAAATTCAAATGGACCTAGAAAAAAAACCCTAAGGCCATTTTATGTTTGGACACAACAAACCAACCTATATCTCCTCTGGAAAAAAAAGTCACAGGAGAGGCACCTGAAGTGACTCTCAGACCTCCCTTAGCACCTCTCCTTCTACACACCTGCAGGAGTTCCAAGGAACACATTCTGGACTGTACACCGGACCCTTAGGTGGAGATGGGCACGCAAAGTATCTCTGCTCAAAGTGAAGGTGGTAAATGCCAGGAAGCTGCATTGCTGCCCCAATGTTAACTCAAATTTAAAAGCCATGACAACCATTGAGTGCAATGAATTCCTGAGCAGTGACACTATAAAAGTCCAGTGATTAACCAATCACCTGGGAAGTGTCACTATCATGTATATATCAAGGCAATGGTTTCAAAGGGCAGAGACCTCATCCATGAAACAAACAAAAACCAAAGTAAAACACCCATGAGCATCCTGGCCATGGGGACCTCATTTCGGGAGTTGCCATTTTGAATTCTCTGAGGACTCTCTGGTCCTACGCCCTTTTTAATGCCGTGCCACATCCAGTGAGCTACAACCTTTTCAGCTGTGAGACGTGATCGGTGTCTCAGGACTTGAAGTCACTGGTACCCACACAAAGAACTGACTTGTGGCTTGAGTCAGACCCTGTTCACTCAGGTAGTAGCTACCACCTAGGAGATCAGAAAGGTGTGGGTTGAGAAGAAAGTTCTCATTCTTCTGCACTGTAAGGCTCAGGGATATTATCTAGACTGTGATGAAGAGGTAAAAGGTCTCATATCCCCCATTATTGTGCCATAATTTTCTTAAGAACAAGGTTCTGTTTTCACTCTTTATCTCCAGGGATGCTGTTTGACACAGAGGAGATACAACATCCATCAGCTGGAAATTTCAAGAGCTATTGACTTCTGGAATCACAAAAGTATGGGGAAGGAGCTGGTCCATCTCTGACAGCAACTGAATTCATGACATGTGTGAGCTTTACCCAAATGTTATAGGGATTTGGGCACATGAGGGGTAGGATGCTTTCTGGCTCCAGAATAACTTTTCCCCTGAAGACCTTCAGCTACTTTTGTGGACAGATTGTCTCAGACATCCTTCATTGGGATGTTCTAATAGAAACCCAGGTGAAAGGCAAAGCCCTGTTAGGCCCAATGTATAGATTTCCAAGCATTCAGAGGAGGGCCCACAGCTTTTACTCTGAATACATGAACCTGTGTCTAGCACAGGAGTAGCCTTTAGTTTATAAAATCAAATCGATTTTAAGAAACTTGAGAATTATGGAATGGTCTGGGCAGGATTTGAAGAGCTTGAGATTAAGGGAAGTTGAGGATAGAGAGAATCAAGTACTGAGCTGAATGAATGAGCATGGTGAGTACATGGAGGGACACTGGAAAAGTGGGTGTCACTGGGAAGGACAGGGGAAAGGGCAGGAAATGTTCTCTTTTGAGTCATTCCAGGGAGGAGACCAGGGTCCTGCTACCAAGAAGCCTCAGTATGCTCCTTCTGTGGTTTGTATTCTCATCAACAAAGATGATTTAAACATTCCTGCCAGTTCTAATGTTCTATTATCCTGTTAATCCAGAGGTGATTAAACTTTCCCTGTAAAGGACCAGAGAGCACATTTTAGGCTTTGTGGGTCATATGGTCTCTTTTGCAGTGATTCAACTCTGCTATTAAAGCATAAAAGAAGCCACGATCAATGAACAGAAATGAACAGGGCTATGTTAATAAAACTCTATTTGGGGACACTGAAATGTGAATTTTATCTAATTTTCAAGTCTCACAAATACTACTCTTCTTTGATTTTTTTTTTTTAATATTTAAGGACCTTACAATTTTTCTTAGTTCATGGGTCATACTAAAACAGGTGGTTGGATATCAGTCACAGTTTGATGCACTATTTGACCTGGACACGGGGCAAAAGGGTCTGTCTTCTCACTGCACAGGCCCCGGACACTTGCAATTTATTTCTCATCAGTCAACCGTTTTCATCTTCTTGACCAGCCCTTCTCAAACTTTAATGGACATTTGGGGATCTTGTTAAAAGGCAGACAGACTCAGTAAAAGCAGGATGGGGTCTGAGATTCCGGGGTTTTCTTTTTGTTTCTTTTGTCTTTCTTCAGATGGGATCTCAGTAATGCTGCCCAAATTGGTCTCAGACTCCTGGGCTCAAGCAATCTTTCTGCCTCAGATTCTGGAGTAGCTGGGACCATGGGAGCATGTCACCACACCTGGCTTAGATTGTGCATTTTAAGTAAGCTCCCAGGGGGCTGCAGGTCCATGTTCCAACCACACTCGAGCTGCAAGCATCCAGAGCACAGGTGGGTTACCATTTTCTCTTTCGAGATGCTTAGGGGAGCAGAATTCTTGGACTTGACCTTTCTAAGGACCTATAGTCCTAATTCTCTGTAGGACACTGTCCTTAGGAAAACAGCAAAGAGTGTGATATACGGTGCCGTTCTTATTCTAGGCTTTTTTTTTTTTTTTAAATCTTAGGGGCGTTAACTTCTTCTTAGGTGCTTGAGATACAGCTGTAAAGACCTAAGCCAATTCTTAGTCTTTATATTTATATTTGTGCCAATGGACATTGTCTCTGTCTTCCCATGTAATTCCTATAAATAGAAAGAAGCATCCTTGGTCCTCACTAATCTCCTGTGGGCACCAGGGCCTTGGAACACAACAATAGCTACGTCTAGCATTTGATATTAGGCTTGCCCTGTTCTTTTCAATCAGCAACATCCACCCACCAGGCCACCTTTATAACTACAAACACCAGGCTTTTTATGTCATTCCAGGAATTCATTAGGATGGAACAGACAACTGGAATATACAATTTTTGGTTTCCCAACCAAATTATTTCCCCAAGATAAATTAAACTGAGAACACACTGCCAATGCTACAGTACAAATACACTCATCCCCCCCTCACAGACCAATCAGCCATCCTGTGCTGCTGCCTTCAGAGGTCTCTCTTGGTTTTCGGCTGAGTGGCAGTGTTAACCTCTGTTGACAATGATCTAATGAATGTGTGAAAATGATTTCCACTACTTGTCCTATTTTAATTTAAGATTTTGCTTCTAAGATCAAGCTGAAGTAGAACATTAAAATATCTCTCAACTGATATGCAGTTAGTAGATTTTTTCCCCCGCTTAACATCACACAGTTCAGGAAGTAATTAAGTAGCTGTTTAGGGAAAAAAAAAATCCCAGAATCCATATTGGGACACATAGATTTTGTTTTGTGTCTTAAAGGTCAACTGAAAGTACTCAGGTTTCCATAGTAACCATGGAAGGGCAGATAAAATCAACAAATAGCTACAATTTATCTGAGGGTCTCCAGTGAACTATTTTTTTTTCCCTATCTGGGAAAGAACACTGCAAATTAGATAAAGTCTTCAAAGACAATGGAGGCTTTTAGAAAATTCAATTTGGACAATAGTTAAAGAAAAGAGAAAAATGCCTGCTTGCTTGTTCCACATTTAACCTAGCAACTTCCATTGATTTAAGTACCTTAACTATAGCAGTGATTGGATTCTATTAATTTGGTAATCAGTAAGAGAGGTAATCTGAAAATACTTCCCTTGAATAAATAAAAACATACATAAGCGATCTAAAATGGCAATCCGCAGTGTCTTCAGGGTGACACTTCTTGTGGTTTCTGGATCTATATCACAATTGCCACAAGCAAAACTTCATGACCCTTAATTTTATTTTGGCTTCTTTTCGTTTAGATGCTCGTGTATGATTCCGAATGGGTCACAAACATAAAAACTACGAAGACATATATATTTTTCTGCATGTGTTTGGGGGTGCTCATGGGCCAGCTGGGTAGGATCATGGGTGGGCTTCCTGATGGAGACAACAGAGCAGTTAGTTAGTAGGGTCCAAGACCTTGCTTCCCTGCTCCCAGCCTCTCCAGACTTCTCAGCTCTTCTGATCTCAGTAATCTAGGTGGGGTGAGAAAGAAGTAGGCCCTCTGGCAGTGCTCTGGATGGTGGGGGAGCCAGACACCTACTCACTATGCTCTCATTTCCTGGGAGGTCTTTCTTGGCTCTGAGCTGCACTACATTGGAGGGGTGGCTGTAAAAATTATTATTCTTTCCTTCTTCAATGTGTCTATACTTCTTCTCTGCTGGACACCCAAATGCCCACAAAGGTACCCTCATTCTTCAGTAGCTGTCAAAAGTGATGCCTCTACGGGGGATGGTGGTGGATAGTTCCTATTTTACCATCTTGCTGGCATCTGGCTTTAGATTCTGACCAATGGATATTTTGAAGATTATTTCAAATAGAATACTTCAGCCATGGAGGCTTAGTGTCACCTGTTTCCAAAGTATCTGTTAATGTTAATATAGCTCATGGGTCCACAAGCCCTTATGTAAGACACTTAGACACTTACTTTAGTGTGTCTGAGAGTTAAAAAAAACTTTGTCGACATGGAAAGTCAGACAGAGCAGGACTCTGAACCTTTACAAGCCTCCTTATCCTACAACTTTCCAACTAACAAAAAAATTTCAATAGATTTCTATTGTGATTTTTTAGGAGTATTGTTAGAAATGTGTAATTTTAAATTATTAGGTGACTCAAAATTATCTCAGCTTTGTTACATCTTCATCTACAATGTAGTTACTTGGCCATGCAAAAAATGTATTTCTCTGGGCCAGGCCCAGGCCTAGACTCTGGAAAAACAGATCTAGAAATGTAGGTATCTTAGAAACAACTAGTTTATAAGTTCCTGGAAAATACATTAGAAGGAATGGGTTTGGCTTGTCAGCATTCATATCACAATATCCAATCTTTATTCATTGGGAGGAATGTTCTAGACTAGCCTTGTCTGATAGAAACACAATATGAGTCACTTGACAGTTTCAAATGTTCTTGTAAATGCATTATAAACTTAAGAAACATATGAAATTAATTTTGATACTGCATTTTATACTAATATACTGATATATAAAATATAGAACATTATATAATTTTTACTGATGGTGTAATGTATTTAACCCAACATATCTAAAATATTATTTCAATATACAATCAATACAAAATGATTGTTAATAAGAAATTTTATATTCTTTTCATGTTATTATATTTTTGGAAGCTAATGTGCATTTTAAACTTGTATCACATCTCAGATCAGACTGGAAACATTTTAAACACTCCAAAGTCAATGTGACTAGAACCTACCAAATTAGACAGCATAGCCTTAGGGAATTTTTAAGGCAAGGGAAAATGCAGCTATTTGCTTTTTGGAATCTATGATTATGTTTTTACTTAGCTGATGACATGCTCAAATCACAAGAAGTGAATATCCTCTCGGCTGACCTATCCAATGGGTACAATTTCTGGCCTTCCTTGACCATCTGAGAAGAGGCTGGATATGAAGTCAGTTACAAAGGGAATGAGGGTCTATGGCTGGGGAAAATCAGAGTTACTGTAAGGAGGTGGGTTTGAGGTTCAGGGGAGGGACCCAGATGCCGGTGGCTGAAAGTTAGGCCAGAAGGCAGGTCCCTCAAATGCATCACAACTTGCAATCAGGGAAGCATTCAAGTTCCAGTTGTGTTCATCTAGTCTCCTATGTGTCAGGTGCCAGGAGAAAGACTATGAAAACACTTAAGGGCTTGTGGGCACATGGCTATGTTACCTTTAACAACCTGCCTGCTGAAAACATCATCAAGACAGGAGTGTCAGAGGTGGGCTTGAGGCTCTAGAGTCTTAAGGTTCCACTGGTCTTTTCTCAGGAATCATTCCGCAACAAAAATTTCTAATGCTCAAAACAGGGTTCCAACAATGTGCCTGATTTCCACTATACCTCACTTATACATATAAATGTAGCTTTAGAGTTTACAACTTTTCATAAATTTATTTTTACAAATGTAAGCGAGAATCAAAATCAACTACTATAAAAGTAAAAAAAAAAAAAAAAACCAGAGGCATGGCAACATGTATGGAGCCCCCAGTACATGGTAGGTACTCATCTAAGGGTTTACATGATAGTCTGACTTAGTCGTCCCGGCTGTCCTGTGCAGGAGGTCCTGTTATGACCCCCATTTCATAAGCAAGGAATCTAGAAGTCAGAGATGAGGAAACTCATCCATGGTCATCATTCAGGAAGTGGCAGAGCAGGTGTGTGAAACCAGGTAACTACTTTAAATTGCACATGCTTTCTAGAGTAGCATGCTGAAACATTGAGTAATTTGTCCAAGATCAGTGGCCCTATTTCACATTTAATCATAACTTTCTTCTTAAAGCTTCAAAAGTATTTCCCCTAAGACAGCTCACACAAGTTTCAAGTGACAACACTATAATTAAATAAGTTCATCTTGTTTTCTTGGATCCTGATACTCAAAAGAGTTATTTATGATATATCATCTGTCAGCTTTCTAATGGGACATCATTTTTTTATTAAATCCTGACAACAGATTTATTCCTCTACAGCAACACTCCAAGTGTGATGCCTCTTAGCTATCTTTATTCTGCTACAATGAGTCTGTTTGGCCCTTTAATTTTTTTTAATATTAGGTATTACCTCACCCTGAAGAGCAGCAATAGTAGGTGGCACAAATTGCACTAAGAAGGGGAAAAGACTAAAGTATATTCAAGCTTATTTGTTTAATGATATAAAATAAATGATGAAAACAATAAAAAGCCTGGAAAATCAAGCAGAATAGGATAGTATCCTCTTATGTATAATTTAAGGAAAGCTGCTTGATTTTTTGAGATGAGAATCTCCATTAGCTGATACCATGTGGAGGAGATAAGCAACCCCACAGGTAGAAATGAGTTCACTTAAAGTCCATTTGCAGCTAAAAGCCATTAAAGTACAAATTGGAAATAGTAATGGTGATATGGAACAAAATGAGAAAGTTTAGGTTTTGGTTTGTTAAATACTGAAACATGAACTACAAAGAAGGGAGATGGGGTCTTTACCACTCATCCTGAGCTGCCCTTGGCCCTTAGGAACTAGGTCCTTAACTAGGGGTATTTGCCCTTCTGGCTTGATCTCTGTCAAGGTAGTAGGACTAGGGAAGAAGGTCTGGGCTAGAGTAAATTATCCTAAGGAAGAGGGACCAAGTCTTAGGAGAAAGGTACCATACTAGGGGAAAGAGAGGGGTGGGATGAAAAATGAACAAGCTGGGGGTAGGGAAGTGACAGGCTCTAAGAAAGGCCTAAAAATTGGTTCTAGAAACTCTGCAGCTCACCTCTTCTGCTAACTCTTCCCATTTTCTTAATTCTAGGATAGCTTTAATTGTAGGGGTAGATGTGACCCCAGTGAGCTCAGGAAAGGAATCCACCGACTGACAAACACAATACAAAGATGGGAAAGCATGCCAGTGAAACCACAAATGGCCATAAGAATCTCTGGAACTGTTTTAAAAGAGGGACGGTGTGGTCTGAAGACCCCTCTTTCTTTCCCAACTGGAAAGCTGAATGCAGCATTTAACTCCCAGGCATAGCTCAAGAAGGGAACAATTCTCATCCTAGGTTTTTGCAAAAGATCAAGATGGCAACATTGTATCAGCAGAAGTTCTGGAATTTCAAGTTACTGGAATCAGCAGTAAATCAATGATGAAGTTTCTGTTGTTAACCTAATGAGTTATGAGTGGCTACCAGCATTATGGTTATACTTGTGTTTATTCTTTGAGTGGTTCATATCAATCATCTGTTAGATGTGCTCACTTTTGAGTCTTTAATTAGGACCCTAAACCAAACCACTGACTCCAGATGTGTCAAAGCAAGTGGACTTCTCATTGTGGGATTAATTCTACTTCCCTGATAACCACTGATAGCCTTGTTTTGCTCAGAGGTTATCTGATACATTCCAGACTTACAGTCCCCAATTTACAAATACACTGTGTTCCAGAAAGCCATCTGAATGTAAGCAGGATATATTTTCCCATAAAAACAATGTTATAATCCAGGCATAGTATGCATGCTTTTTTTTTTCTTTCTTTTTGTTTATCTTCGGTGACACTGGGATATGAACTCAGGGCTTCCTGCTTGCTAGGCAGACACTCTACATTTTGCCACACCCTCAGCCCCACAGTGTGTATTAGTAATTCCAGTGCTAGGAGGCTGTGTCAGGAAGATCTGGAGTTCAAGGCCAGGTTGGGCTACAGCGCAAGACCTAACCTTAAAAAGCAACAAAACAAAACAAAAAAAAACCAAGTGCCAAAAACAAAGAAACAAAAAAAACTAACCAAATTTTTTTTTTAAATCCAAAAAACAAACAACATACTAAATTGTGATAAGATTCTATTTGGAGCATGATTTCAACATGAAAAGTCACTAATTTCAGGGAAAGTTCAGAAGTTAAAAGGAAAGTGCCCTGTACAAGCCAGTTTCTGCAATGAAAAATATTGACAATGATGGTGATGATTATAAGAGCTAATATTTGAATAGAAAGCATGCTTTTGGGACTTATCTACTGACTATTTAATTTAATACTAAAAACAATACTTTTAAGTAGGTTCTGCTATTATTCCTATACAGTTAAGGACACTAAGGCACAGGCAGGTTACATAGTTGATAACTGGCAAAACCAGGACTTGATTTCAGAATCCATGGTCTGAACCTCAAGTTGCCAAGCTATGGCTTATGGATAACTCTGGTCTGTCGTATGTTTTTATAAATAAGTTTTTATTGAAACACAACATGCTCATTTGTTGTACATTGTATATAGTTGCTTTTGTGCTATATAGTGGCAGAGCTAATTATTGTAAGACACTGTGTGGCTTGCAAACCCTGTAAATACTGGGTCTTTTACAGAAAGGCAGACCCTTCCCAACTCTGGTCCATAGTCTCATTGCTGGAGCAGAGACCCAGAGCAGGGGGAGAGATGGGAATTCTAGTGGTCCTGAGCAGTGATGGGACGTCCTGGGGAAGTGCTCACCGGCACTGGACGTTGTCATATTTTTCTCAATAAGCTCGCTGCTTCATCCCTGAAAAGATTAGAAGCAGGGCCCACGGGGATAGAACCTAAGCTCCACAGGAAGCATGGACTGTTTGTTTTGTTCACGGCTGGAACCTTACTGAACAAATGAAAAGATATGTAATTTTGTTTGTGATGCAGGGACCATGTGTACTTTATGTGAAGACAAACACGGAACAGATTAAAGGCCCACAGGGATGCTGACCATGAATATCACTGTCAAGGTTTGGGTTTGTTCTGTCTTTTAGGCAACAAACTGCTCTGGCAGGACCTGAATTACAGAGTGAGGGCTTTTCTAGCCATACAGGGATTTTTCCTCAGCAATTAAGACCTTCACTTAAAGATGACTTTGTTGGCCAAGACTCTAGAATCAACCATTTAAATTTCAAAAAAATCTTCTATCTCATTATCAGATGAATCCTAATGTAATGGGTAGAGTTGTAAATGCTCATTTGTTTTGATTTTTCTTTCATCAGATTGAAGGATTTTTGATACTTGGGGAAGGATGTGAAAACTATAGTTGGTTAATTCTTTCTAGAAAACAAGCTGGATGTTCTGAAAGAACCTGACAGATGAGATGCTGGGCAAGGCCCCTAAGAGACACCTGCTTCTGAGAGGACTGACACTATGCTATGCTTTATTCAGCAATGACTCACTGTTGACTTATGCAGCTCAATGGAACCCTTACCACGGGGTGAGAACGTGGGAAAGAGTGGGTAGGGAGAGCGAGGACTAATGTGACGGAGAGCAGTCAGCATGGCAACTACGTGGACCAAGGGGTGCAGAGAGGGGAGCTGCAGACACTGGAAGTAATCGGGCTGGGGATGGAGAGGGAGGAAATAATGGGGTAGGGGGGGGTTAAAGGAACCAAACTGTACCCTGATGCCAACTGACACCTTGTTTGGAAAGGCTGGAGGCCCCCCCACAGTTGCTCAAATGTAGACCCCAGTCTTTCTGCCCTGGCACATGGCTTCCCAACACTGGGGCATAGGGAAGGACTGAAGCTTCCATATTTATACCCCTCAATACAGTACCATTATGGGATTGAATGCATGCCTAAAAATAAGACCAGAGTATTCCATTTAAAATGCAGTGTGGTAGTAATCATTAAATTCTCAGCCTCTGACACCTTCAACTGGCGGCTTTCTGCCTAGTCTCTTGCATTTATGTTTTTAAAATACTCTAAGTAAATGAGCTAACACAATTTGAGTAAAATTTAGGAAAAACATGGTGAAAGACATATAAAGAAAAAGTTGGCATATAGTCCATGTGTGCTCTGAGCATGGACCCTCAGGGGGCTGGGAAGCAGGGGGTCAGTCCTCCCTCCCCCATTGACCTTGCCTCTCCCCTCAGAGGCTGCTCAGCCTTGGGCTAATGTTCTGCCACCAAGTTCAGCTCTCCCAGGAGGAAGATCGCAACCAGTGACACACACAGTCTGTGACCGCCTCTGAAGAGAAACACTTCACTTTTGGTTTCAAGTCCTCTGGTCTGTAGTTTTTATTTTTAATTTTTAGCTTGGAAATCTGACCTTTATAAAAAGCTAGACTCACTGCCCAGAGAAACAGGAAGGTTACTCACCAGGACACCATGGAAAAGAGGCATCAAAAGCATGCCAATATTTCTCTCTTAGTAAAGCAACACCTCAGACATTACTGCAAGTGGCACCCCTGTGATGCTATTCCTCCCTTAAACATATCCTCTGCCACAGCTTTGACCCCAAGACTGCAAATGATCAACTTACAAGCATGAGGTACAGTACTGCTCTTGTCAATTCCTTTCAAGTTTCTGCCCTACCTGAGGCAGCTGAGTAACACTGGCACTCAGCATCCCAGGACACTCGAAGGGAATCCATGCCTCATAGAGGTGGGGTGCAAAGGGAGGGGTTTCAAGGAAGTCCTCCTGTCAGGGATTCCTGCAGGGCAGGAGTGGAAGCAGAAAATGAGCAAAAGGAAGAAAAAAGGAGGTGAGTGAGAAAGGAGAGAGAGGGAGGAGGGATGGATGCATGGCACTGACATCTGGCCCTGAGAAGCAGAGCTGGCACATTTCGACAGGGCTTGAGGCACCAGAGCACCCCACTGCTTTCTACGGCCTCATCACCCCTGAGGCCTGCTGTTAGGTGCCACTTACTTCTATCACCTGTGACCCATTTCCCTCATTTATGTTCCCAGCAGGCATCTAACCTTACAGCCTGAAATATTTGCCGCTAGCAATGACTTTAACCAAACATCATCAGTATAATGAAATAATCTGAACAATTTTATGTCTTACATCCTTTGGAATTCATAGCTGTATCTGACCTATGTGTACCGTTGGGAAGAACAGAATAAGGAAAACAAGACCATTGCATCCCATTAGCGTCAACACTTCAG
This sequence comes from Castor canadensis, assembly GCF_047511655.1. NCBI lineage: Eukaryota > Metazoa > Chordata > Mammalia > Rodentia > Castoridae > Castor > Castor canadensis. Next base: position 21,788,263 of record NC_133396.1, on the reverse strand, counting down.
TAACAGTTGACTGTTGACACACACGCTTATGTGTGTAAGCATGTGTATTTCCTTAGGGTTGGGAAATTCCATGGGATACCAATTAGTCTGAAGAAAAGAGTCAAGGAATTACCAGTTATACGGACTGCAGAGGCAAAGTGATTAGAGAAGCAGAAAAAAAAAATCAAATGTGGAACATAAGGCAGGTGTTCAGAGAGAAGAATATTCACAACAGGCTGAGATATCCATTAAGTGAGAAGAAGGGGGTGGAGGAGAAGAGAACAAAGGGGAGCAAAGGAAGGAAAGAGACAGAAGACAAATGACTCTGGGACAGAGGGAAACAGAAATGCCAAATAAGAACAAGAATAGGAGGCTGGCCTTTTCTAAACATTGGGAGAAAAACCAAAAAGGGATCCCCAATACAAAGGAATATTTGTTGGAGCTGATCTCTCTCAACAAAATTTGGAATCTTTTGCTTTATATAAGAAAAAAAAATCTCAGATCCTGGTGTGATAGCCTAATTATAGGCAAATTCCTCCCAGGGAAAGGCCCAAATGACACCCTCCTTTTTGGAGAGCCACAAATCCTTCAGTGTAACAGCCCTGCACTCAGACCCTTGCTGTCTCCTCAGTGATGTGCAAATTTCTCATGCAGAAATCTGCTAAACTCTCATTTCTGTGATATTTCCAAATTTCACTTTTCAGAGGACAATAGCCACGGAATGCCAACAACTGGTGAAGGAACGTGATTGCATACATCATTTGTGTATTAAATAAAGAAAGCGAGTAATAACATGAAAATTACTTTTTGCCTTTCAACAGTAAGACCACAAGAATCAAGCCCTTCCTGCAGTGAAGCTTTATTGCAAAATGAAGGGTGTTGCCCTGGTTTTGTGGGGATCCTCACCTCAAATTTCTGCCTGAGCTCCACGTTGCCTTCTTCATCCCCTTCCGGGATGGGCACATTGTAGTACTCACCTTCTTCTTGGTTAAGCAACTTGTACCTTGAAAGACATGGGAGAGAAGGGAATTAAGGGCAAGTTCAGCAGTTCTTCTCCCCATTAGTTAGTGGGACTGTTGGAAAAATGCCTCCTGAGGAGAGACTGTAGCCGGACAAACGGCATCTCACCAGGGCCTGAAACTGGCCAGTTTTGGTCATCTCTCAGTGATGGACGGAGATATGCTCTGGCTCGGGGCTTCCTTACCATCCACTGGCTGGCATCTTCATTAGCTCCGAAACACCAAAGGAAAGGGATCCCATGAAATCATTCCTTGTTGTTCGATCCCAGTCCCAGATTTCTACGGACAGTCGTCGATCTTTGTCTGAAGGTTTTAATTTGCTAGAAAGACATACACACACACACTAGGTTATACGGATAATTTTTTCTTTTTGGAAATACCACATGGTTATGGTTTGAGCCTGAAATAGACAGAATGCATTCAATTCTCTTCCTGTGCCTACTCCCAAAACAACCAACCAACCAACCAACCAACCAGTTCTTCATACTGGCTATCAAAATTCTAGACCAGGGAATAACAAACTTTGACCCTGGGCCAGAACCAGCCTGCTACCTATTTTTATAAAGTTTTGTTGGAATACAACCACTGCCATTTGTTTACATATTGTCTGGCTGCTTTGGAACTATAATGTCAGAGAGACCCACAAAGTCTAAGACAGAATACCTGGCCTTTTACAGAGCAGAACCTGCAGGCTTCTCTCCAAAAGAGAGAAACTAGGAGTCCACACAGAGGACCACCTGCTGGGCTCTCTGCTGTCAGGGCTCTCTGCTGTCAGGACTCTCTTACTCCTGACTTCTGTTACCATTCCCTCCTTCCTTCTTCCACCATCTCTGCTTCTGAAATCCTGGCAATCCTTTAAGACCCACTTCAAATGTCACCTCCTCTAGCAAGTCTTCCCTGCTTGAAGGTGAGGCTATCTTCCCATTATTCACTGATTCTATATTATAGAAATTGTTAAATTCTTGCCTCCTACCCTCTCTTAGCCCTGAAAAGAATCTAAGTCCATTAACAAGAGGTGGGGCACACTTTATTTGCTTTTATGTCACCTCTAATACCTTAAGCTATTTTTTTTATTGTTGTTCAGAATAGGTAATGATAATAATTTGGGCTGGGAGCCAGTGGCTCACGCCTGTAACCCTAGCTACTCAGGAGGCAGAGATCAGGAGGATCGTGGTTCAAAGCCAGCCTGGGCAAATAGTTCACAAGATCCTGTCTTGAAAAAAACTCTTCAAAAGAAAGGGCTGGTGGAGTGGCTCAAGGTGTAGGCCCTGATTTCAAACCCCAGTACAGCAAGAAATAAAAAACCAAACTGGTGACTTGCACTCTGCAACTCCTGGTAAACCAAGTTACTACCCCAAGTTACTACCCACCAACAGAGGCGACAATAGCTGCCTACCTAACAGCAATTAACAAGTTCTTAGGAATCAGAACACGTTTAGAGACATTTTTCAAGGACCTCTTTGTCATCACTGATAACAAGGAGTGGAATTCAATTCAGAAGAGCAGAGCAGACTTACAATGTGAACGACTCATTCCACTGGGGGTTTAGTGTGGAGCGGATGGTCTTGGTTTTCTGTTTGCTTTCATTCTTGGGGTCAGGGATAAGTTTCAGCTTCACATAAGGATCTGAAAGTCCATTTGGATCCATAGGGATTAGATTTTTTGCATCTCGTACTGTGAAAAGAGAAAGAAGAAAATGTTACAGAGAGAGGGGTCAACCCGCGTTGCCTAGCGTCCTGTGTTGGTACCAAGTTGAGTCAAGAGATGTGAGGATCACATCTGAGGGGACAGAAGGTGAGAACTGAAAGCCGCTGGTGTTCAACATGAGACAGCTGCCGGCCATCTTTACTGGCAGAGACAACAGGTGTCATGTGAGCTCTTGAGGTCCAGCCTTGAGGTTCAGTGCTGGCCTGAACTGGCAGCACAAGCGACACTCAGGCTCCTGATAGAAATGCCCAAATGTGGGTCCGACCTGAACCTGCAGAAGCAGAACTTGTATTTTGGCCCTCCAGCTTCCCTTCCCCCATCTAGACAATCAGTTCAAGCTGGTCCATTGTGCAGCACCTGTACTTGAACTCTTAGACAGTGTTTTCACTCTTCCTCATAAAGACTGGTGGATTCCAACCCTGTCTGTTCCTTGGAATCACATGGGAAAGGAATTAAAACTCCAATGCTCAGAATTAAATTAGACTGTCCAAGGATGTGGGGCAAGTACAGTTTTCTTTTTTTGGTGGTACTGAGGTTTGAACTCAGGGTCTTACACTTGCTAGGCAGGCACTCTATCACTTGAGTCATCCCCTCCCAGCCCTTTTTGCTTTAGTTATTTTTCAGATAGGGTCTCAGTTTTTATGCCTGGAGCTGGTCTTGGATTGCAATACTTCTATGCATGCCTTTTATGTGGCTTGAGTTACAGCTGAGCATCACCATAGTCATCATATTTGTTGAGATGGGTTCGTGCAAATTTTTTGCTCAGGCTGACCTTGAACTACCATCCTCTGAATTTCCCCCTCCCAAGTGCAGGCATGAGCCACTGCACCTGGCTCTCTGAGCGTTGTTTTGAAAAGCTCCCAAGGTGATTTTTATTGCATAGCAGGGAGGAACCATGGTGTATACAGTTGTAGTTCAGAACTGTTGCCCAATGTGTAGGACCAGAAACAATAGCAACAATATCACCCGGAAACTCACTTGACATGTAGAATCTCAGGCCCTGGTTCAGAATGACTAACTCAGAATCCTCACTTTAGTAAAACCCTCACTTTAGTAAAACCCTCAGGAGAGACCAGTACACATTCTAGATTGAAAGGCACTAACATGGGAATAAAAAGCAATAAGGAAAGGCACCTCACCTGCACAGGGAGGCAGGCAGAAGCATATGTCAAGTAGGGTGATTGTCCAAAGCCAGTGCATGTCAGTTCATTAAGTATGACAATGATGAGACGAGACAAAGATTTGAGACTGCTTACCCCAAATGCCTCCCTTACTGTCAATCAATGGCATCTTCCCCAACAAGGGTAAAATTCCCACCACTAGGGTCCCTAATTGGTTGGACACCATGGAAACACCTGCCACTGGGACCAGGCTCTCTACCCAGTGGCTCTCCCAGAAGTATCATCTACTGAACTACAACACTAAGGGTAGGGCCCAGGGGTCTGTCCAGCAAAACTTCAGGTAATTCTGAGGTACATAAATATTGGTGAGCACAGATCTAGCTAGCTAGCACAGATGACCAGAACTACAGAAGAAATTAGAAGAAGATGTTGGTAGTGACACGGAATAGAAGAGGAACTGAGAAGTGCTAATGATGTTGGGTCTTTGGGCACAAATGAGGGGGTCCATCCCTAACGCAGAAGTCAAAGGCAAGCATCACTCATACCTATTTGTGGTCCCACTGTGTGTGACTCCTGCTGGGCCAAAGCCTTATATCCTTCTTACATGGCAGCCTTAATACAAGGTGACAGAGGGGACCATATTCAAACAGTCTGAGTGAGCAAGTGGGCTAGCTTAGGTCTGTCAACCACAGAGAAGCAGAGCTCATGTTCCTCATACCGCCTTTGTGACCTGCAAGTATTTCTTCCCATTAAGACACTATCTATCTCACCTGGCTTGGGAGTGGACAGGGCATGATCAACAGGCAAGCATGGGATCTGCAGCTCAGCAGGTCTACTTTCAAATCCTGGCTGTACCTCCAATCTTGAATCTGGCTCAACTAGAAAAATGAACTGTGTCTTAATTCTGCTAGTATAAGCTAGCTGGGAGAACTAAATGAAATAAAGTAGAGAAAGCACCTTACATAGTCAGGGGCTTGGAAAATGGTGGGGGCGGGGAGGGAAGATTGCATGATGTGAGCACTTACTGTGCCCTGGCACAGTGTCTCATGTCTCATCTTCACTACTTATTTGGAAACTTTCAGCGAGGCTGTAGGTCTCCCGAGAATTCAAAGTTTAATTCAATGCAGAAGGTCCAATCTCCTAAGACCTCAACCTCAAGTGTCACAAAAGATGAAAATTTTGAGTATAAAAACAGAGCTCTCCTGTAAGGATGGAAAGGGGGGTCAAAGTTCTGATTAAAGACCACAATAAGAATCTGATAACTTGTTTAAAAGCAGAAAATGCCCTGGAATGTCTACCACTGGAGACTGCAGAAGGTCATGTCCCAGATAAGCTAATGAAGATGCTTATCAAAGAGTCGCCTCCTGCCATTTGCAGAATTATTGTGGGTACCGGTTTTCCTATCTTTAATTTATAGCCCTGACAGCCAGCACACATGAAATCATTTAAGGCTGATCGCTTCTGAATGGCGATGAGATAAAATCTTGATGGGAATTAAAGCTGGGAGTTTTCTGCTGAGATACCATCACTGAAGTTGAAAATAAAGTTATCAATTCCAAATGTCATTGAAGCAGACATTGGGTCCAAATCTCAATTTCTTATTGCAGCCCAGAAATAACTCATCCCAGGTCAGGACACTTGAATCAGGATTAGACTAAACCAGCCTGAGGTCCACCTGCTCAGAATTTGGGCTCTGGGAACTGGGCTGCCTATGCATGAATTCTGACTCTGCTACCTTATGGTTGTGGGCAAGATATTTAATCTCCCTGTGCCTCAGTTTCCTCATCTGAAAAACCGTACTTCCCTGATATGTCAGGATGATACGGGTTCTTAGAACAGTAACATGTACATCAAGAACCCAATAATAATTCTTATCATTGTTGTTGATACAAGTGACTGGTAGAGAACAAAACCAAAAAAGATCTTCAGAGACTGGACCCTTGGCTTACGACTTGGCAAACAGACGCTGTGGAAAACAGTACAGTGAGAAAATTTTCTAACATGGCTGCCACATAATGAGTGATTTCAACAATGGACTTAAAAGCAGGAACGATGTGGGGGGGCATTACTAACTGCAGTGCTTCTCCTCCTATCCGGAAGAGAGGGAGCTAGGAAGAGAACACACTGAAACTAAAGTGGGGGAGTAGATTGGGAAGAAGGGTTAGAAGCAGAAGAGAGTAACAAGGGAAAGATGTGATCAGGATGTGTGGGTCCCAGCACTGGAGAAGGGTCCTTGGCCCACATACTGGAAATACCTGAGATGCTTGAGTCAAATCCTGACACCTGGCCTTACCCCAGGGACTCAGATTCACTTGGTGCAAGCTGAGACGAAGGCACTGGCGTTTTTCAAGCTCCTCAGATTAGTCTTATCTGGCCCTATTTGGTGCACTGGCAGTAGTTCTCAAAGTGTGGTCCCTGGGCTAGCATCCTTGGCATCACTTGTAAACTTGGTTTATCATTCATGTCTTTCTTTAAATTTTCTCACTTTTTAATATCCAACATTTTAAAAAGAAAGGTATCAGAGTGTATATAAAACCAAGATTGTTTTTCATAAATAGGAAGTACCCATAAAGCAATATAATGAAAATCTGTTACGCACTTCTAGCCAGGTGCAGTTGCCTGAGGCTTGCACTCTCCTAGCTACAGAAGGGAGCGCAACAAGCATAGAGCGTTAAAGAGCTTCTAGCCCTGGACTGAGTATTCCTCTGCATTACATTCAAGATTGAAATAAAACTGAGAATGAACTTTCTCATCATGTAACCTAACGCTTTTTAATGTCAGTTCTGAAATTTCAGAAACCATCTCAAGTGCTACTGAGAGTCCTGCCCCTCAGCAGTCTTGCCCCACACATGGTAAGCAGAATCAGAAGGAATGCCATTCTGAGATTTTTGAGGATGGAGAATATTCCCCAGTCTAACAGCAGCAGTGGATCCAAGAATAGCCTTGGCAAATATCCCATGACTCCTTTCTTATCTCTCACCTTCTGCAAGACCAGATTGTTTTGATCCACAGAATTAAGACAGAGGAATCATGCTACTTTGATGAATCTAGTATGAAGAATGAGGGTTTTTTTTTTTAAAGCTTTACCGTGCCAACTCGGCTACCCAAGGTAGGTGGTTTCTAAACATAGCAATACAGATACAACCCAATTCCCTTGCTTAATTCTCACAAACTGTGCTCCTTGGGGTCTGTTCAAAAAGGCCCAGGACTCCATGGAGGAGCCTGGTAAGAATGCTTTCTCCTCTCATCTCATCAGCAGTTCTGCATCCTTTATGGGTAAGGGACAGCTGCTGAAGAAATACACCTGTTGAAAATAAAGGTACTGGCTACTTCAGAATGCAAAACCTGTTCTGTAATTCCAAGACTTTAATAGAGATATAGATTATTAATTATATCCCTATCTCTTGGCTTGAGATAGCTATTCTGAAATTATCAGCTGTCAAGTACAATACTGAGAAAAATTGGCATGGGTTAGAATGTTAAATCATTTCTGGATAACAAAAGGTATCATTTCCAGATAAAACACATTCAAGTAAGAGTACAAAGACTGAGAAGTTCCCACCCAGAATGACCTGACAGAGGACATGTGAGTTTTGAGTAAGTGTTTAGGAGTAAGGTGGGCTATAGGCATATGATCTGTCTCTCAGCTTGGAGGACTGGATAGCCTTGCCCAGACCGGGGAAATCCAAGCCATGGGGGTCTGGGCTGGGGCAGGGGATGGAATAGTGTCATTTTAGTCACCAGGCAAGTTTGCTGAGGGGCCTGCAGGATGGGGGGAAAGTAGAGATGTGAACTGGGGCAGGCAGGAGTGACTACCACACTTTCTCTGGCATAAGCAAATAGTACCCCCAGAGACTTGGGTCAAGTGAGGTTTTAATAAGCATCCAAAGATGTTCAGGGGGACAGCTGGACTCATGTGACATGAATGCATGCTGCAGATGGTGGCTGACTGCTTGGGGGGCAACATGACATAGTGGCCAACAGCATGGAAGCTGGGGTCAAATTCCTGTTCTATCACTTATTAGCTGTATGACTTTGAACAAATTCTTCAATTTCTCAGTTAATTCATCTCTAAAGTAGAGACATATATATATAGTGCCTATCCCATGGGGTTATTCTGAAACTTAAGTGAACTAATAATATACGTAAAACATTTAGAAGAGAAGCTGGAATGAAGGAAGTATTATTTAAGTATAGTTATTATTACTAGCAGGAGTGTTAAATCAATGCTTGCTATCATCATCATCATTGTTATTACTACCACCACAGCCCAATCCTCCTGTCTGGCCCAGGAGGATGGGCTGTTCCCTCAGGGGAAAAAAACTAACTATATTAAAAGGATAATTCACACAGTCCTGGAATTTCCAGATGGCAGAGTTAGGCTAGAGTTAGTCAGCTAACTCTACCAGGTGTTCCAACATAACCTGGGATTGAAAAAAAATCAGTGCAATTCTTGATCCACCCAGAGAATGCTCCAGATGGTTTCTTAATCCAGAGAATCTAGGTAGCATGAATTATGATGTGTAATGATAAAACACTCAAGAGCTCACCACCTAACATAAAGGCTAGATCAAAGCCAACATCCAGGGAACATACCTAGCATATTTCTCCCACCCCACTTCCAGGCCTCCCCTGTGGGCTTTTAGCCTCATTCTGAGGTTGCTGGGTACAGGTTAAAGTGGAAATTTACTGAGAGAGGTCTGAAGGATCCATGCACAGGCACATAAACTAGGCTTTGTTGAGGACAGCTACATCCCTGTTGCCTGCAGACTAACCTTGTAGGCACTGACCCGCAGTAACCTTGCTCATTCAGGTTTCAGAGCTACACAGGGATATTGTTTGGTGAGACACAAAAATCAAGTGCCTCCATGTTCAACGACAACCTGGCCCTTCAAATTATCTGGTTTGCTTTAGAAATAATACTCTCTTTTTACTGTTTTTTTTTTTCCCCTCTCTAAAAGCACCCTTGTTCATGAATTCTGCTTAAAAGCCAACAAAAAGGACAAAGGCTCAAAGCAGGGGCTTACTTCAAAAGTCAGGATTGTTCAGTGCAAGCTGACCGGGTGATACCCTCCCACCTCCACCCCTGCCTGGCAGCAAAACGAAAGAGTAAACAAGTTTTATAATCCCACTCCTCACCATGCATAAGCAAACTTACGCTCTCTGACACTACAGAAAAACAACAACTCTTCTTTCTTTGAAGTTACCAACAGCAAAAGAAATGTGAATGCAAGACTGTTGGAGAAATGGGGTGGGCAGTTAAGTGCAGAAAATGATGAAGTTTTAGTGTCTGTTGTGGGAAGAGCCTGGGGTCATTTAAATCAAGTGACAAGGAGATGAGTGTTTCCCAGATACATGTGCCACATCTTTGCTTAACAAAAAGTGACTTCCAATCCAGTTATTTGCATGATTTTTAGACACTTACAAATTAATTTCTTATGAAATCACATTTGAATATAGAAGTAACATTAGGGAAACTTGATAGAATAAATACCTTATTTCTAAGGCTGCCTTCAGAGCTGAGAGAGGGAGAGAGAGAGAGAGAGAGAGAGAGAGAAACTTTCACTTCTCCATGGAAATCAAGTGACTGGACCACTGGCATCGAGGTTGAACCCAACACCCTCTGGTAGGCAGGAAGTAATGAACACGATAGCGGTGATGGTAGCAGTTTTCTGGAGAGATTTGTAAGTGACAAGCACTATTTAAACTCTTAACAATAATGAGATAGATGCTTTTATTAAGTCCACTTGCAGATGAGACCCAAAGGCAGAGGTGAAATAATCTGCTCACTACACAAAGCTAATGAGTGACCTAACCAGGGTGAGCCTGTGACTATATAAAGCCCAACTCTGACTTATCATATAAAAATGGCTTAAAGGAGACAAAGTCCCCGAGAAGAGATGGGGAAGTTGGTCTCAGCTAGGAGCGATTAGGGGTTGGGGTCTGCTCAAGAGGATTAGGAGAAAGGGAAGCAATCAAATATCCACAGCTGGAGGGATGGGTGATGGCAGAGCAGGAGGCTAAGTGAATACACACTTGGCACAGTTGGGGTTGAGACTTAGCTGCACCTGGAGGAGTGGGTGGGAGGGTGGACAAAGACAACCCAAATGGTTTTCTGCTTTGGTGCCTTGAACTTGGTGAAGAAGCCTGTAGCATCTGACTTGAAGAAGTGAGTGTAGCAGCTTTTGGGATGTGATTCCAAAACCATGGAACCACCTAGTATTGGGGTGTTTGTGTGCAGTGGTCTCTGCAGCTGGAAAGTGCTGACATCTGCCTGAGAACCAACAGCTGGTGACTGAATCAAGTAAGACCACACAGTCACTGAAACCCAGTGGCATGGATGCACAGAGCAATGGGGGCAGGCTCTACCTGCTCATGCAGGATTGGTGCTTTGTGCTCCTCCTCCTCCCCTAGATACCAGTTCTAGGACACATGGCATGAAGAGGCAAAAGAAGATGGTGGTAGGTAGGAAAGTGAGCCAGGTAAATTTGCACTGATGGAGAGTCTCTTAAGACTCCCAAAGAAATACCTGGGGAAATGATATGGCACAAAATAGCATGAATGCATCCAAAACAGTGTTCATCTCCCCTCAGTATTGCTCAAAATACCAACCTGGTGCATGCCATAAGAGGCCTGCTGGGATGAAGCTGTGTGCTCTTTTTGTCAACAAACATTCTCTAGCCCTCTACAGGAGAAAAAAAAATGAGGACAAAGGTTTGAGTTCAGAAAATGTTTGACCCCTGTCAAGTTATTGCCTCCTGGCTGAGGCAGGCTTCTCTGTCACAGAGTGGAATGTGTTGAACATCCAGCTTCAGTGTGGACACAGGGACTACCTCCCACTTGGTTTGCCTTCTGTTGGCAGGAAGACATAAATAATAACCTTAGTAATAGATGCTGTATTGGATTCCTGGGACTGAAAGAACAAATTAACACAAGCTTCATGGCTTAAAACAGCACAAGTTTATTCTCTCTTAGTTCTAGGGGCCAGAAATCTAACATCAGTATCATCAGGCCAAAGCCAAGGTGTCAGTAGTAGTGCTGTCAGTCCTCTGGAGGTTTCAGGGGAGAACCTTTCCCTTGCTGGCAGTACCTGGTTTGTGGCTGCATCACTCCAATCTTTGCTCAGTTTCCCCATTGCCTTCTCCTGTGGGTGTAATTCCTCTGTTCCTCTCTTATAAGCAACACGTGATTTCATTTAAGCCTCATGCAGAGAATGAGGATAATCTCCCCATCTCAAGATTCCCCTATCCCCAATAATGTCAGTTACAGATTCTAGGGATTAGGATCTGCTACCTTTGCATGGTCACTATTCAATCTACTACAGGTACCATTATGGAATTTCCTTTTGGGGTGATGAAACTGTTCTGGAATTAGACAGTGGTGATGGTTGCACAATCTTGTGAATATACTAGAAACCACTAAAGAGTACACTTTAGAAGGATGAATATTAATTGTGGGAGTTTTATCTTAATACAAACTAGATGCAATGATTGACAGATTTCCATGTACCTTATCACACTCAATCCTTACAATACTGTGAAATAACGTGGATACCCATTTCACAGATGAGGGAACTGAAGAATAGAGATGTCACATAACTTGCTCAAGGTTGGGCATGTAGTATGGGAGGGGGTCGAGGTACAAGTGAGCCCAGTGTGGCCTCAGCAGTAACCTCTACTTGCTCCTTACAAGGTGGCCTCTGCATTCAGGTGTACCTGGTTGGTATAGAATAGGAGGCAGCAAACTTTTCCTATAAAGGACTAGATCCTAGTTTAGGCTTTGCAGGCCACTACTCAAATCTGCTGATATGGAGCAAAAGCAGCCATAGAGAACATGCTAACAAATGAACACTGCTGTGTTCCAATAAAACTTTAAAAAAACAAGTGATAGGCTAGATGTGGCCCTCAGGCCGTAGTCTGCTACTTCCTAGCATAGAGCAAGCACTATCTACCACCCTAACAACAGTGAATTGCTGTAGGAGAAACTGACACAGAGAAGTAGTCTCTATTTCCTTCTGCTTGGATCTGAGCCTCTTGAACTCTTGCCTTTTCTTAAAGCCAGGGAGTGATCCTGAGCTGGCAAAGGGGAAGAGAGGTTATCTCCTGATAGGAACCAGAATCCACCACTGTCCTTTGTTGTTCTGAGGCCCTGTCTCTCACTTGTGCTTCTGCTGGCTTCTATTCTTCTGGCCATATACGGGGTTTTGGTGCAGTTGTCTGCACTCCAGGACAATCCTGACTCGCAGCCTCCTTGGAGCATCTGATCTAGCCATGACCCATTGCCATAGGCCAACACCACCGTGTTCAGGCTTCCCCATCCCAGTACATACCTCAGCCACACCAAGTGCAAACAGTGACCATGGTAGGGCAATCATGAGGTCATTCTTTATGCAGCAGCTGCTCTGGAAATTGGAATTTTAAAGGAGCACTGCAAGGCAAAAGCTTACTTGTTGGAAGAGAGCAGGGCATGGGCAGGGCCCCTCTGCTTCCTGGTTAATATAGCTGCACTTTGACAGAGCCAAGGACTTTCTTACCCTGTTGGGAAAGTTCCACTCTTAATCACCAGCTATGCAGGTCAAGAACAGCCCAACTGGCTGGCAGGCTGGATCAGGAGAGACAAGGTAGTGGTTCTACCACACCACAGAGCTCTCAGCTTTCCTTGAGCCCACAGTTTCCTGGTCATGTTACTAGGAAGAACAGGCTGTCCTAAAGGTTTGTTTGCATCTTCACTTTGGGCCTCTTCTAATGATGCTCCGAGGAAGAAACTGTCTACGAGGCTGCCAGTTCTCTTGTGTTGCTGATAGTCATTTCCTTGCCAGAAGCCAGAACTCCTCAGCAAATGGTGATGGGGGAAACTGGTCGAGTGACAGATTGCTTCCGGAACAGGATTTGCTGAGTTCCCTTCCTACGTGATGAGATGGGGGCTGTCAAGCTGTCTAGCAATAAGGCAAGGTTCCCAGTTTAGGGGTTCTAACATGGAGCCTCTCAAACTGTGCAAGTAGGCAAGCCATGGCACAGGTGGGGCATGCCACAGGTGATGGGGGTCCACTGGCATGGATGCCAGTGGAGGAACCAGAACCAGCAAGAGTATAGGCTGTAGGTGAGCACAGAAGGTCTCAGAGGAAGGGGCCCTGGCCAGCTCCAGTCCACATAGAGAGAGGGTGCAGCGAGGTGTAGTTCCCAAGTCACATTCCTGATACACATGGGCTGTAACTTTGGGTAATTGGCAACTGTAAAACTCCCTGGACCACACATTCTCCATCCACTTAAGGCCAGAAACTCTTTAACACAATATTATAGTTTCTGGGACATTCGAGGGCATTCATGGACCCTTGGTTGAGAACCTGTGCAGTACTTGTGCCTAAAGAGCCTCGGTCTCCGAGGACAAGGCAGCTGCTTTCTCTCTCTTCACCTCGCAGAGCCTGTGTGCAAAGGGGGCATGCAGCATCTCTCACAGCCATTCCTGCTCTTCCTGGGGGAGAGGTCTGTGCTACAGTCTGAATGTTTATGCCATCCCAGCCAGTTCACACACTGCAATTCTTATCCCAAGATAATGGCACTAATAGGTAGGACTTGGGGGGGAAGGTGATTAGGCCATGAGGGTGGAGCCTTTATAATGGAATTTGCGCCCTTATAAAAGAGACGAGGAAGCTTGTTTGCCCTTTCTACCTTATGAAGACCAACTGACAAGGCACCATCTGTGAATCAGGAAATAAGTCCTCACCAGACCCTGAATCTTTTAGTACCCTGATCTTGGACTTCCTAGCCTCTAGAACTGTGAGAAATAAACTTCTGTTATTTATGAGCCACTCATTCTATAGTATCTTGTTATAGAGGCCAGAACAGAGCAAGGAAGTTTGGGAGCTGGGAGAGGTACTGGTGATAGGGAACAAGACTGGCTGCAGCCTGTTCCTGGATGGGAGCTGCAAGTAAGGGGGTTGTCCATGGTGGCTGTGGCACATTGACCATTGTGAGCACAGGTCCCTATTGGTCAGCACCCACTAGCAGTTGGCTCTATTGGGCATGAAGGGGTAATGCATTCCTTAACAGATGACAAGGAAGACTTGACAGGAGAGGTGAGGGCTGACCGTGGGTGCAGCCCCATGGACTGTCATCCATCAGACTGGAATTATTTGGGCAGAAGCAACAAAAAAAGATCACATTGCTCTCTCACTAAAGAAATTAGAACTGAGATGGGAGTGGTGGCATGCACCTGTGGTCCCAGCTATGTGGAAGGCTGTAGGTAGGAGGCTCTTGGTCTGAGGCCAGCCCCAGGCAAAAGCTCAAGACACTATCTGAAAAATAACTAAAGAAAAAAAAAAAAAAGGCTGGGGGCATGGCTCACATGGTAGCATGCCTGCCTAGGAAGCATGAAGCGCTGAATTCAAACTCTGCAACTCCAACCCCACTCCCCCCCAAAAAAAAGTGGAACTGAGAGATTTTTAATCAGAGCTTGAGTGAGTGGCACCTGAAGTATTTTTTAGGCACCCAATATGGAAAATAGGCCAATAACTTGAGTCTCCTGTCATGTACTTAAATATTTCTATTTAAATTTTAGGGATGTTTTGCCTTCTAGTCCACCTCCACAGAGCACATCATGGAGCTTGAGCATCAGTTCCAATAGCTGGTGAAGGATGTTAACTATTAAGCTGCACACAACCTAGCACATGTAAGACTTATGGGACTGTACTGCATCCTGCCTGGGCATCTCCTCAGGGTCAACAAAGGGCAAGGCAAACCTGCCAGTGCTCAATGGATTCTTGCTGACTGACTGAGAACTGAAAGCAGACAAAAAGCTTGAAACGTAGCATCGTTGGTTGCAGCACACAAAGCGTCCACTTGGAGGGACTCCAGGACCAAGGAAAACCTAACAGGCCTTTTGGAAGGAGAATAAAGCCAGGCCCAAAGGAATCAAGCACTTTTTCCTGAAAATGTAAAATACTTTGAAGAGTCTCTGAGCTCAAAGACTAAAGGACTTAGGATATCTTCCAGCTTTCAGGAAAAAATGTGTCAGACAGGACCATTTGCTCTTGGGAATAATTACCATGTGGAACCTCTCTGGATTTCAGGAAATAAGTGCAAAGCTGTCATCAGCGACAGGAACAATTGTTGACTTGTCACAATAGATGATACATCATCCAGGGACTTGGTGCTGTCTGGATTGGTGTGCTTGTTCTGATCATGCTGTACCAAGTCTGCTGAGGCAGCTCTGTGTTTATGAAGTCCACAGAACTTGTGATTCAATCTCTTCTGTGTTAATAAGTAAGATCTCATAAATTTTGTGTTATTTGTTTCCTTATTGCCAAAGACAAGGGCAAGGAAACTGAGATACACTAGAAATACACCTCCTCAACTACCCTCCTCTAACTACATATGATCTCTATGCAAATTTGGGGCTAAAAAGCTCACATTTTAGGATCTACTTTCTGAATGTTCTGTTTTGTTGGTAGGGTTCACTACTTGGTGGTAAGGATGGATTTCTGTCATGGTCAGTTTGGTAGACAGAAAACATGAACCAGAAACTCCTTAGTCAAAGCTATACTGAAATAAAACTTACTAAGAGAATTTAGAGTAGTACAGTATGAGCGACATTCGGTCCTTTAAGTACTGAATAACCATTTCACTGCTTTTTCTCTTATAAAGATTTGAAAATAAAAATTTCTACCAAAGCTCTATAAGCCTGGTGCTCTAAAAGGAAATAGAATCCAATCTGGTTGTGAGAGAAATATTTTCAAGGGATGACTGACTGACATGATTTTGTATAAGGACACAGGAAAATATTAATTTGATAAATATTTATTTTTCCTTATTGTAGGAATAGAGGTATTCTCAAACTATAAAAATTTAAATACATAAAGTATAAATAAGAAAATTAAAGGCATTTATAAGAAAGAAGTGATGTTGGTATATTGATGTTCTGACAGCCAGTCTCTTTCCTGTGTATAGCTATTTAATGGTAAAGTATTTATTTTTTTAAATAGAATTCACATCATTTTATGATATGCTTTTATAACATAACTAAGTGTGTTTAACATTCTATTTTGTGGTTATACATGAATTTTTAAGTCCATACCCAGTTTGGGGGCACTTGAGTAGTTTAAAATTCCTCACTTTTATATACAATATAGCAATGGATCATCTTCACGCACAAACATTCATCTACTTTTCTGCTTTTTCTTCAGCTGCATTGTTGGAAGTAGGTTAAAGGGTACAAAATTATTCAAGATTCTACATTGCCAAATTACTTGCTCAAAAGTTGTTCCAAAGCCCTACCAAAATCTTATCAAGGGTATGGCAAGAAAAATAAAGAATAACATTGTAATTTTGGCTCCCTTGATTATTTCTGAGTTATTTGGCCATTTGTGTGTTTTTCTTTTTTCTCTGACTTACTTCTATTTAAGTTTCCTGCAGGGTTGTAAAGAATTTTCCTACTGGAGGGAATGTAGACTAGTACAACCACTCTGGAAAAAAATTTGGAGGCTACTTAAAAAGCTGGACATCAATCTACCATTTGATCCAGCAATACCACTCTTGGGGATATACCCAAAAGGCTGTTACTCCAGAGGCACCTACACATCCATGTTTATTGCGGCACTATTCACAATAGCCAAGTTATGGAAACAGCCAAGATGCCCCACCACCAACGAATGGATTAAGAAAATGTGGTATCTATACACAATGGAATTTTATGCAGCCATGAAGAAGAACGAAATGTTATCATTCGCTGGTAAATGGATGGAATTGGAGAACATCATTCTGAGTGAGGTTAGCCTGGCTCAAAAAACCAAAAATCGTATGTTCTCCCTCATATGTGGACATTAGATCAAGGGCAAACACAACAAGGGGATTGGACTATGAGCACATGATAAAAGCGAGAGCACACAAGGGAGGGGTGAGGATAGGTAAGACACCTAAAAAACTAGCTAGCATTTGTTGCCCTTAACGCAGAGAAACTAAAGCAGATACCTTAAAAGCAACTGAGGCCAATAGGAAAAGGGGAACAAGTACTAGAGAAAAGGTTAGATCAAAAAGAATTAACCTAGAAGGTAACACCCACGCACAGGAAATCAATGTGAGTCAATGCCCTGTATAGCTATCCTTATCTCAACCCGCAAAAACCCTTGTTCCTTATTGCTTATACTCTCTCTACAACAAAATTAGAAATAAGGGCAAAATAGTTTCTGCTGGGTATTGAGGGGGGGGGAAGGGAGGGGGCAGAGTGGGTGGTAAGGCAGGGGGTGGGGGCAGGGGGGAGAAATGAACCAAGCCTTGTATGCACATATGAATAATAAAAGAAAAATGGAAAAAAAAAAGAATTTTCCTACTGGATCAGAATTGTTTAGCTATGGGTGGTAATGGGCCTTTTTCATATTTGCCACAAGCTGTGCTTAGCCTTTTTTTTGCAGTACTGGAGTTTGAACTCAGAGCCTTCACCCTCAGCCACTCGACCAGCCCTATTTTTGTGAAGGGTTTTTCGAGATAGAGTCTCGGGTACTATTTGCTTGGGTTGGCTTTGAACCACGATCCTCCTGATCTCTGCCTCCTGAGTAGCTAGGATTACAGGCGTGAGCCAATGGCACCCGGCATTGTGTTTAGCTTTAATTCACCATGCTTCTTTTTATGCAGTTAAAGCTTATGCAGAAGTTAGCTTTATGCAGAAGCTAACTTTTCATGCAGTTAAAGCTGTCAAACATTTCCTTTTATTTCTCCCATTTCTTTTAGGCTTAGAGAAATACTTGCCCTTTTCTGAGATTAAATATTCACCAATGTTTCCTTTTATTATTTTCTCTTTTATATTTAACTTTTAAATCCATTTGGAATTTATTTCAGTATACAGTATTAAGCAAGACCTCATGTATTTTTTTAGACAACCTTGCCAACAACATCTGTGGAATGAGCCATACCTTTTTCATTGGTCCATGTGGCTTGTGTTTGTTTATAGCAGGCTCTGTTTTCAGGACCAACTCCTTTATCATATCCAACATTCTGTTAGTTCCTGCAACAAGCCTAGATTTGGAATTGTTCTAGGTTTCCAATACATTTTAATGCAAGTGCCCCACTCACCACTTTTTATCCATGTGCCTAGAATCTCATGACTCGAGGCAGGTCCACTTTGGCTGCTTGTTTTCCCCTGATAGAGCTCCACAAGTCCTTTATTGCTGTCTTCCTTTCTTTTTTCCATTAGTGTGCATTAATTGTACACAGGGGTTTCATTGTGACATTTCCATACCACACACCCTTTATTCTTTCTATTGTTTATGGATCATTCTTCTCTTGGTGTAAGCTCTATTCAAAGAGTATAACTCAAGTTTTATTTAAAAAACTACTAGAAACTATGGGTTTAATCTGTTACCTTATATTCTACATTTGTAACCTGGTAAGGTGTTCAGCATTTTGGGCACAATAACCAACCTCTGTAAAATTGGTAAAACTGAGGTTTGGAGACATTCAGTAGGAATTCACATAGGTTCCCAGCTAGTAAGGGGAAGGGCTGGGAACACAGGTTGCCCGGTTCTTTTTGTTTCTGTTTTTGCATTGCTATTATTTTTAACTGACACATAGTCATTGCACATATGAATGGGGTACTGTGTAACGCTTTGATACACGTGTGTGTGATAACCAACTCAGGGCATTTAGCATATCTATCATCTCAAGACTTTGCATTCCTTTGTGGTACATTAGAAACACTCTTTTAGTTATTTTGAAATGCACAATATAATGAATGAAACAGTATCTCCTGACCTATTCTCCAGTCTGAAATCCCAATTACTTCTGATTCCATTTCCCACTCCTGTTAGTATAAAGTTATGTGTAGTTGGGATCTTTAATTATTGTTATAATGTTCATATGACTTGTATTTCTCAATACTTGCTTTTCACATGATTTTATGTGCATTCCTTATCCTTCTGTATTAAGACTTCCCTGTTCCTGAGCTTTTCATTTTATTTCATTTTGTAGCTCTCTTTAGTTTGCCTTTAAATATATTTTCCAGGAAAGTTATGTGGGTGGTGTATATTCTGAGCCCCTTGCATATCTGAGGGGGTGCGACACGAAGGTAACAAATTTTGGTGCCAAGAGTTTTGTTCAAATTCTTCCTTTTGTCTTCAAATCTGGTACTGCTACAATGAGAAGTCTTGTGCCAACCTAGTTTGTATTCTCCTGTAGGTCTCCTCTAATGTCGAAGGAATGGTGTTTGTTTCCTTTCTTTGTAATTAAAGATTTTCTAGGATGTTTCTAGTTGTGCATTTCTTTCCATTGATTTTGCTAGGACAGAGTACATTTCTGTTAATCTGAGTGCTCCATGATTATGTTCCTATCATATAAAATTATTGCTTCTTTCTGATTCAATTTTTCTTTCATTTTTGGGATAAAATGGCAATTCTCAAGTTATATCCTGCCCTCACTCTTCCATTTTTAGAATGCTTTCCTTTATCATCGTCATTTTGTCCTTTTGCCTGGATTCCGCAAGAATTTCTCAGGATACTCTCATAGCTCTAATTTGCTCCTCTACAATGCCTCTTTTGCTCTTTGCTCCTCTGTGAATATTTTAATTACAGTGCTGCAATTTAAGTATCCTTGCAGGCATTTTGTACTTGCTTACTTCCTTCATCTTGTCTACCTTTTTGTATGGTACTGCATCTTTTAAAAAAATGATCTTGTTAGCCCTTCTGCTAGACCTGTTTGTTCTAATGACTTCTTACTGTTCTTGTTTTATACAGACTGTGTATTCTTGCAATCTACTGAAATTTATCTGCAGTTTTCTGTTGTAATATTTTTTCCTTCACTAATTCATTGTCATGTATATTCTCCTGGATAATATTCCCATCCCTTTGTCTCTCAACATATATAGTTAAATAATTTTATTAGTATATGATAGGTATACAGGGGTTTCATTGTGACATTTCCATATATACATACATTATACCCTGGTTTGGTTCATCCCCTTCATATTCTCCATCCTACTCCATTCCCCTTCTTAGAATAACTTCAACAGATTCCAATGTTCCATATTCATACATGTATAGGAAGTACATCAACTATATTCACCCTCCTTTATCTTCATTTACCTCCTCCTCTCATCAGTGCTCTCCTCTTAAACATGACCTGTCTACATTCCTGTCCTTCATTGTCTAAGTGCTCATTGTTCAGTGGGAATTTTGTCTTGGTATTTTATCTGTCAATATTCAATATTTTCTTTTAATGAGCCACATATCATGAATATATTTTCTTTCTTTAAGAGAAATCCAGATTTGGTATTTGACAAAAGATACTGTGTTTGGCTTCTTCAATGGCTTTGTCCACTGTCTGCTTATATATTGGTCAACTTGCTTCCCTAAGAACTAACTTGATACCCAAATTGATGTTAATGACTTCTAGTCCAATGATAAGTATATATTTGTGGGTCCAGATGGGATCACATCCAACTCATAGTGCTTGGTGATCACACACTCAAATCATTGAGATCCATTTAAAGTTAGGATCCACTGCCACGGAGCCTGTCACCTACACACTTGTGTACTACCCTTTGCTCGTGGGGCTCATAAGTGAATCACATACTCCACCAAGATCAGCCCTTTTGTTTCTTCCTTTGGAAGTTATAGTGTATTTGAAGACTATGCAGGAAAGTGAGAGGAAACAGTATTTTGGTCCCTGATATAAGAGAACCTCCATAGTAAAGGAATACCTCCTAGATAGAGCTCATATGGCCCATTCACCTCCCAGAGGTCCCACCTCTCAAATCCCATTAACATATGATTTTGGGAATTAAGTTTCCAACAGGTAAAATTTAGGGGACACATTCAAACCACTTGGGTACTAGGAAATGAGGAAAGCAAGATGCTTCTTTGAGAATTAAAAAACCCCTAGATCCATCAATGCTGAATCAGAGCAGAGGTTCCCATGGCCTCCTGAAGGAGAAAGAAGGTTTTGAGAGCTCCTAGGCTTATAAGACTAGCTGTATCCAGCATAAATATGTTCAGATAAATAGAGGCTCTGAGGAAAACATCATCAGTTCCTATGAGACTGGCCCAAGAAGTGGCCAGGCATTGGAATTCAAGTAGTTCTAGCTCCAAGAACACAGCTACCTTTATTCTGAGACAAGTGTTCAATCTTAACCTGATGCAAGTAAACATTAACCTAACTCCCCTGTTACAATGGCATGTTTCCTGGGCAGTATTACGAGTTCCTGGGTCTGTCTAGGAGGAAGGCACTACTCAGCTAGATGTCTACTACACGTGGCCTATGGGACAGTATTTTATTTTATTTTCATTTTTCTTTTATTATTCATATGTGCATACAAGGCTTGGTTCATTTCTCCCCCCTACCCCACCCCTCCCTTACCACCCACTCCGCCCCCTTCCTCTCCGCCTCCCCCAAAACCCAGCAGAGACTATTTTGCCCTTATTTCTAATTTTGTTGTAGAGAGAGTATAAGCAATAATAGGAAGGAACAAGGGTTTTTGCTGGTTGAGATAAGGATAGCTATACAGGGCATTGACTTACATTGATTTCCTGTGCGTGTGTGTTACCTTCTAGGTTAATTCTTTTTGATCTAACCTTTTCTCTAGTACCTGTTCCCCTTTTCCTATTGGCCTCAGTTGCTTTTAAGGTATCTGCTTTAGTTTCTCTGCGTTAAGGGCAACAAATGCTAGCTAGTTTTTTAGGTGTCTTACCTATCCTCACCCCTCCCTTGTGTGCTCTCGCTTTTATCATGTGCTCATAGTCCAATCCCCTTGTTGTGTTTGCCCTTGATCTAATGTCCACATATGAGGGAGAACATAGGATTTTTGGTCTTTTGGGCCAGGCTAACCTCACTCAGAATAATGTTCTCCAATTCCATCCATTTACCAGCAAATGATAACATTTCGTTCTTCTTCATGGCTGCATAAAATTCCATTGTGTATAGATACCACATTTTCTTAATCTATTCGTCAGTGGTGGGGCATCTTGGCTGTTTCCATAACTTGGCTATTGTGAATAGTGCTGCAATAAACATGGATGTGCAGGTGCCTCTGGAGTAACCTGTGTCACAGTCTTTTGGGTATATCCCCAAGAGTGGTATTGCTGGATCAAATGGTAGATCGATGTGGGACAGTATTTTAAATGGCAAATCAATAAAAATGGTTTCATTATAATAATGCCTTCTCCAGGATCTTAACCACACTAAGAGTGCTGTGATTGTCAAAAGGCACACGACCAATTTCATTTCTCTCTATAAATTATAAATGTCCTCCTGCTATATCATCCAGTCAGGACTACATTGGAATTGACCTCTAAGGGCCTGGCCATCTCTGGATGGTAGTAAAAATGAGAACCTCAGGACCTCCAACATGGAAGGCCAGAATGAGAGACATCTCCTCCCCTGCCTTTGGATGCTAGTGTCTTTTCTAACATGTGTCCTGTTTTGAGGAATAGAGAGCTGCTGGAGTAATTTCTCTCCAACACTATTCCAAACACAGTGACACTTTTTTTTTTTTTTTTTGCTGATTTTTAAAATTTTAATCTAACGTACTCCAAGGCCAGAATGGGAAGTACCCAGAACTGAACTTCTCCAATACCACTGTGTATAACAATCACTGTGAGAACTCACTAGCAGCACATATTTGCAGGTTCTGCTCTTGGTCTTGGAGAATATGACTCAGGCTGCCTATGGTAGGAGCAGCAGGTTGCACATGGACCAGCTCTAAGAAAGCCAGCCTGGGGGAGGGAGGACCTAACAGGTTTATGGGACTGACTTCAATTAGTTATGGAGGTGTTTGGCCCATGTGAGCCTTCCCTTGCCATTCCTACACTTAGCACATTGCAAACAATGCTCCTCTCAGAGTGTCTCCACTCCAAAGTGTGCTGGAAGAACCCACACTCACACTTGTTACTTATCACATGTACCAAAAATCTTTCAGTCATGTTCTCATGGAAACCCCCAGGACATAGGATATAAATGTTTTGCTTGTCTCCTGGCAAGTTCCTGAAATCCTCAAAGTCTCTACTTCCTCATCTATAAAATAAAGATAACAAAAGTCTCACCCCAGTATTAAATGAGACTATGCAAGAAAAACCCCTGGCATACTGCCTGGCATAAAATAATCACTTAGTTACTCTTGAATATTGTTATTATCAGTATCATACAGGGAAAAACCCTGCATCATCCAGACATGCCCAGAGCACATAGTAGGTGTCAGGCACCATTAGAAGGCTAGGGGATTCTGCAGTTAATAAGACCCCCTAAGGGCCCCAGGTGCATGGCAGTAGTGCTTGGGGGGAGGTGGATCCAACTTTCCACCTCCAGAGCTGGCATATAAACCTGGGACAAACTCCTCTCATTATCTCTGATAATGTCAGGGTTGTGAGAGTTTTACTGAAAACTCTTATCTCAACCACAGTTTTAAAAATCTGGATATTCTCATTGCCTTTGGGATTTCTTTGTGATTCGACCCATGAATCCTCTTGTTCTTCACCACTCTGGGACCAGACCAAATGCATGACCTTATGGCCCCCTGGGAACAGGGAATGATGGAATGGCCTTGGGATAATGCTCCTTAGCTCAGGCAGCTCCAGGCCATAAGACTCTAACTTGTGAGCCATGGGTCTCACTGAGGGAGCCCCTAAACAGTGTCTTCATTTGGGTGACATCCTGTGCTCCAAGCTCCAAAACACTAAAAAGAAAAAGAGCTATCACATACCACCACAGCACAAAGCATTACCACAAAGACACAGAATGCCACAATGATGAACTCAGTTTGCTAAAGGAGAAGAAAGGGTTGGGGAGGTGCCATTATTCTTTTCTCTCCATTTGTATTTCTGGCTGTATAATCAGTATTTCCAGTCCCCACCCCTCACCCCAAGCTGGCAGAATGCACTTCTTTTCTCATAGGTGATAATACCGGAGACAAACACAAGAATTAGAACTTCATCGGCTGACCTGCCTCCATCAAGTCCTTCCCTTCATATCAAGATGGGCAGAGCCAGAGTAATCAGGAAGGGAGTGGAAGGCCCCTCCCTCACCCACCCCCTCAGTCTGATTACTTCCTCTTCTTCTGTGCTTAAAATAGACTATGCCAAACTGAAATAACCCAGGAGATTAAATTAAATTAAATCAGGCCTGGCTCCCAGGCAGTTGCTAATAAAATCATAAGCATTCACATCATTGTGGCAGACAAAGACAAAAATGTTTATTGGTCCTGAAGCACCACATCCCCCTGAAGAGGATGAATCCTTTGGAGACAAAGCCAGTAAGATAAACTTTTTTTCCAGTACCCTGGAACTAGAGACTAGGTGACAAGCAAGAAGAATCTGTTCTTCCTGACTTGCTTGAGGGAGCCCAGCTTCCAGTGGCCTTTCCTGGGTTTCCTTACCAGGTATGCCCTGGATGAGCATCAAGCATGATTCCTGGCTAGTCAGCAATGGTCCATTGGTAAGGAACTCTTTCTTCCGTCAGTCTGGGGGAAAGAATCAACTGTCTGACTCCTACCACCTGCAATATCAGTGACTTTCCCTTAAGTTTTTGGTCCCCCAAAAAGGCTCACAGCTGACTTTCTGAGGAACATACCTATCGGGGGGTACTGAGAGTTCATATGAACAAGACTATTAGTACCTGTCTCCGGAATACTAAGGTCCTCAAAGAAAGACAAAATAAGAATAAAGCTCCTTTTTAAAATCTTTGTACCTGTTCTACCATTGTCATCTTTGAGAATACAAAGCCAGAGATAAACATTAATTAAATGGATATTAATTAATGTTAGGGCTAAGAGATTTTTCACTGGCAAAGTCTCTTAGCATCTCAACCACAGGGGGAAGAAAAAAAGAAACCCTCATGTTCTCATTACCTTTGGCATCTCTCTCCCTGACTGGGCTTATATTAGCTACTTTTCTTGTTGTGACAAACTATCTAACATAAACTACTTAAAAGGTGAAGGGTTTATTTCAGAAGGTTCAGTCCATGGTTGCTTGTTCCCATGTGCAGATCATCACGGGGCAGGGGCATGAGGCAGAAGAGGTTCATATCTCAAGGTGGACATGAAGAAAAGAGAGACAGGAAGGGCCAAGGACAATATAATCCCAAGGACCCCCAATGACCTACGTCTTCAAATTAGGTTCTACCTCCTAAGGTTTCCCAGAACCACCAAAAATAGCATCACCAGCTGGGGACCAAGCATTTAAAATGTGAGCCTCTGGGGAAACATTTCATATTCAAACCGTAACAGGGCTCCATATGTCGATACCTTAGACCACCACAAGCCAGTCATGAGTATCAACCCTAATGAGATTCTACACTGACACTGACCAGGAATGATTAGGGGCTAAAGATCTTGAGTGCAAAGCTTGAATCCAGTGAAGTAAAGTGATTCCCAAATCCTTAATTTCCCAAGGTGCTTTAGTACCACTGAGCCATGGTGCTAAAATAATCACTGATGTACAAAACTTTCAAATAGAAAGAGAAATCAAATGGGAAGACAGCTAGCATTGTAGAATCCATAAATCAGAGACTGCCCGGGATGAAGATCCCCACAGAGCCTTGCAAGGTGGACACCTGCAATCTAAGTGTTTCTTGGCAGCTGGATTAAAGGCCCTGAAAGTCTGGGCATTATGCACACAGTTTATAAACCACGCAGGAGACACACCATTTTCCTAACTGTGGGAGGGCCTTGTGGCAGTGATTCATGGATAAAATGCACCTTGCTTTTCTTTCCTTTGCTGAATGGAAGCCAGGTAACCTGGCTTTCCTCAGGATAGAGGCTAAGAACTAGAGGCTTTGTTAGCATGATGCCAACTGGTTCAATCTCGCAGTTGGAATTCCTTGTGAAAGCAAAGCTCTGGCACTGACAGGCCACAGGTCTGCCAAGTAAGCAACACAGCCTGCAGACAAAGCTGCCGCAGGGGAGAATCACTGAAGACCAACAGCTCAAAACACAGTCTGGAGGGCTTTGTCCAGTTCCTGGGCTGTAATCAACCATCTCCTCCTTGTCCCACATTCTAACTGTGATCCCATTCAAAGGACTCTGCTTCCTGCAGTTACCACCACTACTGAACCTCTTCCACACCATTTTCACTTAGAACCTGGTGTGCTGTTTTACAGCTTCTAAATAAAAGGGGTAATTAATGTGCCAGGTGGCTGAACTGGACAAATGTCACCAAATGAAATTTTTCCTTATCCTTAGCTGTTTCAGGAACATGTTCTTTTGTTCAATAGAACCCAAGGAGTCACATCAAACTTTTATACAGAAGCTTGAGACACTGTTACGGCTCTCTAGCAAATTTCATGGATGAGCAACTTGGTTAAGAAAAAGGACACCCAAGTAGATGGCAGGAGCCTGACTCCCAAACCAACTTTCTGCACAGTCCTGGTTGAGTCTTGTGGTAGTACTGCCTTACTTATCGGTTTGTCTGTTTAGCTCCCTTGCCACACATCCCCATTTCCAGAAAGTGACTTTTCCTGATGCACCACTTTACCTTCTAGGCTCAGTCGATTGGTCCAGAAAGGGAACACGACCCGGAGTGAGCCAATACATCCCTTTCCCAGAGGTTCAGATTTGTGCCTGACACAGTAGGAAAAGTGTCGCTGTGAAGAGGTAAAGCTATAGAAATGTCTAGGGCCGTATTTTCTGCCTCTGAAGAAAGTCTAACTCACTGTGTGTGGGGGGTGGGGGTTGGAGAAGGAATGGATGAATGACAGTATGTGAAAAGGAGAACTGACATACAGAAAGTCAGCCTCTGGTTCTACATGTTCTTATGGCCCCACAGCATCCTCACCTCATAAAACACCTCAGGCTTCTTTTTTCTTTCTGCCTGAGTTGACTGAATTTGGTTTTATCCCTTTCAACCTCAAATGCTCTGCCTAGTAATCACATTCCCTAAGGCTTGGTTTATGTGCTTGAGAGGTGAGAGGGCTAGACTCCATGAGAGCCTTTCAAACTTGGCTGTACAGATCTCAAGGTCATGGAGAAGGAGGAGGATGGTCACTTTAATGGGAATATCATTTCAAGTAAGATGTCACTGGGGGGGTTTTGCAATTCAAACTTGCTTGGAAATTGCTGGAAGCCTCTCCTGTCTCACCCAGCTGCAGAGTTCCTGGAGTCTGACTGACATTTCTTCAAGAGGGTGCCAACCAATTGGCATGGATGGTTAGCTCTTTCTCTCCCAAACCATTCTCACAGCAACCGAATGCTAAACCTAAAGGGAACCTCAGAGTTCAAACAGTTCCAGTGTCTTAAAGTGAATTTTCAGAAGATGAAGGGGAAACAGAGGGAGAGTGACAGGACCAAAGTCACCACCAGGTGAAATCTTTAAGGTTGATACTCTCAGCGTACTTACTATACACTGTTCCTCTCTTACAGGATGCTTTCAGAGTGATTTCCCAGTGTGTTCTTGTGTCTAGCTTGTAGGCATGGTAAAGGAAAAAGAAATGAAGTCTGGGATGAGGTTTTCCTGGTTGTAATTGAAGTACCATTGTGGTTATAGCTATGTTGTGAATGAGTCAGGATTTAATGTATCAATAAAATGATATACTTTAATTCATCGAACTATATGATTTAATGTGACTCCATTACCAGAGTAACGATTCCTAATACTTGTTCAGCATCCATTAATGGTACCGTTGGGAATCAAATCCAACCACTATTTGAACCCAAAGCCCAATGCCATAGTGCCCAATAAAGCAAGTTGCTGCCATTATTATATAAGCAGAAGCCCCTCCTGGAACATTTCAAGGGTGCTGAGGATTTTTTTTTTTTCAAACATATACTGACATCCTTCAGAACCAGAAATTCTGAGGATTCAAAAGTCCCTCAGAATTGAATTTCTCAATCCTGTCAATTTCTCAGGATTGAGAAAGGTTGAAAAAGGTTTTAGGGTTATCCAAGTAGTTGGATATTAATAAGAAGTGAGACTGGACTGAGCTGTTTTTAACATGTACTTTCCCTTCAGGTCTCTGGGCAACTGTTACCCACAGAGTTTGTGGGTAGCCACCGAGGCAGCCTGTCAAATGAGAAGTGTTGGCCCTGCATAACCTGCACTACCACTTCTAGGAGAGTGACCTAACAAAGGGAGAGAGAGGCCACTGCAGTATTTCTCAAAGCAAGAGCCCTTCTCTGGGTACCTCTATCACACTCGCTGTGTGCAGTGAAGCAGACCTGCCTGGTACAGTGCCTGCCTTCACTAGGTTCAAGCTAGAGAAAAGCCACTTCCCTCAAGTAACCCTTCCTGACCCCGCACCCCCACCATGAAAACTTGTATAGGAGGTTTGCCTTTTTCTGTGCTTTTTCTTCATTATTCTAGGGGGGGAAAAAACCTGCCTTGGTTTGAAAAGGGACCCTGACTGTCTTTAATTAACCACAAACCTTGCATTAATTACAAAGGAAAATGGGAGGGAGAGCACAGCTACCATTCTTCTTGGTTCAGAAAGGCCCCTGTGGGAATGCTCTGGCACAGAGCTTCCTGCAGGTGGCCACAGCCCACTCTATTCAGACAGGGATATTTTAGAACCACCCCGGGAGTTACTTATCTTGTATTTTCTCAGGAAATCTGCATCTTTCCAAGTGGAAATGCCTAGAAGCTGAGAGGAACACAGCCTGATGTTTCTCCGCCATTTTGATGCCAATAATCAGAGTGTATACATTATACATTAACTGGACAATCCTTTATAAAACATCTGGAAAAATGTCTGTAGGACAGAAGAGCAATTAGTGTTGGAAAGAACTTAAGACAGTATCTGCCTATTCTGCTGGATCAATCTTACCTACCCTTGAAGATGACAGATTAAGAGAGGAAAAAAAAAAAAAACCTCTGCACTATTTTGGGACATTTTCATTGTCAAATCAAATAATTCCCAAACATGGTTCAAGTTCTCTTTTGTTGAGGAACCAAAAAAGGGGCATTTATTATTTATTTCCTCTTTTATCCCGATCCCCTAAGATGTCCTCCCCCAATCAAAGGGTTAAAAGAAAGTCTGAATGGAAGTGATTGAAAAACATCATTTGCAAGCTTCTCAGAGATTCTTCACTTGGCTAATGCATTGACTTTCTAGAAGAAGATCAAGTTCCTTGCAATAATTTCATGGCAATTAATCTTGTGCTTAAATGATAATCCTATAATTAGAAGCAATTAAAATCCTGCACAAGGATGACCTGCTCAGTCAATGTCAATGTCTCTTATGCCAATGGAGTAATCTTGAAAAAGGCCCCAGACATACTTTGCATCTCCCCTTCCAGGGATGCAGGTATTCAAAGCCTATTTCTACATGGCAGGAGTCACTGAAGTCCACGGAGATGAATGATGGGGCTCCTATAAAGGATCTGAAGGTCTGAGGATTGCTCTAAGCAGAAAAAGAAGCCATGCCATTTTCTCATGGATACCAGGATACTTTAAGATCAAGGCAAGTACTGCACTAAGGGAATAACACTGGCAACCCTTTGCCCCTCACCCAAATCTTCCTGCCTCCCACAGACATCCAGTGACTAAGCACCCAGCCTGGAAAGCTATGTTCAAATCACCGCAAAGAGAACTGAGCATGAATAACAATCTGTAGGAGGGCACACCGCTAGTTAGTACACATTTGACATTTAGCTGTGCCACCAATAAGTCAGAGCAAGGTATCCGAGTTGGGATGTAAACAATGACATGTCACTTCGAGAGGATGCAACCTTTCTCTTGGCTGATGTACATGTCTCTAAAGGATCCCAGAAGTCATATGGTTTCATGAAGGAGGATAAAACAGGATCTTTTAAACTAGACCCAGATGTAGGGCTAAAATAGGAAGAGTTGCTTGCATTTGGGACATAGGAGCACAGTATAAACCTGAGTAAATTTTTAATGCTGTGCCTTTTGCCTATTTCCACCCTCATCATTGTCATGGTTATCACTGTCATCTCAACAAGCATATGTTAGGCACCAATTTGAGGCACTGGGTTGGTGCAGGAGATAAGACAGTGTCTCTAATCTCAAAGGGTTTATGATGCCGTAGAAGCATCATAACACATAAATAAAAGCATAAATGAAATCATATTACAAATGTCAGGAAGAGCACGGAGAAAAATTGAGCATAAGATGTGAGGAGCGGCTTCATAAAGGTAACTGGAGCTCAGTGTTGAGATGTTCTTGAGAGAGCAGGGAAATATCACAAGCCAGGTGAGGAGTAGGAAATACAAGCAGGTTACTGCTGGCTATGTTGGGGAGGCTGCATGCAGCTTTTCTTTACAACTGGAATGTGGAGTAGAAAGGGGTGGGGAGCATAACAGATAAGACTGGGGAAGCAGGCAAGATACTGATTGATGAAGGGGTCACACAGATATATGACACAGATACTTAGGAATGGCCAATCAAGGAAGAAGAGTAGATACACCCACTGAAAACAACGCCACTTGTGGCCTAGAAGCTAATTCGTGAAAACATGTGTGGAATAATGGCTGGGAAAAACTAAACATTTTTCTGGTTCATACGCATTCCTGTGTATTTTTAGTGTGGAAGGTTCCTGTTTTCTTTTTGCAAAAGATGCACTTGCATAATAAGCACTTATGAACTCAAGACAGGTGACTTCTAGACACGATTCCTTCAAAGATGGAGAATATGAGTCAAGGAGGAATCTCAAAGAGAAAAGAACCAGGGGCAGTAAGAAAAAGCTAGCACTGACCAGCAGGGTGACAAAGGGCATATCCAGCCAAATGTTAACATGTGTCTAGAAGGGGAGTTTGTTTCCATTCTTCCTTGCCCATTTTAATTTGTCACTGTCAGGCAGGGAAGGCTTCAGCCAGATTTCCTGCTGCCATTTTTATTCCCAGCCATTATCTAAACCCTGGGAAATGGAGGCTCTGGGGGGAAATGATGACAGACCCTCACCCACAATGGTGCCAACAGTGCTGCCATAATTATAGGTATCACAGAGCCATCACAGAGAAGACTCAACTATTAATTGCAGGAAAGAAACAAGAAATTGCAAACATTTTAGCAACAGTGTGGACTGTGTCTGTACTCAAGAAATGATTGTGAACTAGTGAACCACCTTCTCTGGGCCAGAACCAAAGGTCAGTCATGTAATAAAGTAGGGAGGGGATACTGGGGCACTGAAAACAGATTAGCTCCAAGTAGCAGCTGTGTGACCTGGAGCCCCTGGAGCTCCCAAGTCTCAGTTTTAAGATGATGATAGTGGTGACAACAGCATTTTCCCCAAAGGTTTGTGATGAAACAATGGACAGGAAGCATCCAATCAGGGCCCGGTACCTGGCAGTGTTGGGTTCTCTTCTCACCAAACCTGGGCACTCAATTAATACTAGCAATGTCTTTGGTTTACCCTCAGTGTCCCCTTTTTCTGCACCTTCTACTTGTATCTTGATTGGCTGGTCATTCATTAGTATTCCCAATTTGTGAGAGCTCAAGCACAGAGAGGTCACAGGAAGAGGAAGCACCCTGGCTGGATGCCACCACTTCTTCCTGTTCCCACTTTCCTACCTACAAAATGAGAGAGTTCATGCTTGCTAAGTATGGCCCCATGGAAAAGTAATGCAGTTCCACATTGCTTTCAGAATTGATGGATGCTAATGGAATAATATATTAGTAACTTTAGCATAGTTGTGACCAAAATAACCAAGAGAACAACTTAAAGAAGGGAAGTATTTATTTTGGCTCATGGTTCCAGAGGGTACACACCATGGTTGGTATGCCCCGGGGAACTTGGACAGAACATCATGGTGCCAGGAGTGTGTGGTGGAGGTGAAGGAGGTTCTTCACCTCATGGCAGCCAGGAAATAGAGAGCAGGAAAGAGACTGGTGACCAGGCATCATCTTCAAAGATATGTCACCAGTGAGCAACTTCCTCCAGCCAGGCTCCTAAAGTTTCCAGAACCTTCCAAAACAGTGCCACCAGCTAAGGACCAGACATTCAACTTATGAGTCTTTGGGGGAATATTCCAAATTGAAAGTATAATAATTAGTGAAACTTCTACAAACCTTTTAGAGAAAGGATACTTTGCTATTGAATAGCAGTTTCCTTTATATATTAAGGGCTTTACTAGTATGCAAGCCCAAACTAAAAGTGATTTCTCATATATGCAGGAGGCATAAAGTTTGTCAATATTATTTTTAGAGACACAAGTCTGCTTGAAATCGAACCTTCCACAGAGCAACACTGAGTTGGTGTCTTTGATGTAGGCATAGGAACCCCCAGGAGGTGAAGACAGGTCCCCAAGGGGAGGGCAGATGCAGAATGCAAGGGACCCACTCAACCATTCTCTAAGTCCCTCATGTTTATTTCAAGAGACATCTAGAGTTGGTTCTTCCGATTACTACTGTGCTCACGCTACTTGTTGTACCCATGTACACATGCCTATATAGGACTCCTTTGGCTGATTCACTCAAGTTGTCTTTTTTCCTTGTCTTCCTAGGTTATTTGGAAAACGGGTAAAATGCACAAGCTTCCAGGGACATAGACTATGGCTGGCTTCCAGAACCTTGGCAGTACCTGACCATCCATGTAGCTGTGCAGGTCTGAGAAACCTGCCTCTAGCAGGGTACATATGGCAAGACCTATGCAGCTAGCCCCAGGAGGTGCTCAGAAATGCTCAGTGACTCTCTTGCATTGACTGTATTAGCTGGAGCCACATGAGAACTCTTCATGAATGGGGCTGCAGAACCCAGCTTCAGTGCAGAGCCTTAAACAAACACTCAAGATCAGGACAGGATAATCACGTCACCTTTGGTCTACTGTCCACTAAAGGGAAAGACACCAGAGCCCATGAGCAGTAGTTTGTGAGGCTCAGAGAAGTATAAGAACCTACACTGGGAAGATGAACCACCGGCAAGCAGATGGCACTTCACCTGGGGGTTTTCTTCTAGTTGAGAATGCTCTATACAGCATCAGATCATCCTCCAGACATCTATAACACTGTCCAGCTTTTTGGAAATTCATGGTTGTGAAGGTGAAAGAACAGTACAATAAATGCTGACATACTCTTCACCTAGGTTCACTAATTGTTATTATTATTTTTGCAGTACTGGGGTTTGAGCTCGGGCCCTTGAGCTTGCTAGGCAGGCATTCTAAAATTTGAGTTGTGCCCCCAGCATCAGTTATTTTTGGATGGGGTCTTCCATTTTTTGCTCAGGCCAGCCTGGACCTTGATCTTCCTACTTAAGCAACCGGGATGATAGATATGCGCCACTGTGCCAAGCTTATTTGTTGAGATGGAGGTCTCACTACCTTTTTGCCTGGGTTGGCCTCAAACTGTGATCCTCCCAATCTCTGCTTCCTGAGTAGCTGGGAGTACAGGTGTGAGAACCCAGGCCTTAGAGTCACTAATTATTATTTGGCTTCAGGTGCATTTGTCTGCACATGTGCTCCCTATCCTTCCTACTTTTTTTTTTTTGCCTAGCTTTTGTGTTTGTTGAGCCATTTGGAAGTTGCAAATGTCAGTAAAAATGACTCCTAAAATATTTCAGCAATCCTCTCCATAATCACATTACCATTACCACTCAGACATTTCACACAGATACAAAAACATCTCATATCCCTCCAAATGTCTTTTAGAGCTGTTTTTGTTTTCTGGACCCAGGATCCAATCAAGTGTTACAGATTGCATTTGGTGGTCATGGCCCTTTAGTCTCTTAATCAAGAACAGTCCCCTTCACTGTTTTGTTTTTTGACATTGATCTTTTGGAAAAGCCCAGGCCCATTATGTGGAATGTCTCAGAGTCTGGATGACTGTTCCCATCCCCACTACAATTAAATTCAGATTATAAGATTCTGGCCAGAACACTAGCTATGTGATAGTATCTACCTTCTATGACATTGTATCAGGAGGAAACCCTTTAAGTTTGTGGTATTTGGGGGGAAGGATGAAAGTCCTACGCTGAAGTCCTAATCCCAATGTGACGGTATTTGGATGTGGGCCTTTGGGGAATAATTAGGCCATGAGGTGGAGTCCTCATGATGGAAGTAGTGCTCTTACAAGAGAAGACAATAGAGCTGGCTTGCTGCTTTCTGCCATATGAAGGTAGAAGATGACAATGATCATTTGCAAACCAGGAAGAAGGACCTGACCAGATATCAGATCTGCCAGTGCCCTGATCTTGGGCTTCTAGTATCCAAAACTATGAGAAATAACTGTTTGTTGTTTAGACTACCCAGCTGTGGTATTGTTATGGCAGCCTGAACCAAGTCCTTAAACTCGATGACTCGGATGAGGCAATACGTATCTAATCAACAACAATGCACAGCAAGACATGTAGTTCAAACACAAGCATTCTCACCGTATACCCTCAGTGGGACATGTTCTGAGGACTTCTTAAAAATTGGAACTTATTGAACTTTATTTACAATGTTTGTGTTTGGCAGAGGTTATTGTTATAACAGTTCTGAAACTCTGTTGCACCTAACATGGGATAAAAAATGCCTAAGCACATTGATATTTTAGGAATGAAGGTCTTACTGAGGAAGCAGGGAAAATCAAGCAGTGGAAAGGAAGGGTGAGAGTCAGAATTGGAAGCACCAGTGTGAAGTCCTTAAAAAAAAGAACCTACTTCTGTCAACTGAAAAAGCTTAGAAGGACTACAACCCAGGAACACTGAGCACCCCCAATGCCCATATCTTGGATTCTAAGTATTATTTCACATTTAAAAATGGAAAAAAAAACCAGTAAAAATTAAAAACCAAAAACAAGGTTCCTTGAAGTAATGACTGAAGTACAAGTGGTGCATTCCTATGGTCCCAGCTACTCAGGTGGCACAGTTAGGTGAACTGCGGTCTGAGGTCAGCCTGGGCAGAGTTAGCACAAAAGCCTGTCTAAAAAAACAAACTAAAAGTAAAAAGGTCTAGGATTGTAGTTCAAGTGGTAGAGTTCAAGTGATAGAGTTTGCTAGGCAAGCTCGAGGTCCTGAGTTCAATTCCCATTACCACCACCAAAAGAAAAAAAAAAGATGGATTATGTCAAAAAAGTACCAGAGTCAGTTTGGAGAGGCTTTTACTGGCCAAATATGGGACAATTTGCACATCAAAGGAAAAAAAGAGTAAAAACAACCTGTGAGCCCAAACTGGTACTTTAACAAAACACAGGAGGAGATAAACAGAAAGCTATTCATTCAGAAGAACCAGCTAATGAACACACGGGGAATGATGGCATTAGGAAATGACCATTTGCAGCCATCCATGTTACCTCTGATGACTCTTCAGCGGATGCTTAATTCCACTGAGTGGCAGGTTCCTGGACTCCAAGTACAACAGCTGGACTCCTTACTAATTACAAACAACAACAACAACAACAAAAAGACACCTTTGCAGTGGAGTGGTCCACTGAGAACACTTTAACCAGGTGACCAAGTGTAGCATCACTAATAGCAGACACTCAGATTGTACCTGAGGATAAGCAGCCTCTGGCAGGCACCCTCATTCTAGCCTAAACAAAAGGATCATATTCATCAGCTGTATCCCTTTCTGCATTCCTGGTTTCAAATCCCATAGCCAGGATTTTAGTTAAAAGAAATTACCTCCAGCTAATACCTTTTTCCTTAAATAAGCAGTTTGGTCCGACTCCTTCCTGCTGACATCCCCCAACTGCCGGCTCTCAGAAAAGCATCAGGTAAACAACAGGCTACCTCTGTGCTCCTATCACAGCATCAACAGAGAAAGTCCATGGTCACTGTGAGCTTCAGGTGGAGTCTGGAGCTCAGGCTAGAAGACTGATGCTCTGCCGTGCTGAAAACATCCACCTGCAACTAAAACCTTCCTGTTTGTAAATGCCATATGAACTTGAAATCTACACTACACACCCCCTCAGCTGAGCAATCTATAAACTGTGAAAACTGTAATCCTAATTGCTTGAACATAGTGATAAACACATTTCTTTCCAGATTTTTCCACTCAAAATTCCTGAAATCCTGTATGGTATGGTGCCTCCTGAACCCACTACATCTTTGCCTGGAATGCCCAGCCCTGGCCTGTCTTCCTACCTAAACTGCCATTTTTTTGTGTGAAGCCACCACCTGCAGCTTCCTCTACTGAGGCACCTTACCCCCAAAACCTCACTGCACCTGCAGGGCCCTAGTGCACACCCCAGTTCCTTTTCATGTTGAACTCCTTCACAAAGACATGCATTCCACATTGAGGTCCATGTCTTCATCATCCTAGCTTTCTCAGTGCTTGGTAGAGAGCCAGACACATACCTAATAAATATAACACAAATGGATGAATCAAAGAATGAACGATTATTATACGAAGCCGAGGCTCAGTGCCTTGATGTTTTTCTCATCACAGTAACAGGGTGGTGAGCTGTAATACCTGGGGAGGTGAGACCCAGACACTGAACTACACTGGGTCCTAGATGGAGGACACAAGGCCAGGTCTGTATGCTGCAGGGAGCCCAAGACCGGGAAGAAGGCCTCCCCTTTCCCATGGGAACTCAGGTTAGAACTTCAGTCTCCATGATACATTAACAACACAAAGTATTTGAGAAAATCAGACTCTTCTGTAGAATAATCTGTCTGCTCCTGAAACAGCTGTACTGCAATGTATTTGTTTTATTTACTTACAATGTTAAATTGAAAATTGGTTCCCATGAGGAATGTTTTTTATTGCTTCTCCAAACAAAATTTAAAAAAAGCCCATCAGAATGTAAAAAATCTATTAAAATCATCTATTGGAAGAAAAATATTGACACTATTCTGATAACATCAGCACCATTGCACAAAGGTAAAAAAAATAAAAATATACCATAAAGGGAGAGGCCTTTCCCATAAACACCACACCGATCCAGGAAGAAAATGCACCTCTGATTTCAAAAGGGTGATTTCCATCTCAATGCAAAACTCTCACTGGGAGTTTCTATGTTACTTTGGAAATTATTTTCAACCTGAGCACTTCTACACAGGTAAAATGGGGACTGAGCTAAATTAGCCATTAACACAGCTGCGCAGGGGTTAGATTCAAACGCATTTTCCAAGAAATCGCTTGCATTTGGATCATAAGCTCTGCTCATTATGGTTTATTGTTTATATTTGTGTTCTCATTAAGACCAAGCTAATTCCCACATTCCATTTAGTCCCTCAATGATAATTCAACGGAACTGTGGGAGAGGTCCACAAGACAATGAGTTTATATGCATTTATATGCATGATGGTACTCAGCATAAAGAAAGTCCAGTTCGATGAATGGTAATTACGCGATAGGCACTTTGTGAGTGGTAGCTGCTGACTCCAGAAGCACGTCTCAAGACATACTCTTACCTGGACTATTTGGTTGGGAGGAAGTTTAGGAAGGTAATAGTTGGAGCAAATACACCTGTCACTGACAGCACTGCTCTATAGGGCTTTGCTCAATTAGCATCAGGCAAAGCCAGGTGAGGGAGGTACAGGAACTCTACTACTTTTGCAACTTTCTTAAAAATATAAAATTACTTCAAAGTAAAAATTTCAAGCTTCAGCATTCAAGGCAGGGGGGAGGGAGTAAGGAGGATTGTGAGTTCAAGACCAGTCTGGGCTAGATACTAAGACCCTATCTCAAAAAAACAGGACTGGAGATGAAGCTCAGTGATAAAGTGCTTGCTTAGCATGTAAGAGGCTTTGGGTTTATTCCCTCTAAAATCAGGAACGAGACAAGGATGCCCACTATCTCCACTCCTATTCAACATAGTACTGGAATTCCTAGCCAGTGCAATTAGACAAGAAGAAGGAATAAAAGCAATACAAATAGGTAGATAAACTGTCAAAATATCCCTATTTGCAGGCGATAGGATCCTGTACCTTAAAGACCCAAAAAACTCTACTCAGAAGCTCTTAGACACAATCAACAGCTATAGCAAGGTAGCAGGATATAAAACCAACATAGAAAAATCATTAGCATTTCTATACACTAATAATGAACAAACTGAGAAAGAATATATGAAAACAATTCCATTTACAATAGCCTCAAAAAAAAAATTAAATACCTGGGTGTAAACTTAACAAAGGATGTGAACGACCTCTACAAGGAAAACTATAAACTTCTGAAGAAAGAGATTGAGGAAGACTATAGAAAGTGGAGAGATCTCCCATGCTCATGGATTGGTAGAATCAACACAGTAAAAATGTCTATACTCCCCAAAGCAACCTACATGTTTAATGCAATTCCCATCAAAATTCCAATGACATTCATCAAAGAGATTGAAAAATCAACCGTTAAATTTATTTGGAAATACAAGAGGCCACAAATACCCAAGGCAATACTTAGTAAAAAGAACAACACTGGAGGTATCATAATATCTGACTTCAAACTATATTACAAAGCAATAGCAATAAAAACAGCATGGTACTGGCACAAAAACAGACATGAAGACCAGTGGAACAGAATAGAGAACCCAGATATGAAGCCACACAACTATAACCAACTTATCTTTGACAAAGGCGCTAAAAATATACGATGGAGAAAAGACAGCCTCTTCAACAAAAACTGCAAAAAACTGAAACTAGATCTATGTATATCACCCTAGACCAATGTTAACTCAAAATGGATCAAGGATCTTAATATCAGACCCCAAACTCTAAAGTTGGTACAGGAAAGAGTAGGAAATATTTTGGAACTAATAGGTATAGGCAAGGACTTTCTCAATGGAACCCCAGCAGCTCAGCAACTAAGAGATAGCATAGATAAATGGGACTTCATAAAACTAAAAAGCTTCTGCTCAAAAAAAGAAATGGTCTCTAAACTGAAGAGAACACCCACAGAGTGGGAGAAAATATTTGCCAGCTATACATCAACAAAGGACTGATAACCAGAATACATAGGGAACTCAAAAAACTAAATTCTCCCAAAATTAATGAACCAATAAAGAAATGGGCAAGTGAACTAAACAGAACTTTCTCAAAAGAAGAAATTCAAATGGCCAAAAAAACACATGAAAAAATGCTCACCATCTCTAGCAATAAAAGAAATGCAAATTAAAACCACACTAAGATTCCACCTTACCCCTGTTAGAATAGCCATCATTAGCAACTCCACTAACAACAGGTGTTGGCGAGGATGTGGGGAAAAAGGAACCCTCTTACACTGTTGGTGGGAATGCAAACTAGTACAACCACTCTGGAAAAAAATCTGGAGGCTTCTTAAAAATCTAAACATAGATCTACCATATGATCCAGCAATACCACTCTTGGGGATATACCCAAAAGACTGTGACACAGGTTACTCCAGAGGCACTTGCACACCCATGTTTATTGCAGCACTATTCACAATAGCCAAGTTACGGAAACAGCCAAGATGCCCCACTACTGACGAATGGATTAAGAAAATGTGGTATCTATACACAATGGAATTTTATGCAGCCATGAAGAAGAATGAAATGTTATCATTCGCAAGTAAATGGATGGAACTGGAGAACATCATTCTGAGTGAGGTTAGCCTGGCCCAAAAGACCAAAAATTGTATGTTCTCCCTCATATGCAGACATTAGATCAAGAGTAAACACAACAAGGGGACTGGACTCTGATCACACGATAAAGCGAGAGCACACAAGGCAGGTATGAGGATAGGTAAGACACCTAAAAAACTAGATAGCATTTGTTGCCCTCAATGCAGAGAAACTAAAGCAGATACTTTAAAGCGAAAGATGCCAATAGAAGGGTACTAGGAACTAGAGAAAAAGTTAGTTCGAGAAGAATTAATTTAGAAGGTAACACACATGTACAGGAAATCAATGTGAGTCAACTCCCTGTATAGCTATCCTTATCGCAACTAGCAAAAACCCTTGGTCCTTCCTATTATTGCTTATACTCTCTCTTCAACAAAATCAGAAATAAGGGCAAAATAGTTTCTGCCTGGTAGCAAGGAGGGTAGGGGGGAGAAATGACCCAAACAAACATTGTATGCACATATGAATAAAAGAAAAAAAAAAAGGCTTTGGGTTTGATCCCCAGCACTGCAAAAAAAAAAAAAAGTTTTCAAGATATTATTACTGATTACTGATTTCTTTGAGTTTGGCTTTTTGTATGTAGGACTGGATTTCCTCCACAAAATAACTATATTTTATTTTATTTTTCAAATTCTGAGGATCAAACCCAGAGCCTTGCATACAGTAGGCAAGTTTTCCACCACTGAGCTACATTCCCAGCCTGATAACCACCATCTTAAAATTCCAGACTAGTGGCATGGCTCAAGTGGTAGAGTGCCTACCTAGTGAACTGACGGTACTGGGTTCAACCTCCACAACCCCTCCCCACCCATAGATTTCAATTATTATTGGTACAATATTTAAAATATCATTGAAATTTTTAACTACTAACTTTATCATCTGTGTGACATTGGGGAAAATTCATTTCCTTGTGCCTCAATTTCTTCATTTATAAAGTAAAGATCATAAAGTGAACTTCCTCACAGGATTAAATTAGTTAAACATGGAAAGTGCTTTGAAAGTGGTCCCTTTGTGGAAATCTCTCAACAAGTGTCAATTGCTGCTGCTGTAATAGTCTGACTGTTTCAACAAATTTATATGTTGAAACCTAATCCCCAACATGGCAGTGCTGAGAGGAGAGAACGTTTGGAAATGATAAGGCACAAGGCTCCAGCATGGTGAGTGAGGTCATCACCCTCATAAAAGAGATCAAAGGGAGCATGTCTGCCCGTTCTGCCAAGTGAGAGCACAGCTTTCCTCACCTCAGCCACAAGGACACAGCAAGAGGTGCCATCTATAAAGCATGTGAGCCTTCGCTAGACACTGAATCCCCGGGTGCCTTCATCTTAAACTTATCACAATAGAAATAAATTTCTATTTATAAATTATCCAGTCTAAGGTATTTTGTTATAGCAGACTGAATGGAATAAGACATTATCATTATTAATAATTACTCTGGGGAATTCACATTCCCAGAGTAAAGCTGTATCTGTACAAACTAATTTAACTCTCAAAAGACATGACTGCATACTGGATGATTTTCATGTGTGAAAAGTCCACGTCCAATTCAGTGAAAGAAATGACCCTGATCATCCTATAACTGTGAGTCCAGTTCAAGTCTTGGCAGAGATGGAATGATTAGTACGATGGGACCTGACCTTCTCTTTTACCCATGTGCCACCACAGCCAGGGCACCTGTGCCTTTCTGTGCACTGTTACATCTACAAGGCTCTTTCGACTCATGGATGAGACTGCACAATTCAGGAGGAATCAGGCAGTTGCTGCTTTTATTTCAGAAGAAGGCATGGGGCACAGAGTGTGTTTTGCTTTATCCATAAACACAATGAATTACAGGTCAACATTTAAAAACTCGGTCCAAGCATTTTTGCCTTACAGCAAGCTGTACAGTGTCTCGTGTAAACCCCACAATTAAACTCTGACTGTTCACCTGTGATGGTTATTCTATTGCTGACAGCAGTAGCTTTGGAAAGAGGTAAAGGTAAGGAACAGCATAACAATGTTTAGTCACTAGGCATTCTACTTGATGTTCCTCAATCCCTTCCCACCTACGGTGGCTATGCTTTATGCTAATTTTCACTTATTGCATGCTCTCTGCCCCCATACATGGCTTTGACAAAACACAAGCCTTAGGAGAAAAGAGGGAGGAACAGGAGTGAGGTTGGGGCGTGCATTGCAAATGTTCTCGTCAAGTTCACCGTCCCTGAGAAGCCCCACTTCCTCTGGGCAGAGAGCATGGGTACAGGTCAGAGAGGTCTGGGCAGTGCAGACTCTTGACAAGAGCATCAGCCCCACAGAAGAGAAATTTAGGTGACAGCCATAGCACCACATGGAAGGGCACAACAGGGATGGTTTAGAGAAAGTAAGGAAAGAAAGTTTGTTTCTCTAAAACAAACAAAAAAATGTCTATGTATATGATGGGGACTTCATTCACAGTTCCATCTTGGCCATTAGCTATGGTTGGCTTGTCTCATGAGTTATCCAGAGGCAAGTTATACTACCCTTCTCCTAGCAACACCTCAAGATCCTTTGTTTGGTTTCCCTGCATTCTGACCTCAGAAGAAACTGTACTTATTTTTCAAAGGAAAAAAAATGTAAAGATGTTTCCCAAAGTAAGCTCTCTTTGGAACCCTTGACCTTTCCTTTTTTTCTTAAATAGACACTTCCTGCCTTTCTACTATGATGTCTTCTATTATTTACAAATATTAAAGTCAGTTTTTTCAACACTTAGGATAACTTAGAATCCTAAATATAAATGGGAACATAATACCTTTGCAGATCAAATGAAGACAAAAGGACTTGTCAAGGGAAAAGCACTGATGAGGGAGCCCCAAGGGTATGGAAACAAGAAAGCTGTCTGAGAGTTAGATCAGAAGTCAACATGGAGTGGATGGTGGCACAGAGAAGCAAAGTCATGTTGAGGACACAGGACAGGTCCTGGGTGGCCAAGACTCCATGATAATTTGGTTGAGTATGTTGATACACTGAAAGTAGATCTGGTGAGAAAACTGAAGGAAAAGCCAGGTAATGAAAGAGTCCACCCAGACACAGCCCCATGAGGGAGAATCCTGGCCCACAGTTAAGGAAATCCAATCTGTGGCTGGTCCATGTGTTGGAAGTGCACATAGAATGATGGATGGTTAGAAGCAAGGGTTGGAGTGAAATGTTTCATTCCTGTTCCTTACTTCTTAACTCTGCAATGCTGTAAGTTACCCATTTCTCTGTGTCTCAGTTTCCTTTTCTGGATAATGAGGCTAATAATCAAGAAGATGTGAGGACTAAATAATCTATATGAATACCTGGCACTGTACCTAACACAGCAGAGGGAGAGAGAGAGAGAGAGAGAGAGAGAGAGAGACACACACACACACACACACACACACACTGATTGCTGCTATAGTTCAGGTGGATTTATCAGGTCATTACAGCCTAATGTCACTGAGCATACCATCCTCCACCCATCTGCCTTCCCTGCTCTACTTCTAGTCTCATCAATAGCAATTTTATTAATTGGCTTCCCTATCCCCATATCAGTACCAAGAGAACACACTGGTCATATTGTCCAAATACTGGGATCCACACAGTGGCTGTGACTCTGTATGACACTGAGTGTTTGGGAATTCAGATGTACAGACCAGTCTCCTAGAGATGTGTTCACCAAGTCTCCAGGACTCAAAGATGGTGATGATGGCCTGAGTGCATCCGTTCCGGCCCCAACCCTGCCTTGGCATCACCTTGACCTTTGCCTAGACATGCTACCCCTGGCCAAGCACATCTTACCTGTGACATGGAGCTTTTCATCGCTGACCTCGGCCTTCAGGTAAATCCGCCCCCTCTTCTCTGTGTGATCCATTCCACAGAGGCTGGGGACGTTTATCACACACTGCTTGTGAACATTCATGTCGCAGGCTGTGAATCAAGAAAGCCAAGGGTAAGGCTGGCCATATGGACTGACAGTACTTCCTCTGTGTTTTTGGTATATGCACAGACGTGGGAGTGAGTTACCCCCTAACTTGCTACTTTGCTATAATGTTTTTGGTGACATAAAGGACTGTTAGCAGATGTCCTTTCCAGCACAGGCTTCGTGTGAGTGAC
This sequence comes from Castor canadensis, assembly GCF_047511655.1. NCBI lineage: Eukaryota > Metazoa > Chordata > Mammalia > Rodentia > Castoridae > Castor > Castor canadensis. The sequence continues at coordinate 21,744,993 of NC_133396.1, read as the reverse complement.
AGTATCCTAAAAATATTCATTCCATATTTGCTCAGTCTTCACCAAACTAAAATACCTCAGTTGTTCTTCTGTAACCATTTCAAATATTTAACAAAATCCACTCAGGTAAATGTGTACAAAGCTCAGACTAATTAAGTTTATGTACACACAAGCATATAATATGCAAATTTTAAACAGAGGATACTTTTTGCCAAAGAATTCCTTCTGCCTTTCTGAGCTCACTACTGAGAAAGTGACAATCTGTGGGCTGAGTATAGGAAAGTTAAAAAAAATTTTTCTTTTCCTCAACTAACCCAGTATTTTCAAGAAGGTGTAAGTACACTTTTTTTTTAAGAACTTGTGTTTGATATTTTAAACCTGTCTTCAATATTTAAATATTATTCCAAGTAAAACAAATACACGCCTGGCATAAGCCATTTCTTACAGCTGACATTATGTGGGTGAGACGGGCGGAGGATAAAAAAGATCAGTCTTATTGCAATGAACCAAAGCAACCCTGAAAAGAACTCCAAAAGCTGACTGCAAACATGAAATTGTGTAGGAGTTTAAGCTCTACCCTCCTGCTACCTTCAGGCTTCCTGGAGGGAAGGATGGCCGCTGGGATTTCACAAACCCTCCCTGGGATGCTAACAAAGTCATTCTACAGTCTTCAAGGTGGAGCCTTCCTATCCTTTTCATTTCCAGTATTTGATTTGAAGATGACAACGTAAACTGATCAGTGGTTTATGAAATTTTTTTAGTAGTGGAACCAATTTTTCAAGCAGAATCCTAATATGTAAACAAGATGAGTGTTATTAGCACAAATTTAGTTAATAAATTCAAATTTATACCATTTAGTTATTATAAGGACAGCCAGTAAAGCCAAACAAAATCCTAAAACAGCTGTTAAGGATGCTAGTTGATATTGCTAGGGTATGTCCCTCAAAAGTTTGTATGTTGGACACTTACCCCCAAATGCACATGATAATGGTATTTGGAGGTAGGACATTTGGGAAGTCATTAGGATTAGATGAGATTGTGAGGGTGGGGCTCCCAGGATGGCATTTGTGGCTTTGTCAGAAGAAGCAGCAAGATCTGGTTTGGCAGCTTGGTCTGTCTTTCCACATGAGGCCTCTGCCATGTTATGATGCAGCACCAAGCCCTCAGCACATCCAGAAACACAAGGGCATATGCCTTATCAGCCCAGTAGGCCCCTCAGTTGAGTGGATGTGACAGGAGACACTTGATTCTGAGTTCTGCCCAGGAGTGAGGATGGCAATATAACCTCTCCAGTGCCTCACTTGGTCAAGGTTGCATGGAAGTAACACATTCAGGTGTTCATTTTTGTTCCGGGTTTTAAAATAGTTAAAGGTATATTTATAAATGCACTTAGAATTAGTACTTGTAGAGACCCTGAAAACTGAATCTTTGGAATCCCAGGGTTTCTTGAAACATATAAGGCCACTGGCCTGGGAGATAACAAAGTTTACATTAGGCTGTTAAACTGTATAACTTTATGAGGAAGGTCAATTCCTGTGTTCTGAGAAACTCTATAATACCCTCACATATATTAATTTTTTATATATTGTGTTTGTTCCATGTAGGATATAAATACAATACTTTGGCCACTGTAATAGTCATTAATGAATGAGACCATGCTGCAGGTTCCATAATATCTGCCTGTCTATTAGAAAAACAGGCTTTGCCATTGCCTTTTCATGTCCTAAGAACATAAACTTTTATTCAAATGAATAGCCTGGGGAATCTCATAATTTAAGAATTAGCAAAGCAGAGTTTCCACAGTTGTTTTTCTTTTCTCCTGGCATTTGTTGGAGATGGAAATGAGACAAAAGAGGAGGATGGAAAAGGACTCCTGTCCTTCTTGTCAGAGGTCCTTGGTGATTTCATCTTGAGCTGGTCTGCTCTAAATCTGATCTGTTTATGAACAGGCAGGATGAGTGAACTTAAGTAAGATGCTATCCTGGTTTTTATGTTCATTTTAGCTCCAGTTTTAAGGAGAGCCTCCTGGATTTTTCCATAGTCCACCCACTAATTAGAGACATAGAAAGATAATGACTGTGGTTGCTTAGCTTATTTTTTGAAGCCAACCAAATGTGGAATCTGGAGGTGGGGAGTTTTCTTTGGGGTTTGACTAGCCTGCATTTTATAAGGATTGAAGATTTCTCCCATTTAAAAAAAACAAAACAAAACTGACAGTACCCACTTACTTCATTTATAAACCAAGTGCTTTTTTGGCTCATAATTAGGCAAGTAAGTAGTTTAATAAGCCAGAACTTGGACAGAGGAGAGATTCTACACTGTTCAATTTGGTCTGCATCTGAACCAATTCTCTCTCTTGATGAATTGGTGTTGAGAAGTTACCAAACCTTCAGCACTCAGTAAATCTGGGCATAAGCTGCAGAGCTTCACTATCTACTGGAAGAGAAAACTTACTTACTGTCACATTTCATCCCTTGGTGGATAAGTCCATACAGCAGCGATCCACAGTGATCACAGAAGGTGGGGCTTCCATAAGTGTGGATTTTAAATTTGTGCTTGCTTCTGGGATCCTGCAGAGAGAAGTACAATGCTCATTCCAGGCATGAAAAGGCCACAGTTTTGGATTAAGTCAAGCTCATACCCCATATCTACTGTCAAGGTTCAGTAACACCAGACTTTGTACTATTCTCTAAAGTCATACGATGGGTGTCCATGACATTGCCATGTCAGATTTCAGTGTAACAAATACCCATGTTTCCTCTCTTCGTGGGGTGTAATTTGCACATACCATCGTAATGTTTCCACCAAAGCTATCACTTCTGCTGGGTGCTTATGCAGTTCTCTGTCCCCCAGGCACCTAGCAAGCTGAACTGAATAACCCTCGATCTGGATCCTTTGGGAAATCTCTTGTACAAGTTTTCCAGACGCACAATACGCTGTGAAACCAGATATATGCCCAACCTCACAGGATCAGAACTGCTTCTAAAGTATTATGAACATTGGATGGGGACACTCCAGCGTGGTTAGATAAAAAGTGGAAATGCACCAGAATTACACTTCCTCTATCACTGCCACAAATTCATTACCTTTTCTAGCAGACCCCACAATGTGCGACGGTACCACTAGACATCTGTTTTCCTAAGTAAAGTCTGTGTTCCTCAATTCACAGATAGATTACAGACAGGGATACAAAAACTCTCTATAATAGGCCATAGTGGCTCAGAGCCTGGATTCTGGAGTCTCTCTGGATTCTGCTATTTTCCAGAAGCATGAACCTGGACAAATGATTTATCTTTTCTGCCTCAAGTGCAAACTGGAGAATCAATAATACCTGTCTTATGTGGTTGCTGTGAAGACAAAACAAGTCAATCTGTAAAATGCTTAGAGGGCTGCTTATGCAGGCCGAGTGTTGTGTAGATAGAGTAGGCAAGCTTTCTGGCTTCTTAGGCCCCTGTCAACCAGCCAAGGAGAGGGCTGAATCAAATGATCATTTTGCTTTATTTGAATTACAAAACAATTTCATACTCAACAGGTATACATGAGGAACCATCATCACTAAATGCTTCCTCCCAAATCACTCTGTGGTTTGAGCAGCTATAAAGATGGTTGAACCAACTCAATTAAGGAAGACCACATTGGGGTAGGGTTTGGAGAGAGACAGGAGACCAATAACTCTGTTTAGATACATTAACCCTGAGCTCCTCTGTAGTTCAGGGTTTCTCAAGTGCAAAGAGACACTAAAAAGGATGTCCTTGGCTTTGACTTTCTAAGGACCTAGGTACCAGTGACCTAAGAAGATTACAAAGGTGATATTTGACTTTATAAGATAATTTGCCTTTGGTTGGCTTTGGAACCTAAAAGCTAAGTCACATATATGCTAATGAGTGAATATGACTACTTTTTAAAGGCATAGACTAGAAAATTCTGAAATACTTCAATCATGCAGGTAAGTCTAAAGAACAGCAAAGAAAACCCTCATGGTGCACTACTTGGATTTAATAGAGGTGAGCAAGTCTCCCTGTTTTTCACTGTAATATTACTACCCTCATTTTACAGAGATGTGAATGACCTTTCCAAAGACACAAGGCTCATGAGTCAGAGTTGAGATTTGACCACCATCTGATTCTTTTCTTAAGAGCTTTCAAAGATCTACCCAGAATGAGGATCTGGCTCTTACCATATTTTTTTCATTTTTATATTTTCAACACAAATTTTTTGGAAACAAGTCAACCACCTGTTTTATAACTAAAATTTTATTGGTACACAGTCATGCACATTGAGTGGCATAGTTTCTGTGTCTACAATGGTGGAGTAGAGTTCTTGTGACAGAAGTAGTGTGGACCACAAAGCCTAAAATATTTACTATCTGGCCTTTTCAGGAAAAGTTCATCTATCACTACTTTAGGACAATGGTTTTGAACATGCCATCCCTACACAGCATCACATCACCTGGAACCTGTTAGAAATACAAATTCTTTAGCTTCTCCCCAAACCACCTAAATCAGAAACTCTGGGGGAAGAGCCTTTTAGGCAAAGTTTTTCAGGCTCTGCACGTGATCTAAGATTGGCAGGTATATTAAAGACTAAGAACCACCATTTTAGAAGGTCATTCAACATCCATTTATTGAGTACCTAACAGGTACTAGCTGACTAACAATATTCCTGCAGCAGGTCACTAGTTTGCCTTCTAAATGTCTCCTTCAGTGTGTAAAAAAAAAAAATTCTCCTTGAGAAACTATTTTCCTGAGCAAGTAGTAGCTGTGAAGATGGAGTGATGTAAAACCTCAGATTTCCACTATTCAAACGGCCCTCCAATTTCCCCATAGCCCAGACATGAGGCAGAATGCTAAAGAAACAGGGTGGCGTCAGCACCAATTAACAGTACCCATGTTGACAGGAAAGGTTGCATCCTACACGGTGAAGGGCAAAGAAGATGCTGGGGGAAAGAAGCAACCAGTTTCTCTGCAGAAATGAGGCATCAACAATTGGCAGTAAATGAAGGATGGCAGCTCAC